>NC_044314.2:44759572-45959572 GCF_007474595.2 Lynx canadensis
TAAATTGAGAGGTAGAGACCTTGGGTAAAGTGGCAGACTCAAGCTTTGGACCCATGTTGATTCTCATTATGATATATTACATGGGCATTTAAAATTGCTTATGTTTGGGGCACCTGGGTGGCTCAGTCGGTTAAGTGTCCGACTTCAGCTCAGGTCACGATCTCGCGGTCCGTGAGTTCGAGCCCCGCGTCAGGCTCTGGGCTGATGGCTCAGAGCCTGGAGCCTGCTTCCGATTCTATGTCTCCCTCTCTCTCTGCCCCTCCCCCATTCATGCTCTGTCTCTCTCTGTCCCCAAAAATAAATAAACATTAAAAACAAATTTAAAATTGCTTATGTTTAATGGGATTGCGACTGGTATAGTAATCAGATATTGATAAAGTCTACTTAATCACTGAGTGCTCAAGATGTCTTAATGCCTAGATATATATGTCCTTTTGAAGATAGAAAGAAGTAATACATGAGGCCTTTCTTCAGTGAGTTTACAATTTAGATGGAGAATGAAAAAATGTAGAGGATAAATGTAAAATGACAACATAGAACAGCCCAGAAGAGGGACCCTCCATAGTCCTGTACTTGAGAGGATGGCCAGGATGTATCCAATGTGAAGAATAAGTGGGAGGACATTGCAGGTGGTTAATATTTAAGACTATCAGTTAAATTTTACAATCCTTCTCTAAATCACTTCTGCTTAAATTATGAACTCATTTTTCATCCTAATCTATGAGGCCTGGAATTATAATTGTGATGTCATATACAATGGTGTATATAAATCTGTGCATAAGAAATTTACACAACCCTATTTGTTTGACAGTTTGGCAGATATTAAAGGTAAGTGAGAGATCATCTACTCTGACACCATGTTTCACAGAGGAAGACATTGAGGTTTAAAATGTAAAGTGATTGTCCAAGGTCATTCAATTCATCCATCATAGTGAAATGAAATAAAGTTAATTATCGGCAGAGTTAGAATCGGTTTCCAAGCTCTGCTCATTGACCTTTAGCAAGAGCGGCCATAAGGGATAAATGTTTTAGAAGAAAACACGTTTTAAAGTCTTCTAGAAACAGTCACTGGAAATGTGTTATATTTTTATATCACTTCAGATTATCTATTGCTTTGCTGCTTCCAATTTGGAGTAGCATGGGATTCATAGACATGACCAAAGAGACATGCTAACATCACTGAACACATAATGCAATTCCATGCAATCTTTATTCCAAAGAATTCAATATGCTTCGCAAACATGGTTTAATTAAGCTTCACAGCAGGAGAGTCTAAGGTGGAAGAGAGCAAGAAGGATGTGATGCTTGGAAATCTGAAACAGATGTGAGGATGACCTTTTTATGATCACTGTCACTTTATTGATCTCAAAGGTGGGTTTATCCCCTTCTAGAAGAATGTAACCTTTTTTGCAATTGAACCATAATAATTTTTAATAAAGACAAATATATGTCCATCTTTGATTTTTTTTCATTCTGTTAACTCTTAAAACATTTACTGACCAAGTGCATATACAAGGTACTCTGTTTGGTACGTACCGTGGGATTAAATGAATAAATAATAAAGATAAGTAAGTCATAATCCCTAGTAACAAGAAGACTACAGTTTAGTATAGGGAGTGAGAAATGTACAAAAGTATTTGAAGTATAACGTGATACATGCAATGTTGACTCTATGAAAGAATATCCAAAGATTTCTAACAGATGGAATGATTTTACCCAAAGAGAGCTAATTTTTGACCTGCTATTAATTAAACTTATGAGGTTGAAATTTAGGGATATGAATATTACCTTGTTTTGCCTGCCATTTTTACAACTGAGTTGGGTAAAGATTTAGAGGACACGACAATCAGGATTCTGAATAGTAGGAGGCCAGAAGGGTAGAAGAGGAGTCAAATGATAAATGTGAGACCGAAGACAATATTAATAATGTATAGGGATAGGCTACATTTTTTTAAATATATGAAATTTATTGTCAAATTGGTTTCCATACAACACCCAGTGCTCATCCCGAAAGATGCCCTCTTCAATACCCATCACCCACCTTCCCCTCCCTCCCACCCCCCATCAGCCCTCAGTTTGTTCTCATTTTTTAAGAGTCTCTTATGCTTTGGCTCTCTCCCACTCTAACCTCTCTCTGTCTCTTTTTTTTTTCCTTCCCCTCCCCCATGGGTTCCTGTTAAGTTTCTCAGGATCCACATAAGAGTGAAAACATATGGTATCTGTCTTTCTCTGTATGGCTTATTTCACTTAGCATAACATTCTCCAGTTCCGTCCACATTGCTACAAAGGGCCATATTTCATTCTTTCTCATTGCCACATAGTACTCCATTGTGTATATAAACCACAATTTCTTTATCCATTCATCAGTTGATGGACATTTAGGCTCTTTCCATAATTTGGCTGTTGTTGAGAGTGCTGCTATAAACATTGGGGTACAAGTGCCCCTATGCATCAGTACTCCTGTGGGATAGGCTGCATGTAATGAGAAGACATTTAATGGAAATAAATGTAAAGTTCTGTACCTGAGTGCAAAAAAAAAAAAAATCAATACTGTAAGCTTGTAAAGCTATATTTATAAAGCTTAATTACCAAAAAAACTGTAATAACAACAACTAGCACTTACTGAGTTTATACTACGGGCCAGACACTCAACTGCATGTTTTATATATTATTCAATTAATCTTCACAATAATCCTATGCAGTGGGCATTATTATTATCCTCATTTTATAGGTGGGAAAACTAAGTGTTGGATAAGTTAGGTAACTTGCCCAAGGTCAACTTGATTGCTGAGCCTAAATTTGAAGTCTGGTATGTTCTGTAGCAGATTAAGCACCCCTGCCTTAATATCTCAGTTATGATATATAGGAGCATTCTCTGGGCACCCAATTACAAAATCATAATAAAAATAGTTAAAGTGAATTCTGGGCCCCTTTATCAGATCTTTTAGAGTAAAATGCTAATTAATCATACATGACTAACTTTGTGTGGTCTTTTTTTAAATGAAAAAGTTATGAAGATTTTACTAAAATATCATTTATTTGGTGTGGTTCATGAGTTACATTTCCCAGATATATTTGATGAACAGAAAATTTCATATCATGAACATTTCTAATGAAGAAAGTACCCATGATAGACGATGTGACGATTTTGTGTAACCACTGTTGTTATCTCTGCTTAGCGACTCTGATGTTTTCATTCGCTTGCTGTGCATTTCTAGAGCCTTTGCCTTGCCACCCATTTGTTCTTCTCTCCATAGAAGGATAAACCTTTTCACTTGAGTCAACTAACATCAAAATATGTTTTTATCATTCCCACTAACAAATGAGATCTCTGCTTGGAGTTACAGTCATAGAACAAAACACATTTTATAGTAGCATTTAAAATCATCTTCCTGTGATAATGTAGCCTTATTATTTACCTTAGTAAGTACCAAACCGTTTAAGTGTTGAACTTGGAAGGTATCTGGTTGGCTCAGTCTGTTAAGTGTCTGACTTTTGATTTTGGCTCAGGTCATGAACTCACAGTCCTGAGATAGAGCCCCCCCCCCCCACCCCGTCAGGCTCAGGGCTGGGCGTGGAGCCTGCTTAAGATTCTCTCTCCCTCTCCCTCTGCTCCTCCATTGCTTGTGCTCTCTCTCTAATAAAAATAAAAATAAATGTTGAACCTGAGTTTCCTGTGGATATCTGTTTCTCCATTGTAAATCTGGCATCATGTTCCCACTTTTCAGCACATGTAATAAAATAATTGTTTAAACATGACCTTGAAAGACAAGTTCAGAAAAATTGGTATATTTTATGTGACAGCATAACATGGAGTTAAAAAATATTTGGTGTCATAAAGCACAAACTACTAACTTTCAATGCCCAGCTGAAATAAAGTATAAATACTGGGTCTTCTATAAAAGTGACACCAAATCTCCTGGTTATAAAGCCACAGAAAATGAAGTCAGTGTCAATAGGCCCGAAGCTGAGACCTTTAAATTTTGTTCTCAAAACTCACCAATCCACAATGGCTCTGAAGCTTTCCACACCTGACTCTCTTCGGAATATAAAGACATCTATGGGTGTTGGGATAAATTATTTTTGGGTGTTTGTATTTTCATTTTCTCTTCCTTATCCTAAGCAGAGAAGGTTTTGGGCCAAGTTTGGAAGCTTTAGATATTTAAAAGTAATCTGCCTCATGGCTTTGCTTCTCTAAACGTGTTCTGGCAGAAGTAGCATAGAAGCCAGAGGGTAAGAAGACATGATTCCCTATACTGGATGGGGAATAGTGATCACTGACTGGGCCCTTGAGTAGTGATGACACATTTCATTCGATAGCAGTACCTCAGAGATGTGGCAAGACTCAGAGATGCTAGAGGAATAGTGTGCCTGTGAGACAGAACTCCATCCATTCATTCTTTCATTCATCAATATTTACTGAAACTTTCTGTGTGCCAAGCATTGGTATAGACACTTGGGATATGGCACTATATGAGTAAAAACTCACTGCCTTCAAGAAAAGCTGTCCCAGCTGGAAAAGATAGATAATAAACAATGACCATCATAAATAAGTAGATAAGACGTTCAAATGCAATAACTGATTTTTTTTTTTTTTTTTTTCAAAACAAGATCATAGAGCACCTGGGTGACTCAGTGGGTTAAACGGCTGGCTCTTGATTTTGGCTCAGGTCGTAATCTCAGAGTTCATGGGTTCTAGCTCCACATAAGCCTCCGCGCTGTCAGCTTGGGCTTCTCTCTCCTCTCTCTCTGCTCATCTCCCCCCCATCAAAATAAATAAACATTTTTTAAAAAGGCAAGATCATAGAGATTAACAGGGGCTGCTGACAATTTTAAATAGAATCATCACAAAAAGCCTGAGTGCTAGTATCTTTGAAAAGGTGAGACTTTAGTAAAAATTTGAAGGAGGCAAGGGCTTAGCTCTGGAGATATCTGGAGAATGAGCAAACCAGGTAGAGGGAACAGCTAGTTCAAAGGCCCCAAGGCAGGAATGTTCCTGATATTTTTGAGGAAGAGAGGGAGGCCCGCGTAGCAGAGGGGAGTGAATGTGTGTTTGCAGGAGAGAACCTAGAAATAGCGTCGACCTTAGTCATTGTGAGGGCTCTGACTTTTATTCTGAGTGAACAGGACAGTTGCTCAAGGTTTCTGACCCGAGCAGAGACACAACCTTTGTTTTCAAAGGTTGGACACACACACGTGGGACTCAAGGGTAAAAGCCAATAAACTAGTTCAGAGACTAGATATGATGGCAGCTTGCACCGTGTTTGTAACCATGAGGGCAGAAAATCATGGCTGGACTGTGGAACTGTGTGGAAGGTAGAGCCCACAGATAGCCTAGTGGCTTGGATACGAGATGGGAGGGAAAGACTACAATCAAGAATAAGGAAGTAAGGAAGGGCCTAAGTTACAAGGATCTAAGTATCGGGTTAAAAAAAAATCCTAGTTTTATACTCAAATAGTTCCTGAAAGAAACACATGGTTCAGAAAATGAGAACATAACTGTAACTACAATAGACCAAAGATGAAAAGTCTCTCCTCAACTCTCTGGCTACCACAGAAATCCTCAAGATTTATACATGAGAGAGAGGAGGGGGGACGTCAAGAACTTAAGCTGCATTTTCCTTTAATCTGTCAGATGTAAATTGTTCAAATAATGCATGCTTACACATATCATAAGTGTGCAGCTTGGCGAACCCTGGAGGCATCCCTTGACCCCGTCTTCCTGTTACCAGTCTGGTTGAATATAACCACTAACCCGACTTCTCAGACCACAGGTTGATTTTGTCTGTTTACAGGGCAGGTACACCTTGTCGACAGAACTCCTTTCGCTCAGCATGTTGTGAATCCACTCACATTGTTGCTTGTAGCTACAGTTTGCTCATTCCCTCTGCTGTGTTCAAGGTCCACCAATTTTTCTGTGACAGACCAGACGGTAAATATTTTAGGCTTTGCAGGCCACATATAGCCTCTGGTACATATTCTTCTTTGTTGTTGTTATTGTTGTTTGTTTGTTTGTGCTGCTGTTGTTGCTTTTACAACCCCTTTAAAAATGTAAAATCCATTCTTAGCTCAAGGGCCAGTAATAAAGCAGGCACTGAGCTAGATTTGGCCAACGAGTCGTAGTTTGCCAGCCCCTGCTATAGAGTAGTGTGGGTATGCTACACCACATTTATCCATTTGGATAGTTCCCGGCTTGGGGCTATTGGAAAAACCTAGTGCAAGTCTTCTGGTGCACATATGTATACATTTTTATTGGGTCATGAGATGTAAGTATACGTGTGTGTGTGTGTGGGGGGTGTATGGGGTTGGTGTTCGGTTTACCAGTTTACACGACCAACACTTGATATTTTTCATCGTTTTAAATTTTCACCATTCTGGGAGATGTGCACTACAATCCCACTGTGTTTTAATCATGTTCTTAATGATTAATAAAGTTGAGCACCTTCTCAGTTTTTGCCATTTTGATACATATAAATTGAGTTAAAGTCAACAAAAATAAGACAATTATTAAACACAGGCTTGTGAAGTAAGATTATTTGATCATATTATTCTGGTGGCTCCCATTTCACCTAGAATAAAGTCCAAACACGTTGTCCTGGATTGCAGAGCTTTACAGCATCTGGTCCTGCCTACCTCTCTAACCTAATTTCATATCAGTATCCTTCTTGACCACAGATCTTCGGCTATGGTGGCTTTTTAAATTTTTCTTGAACATACTAGGCTTCTTCCTGCCCCAGGGCCTTTGCACAAGCTGTGTCCTATGCTTGGAATCATCTTACCCTGATCTTCCTATGACTGACTCTTTTCATTCACATGGCAAGTTAAATGTGATATGCTGGGAGAATCCTTCTCTGTTCACCCTATCTACCAATCTGTCAGTCAATCTTCTTCCTGTTCCTCTATGGTAATATTCTCCATAGCATTTATTACTACTGGCAATTTCAGGGACTATGTCTGTCATACTCATTTTTTTATTTCCAGCCCCTAGAGCAGTACCTACACATTGTATGTTCTCAGCTATGATGTCTGGCCCTCCCCAAAATATATTAGGGAAATGTCCCCGCCCGTGATCCCAGTGCATGGCCACCTTGTCACAAAGCTGGACTGACTTGAAATGATGACTTCAGCAAATTATAGTTCCTCTAAAATCTGAGCCAGAAAACAAAGAAAGAAATGCCAAAAAGCAATGAAGACTTCATCTTGAAAGATCTTAAAATAGGACTGTGGTTAGGGAGACCCTGACAGAATAGTATGAGCTGAATTGACAGGATGGGGGCAGGGATACAGGAAACTAGAACCCAGCAGAGGTGGGGAGATGACAAGGAGAAAACACAATGCATTCCTGTTTGGAGTACCTGGAAAGCAGTGACAGGTCACTGGAAAGAAGGTCCCTGAAAGTCTGGTAAGTTCTCCAGAACCATTTCAAATCTAGAGCGTGTCCTCAGCAAGCTGAGATCGATACTCTTGTGACCCCTGACGAGTTCCATGATATTCCACTTAGATTTAGAGCAAATCAACCTTCGTTGGCAGTCGCTTAAACAAATCACTATCCCTTATACGTAAATGCAACATGCCTATAATACTATGGTAGCTTATGAGTGCATACTTAGCTATCAGTGGATTAATATATATTTATTGAACATGATATCATTTCACTAATAAGCATTAATTGTACAATACCAGTTTCAAGCTATAGAAACTTTAAGACATAACTTTAACAGCAAAATAATAGAGCACAGCTGCAATATTTTTGTTTTCTGTTAGTCCTTCCCCTCCTGGAAGTCAGTGGGCACCTTGCGTTTCAGTGATAATCTGCAGTCCCCTGCAGTGAACACAGCAGCCTACACCTAATCAGGGGCAATCATAAGTAAGATTATTTTGCAGCATTTGGCTATAATTAGACCAGCTTTCTTTTTGGTGATTCATTAGCATGACACTTTGCTCTCAGAACCAACAAACTCCATCTAAATTCCTCGATGAGTAGAGGCAGAGTTGCAAACCAGAATGAGTACTGTTGGTAACAAGAACAAGGAAAGGGGAAACAGAAAAGAATATTGCTTGGTTTCCCTTCATCCCCCAATTGTAAATTGCAAAGCAGACAAAGGCAGCAGGCTGTCTGCCTGCACTGTTGAGCAATAACCTTCATATACTCTGCTCCCGGAGGAGAGCTGGCTGACAATTAGACTCTCGCCGCATTGCTAGACTTTCTCATGCAATTGTTCCCGTCCCAGTTCTTCCTTTCTGTTTCAGGAAGAGATATATTGTATACATGAAATTCATATGTCCTACTGTTTTCATCTGGCCATTGTCTCTCGTTGCCTTTAGTGTAGGAGACATAGAAGTGTTTTAACTCTCAATGGTACTGACTGCCACACAGGCAGTATTTGCAGCCATTGTCATTCCAGTATGGGAAAAGCAGTTAGAGTAGTAGAAAAGGAATATCTGATTATTTACTGATCAGATAAATCAGATAAATACTAATACTAACACTATTTAATAACCGTTGAATAAGCCCTCAAGAGAAGACCTATCGTAGGTGCTTAAAGCACTGTGGTGATTTCTACCTGGACCCTTGGGCTCAAGGGATTGCAGAAGCATAGAGGAACACACGATTGTCTGTGCTCAACTCTCCTGAAGTCAAGAAACGACTTCTCAAGCTGTAATATGAATACAAATAGCTTGGGAATCTTGTTAAAATGCAGATTCTGATTCAGTAGTTCTTGAGTGAGGCCCAAGGTTCTGCATTTCTCACAAGTCCCAGTGGATGCAATACTGCCAGTCGGGGATCACACAGAACACGGGATCTAAAGAAGTGCTGTCCAATGGCAACATCATGGGAGCCACATCAGCAAGTTTCTAATACCCATGTCAAGAAGGTAAAAAGAAACAAGTGAGACTAATTTTAATATTACCTCATGTATTCAAAACATCATTCCAACATGTCAACAACATACAAAATGTTAACGTGAAAGTGTGTACCGTTTTTTAAAAAAACTATGCCTTTGAAATCAGAGTGTTTTTTATGTGGCAGCTCATATTAATTTGCACCAGCCATGTTTCATAAGCTTAATAGCTACATGGGCCTAGTGGCTACCATATTGGAAGATACAAGAGTTTCCAGGGACAAGCATAAACATATATATCAGCGAAGTCAGTATCTACCTATCCCAACGAGCTCTCAAACGATCACAGCATGCATTTGGCCAAAATATCTCCCCTAGAGTTTTTCTATCTGCCTGATTATTCCTAATTATATTACACTTATTAGATGACAATAGCAGATTACATTGTAGTCACAAGTGATGGTTTTGAATCCAGTCTGAACTATGTGACTTTGAGCCAGTTATTTAATCCAAGTCTGTTCAGATGCCATAAAATTAGGAAGATGATGTCTCATAATATCATACACTTGCCTACATAACATATGATCATTAAATTTTATTTGAATTTCAATATTCAGATTTAACCATGAAAAGTTGTTAAGTGGGTGTGGAAGACAAGTTTAACTAATCATTAGTACTCTTTTACACTCATACTTGAGGGAACTAAGTTTTCATATTGCTAAATATTGAAGGGCAGAGAAGGACCAGATCAGACACGTTTGGATGGGAAATAGCAGTAATGTGAGGGAAGGGAGAAATGGTATGAAAAATAGGTCAACGGAGAAAAGTAACATGAAGAGAGATTTCATAGGAGGATTCTTTGAACAACGGACTGAGTTGGAAAGGGCTGAGGATGTGTTTCCCAGAGTAGTGAGTGGAAAATATGGAGAGTACACTAAATGGTATCACTTAGAATTAAAGTGCAATGTCACTTCATTTTGAAATCAAGGAAACTATATATTGTTATGGCATATCACAGCTATTTACATTTAGATCAGTACATCTAAGTCCAGAGTAGGGAGTGACTACTGTCTAAGAATCAGAGGAGAGGACTTTGGCAAATTGCATAGATACCCACGGCAATTTTAATGACCCTTTCACAACCCTATCATATTACAGAATGCGGTGACAACTCACTCTTCAAGGTTGTCGTGTGATCTATCTCTAGAGTTGGAAGTCACTATGTGAATAAATTCCTGAAGAGGTTTACTTATTGTAACCAGTAGTTTATTTAGTCTTTGGAGGTAAAACATATACCAATACTAAAATTGCTTTTCTGTTTTTCATTCATTCATTCATTCATTCATTCTTATTCACTTAACGTGATTTAATGCATCCTATGTAAAGAGTAAATAGCTTAGTCTCTACCACTGTGAGAAATTGTCTTTCCAAAATCTTTGAAGTTTGGTATCATTTAAAGATATTCTTCCATTCTTTACCATACTTCCACCTCCAAGAATTTTTATGGTACATAATTTCATGTTGTAGCCAAGTGTCTCCTTACAACATTAGAAAGTTCAGATACTGGGGCCACCTGGGTGGCTCAGTCTGTTAAGCATCCGATGACAGCTCTGCTTCAGATTCTGTGTCTCCCTCTCTCTCTGCCCCTCCCCTGCTCACGCTCAGTCTCTCTCTCTCTCAAAAATAAATAAAAACATTTTAAAAAATAAAAAAAAGAAAGTTCAAATACTTATGTTCTATGTAATAAAACCTCATTATCTCCAACTTCACAAATTCAAACTGTGTGTGTATTCAGATTTGGCCTTAACTACCATTTGCTCTTATGGTATGTATCAAGTGCACACAAATTAAATCTACAGGTTTAATCACACAATTTTAATTTATTTAAGCATTTTTGCCATACCAAATTTTACATAATAGATTCATTCATAAATAATCCTCTTCTCTCCATTAAATTCCAGTCCGGAAGAACCTCTCTTTCCCAGCATTCATTAATTATTAATTGTATGCATATATAACTCTCAGTCAGGAAATAAAATTTAATTTAAGACCCTCTATAAAAGTGACATTCTATTCATTTAGGCTGGTCCCCTTTCCAATTGTGTTATTAGAGAAATTTAGTGTCTTCTGAAAAATTTTTTTCCATCCAACATGGATTAGAAAGAAATCTCCTAAAAATCTTCTGAAATGTGTAATAAGTTGGCCATTGAAATTTACGCAATAAAGGCATGGTGTATTTCATGCATTGAATGATTATTCAGCTGGATTTGGAGATCTTGTGTCTTGTGCCTGACGTTTCTTGACTTTTTCTTTTCTTACAGTTACAATGTCTTACAGAAAAGAAAGAAAAACAGAACAGGAAACTAAATAAACTATATTTAGGGCTTTAGTGTCTATGCTAACCAAGAAACTGCCCCTGACCTGAAATCCCATTCCTTAAAAATGAGGCCTTTTTTTTTTTTTTAATGTTCATTTATTTTTGAGAGAAAGAGAGAGAGAGAGAGAGAGAGAGAGGCAGGCAAAGGGCAAGTAAGGGAGGGGCAGAGAAAGAGGGAGACACAGAATCTGAAGCAGCCTCCTGGCTCCAAGCTGTCAGCACAGAGCCCGACGCGGGGCTCGAACCATGAGATCATGACCTGAACTGAAGTCAGATGCTCAACTGGCTGGGCCACCCAGGTGCCCCCAAAACCAGACCTTTTAAGTAGACTGTAGTCAATACTACTTACCTGACTCTTCTTGCTTTGGTTCATAGGCTATCTAGATGCTTCTGCTCTAATTTCTTTTGCTCTGTGGAAAATATCTAAGCAGATCTTTTCACATGTTGTGTCATTTATTTTTGAGTGTGGGTGTTTTTATCCAGTACGATGGGTCAGTATTATAATTGCTTTTCTATTCATGTGTCCAGTTCATGAAGATTAGAATATCACTTTTCATCAAGGGGTCTGTTGTTTGTCTGCCCAGGGAGATCTCCAAGGTTATGTAGCATTTGTAGGATTTTATTGCTTCCTTTGCTTCTGCTATGGTTTAATGGGTTACATTTTAGAAGTTCATTCTCCTCTCGCCTAAGGTATACACTATTAAATTATCTCATTTTAATTACCCTGTTCCTATTTTCATCACATTGCCATCATTTCTCTTCATGCCCAATTTGTTAGCTACTGTAATGGGGGAAAAAAATAATAAAGCATGCCCTGGTCCTTCAGTACTGTTTTTGAGCATCAGATTTGGATGGGTCATGGCAATTTGCTAATGAAGACCAGCTGATGACAAGTTACTTGATTCTGAATTTGGGAGCCTGCTGAGACAAGGTGAAAAAAATCCCTAACTTTAATGTTTTAAAGAGATGGAATGATTTCATCATGAATTGAGGTAGTTCTCTACATAGGCAGAGAATTGACAACCAGAAAGTCTTCAAAGGGCGATTTCTATTTGTCTATGATATTTTCAGTCCAGAGGATATTGTCACACACCTTATCACTACACTGCTAACCTCTAATTATAATTTTGGTATAGTTATTTCTGACAAATGGACAAGTAATTGAAGCTATCTTATTTTGTAAATGTTTATTTATTTTTGAGAGAGGGCAAGCAGGGGAGGGGCAGAGCGAAGGAGACAGAAGAACCAAAACTGGCTCTGCATTGACAGCAGAGAGCCCGATGCGGGCTTGAACTCACGAACCATGAGATCATGACCTGAGCTGAAGTCGGACGCTCAATCAACTAAGCCACCCAAGCACCCCTTAAGTTATTTTAGTATGATATATTTGGATCATTTCTCTCACATATGCATAAATATTTTGTCTATTCTTTTTTCCCTCTCTTCTTTTACTTAGTTTTGATTTCACGAATTCCTTTGTAATTCTGAGGAAGTATTTTTTTCCTAAACAAAAACAGATACAATAAAAATTAGTGTTTATTGTCCTATTTATGGTGTAAGCATTATAAATACATATTTGTAAAAATTAATTCTGAGGAAATGTGAAAAGTAAATGCTGTGAATTTCACAGGGTTGGAATTTTGGTCCCACTGTTAGCTGTGTGACAATGCTAACTTTTCGTTTCTGGAAGCTTTACCTTTCTCATCTATAAAATGGACACAGGCCCTGTGAAGCACACCTGCCTCTTCCAGCTTGAAAATCCAGGTGCCAGAAACATTAACTTGCTTGCAGTTCTTCTTACAAACCATGTTCTTTTTAACTTCCGTGTCTGTGGGCTGTACCTTCTGCCTGGAATGTTCTCCTCCTCTCTCTTCACCAGGTCACCTGGCTCATTCCTGTATATGTTGGGACTCAGCCGTCTCTTCCTGCAGGAAATCTTCACTCTATGCTGGTGACACTCTCCCCATCCTGTTTAGCCCCCCAGGTGGGCTGCGCCTGCTCTGTATTTCCACCCTGCCAGCACCCTCACCATCATGGCACCTAACACAGTGCATTCAGAATGTGTGTTTGTGTTTATGCCTCTCAACAGACTGAAAGCCACTTGAGACCCGAAATTGCCTGTGCCTTATTCATCATTTTATCCCCTTGGTTTTGTCCAGTACTGTCACAGAGAAGGCCCTCTCCACTCCACACCTGTTAGAAAAATTTCTCTCCTCCCTACCACGGCTCCCAAATCTCCCTAGATTCATGTGAATGTTATTCATTTTAGAGTAAAGTGAATGTTAGAATAAAGTGACGTGTGTTCCATGGTTTCTAGGGGGCACCATAATCAGAGTGCCCCACATGTTTTCTTTCCTTTTATTTTATCGTATTGTCTATGCTGTGCGATCCTTGATGGGAAGAATTCCATTTTACTCATCCTGATAACCTCAGAGCCTAATGGAAGACCTGGCATAGAATGGACCCTCAGCAAATGCAAAGGAATTGAAAACAAATAATTATTTCAGTAATAACTACTACCAGCTCTCACTTTAAGAGAAGTTACACCATGCTCTGGTTTGTAAATATCCAGCAATGGTTAACTGATAAAGCTGTTGAATTATCTCTAGCTACATTACATATGGACATCTCTGTATACATTGGAGTCCATTGAATTCAAAGAGAAGTTATATTATTTTTTTCTATGAAAACAAAGTATAGTTTTTTGATTGAATGGTAAAAATACTTCCCTCTATCTCCTAGCTATCCCTATTTAAATGCTGTCTGGAGGCAGCCTTTAAAGTTATGAAAGGAACTTCAGATATACTCTCAAAGATTAACTTCCAACCCAATGATCCATTGTGAGGTCTTACTGCTCAACATATAATATACTCTACCTTATCGGGTCATTTGTTAAAATCATACCACTTAATTTGGTGCAATGCCATTTGTAGTGATTACTCAACCTCAGCCAGGTCTTTGGTATGTTCATCATTCCTCTTATTCACTCCTACTTAACTCTCTAGCTTATTCTGTGCAGCAGATAATCTGGACATTTTCCATTTATTCCAAATCCATAATTGCAGTTCAGCACACTCATGCTCAGCTGCCTTTGCCTCCTACTTCAGTGATACGGTCAATGGCAACTAATGTGGATGTCTGCCATTTGTAAACCTCTCTGACTTCACGTTATTATCACCCCTGCACTCTATCCTGTCTCTCTCCCGCTCTTTCTCCACACACCCCTCCCCACCAAGCTACCATTCTACCTTTGTTCTTTCTGGCCACCTTTTCTAACAAACTTTCTGTTTCATCATTATATACAATTCTTTGACTTACTCGTTGCAAAAGTCACCAATGGCCCCTTATTGGAATATATAATGGTCCTTTTCTTATTTTACATGTAACTCAGCTTTTCCATTGCATAGTTTTGGCACCAAATGTGGCTTGGAGGTTTTTCGCCAATGATTTGTGCCACCGCCCCCTCAGCCCTGGTCAACCTACCCAATACAATGAAATCGGAATAAAAATTATATTCTTTCAACACAAATGCAGTTGCAAGACTGATGTGCTACTAGCTTTCCTTCTTATCCTTAAGTAACTTGTGCATAAAAATTCTGTAGGTGTTAGTGTGACAGTATTTGACACTCTGATTCTTTACTTTCTTCTAGAAAATCTCCCTTGCTTCCAAAATGAAGCTCTTCTCTTTCTTCTCTTGCTCCAAAGCCTGCTCTTGCTCTCTCTCTCTCTCTCTCTCTCTTTCTGTGGCTCTTTTCACATCTGCTGATCCCCAGTTAAGATTTTCTCTAAGGATCTGGTCTGGCCTCTTTGCTCTCTTGAGGTAACTTCATTCATTTCCTTGATTCCAGTTATCCCTTTTATCTTAATCGCTCCTATATTGTCAACTCAAATCTGACCTCACTTTATTTTCAATTATGTAAATACGGTGGTCCTTTAAATGCCTATTAAGATAATTTATGGATTTATGGTTTATTGACAAAAGCAAACGCAACCCATTTTAGCATGTAGCAGCGCTACCCATGAACTTAATCTGATTCTTGTTTTTATTCAAGAGCTATTGATTTTGCATCTAAACACTCTTAAAGTCTTTCACAAATACCGGAATTTTTTTTTCAGTAATCCCTCACACAAAATAAAGAGATCCACTTAAAGTGTGTGGGCTAGCTAAAGTGTGTCATGTCTGATTTAATCCAGAACATGGTTAATATTGTCTATCTTGCACCATTACCCACAGTAGTTAGGACTGAAAGGAACAGAACTTTGAATCTGTTAAGGAAAGAAACCATTCTTTTGGTAGCTACCATAAAGCTTTCCTTAATCTCTAAAGAGGGAGCAGAGGGGACCCTGAGTGTCTCAGATGGTTAAGTGTCCAACTTCAGCTCAGGTAATGATCTTACACTCCAAGAGTTTAAGCCCCGCATCAGGCTCTGTGTGGACAGCTCAGAGCCTGGAGCCCACTTCAGATCCTGTGTCTCCTTCTCTCTCTGCCCCTCCCTCACTTGCACTCTGTCTCTCTCAAAAATAAAATTTAAAAAACATTTTAAATTTTTTTTTTAATAAATAAAAAAATAAAGAGGGAGCAGATTTCTTGCTTCAAGGTTGCTGATTCATTACTTTCTGGGAATTTAATTAGCTATTACTTATCCTTTATACAAAAAGCAAGCTCATTGACACATTTGTGTGAGTTTAAAATAGTGTAAAATAATGACAACATCAACGATTACTATTATGATAGTTTATAATGCTACATGAAAGCACAGAAAGCATTATGTATTTTCTTATTTAATCATCACAATAATCCAAATGGGTAGATACTATTACCATCCTCATTTGATAAATAAGGAAACAGAGGTTCATGGACCACCAGTAAGTGGCTGAAAGTCATATAGTTAGTTAAGTGGCAAAGCCACAATTTGAATCCATACCTGTCTAATTCTAAAACCTACCTTCTTACCTAGTATGGTTTAAAGAACAGAATTGTGTTTCTAAATAGGCAATCAACTCACCTCTGCCATTATCTAGCTGTGTTACTTTGAGTAAATCACATCAACTCAATGGGCCTTAATGTGTACACACACAAACACATAATTAGAGTATGAACCAAGGTCCCCTATCGCACCAAACATTTGCGAGTTTTTTTTCTATCTTGACTTTAATTCTTAGAGTAGAATTTCAATAGCATAGATGTTTTATAAAGAAGAGCTGATTCTAAACACAGAGTGAGAAATTGAAACATTTATGTTGTCATTGTATTTCAGTAATCGGAAATTCCACTCTGTCCTAGAAATTGTAATAAGCATCAGATGCACAACAGTGAGCAAAACAGGAAGAATCTTTAACACATATACTTACTCAACTCTATCTCAAATGTTAAAAGCCATAGGCTGATGTACGTGTTGGTCTGGTAAATATGTTAACCATCAGCTCTACCTACCTTTCCTAGATCACGTGCTTGGGATTTCCCCCATGTTTCAGTATTGGGTTTCTCATCATCACACCAAAATAAGGCAGCAAAACAGAGTGTCGTATCACAATTATGTTTGGGCCATGTCTTCCTGAAAGCAGCGTTGACATAATTCCTCTTATTTCACGGGGACAATTTTGCTCCACCTTGTCTTGCTATATCTCAGTGTAATGATACCTTTGGTCTTTGGGGGCAGGTTAATAATGATGCATTTCCTACATAAATATTAAAAATTATTAAAATCTTGAAAATACATCAGGGTGCCTGGGTGGTTCAGTCAGTTAAGTGTCCAACTTCAGCTCAGGTCATGATCTCACGGTTCTTGAGTTCAAGCCCCACGTCGGGCTCTGTGCTGACAGCTCAGAGCCTGGAGCCTGCTTCAGATTCTGTGTCTCTCTCTCTCTGCCCCTCCCTTGCTCACACTTTCTCTCCCTCTCTCTCTCAAAAATAAAGAAACATTAAGAAAATTAAAAAAAATTTTTTTTCAATGTTTATTTATTTTTGGGACAGAGAGAGACAGAGCATGAACGGGGGAGGGGCAGAGAGAGAGGGAGACACAGAATCAGAAACAGGCTCCAGGCTCTGAGCCATCAGCCCAGAGCCTGACGCGGGGCTCGAACTCACAGACCGCGAGATCGTGACCTGGCTGAAGTCGGACGCTTAACAGACTGCGCCACCCAGGCGCCCCAAGAAAATTTTTTAAAGAGCTTGAAAATGTATGTTGAGTACATACATTCATTCCTACAAAACAAATACAAGCATTTTGAAGGAAAGTAATTTTGCAACTGCCATGCATTTTCCTTTTGCTTTTCTCAAAAAAATTGCCTATGTTAAACATTATTTATAATATGCATGAAATCACCTAACTTTTCTACAGACAACCTTTTTTATTCTTTCATTTTTTACTACAGATAGAGGGAAGAAGCAGGAGATACTTACTTGCTGCATGAGGAAAATAGTATAAACTCCAAAGATGTTATTTGAAAAATACAAAACTATTAAACTTAGCACACTCAGGCTAACATTAAGAGCAATGTGGAATAGCTAAAAAAAGACAAAAAGTTCTTTTCAAAAAACTCATTAGAAAGCTAAGAATAAGAAAGCTAAATGATGGAATAGAGAATTTCTAAGAAAGGAGTCCCATGGTTGTTTTCATCCCCAGGGCAATGGAGGAAAGAGAGATAAGGAGAAAGCACCCCAACTTTGCAAAACTTTCCTAACAGCGTGTGGGCTGGAATGAGAGATTAGAAAAGTGAGGTCATAGAGACAGTCAGCATCTCCCCACCTCCAACTCCTCATGGGAATGCCCTGAGCCCCGGGAGGTGTATGGAACCTTCCTCTGAGTGTAAGACAGCACCCTGCCTGAGACTGGGAGCAGAGCAGAGGAGCTGAGAGACTCTTCTACCCCAGGAAGTTGGCGGCGTCTGCGGTCATCTGTGTAGTGCCCGGTCCTGCTGAGGGCAGCTGTGGGACAGCGGCTTCAAACCTGCCCTGAGCTCTTTACCAATTACATTGCAGAGACATGCTGAAGGCTGTGCACACAACAGGTATGTGGGGCGCCTGGGTGTCTCAGTTGGTTAAGCATCCGACCTCAGCCAGGTTCATGAGTTTGAGCACCCCCGTTGGGCTCTGTGCTGACAGCTCAGAGCCTGGAGCCTGTTTCGGATTCTGTGTCTCCTTCTCTCTCTGCCCCTCCCCCACTCACACTCTGTCTCTCTCTCTCAAAAAAAAAAATGAATAAACATTAAAAAATTAAAAAAAAAAACAGGTATGAGATCCTTCAAGGTACAAAAATCTCCCCTCTGGTGGGAAGCCACTTCAATCTCAGCTCTGATTTGCCAGCCCCTAACTGCAAACCGCTCTGAGCCATACAACCATGTGTGATTCCTTGGTCAGCCAGAGAATTTCTTAGAATTTTCACAAAAATGTTGGCGTATTAGTCATCTCGGACCACCATAACAAAACGCCACCGACTGGCTGGTATGAACAACAGAAATTTATTCTCTCAGCATCCTGGAGGCTAGAAGTTCAAGAACAAGATGCCGGCAGAGTTGGTGGCTGGTGAGACAACCACCTCCTGTCTGTGTCCTCACGTGGCTTTTACTCCTGTGCAGGTGAGGAAAGAATCTCTTGTGTCTCATCCTCTTCTTACAAGGGCACTTATTCTTATAAGTGATTCTATCAGATTAGAGCCCCACACTTATGATCTCACAACCGGTTATCTCCTTAAAGGCCCTATCTCCAGACACAGTCATGTTGGGAATTAGAACGTCAGTATATGAATTTTGAGGGGGACACGATTCAGGCCATAACAGTTGGGGTTGCCCTTCTCCATTTCTCTCCTTCCTGGGATTCCACCCTTCACTTTGCAATGAGTGCAGTCGCCCTGGGCTCTTTCCCCTGGTAACCCAGACAGTAAAATGATGAACTCTCTAAAGCAGCTGCAGCTTTCCATGTCGTACCGCAGCTACGGTTCACACTCAGGCAACCACCCCAAAAGCAAGAAAGTGACCCCACACCACATTTTGACTCCCTCCAAAATCTTTCTGCCATTTTACACTCTCTAGAGCTTTTAGGCTGCTTCATTCTTGTTGTCATTGTTATGTTTTGTTTATTATTCCATCCAGAGTTCTTGGACGCTGATGAACATGTCTATTATTTTGTTAATACTACACTTTCTCTTTTCCTCTGGTTCAGGGGCTGGAAGTGGAGATAACAGTTACTTCTCTGGTAGTGACATCCCTGCTTTATAATCAGGGGAGGTAGCCTTTGGTTACTTTTCTTGCCTCTCCTGATGTGGAATTCCTGTCCCAGGAGCAAGCTGGGAAGAGGGCAAGGAAAACAGGGCTCCCATATTCTCAGTCAGCCATGCTGAGGAGAGTACTTCTGCTCTGTCCTTGGAGGCTGGGTAGAGAAATGGACGTCCTGACCTTCCAGCTGCATTTTCCTGAAACATAGTCTCTGAAACCTGGCGTTGGGGCTCATGAGAAGTGCTGGAAGTCTGCTCCTCCCAGAGGGGTACTGTAACTGGGGACTGGAGGCCATGAGAGCCCTGTATTCTTGGTCACACTCATCCAGAATGGAGTTTTTGTCACATTGAGCTATAGGAGGAGGAAGAGAAGTATGGGACTCAAGGGCCACAGACTCCCACTGCACTGACCCAGATTTAGTAAATTTTCTTGCGTAATTTTTTCTCATTGCTCTGTGCCTTAGAAGAGTTTTTAGACAGTTTAAATAACTAAGAATTCTTTAAATAGAATTTTTACCAGTTATGGTAGTTTCTCTGGCAAGCAGGTCTATGGACTTTTCTCATGCCATCATTCTAGAAATGAATCTCTCACTGTACATTTAAATCTCATAAATTGTTATTATTGTTTTTTACTATCAATATGCATTGGATTTAGCTATTTTCTCCTACCATCCATCAAGGAAAAGTTTATTTCTTTTCCTGCTTGGTTTATAAGGTTTCTTCTGAATCTTTAATTGATGTCCTTTCTCAGTTTCAGGAAATAATTTTTTCAAATATTGCTTATGCCTCCTTTTCCACCACTATTTTCCCCCCAGAATTAGAATTTTTATATTTCAGATTCTCTAACGATATTCCCTATACTCCCCACCTTTTTTAAGCATATTTTCCATTCTTTTGCCTCTCATTCTTGACACTTTCTTTTAGTCATCCTTTCTTTTTACCTATTTTCTCTTTATCTGTGTCTAATCTATTGTTTAACCAACTCTTTCCTCAACCACTAAGACCTTATTTATTGTATTTTTTGATTCTAGAATTTACATCATTTTTATGATTTTCAGTTCTCTGCCAAGTTCCAATATTGTCCATCATTTCTTTAAAAGTCCATGTTTGATTGCCCCATTATCTGAATCCCCAATATTTATTTTTCTATTGTCTGTCTTTTCTCTTAGTTTCTATCACATTGTCTTGTCTCCTTGTGTGCTTGGTATAGACATGTGTTTGAGAAGCTATAAAATAACTTGAAGGCTGGGAGAATGTTATCTGTATCTAGAGAAAGCTTACCTTTGCTTCTGGCAGAGAGTCTGGGCTACTAGCAGTCACAGGTCATTTTAATCCCATCATAGGAATTAAGATTATTTGAAGCTGGGCTTTATAAGATTAACAACTGGTTTACTTCTCATTCACACTTACCAGTAAGTTAAAATCTTTAGAGTCTCAATCTGAAGTCTTGTGCATTTACTCAAGCCCCACCCCTCCTCCCACCCCATTTTTGGCAGACACAAGTACAGTATTTTTTCTCCTACCCCAGAAGGCTTTAAAGTTTCTGCTCAGCTCTTCCCTCTCTCAGTTGTTTCTTTTGGCTTTCGCAGAAACTTTTTGCAGAAAAGATATCCCACATGTCTCACTTACTTACCTACGTTTCCTTCTAAAAGGGCTCAAGACCCATGATTTCTCATGCTTTTATTAGCTCTCTAATGTATCCAAGCAGATGATTTTTACATCCTGTCCATCTTTTCTTGTGCTTAGCAGGAGGGTTAACATATCAATCCTTACCAAAAACAGGAGCTCTGCAATCTGTTTTCCAAAATCACCATGGGCAATATTTTAGAAACTGGAAAATAAACAAACAAACAAAAATCAATGGCTTGTCAATACATGTATAATGAAATCTAAATATGCTATCATGTTCTAGATGGCCCAGAAAGACTTGGCCACAGCCTATTTCTTCAACTTTACCTTGACTAATCTCTCCTTAACTTATTAACTCCCAAAAGAGTTAACTTTTTTGTTCTTCGTACACACCAAACATCTCTATTTATTGGAGTTTGTATTTATTGTTCACCTTGGAACATTTTTCCCAGAGCTTTTCACATGATGAACTCCTACCCCTTTTTATCTTTGTTCAAATATTATCTCCTCAAAACAGCCTAGACTGTCCATCCAACTAATGAAGAACTTCCTTACTCAGCTACGTTCTATGACAACAAACACTCTTGATTTGTCTTATAGCATCCACCACAATATGTAATTATCTGTTTTTTCACTAAAATGTTATTTGTACAAGGACAGAACTGTATGAGTCACCACTACTTTACTATTATGAAAAATGACTGACACATAGTAGCTATTTGTTAAGTGTTTATTTAAGCAAATGAATTATAGCCCATGACTATAAGCACATTCATTAACTCCTTCAGCCCTCGGTTTTTCACATTTCATTTTAAAGTGGGAGCAATCATAATGATAATGCCTAGCATACCCACATACATAGTTAATTAAATAATAAATATGAAAATACCTAACACCTAGAAGACATTCAATAAACTTATTTTTCCTTTCCTCTTCTTTTCCTTTTTTTCTTTCCCAGGTAGTTTCTGACTGATTAAAACTAAGTAAGCATTATTTTATCTTTTGGCATAATCTATTACCCTGGAGAATGTAGTAAGGAATAGTTTCTAATGCAATAAAATTACAGGATGGGGAGGTGGTATTCAAATTGCCCTGAAAACATATGGGAATTTCCCCTGGTGATTTTTGTATGATCTGGATTAAAAAAAAAAAAAATTAAGTCTAAACCAAATGAATATTTCTTTGACTTGAGTTTGGCATTAATTCGTGTATAGCAACATTGGAAAGATAGCAAAATGCTTGCCTCTGCTGTGCATCCATTACTACTGTCACTTCCAGCTCCCCAATCACTATCTAATTAAGGCATTGCCTAGGTTTTATGTCCTAGAAGTGAGGTGGACAGAATTTACTTACTGCAAGACCCCTGGCTACATGATAGTTAAATGGTCTGAGCATACAGGGTTGTTTATTAAGTATGATTTGACTATGATTTGTACTGTGTTAGTGTTGAGACATCCTGTAACTTCAATTCCCATGTATCCCATTATTTCTGTTCTTAGGTTTTTAATGAACAAGCATTTCACCAAGTAGGTCTCATTAGTAGAGACATAGCAAAATTGGTAGATTTGTTCTATACTTCATTCCATAGGGGAGCGTAAGATGGCATTCTGCAGAGGTTGGCAGGCCTGTAGTCTGCTGCCACTGAGCTATAGCATAGAAAATAATGCATGCATAATAAATTAGCAATTTTAAATATTTCTTTCCTGATTTTGTATACCCATAATATATAAAGCCTCGTTCCAGGAAAAGTACTTCTATTAAGAAAGATTCAACTTATCCCATCAAATTGTCTCTGCTCCCTGTATCTGGCATTAGGAACAAGAAATACTTATTTATTAGGATTTCACACTAAAATTCCATGCATTCTGTTTTGTTTGTAGATGGAAGAGTGACGGCAAATTCTTTGTGCTTAAATACTTTGTGACCCCATTAGAGAGAGAGCACAGTATAAAAATATTCAGTGTGTCCTAAACACAGTCATTATTTCTAGCACATACTGAAAATTACCAGTATCAGCAAGGATATGGAAACCTTCAAATTAAAGTCACAAGATAAAACAGAGTAAATAACCACTCTTTCGCCATGAATATGAGGCTATAAATTTATCAAATGTGAAAACAGAACTGTACACACTATGAAGTTTAATATAATATGTCTTGAGAATTTCCTCTCAGGTAGACACATTGCTTATAACATTTTCATTAGAACAACATTGCAATTAGAAATATTTGAAACCTACAGCTCTTGGAGGAAGATATCCCTAATACT
This sequence comes from Lynx canadensis, assembly GCF_007474595.2. Lineage (NCBI taxonomy): Eukaryota > Metazoa > Chordata > Mammalia > Carnivora > Felidae > Lynx > Lynx canadensis. Next base: position 44,782,903 of record NC_044314.2, read on the forward strand.
GTGAATTGATTTTGACATTATTAGCAGATTTATTCAGCTAAAGGTAAATGCTTCTTTTGGAGATGAAAGATATAATTTTTTAGCCTCATTAGTTCTCTTATAGACACACAAAATTGACAAAATTGGATGCCTTTGGAAGTTCATAATCATGTAACTTGAGTTATTAATTATTTCTCCTTTTTTGAACAATATCACATTAATTATTGCTTTGTAGACTACATTTCATTTTCCCAGCTGTCACATTGGCTTGTATTTTTATCACAGTGGAGCAGATATTTATTTGTGAAGTCTTTTGCTAGCAATTTAGCTCAGGAAATTTTTATTGTGTGTTTAGAATGTTTGGCGGACTTTTCAATAATCTGTAATTATTGAATCCCAAATCGTGGCTGAATTGTTTATATTTATCTATCATTCCCTCATTCAGTTATTTCCTCATTTCCTAATTCTTTTATAATAATGTTATATACCCTTTGAGTTTCTTATAACACGTGTACATGGGGTTAAGATAGTACTGGCAGATAATTAGAGCTTGGCAAATGTTAGTTATTACTATTTGTATAAATTTGCTTATTAAATTAGCCAATAATTAGAATATATCATAAATAGGTGGATACTATGTGATAATAGTAAGTAAAACATAAATCCTCAAGCAGAAGAAACATCTATTCCATGGATGAACCAACTAAATAAAAAATGAATTTTGGATGAGATGTTTTCCTATTAATGCAAGCAAAACACATCAAAACATTAAGTCATTTCAAATTATCTCTTGTTGGTAACACGTCTCCTTTTCTTAAAAACAAAGAATGTTATGACCTAGGAAAATCTTTAGGGTGGCTTTTAATATTTCTAGTCTCTATAACAAAAAGACTCCTGTACTGAGAGTTAAGAAAGGTAATTCCAGGTGGTCTCTAGATATCTGCGTGAATTTGGATAGGTCACTTAAGAATTTAAGTGTAGAACGGGTTGTGTAGAATGGAAGGCAAGTATCTGGGAAGTAAGGCCCAGGGATTGCAATTTTAAAATCTCCCAAGGTGCTTCTGAAACACAGCCAGTCAAAATTAAGAAAATCGCTGGCAGATCTTCCAATTCACTTGCTCTTCAAAAAGTTTTTTTTTTTTTATTATTATTTTTTTATTTATTTATTTTTTTTTGAGACAGAGAGAGACAGAGTATGAGCAGGGGAGGGGCAGAGAGAGGGGGAGACACAGAATCTGAAGCAGGCTCTAGGCTCTGAGCTGTCAGCACAAAGCCCGACAGGGGGCTCCAACCCACGGAGCGTGAGATCATGACCTGAGCTGAAGTCGGACGCTTAAACAACTGAGCCACCCAGGGGCCCCACTTTATTTATTTTTTAATGTTTATTTATTTTTGAAGGAGAAAGAAAGAGAGCGAGGATGAGTGGGGGAGGGGCAGAGAGAGAGGGAGACACAGGATCTGAAGCAGGCTCCAGGCTCCGAGCTGTCAGCACAGAGCCCAACACAGGGCTTGAACCCATGAACTGTGAGATCATGACCAGAGCCGAAGTCGGACACTCAACCGACTGAGCCACCCAGGCGCCCCTAATTCGCTTGCTCTTTAACAAAAACTTCAAAAGTAGGGGGATAAATGAATAATGTGATTCCTTTATTTTGTGTCTGAGTGCTAGCATGTAAAAGACACACATCTAGTTTTAAGATGATTTTCACTAATGCATTTTATCAAGTAGACATTATTTTGGATTCATAAAGGCCTCTATTAAAATGTAATCCATTCTGAGGCAATTAAACGTATCAGTCCTTCCATTGCTTAGTATGAATTATTTTACCGTTTCATCCTTTTAATATCAAGCTAAAATTGGTAGGGAACTTAAGCTGTGGGAAGAGGGTAATTTCAACTACTGGTGTAGTTGAGGTTTTTCAGAGGTAGTGTGACAGCCGTGGGGAAGAACTATGAACGTGGAAACTTGGTAGGTAGAGAAGAGATTTCAGGATTTGGGAAAGTGATGCCCAATAGGAGATGAGAATGCAGAATTCATTTGTTCACTCCTTTGTCCCACAAGCGTTCTTTGAATTCTACTTTCAGCCAAGCATTTATGCAAGCCACCAAGATTACACAGCCTAAATGGGATTGCAGTTTACGGACCAATGATTGTTTATCTACTTAATAATTTTGCCTGGCATTATGACAGTTTTTCAGTGCCATTAATAACTGTCTTACCTCTGCAATCTGATTTATGGGTCTGACTAATTTATTCCAACATTTAGTTTCAGTATACCTCCTTCACAATGTTCACCAAATCACATAAATATCCATGATTATTTATTTACTTTATATATATTTTTCTTTGTATCAACTTATTGTTTATACCTAAAGACATTTATGTCAAAGGTAAAGTTAAAATCAGTACCATAAGTAGAAAATTAATACTATCGGCCATAAATGTATGGTAACCATAAAAAAATGCAATAAAAACAAAGCAGTGCTGTTAACACTTAGTTGTGCTGTCCTACTTAGTTGCAGTTCCCGATCAAGGCTCCAAGATGACTTTAACGTTGTCAACAAAGGGTTTCAGCAATCATTAGAAAGCTATTAAAGATGAATTTTCAGCAACTTGTTGCTTTCTCCCTAACCCAAAGTATCCAAAGAAATACTATCTATTTCTTAATGTTAATTTAGTCATACATTTTGCACAATATAAGGAACCTAGCAAATGCAGACATTTTTTCACAGAGCCTAGACAACAAAATATTGACAATAAATATACATTCATATGTATAGAAAATCCCAAAGAATTAACAACAAAGAAGACACTTGGAACTAATAAGTGATTGTAACCAGGTTGCATAATACAAAGCTAATATACAAAAGTCAGCTGCTTTCCTATACGTTAGCATTGAGCAATTGGAATTTGAAATTTAAAACAGGAGGGCTCCTGGGTGGCTCAGTCGGTTGAGCATGCGACTTCAACTCAGGTCATGATCTCGCAGTCTGTGAGTTCGAGCCCTGCGTCGGGCTCTGTGCTGACAGCTCAGAGCCTGGAGTCTGCTTCAGATTCTGTGTCTCCCTCTCTCTGCCCTTCCCCTGCTCTCTCTCTCTCTCTCTCTCACTCTCTCTCTCTCAAAAATAAATAAACATTTTTAAAAAATGAAATTTAAAACAGAATACCATTTACATTAGTATGCCACATAAGATTGACTATGTGTCAATTGTTGGAAGCTAAAACAAGCTTTTCCAAAGAAATAACATTCCCAGTGTGTTTAAATTGCCACTTCTGTCTACAAAAGCTTTGCAACTCAATGTGTAGCTGGGCATGTATACTCGGACTGCTAAACAATGTAAAATGCTTGGGCCATCATTTAGACCTTTCTATTCCTTTCTCATAAAAGTAGGGGCTCTATGGTTTCTGGGTTGCTTTTATTTGGGTCCCTGTCTTAGTACTTTTTCAGAAAAAAAAATAGGGTTGAGATTTCAGACTGATGGGACAGAAAAGAACCTCCCTGAGAAATATATAGTATCTTAGACCCAGAATAGGTGATGGTTTTGGGGGGAAGACTTCATTTGGGGGTAAATCTCTGGTGATTACATGGTTAGATGTTGCGAGGCTATTTGTGTATGGATTTGGTAAGTTTTTATTTTTCTTTTGAAAAGAGATTCTAATTTATGCCAGTATTCCTAAAAGAAGAGAATCATAATTATAACTCATATTTAATGGTTGCTTCTTATGTGCCAGAAATTAAACTAAAGACTTGGTATGGACTGTCCAGTTCATCCACAAAAAAACCTAAAAGTACTATGATTATCCACTTTTACAGAAGTTTTAAGCTGAGATAGCTTAAGTAACTTGCCCAAAATCACAGTGGTTATGCCTAGATTTAAGTCGATTTAGTCTAATAATAGAACTCATAAATCTGAATATCCTCTATATTTCTAAACAAAATGGCTCAAATAAGGGGGGAAAAGCTTAAACATCAGCCTTGGGCTTTTGTCCATGATCACATAATGTGACCAGAAAACAAAATAATTTGGGGTTCCAGATAACTTAGATTGTAAACTACTTTGCTTACCAGATGAATCCAAATAACCATCCAAAAGCCAAAACGAGGCGTTTACTGGCCTGAAAATTGTGCATAGGCACCCCAGTTTTAATTCTAAGAGCTGAAAGAGAAGCAAAACAAATGTTCTCCAAATTGACTTGCACAGAGTAATTGTTCTCCAGGTCACATCCACAGGGGCTTTCACTTGTATCAAGTGAACCTTGGCTGAAATAATACTTTGTTTCCTGTTCGATTCTTTTATAATGAGCCTGTGCTGAATACTGGAAAGGATGTTGTGAAGAGAAGAGGGTGAAAAGCAGGGAACAGAGTAAATGACTTATCTGGGCCTTAGCCTCTTAGATCTCTGATCTGGAGAGGCCTCTGATCAATGCAGAGCACAGAGGTGTGTGGGTCAGGCATTGAAATGCTTTGCTAAGTGTCCCTCAGGGGAAACAATGGTCTGGAGCTAGAGCAGAGGAAGGGGGAGCAGGGAGAGACCCAGTAGGGAGTCTGCCCAGAGGAGTTCACACCCTGGCTGTAGAACCTGAGCTGTAAGGCAGCGATGCAAAAGCAGGAGAAGCCCTGTAAGCTTCTAGAACTCAGTTCTAAGCATCTGCGATCTGCCTCCTGAACATTTGTATCTCACTCTAGGAAGGAGGATGAAACAGCTGCACATGTTGTCTCCAGTGCTGTAAACCTGTCATCAGCCCTGCATTGTTTACATATGGCTACAAGGTCTTTAAGCCCAGGATCCCTTAGCTATACAGCAGGGACAGATATTTACATGACAGCTGTGTCAATTGGAAGCAGCTCTGTGAGCTTGTTTGTTTCACTAAAGCCTCAGTCACCACCACCTCCACCTCCCCCACTGCCCCAAAGACACAAATCTAATTCTTCCCCCCCTTTTTAAAATGAGCTCCATGTTAATAATAGAACTGCAGTGCAGATGCTCAAAATGGAAATAGCTGGCATTTCCCTAACAAGACTCATAATTCTGCTAGAAATAATGGATTTCAAGTGAAATAGCTCGAGTCCAAGAAGAGTGGTTATAATTCATGACCAGACGCCCAAATGAAATCAAAATCTGGGAAACATGCAAAGTGCTAATTTTCTACATCAGTGGAATTTATCAAGTTCCTACTGATTAATTTGAACAGTGGTTTGGTTGTTCAATTGATAGAGCTTTGTTTGCGTTGCAAAGACATCTGAATGACACGGATTCAAATATTATTGCAACTTCCTAGTTTTGTGAAAAGCTTTTGAAACTGTAAACCAAAACCCTCTGAATCACAAGTGGCTGATATTAAGTGTTTTATTTTTATTATCCTTTGCTGTTTGTGGGCAAGACTCCTATTTACTTCACCAGTGAGGTAAACAGCAATACATCTTTGGAGAACAATTACCATGCAATGCTCAAGGAAATGGAGCTTAATTCATTTCTGTTGCTTTAGTTTATTATTAGCTTTTCCAAAGAAAGTACTTATAATATGATAATGACTATTTACAATTAGCTTGGTTGAAAAATAAACCATTCCTAAAACGCTTACAAATAGTTCAACATCGATAATATGCCCTGTAATCTCTTTTCCACTATGTTACAGTGTAAAATAGAAAAACACTCTCTGGTTTTGGTAGGTCAAATAATGACCCCTGTCTCCCACACAATGGTGTGCACGTCCTCATCCCGGAACCTGCGATGTTACTTTATATGGCAAAAGAGACTTTGCAGATGTGATTAGGTTAAGGATCTTGAGATGAGAAAATTACCCTGAATTATTTGGGCAGGCCCTGTGTAGTCATAGAGGTTTTTGTAATAGGGAGGCAGGAATCAGAGAGATAGAAGGCTACAGGACGGAGAAAACGGTTTTGAAGATGCCACATTGCTGACTCTGTAAATGCAGAAAGAGGCCACGAGTCAAGGAATGCAGCTTTATGAGCTGGAAAAGGTGAAGAAAGGTTTTCCCCTTGTTAAAGATAAGACAACAGGACCCAAGTGGAGTTGCTTAAGCTAAATCCTTGTCACCAAACTGAGACTCACTTTAATTACAATTTCAGCTCTCCCACAAATGGAATCTTAAACCAGCCAATCACGAATCGCCTACTCAGCACTAGTTAGGTTACCTGATAGACCCCTGCCATCCCCCAAATGGAAAGTAATCTTGCAATAACCAACCAGCCTTTTTCGCCTAGTCTAACTTCCTAGTTCCTGCTCCCTTCTGTCTGTAAAAGTCTCACTGTGTGCAGCTCCTTGGAGTTCCATTCTATCTGCTAGACCGGATGCTGCGTGATTCCTGAATCCTAAAATAAAGGCAATAAGATCTTTAGAATGTGCTCAGATGAATACTGGTTTGTTTGTTTGTTTGTTAACACCCTAAAGCCTTTTAAGGGAGTGAAGCTCTGTCTACACTTTGGTTTCAGCCCAGTGAAACCTATTTCAGTTTCAGAGGTGTAAGGTAATAAAGTCGTGTTGCTATAAGCAACTAAGTTGGAGGTAATTTGTTTCAGCAACAATAGGAAGCTAATACACTGGCATTAACCTGAATACTTACAGCAAATTAACGCCCTTAGATAAGTAGAGGGAGTGAGTGTTTCATTTGAAATGGAAAATATTGACTAAGATTAATACATTCAGTTAACTTAAGACATAAGATTTCTAGTCATTTTAAAGTGAAACCCATTCTCCCACTCTGGAGCCCTATGAGGAGATTTGAGATTGTGTGAACTTGAACACGGCTGGATCCAGAAAAAGCAGGGTGCCTTTGGTGGACCCAAAGGGAGCTGAAAGGACCAAGATAATAAATGAGGGGTATATATCTATATATCTATATATATCTTTTATTCAGAAAATTATAAATAGGTGCTATACAATTCATGTCCTATCATGATTTATCACTCATAAAGTTAGCAGTTTCAACTTGCTAACTAATGTTCACGTTTCTCTAAGTCTTAAAAAAATCCAATATATCATTACACTAAACCCCTATTTGTTACCTTGTAAAAAATAGAAATTTCCCAAAAAGGCAGGAGCCTGGGACATGAGTTTTGAAATCAGTAAACACTCAGGTTCAACTCTCAATCCTCCCATTTACTAACTCTGTGACCTTGGGGAAGCAACCAGATCTCTCTGAGCCTTAGTTTTATCCTCTGTAAATTGGAAAAGACACCTTCCTGTTGGTTTACCATGGAGATCAAATGAGATCAAGAGTGTGTGTAGAGATTATCTAAAATTATCTGCAATATGGCATCATCTTTAATATTGGAACATTTCACACACCTCATCTCAGAAAGTCCTGTCAATCCGCGAGGGCTCAGGATTTAACTTGACACCCAAATCCTACAATAAAGTTTCTAGGGAAAGAAGACTTACCTGGCTGAGAAAATGTGTCCCTTCTCTGCTGTGAAAGCCAGGAATGGACCAGGTGAAGGCCAGAAGAGCTGTCTTTTTTTCTCCTGGTGGCATCAACACCTGCTTTCTTCTTTCTTCTTCTTTTTCTTAGTAACACAAGGCTATTAGTTGCTCTGGAAATATTCTTTTCCGGAAAGGCATGGTTGAAAATGATGACAGCTTTAGGAAGCTTGCAAAAGATTGGGATCTTGGACAAAAGAAAATCTCTAGGCTTCACTATTCTATCCAGAAGGTGGGTTAGAAAGCACAGCAAATCCTATCTGATTATTGTTCCTTGACTCATTCACATTTACCTCTAAATTAGAAAATAATTAGCTAATCATTCACTGATGCTTTTTCTCCTAATCATCTATAACTAGGAACCAAAAAAAACCTTGAATGTAGAATTTGTGTAATCTACTAATTAATGGCATTCAATTTTCATTGAGCTTGTTTTCAGAATGGGTTGGGACTGGTCATGGTGAAAAGGGCAATAAATCACAGATGAAGAATCCCACAGTGTAATCTTACTTCTGCCATATTATCTACCTAGAAACTCTGTGTATATAAATCTCTAGTTTCTTCATTCACAAAATTAACATAAAGTTACTCCCAATTCAAAATTACATTTGCAAAAAATGCCTAGGATACAGTGTATGCCCTTTTCAGAGTATTTCCTCTACTTTTACTTCTAGAATGAAGAGTACAGACTTTAGTCCACAAACTTAGATATACAAGAAATGTAATGTAGATTTAGTAATTTTTCTATTCAGTGTTAAACTCGAGTACCCTGTTTCCTCAAGGTGGCAGAAATTGCCATCTGAGTCCATCCTCCAGGATTGCTTCAGAAGAATGAAAACTGTTCTCCTTGGGGCGCCTGGGTGGCTCTGTCAGTTGAGTGTCCTACTTTAGCTCAGGTCATGATCTCACAGTTCATGAGTTTGAGCCCCGCATCAGGCTCTGGGTGGACAGCTCAGACCCTGGAGCCTGCTTCAGATTCTGTGTCTCCCTCTCTGTCTGCCCCTTCCCTGCTCACAGTCTTTCGCTCCCTCAAAAAATAACCATTAAAATGTTTTTAAAAATTAAAAAAAAACAAAAAAAAAAAACACCTATTCTCCTGGGAACCAAACTGCCAGAGTTTCAATCCTGGCTCCACCCAGGATTGCCTCTAAGACCTTGGGTAAGCCAGTATACTCTTTTGTGCCTTGGTATATTCATTTGTAAAGTGAGTTTGATAGCAATAACTCCATTATAGAGTTTTGTGAAAATCAAGTGAATTAAAACATGGAAAACACATAATGAGACTGACACACAGCAAGCCCTTTAATAAATGCTAGCCAGTTTTGTTTATCATTACTATGTGATCCTTCCATGTTAGTTGAAAATTGGGGTGGGGAGGGCATGTGCAGGTCTGCACCTCAGATGCCGATTCTCCATGTGGACCTGAATTTTGCTCCTGGATTTTATGAATTCCATCGTTCGTCATGTCACCCAACCAAACTCACATCTGGGGTCTGCATGCTTTCCCTGCCTCTCAGACACACCCGCAAGTAGAACAGAGGGACTCACTGAGGCTGCCTGAGACCTTGTGTGTCTAGACACGTCATGCAGCCAGTTCTCCTGCAAGAGCTTCCTATGCTTTTAGAGCTCTCCCCAGATTCTGCTAATGTCTGTCTTTCCAGATCACCCCAGAGGTAAAGGTCAGAAGGTATTTTCCAATATTATCTTGAAGAAGCCTTATTACGTGTGCATTTAGACCTTCAATCAATCTGAAATTGATTTTTGAGTGTACTATGAGGTAGAGGGTAGAGATTAATTTTTTTTAAATATGGCTATCGAACTGACTCAGCCTCATTTAGGAAAGAAAGCCGTCTTCTCCCCACTGCAGTGCAATGTAGCTATTGTAATAAATCAAATAATCATATACATGTGGGCTTTCTATTTTATTTCTCTTCTATTAATCTATTTGTCTAAACTTGCACTAATATCACACTATTTTAATTGCTACAGATGTATAGAAAATCTGATTATCTGGTAGCGTAAGTCCTCTAGATCCTTCTTCGATATTCCTGGACCACTCTTAGGCTTTAGTATTTTTCATATATAGTTTAGAAGAAACTTGCCAGTTTACACACATATACACACATGCACACACCACAAAACTACTGAGAGCTTGATTAGAATTTACTGAATCAATAAATTAAGGGGAAATATATCTTTATGATAATGAATCTAATCTATGAACATTATATTCCCTTTGTTGACTTGGGTCTTTAAAACCTCTGTACAACTTCTGTTGAGTTGTAGTGTTTTTATTTGATTTAGTCCTAAATACTGGATGTTTTTGGTGCTATGTAAAATGTCAACATTTTATTTTCTATTGTTTTGTTGCTTATATATAGAAGTACAATTTAATTTTGTATAATGTCTTATATTTAGTGGCCTTGCTAAGTCCACTTATTAATTCTAACAGTTGCTGTAGATTCCATTTGCATTTTCTATGTACACAGTCATGTCACTTGCAATTAATGAGCATTATATGCCCTCCTTTTCAATCTTTGTGCCTTATTCCAATTTCTTGCCTTATTGCACTGATTAGGAATGCTAGTACAATGTAACATACAAGATACGTTTTGACATCATCTTCCAGTTCACTAATCTTGTCTTTTGCTATGTCTGCTGCTGTTAATTCATCTGATTAATTTTAGATTTTTTTTTTCAGGCCTGGAATTTGTACATGATTTCAAGATTTCAATACTCTGAAGAGATTATCTTTTCATCTCTTTTTCTACCTTTTCCTTGGTTTTCCTAAATGTGTTAATTATAGGTATTTAAAATCTTTGTGTGCTAACTTTAATATCTGGATATGTGTGAGCCTCTATATTTTTCTCTTGGTTATGTGGTCCTGTCTCTTGGCATTTCTAGTAATTTTTTTATGTAGAGTAATAGAGTTTTCATATAAAATAACTACAGTGGCTATGAATGAAATTACCTTTTTCCAACAGGAATAAAAGTTTCCCCTTCTCAACAGGTGGGATTAGGGAGCTAATCACCTTCGTCTAAGCAAGAAACAGTTAACCTGGTTTCCAGTTTTGGTAATAATACATTTACACCTTATTCACCCTCCTTCATGTGTCATAGCCCTCCCTGGCTTTCAAATAAGAGCCTCGTGCACTTATTGATGTCCTTCCCTCTGACAAGTTCTGAACTCTAACGTTTGTTTTGCAAAGACAAGAGTGAGAAAATTCCACTGTTTCTCAGAGCTCTGTGGCTTAGCTTTTTATTCGTCTATACTGTGCACCTTCAGAATTCAGCAAGTGACTTGAGAGGGGAAACCTGTCGGGAGTTGGAGGCCACTCAACTCTCCAACTTTTTCTCCTCACCCCCTAAGCTCTTTAAAAGCCCTCATGGTCTCTCACTCCCCAGGAAGAAGTTTTCTACCCAGATGGATCTTAGATGCTATCTCTATCCCACACTCAGCATGGAAAGTGCCTCCCCAAGGAAAACTGACTAGAGATTGCAGTTCATTTTTTGAAATCTTAATTCCCCTTATCCTCCTTGCTTAGGGAACTGACACCTTTCAAAAGATGAGTTTGGTATTTTATATAGCTTTTCTTGTTGTTCTAAGTGTGTGCAATGGCCTGCAACAAATTACCCCATCTAACCAGGAAATAGAAACTTTTATGCATTTTGAGAACTACTCTTTAGACCTATTTGAGAGAATAGTTCTTTTTAAAAAGGGAGGCACTGGCGCGGGGGTGGGGGGTGCCTGAGTGGCTCAGTTAGTTGGGCATCTGACTTGGGCTCAAGTCATGATCTTACGATTTGTGAATTCAAGCCCCGTGTCAGACTCTATGCTGACAGCTCAAAGCCTGGAGCCTACTTCAGATTCTGTGTCTCCCTCTCTCTGTGCCCCTCCCCCACTCGTGCTCTCTCTCCCTCTCAAAAATAAATAAAACATTTTTTAAAAATTAACAAGAAGAAGGAGGCATCGGGCAAGATACATCCTATGGAAGAGTGACAAGGGTGAAAGAACCCCAAACTCAAAGAGTAAAGAGGACTGTGGAACACAGCAGCTGGCCACTGGGAATGATTACTCTAGATTTATATCCAGCTGAGTTTTGTGTGAAGTCTAATTTTTAGTGACGTATTTAAATGTCTATGTAAAGTTTCTGTGGGGATTAAGCCAAAATCTACCTTGTTTCTCCTTTCTCTACTGTCTGTTGAGAAAGTATGACCCTAAACATATGCTCTATTGCAATTTAATGGCTAGTTAACATGGACCACAACCAGTTCATATGGGGCACAGCCCTCAAATTGATAGAATTTACTAATTAAAGTGACCTAATGCTATTGATCCCACACATAGTTTTTTCTAAAAGTCATTTATTATCACACATTTTACCCCATTTTATTACCTCCCCCACATTCTTCTCTGGGCCAGATTTTGAAGGTATCAGATAATATGAAAATATACTAGGCCATCTTTCCCAATCACAGTCCATTGAAATAATAATGTTTTTTATTAATTTTAATTTTAATTTAATTTTTTTTGAGAGAGAGAAAGAAAGTGAGAGCGAGGGAGGGGCAGAGTGTGAGGAAGAGAGAGAATCTTAAGCAGCCTCCATGGCCAGTGAGGAACCTGACTCGGGACTCCATCTGAGGACCATGATAGCATGACCTTAGCCAAAACCTAGACTCAGAGACTTAGCTAACTGAGCCACCCAGGCACTCTGAGATAATCTGTTTTTATCCACCATCCTTTCCTTAACTTTGGCAAATTTCTAATATTACATTTTTTGTGTTCTGTATCCCGCTTGGTGTTATCAAATTCTGACTGGCCGGGACATTAGCTGATGCTGACTATACACATAGGCTGGCTGTCCAAAGCAATTCCCATATAGTTCTTTCCCATAGCATTATACCTTGGCACAGTGCTAGCAAGTAAAAAGTAGATTTATAATGCCTGTTAATGTCATTTGAGAGAGAAGTCAGTGTCCATGCAAATGAGGGATTAATGCTGATCCCTAAATGAAGTGTTGGTGCAGCCAAATGCTGTGACAGCATTGCCTCGCAGCCTATTTAAAAGGCATTTGCATTATGATATGATAAATTCACCCCACATTGGGCTATGTGACCTCTCTGAAGCAGGAGAGGCCATTCATCCAAAAAGACAGAGCCATTGGGGAACCTGAAAACATGTTGTTTGGCTTCTAAGAGAAAAATCTACCCAATTTCATGTGCATTTTAAAAGCAGGAATCTGGCCTCTATCACTGGCAGTGAGATAAGTCAGTGTTTAACTTCTGTGTGTAGGTGACTTTGGCAATGACCAGTGGAATGACGATATCTTTCATGTTCTGGGTTGGGCTGTAAAGACTTTGCCATAAGCATAGTCCCTTGAGATTTTTGAAAACATGAAAACAAATTGCAGGACACAGGAAATTTGCTATTGCAATAGGTAGAGAGGTGAGTCTGTCTGGCCAGAACCTTGTTAAGGAAGCATTGGATTTATATTAACAAGTAGGTCAATATGATTGGCCTCCTCAAAGTAGCAAGCTTCATTTTGTATTCGTTTTTTGTGATTCGTTGTGGTAATTTAGAAGCAAAAAAATATATATGTTAGACTAGTTACTTCAAAGTGTCAAATGTAATTATCACTTAGCGATTTTTCACTTTTAAGGGTCACAAGGAATACCTGGGACCTGGAATAATTTTTTGTCATCACAGTTGGCATTTTGCTTTGAGACTCTGCTGTGCTTTTATGACCAGATTAAAGGTAGCAAATGCATCTCTTCCTCCAGACTCACTACCCTTTACCTCCTCCATGCTTGCCAAGGATACCCTGTGCAGTCTTTTCTAGTAATCCAAGACAAATACAGATCTAAGACGCAGTCTCAATTGAGCCTCTAATCGTGATGGTTTAGTTAGCTCATAAACTGTCTATAACACAAATAAGAAACACAAAGACTTTTCTACATGACCTATATTTAATCTACATTTTTGAATTTATGTATTGTACTTCCAATCTGTAAAGCAGTTATCTGCTATTATAATTTAAATATGAATTAATTCAACTAGAGACCCACACTCTCTCTTAGAAGCCATTGTAACTTAATGAGTAAATACATATTAGCATGCCTTAAAACTGCACATTATTGACCTGGGAGACAACCAGGAGCTATAATGACTGATTATGTAAATCCTCAGTTGTAGATTGTCACCGTATTCCATAATGTCATTAATTTACATTAATGTCAGTCTTTCCTTCCCAGGCACCTATTAATTAGCTGTTCCCTGACACATATTCTAATGTAGACTTTTTGTGAGTCATTAAAGTCCTTTGTGTGGAGACCTCCTTGTAGACCTTCTAGTTTGTGTATAATTGACAAACCAGATGACAGCTTTTACTGTTGATCATAAAACTGCAGCCAATTCACTTGGGTGCTGGATTTATGTTTTGAAACCTTTCCTTTTAACGTTTTTGTACGGAAAAAGTTTAAATGCAGGTACATTTTATTTATTAGATGGCTTAAAATATGCCCTTTATTGCAAGGTCAAGTTCAGATGAGTTTTCAAACCAAATGCACAATGCTTTCAGAGATTTTAGAATCACAAAATCTTCTCCAAAGCACCCACGATCTATGAATTCTCTAAAAAAGTCTCATGTTTTAAGATAATTTTCTAGCAGTTGAAAGTATAGACTTTCATGGGTTCAAAACATCATCTAACTGAATTCAGCCCTCTGAGCATCCAATGCCTGGCAACATCCACCTCTTGGAAAAAGCCAACATCATTGGGTTTCAACGTAGTGCTTATACACCAAGGGTACTCAAGGTCTCAGATTGTCTCACTTTTGTCTTTGCTTCCTTTAAACTAAGTACTGTATTAGTAATCACTGTAATCCTTTCATTACTTCCTTTATTCATTCAAAAATATGTAGTAAGCATTAACTCTACACCCAGAACTACCTAGACTGCAGTGAACAAAAAAGACCAAAAAAAGTCTCTGTTTACATGCAGCTTACTTTCTAAGGGGGGAGAGAAGACAGACAATAAGCAGGAAAGTCATGTAGAACTTTAGAAGATAAAAAAGGTGGGGAGTGGTGCAAAGGAGACGTATAGGAAGTGTAATAAAGGGCAGGAACAGGGTGAGATGAGGTCGTAATTTTAAATAAGGTGGTCAAGGGGCGCCTGGGTGGCGCAGTCGGTTAAGCGTCCGACTTCAGCCAGGTCACGATCTCGTGGTCCATGAGTTCGAGCCCCGCGTCAGGCTCTGGGCTGATGGCTCAGAGCCTGGAGCCTGTTTCCGATTCTGTGTCTCCCTCTCTCTCTGCCCCTCCCCCGTTCATGCTCTGTCTCTCTCTCTCTGTCCCAAAAATAAATAATTGGAAAAAAAAAATTTAAATAAGGTGGTCAAAAAAGGCATCCTTGGAAATAGGGGTATTGAATGAGGGGAGGGAAATTTGATCATTCAAGTTGCTCTTTAGAAGGAGAAGTAACTCCTAGGGAGGAGTAAGTTGGAGACATTCAACTTTACTTTCATTTGGGTCTCCGAATCTATTACTCACAAGACGGCATGACTTGTAAAATAATTTAAAAACATTATTCACTGTAAGAAAAAATGTCAACAAAACATTTTTTTAAAGCTTACTCATTTTTTGATAGAGTGAGACAGAGCGTGAGTTGGGGAGGGGCGGAGAGAGAGGGAGACACAGAATCTGGAGCAGGATTCAGGCTCTGAGCTGTCAGCACAGAGCCCGACACAGGGCTCGAACTCACGGACGGTGAGATCATGACCTGAGCTGAAGTCAGACGCCCAACCAACTGAGCCACCCAGGCGCCCCTCGACAAGACATTTTTGATAGACATTATCAGTTGCCTATCCAGGATACTTTCTCTCCTTCCTATTCCCTAATGGACTCTAAGTATTTCCTAGGGTGACATTATGCCTAAATGAATAACCCAGCTTCCCTAGATACCCACCAAGGGACACGCAACATGTAAGTAGAAGTTACTGGAAGGTACTTGCGGGAAAGCTTGTTAAAGGAGGAACATTCAAATGGCATGTATCTTTTTTGCATTTTTGCCCTTTGCTTTTGCTCTCTCACTCTTCTCTCTGCCTGAGGATGGAGCAGGCAGCTTGCAGCCATGAGGATGAAAGCTGTTCATTAACGGCGGAGAAGCAGAGAGAGAGAGGAATCTGGCTCCTTCCGGCTTTGCAGAAACACCATACAAAACCTGAGTGCCCTACTCTGGCCACATTATGGCATGAGGAAAATAAACATCTTTTCAACTAAGATACACTAGTCGTGCTTCTGTTACATGGAGCCAGACAGAATATTTGTTATTATAATCTTTGCTTCAATGATATGTATTTTTTTTTTATCCCCAGCCCTCTACTTATTATTTCTTTTTCTTTCATCCCAAAAGTAACAGTCTTGGTCTGGCATTTCTGATGCCTCCATTTAAAGTCATTTTCTAAATCAGTATTGTAGATTTTCTTGCCTGTCTTTATTATCCACTTGGGACCTCCCCCCACCATGGGTAATATTAAGGTGACCCTCTGGATTTGAAATGAAGTCAAGGTGATTTGCTCATCTGAGGATTGTGTCCTCCATGCTAATTGCATTATCTCTGTCACTTGACTCTGTGAAATGACCAGCCTGAGATAGACTTACTACTATTTATTTCTTCTACAGTCTCCATATTTATATGAAAGTTGTTTTGCCATCCATTCAAATTTGTAAGAAATGACTATCTAATATGATTTCAAGGGCCAGAATCTAGTTCCATTCAAGTATTTGTACTTACAATATCAAAAATACATGATTTTCTAAGTAGATGATATGAAATCTTTGAATTCGTTTTTGGCTATTCGTATTTTTATACTGAAAGAGATATGTTAAGGAGAAGAAATGGAGGTGAAATAAGATTGAGCCATGATACACTGAACTAAGGCCAACCTCTAAATTTTCAAATTTGGAGAACATTTGGATTCTTTTTTTTTTTTAAGTTTATTTATTTATTTTAAGAGAGAGAGTGAGCACAAGTGGGGGAGGGGCAAAGAAAGAGAGGGAGAGAGAGAATCCCAAGCAAGCTCCACACTGTCAGAACAGAGCCCAATGCAGGGCTTGACCTCACAAACCATGGGATCATGACCTGAGCTGAAATCAAGAGCCATTCACTTACCTGAGCAAACCACCCAGGTGCCCTGAGAATACTTGTATTCTTTCTTTTTTTTTTTTCTTAAAAAATATATATTTTTTAATGTTTATTTATTTTTGAGAGAGAGACAGAGACAGAGACAGAGAGACAGAGTGTGGTCAGGAAGGGGCAGAGAGAGAGGGAGACACAGAATCCAAAGCAGGCTCCAGGCTCTGAGCTGTCAGCAGCACAGAGCCTGACGCAGGGCATGAACTCACAAACCCTGAGATCATGACCTGAGACAAAGTCAGACACAACTGGCTGAGCCACCCAGGCTATGGCAATACCATCCTGAACACGCCGGATCTCCTCTGATCTCAGAAGCTAAGCAGGGTGGAGCCTGGTTAGTACTTGGATGGGAGAATATTTGGATTCTTAAACAGCCCTCTCAATCCACTTTCGTCCCATGCCATCAACAGAGATTCCCTAGGAATTTGGATGAGCTTGGAGTTCTTGAGAATTTTGATCTATCTAGGATAGAAACTCCTTAAGGATACTGCTCTAAAATCGCTTTTAGAGTCCAAATGATGAACAACAGCTTAGCATCCTGTTTTAATATGCTGTTAGTAAAGCACCTGACAAGTACCAGTGGGCTAAATACCAATCTCTTTCATGGGCTGGTCTCTGAAATATATATTAGATTGTGTTCCAAATCCTGTTTGAAAGTATTCGATGATTGAATGCAATGGGATTGTTCAATTATTAAATGGAGTATTGTGAATATGGGCATTAAGATCTGTGTTTATCGCTTAATTATTCTATCATCTATGGATAATGAAGACTGGCTCATATGATAGATTCATCTCTCCTCTTCTTTCCCTAAGCTTTTTCCCTCTAATTAGTTCCATAATCTTGCTTCTATCTCCTGTGGGAATCTGCTTCCAGTTTGGCCTCTTCATAAAAATAAGATGAAAATAAATTCTGACTTCTCATGCACTTATTGTTGATAAATAGTTATACCAACTTTTGTGTGTGAGGGAGGCATTTGTGCTGATCCTGTATTTGTAAAGAGGTATGATATGGTCTCTCTATTTAAGGTGCTTGCAATTTAATTAAAAGTAGGGATGAGGATGCGGTGCCTGGGTGGCTCAGTCAGTTACATGTCTGACTCTTGATTTCAGCTCAGGTCATGATCTCACCGTTCATGAGGTCGAGCCCCATGTCAGGCTCTGTGCTGATGGTGCAGAGCCTGCTTGGGATTCTCTCTCTCTGTCTCTCTTTCTCTCTCTCTCTTCCTCTCTCTCTGCCCCTCTCCTGCTCGCTTGCATGGGCTCTCTCTCTCTTAAAATAAATGGATAGACTTTAAAAAAATCTTTAAAAAAATAAGGAAAAATAAAAATAAAATATTAAAAAAGAAAAAAAGAAAGGATGATTGCAATGGTGGTATAGACTATATGACAAATAAGTTGCACAAAGCCTATCTCCCAAGATGACATTCTCCATGTGGAATCTGAAGTCTTAGAAAGGGCAGGACTTAGATGCGTTTTGCAGGAAGGATAAAAATACACCACTCATGGATGCAATGGGGTGTTAATTCTAATGATGATAATGAGAGCTACCACTGACAATTTACCATGGGCCAAATATTATATTAAGCATCCTACAAAGATAATCCCATTAAGTTTTCATTATGACACTGTTTTGCAATGAATTTTAATTTTCACTCCCATTTTAGAGAAGAGAATACTGAGGGTTAGAGAGGTATTAGCTAGGTCAACCTAGCTAATAAATGGCAAACATAGGTTATAAATCCAAGGTAGTATGACCCCAAATCCGTTTCAGCTCTAGACAGGAGGACCTGAGAGACAAATTATATCTACCTTTGATCCATTTCCCGTAATGTAGAATTGTTAGCTCTTAAATTATGCTCAAATTAGTGAACCAATACCCCTGGATTTCAGTATGATGGCTTTAAAATCAAGGAACTCTGCACTTGGGCTTATTTAATGGGCTGATAAACTGCCAGGACTGTGAATTCATTGTTAAACATTAGCCTGGAAGTGAAAGATAAGAATGCACATGCTTTGTCTACAGATGGAGCAAGTTGTCATTCAAAGCTGCAAAATATAGCTAAGGAGTTTAAGAACTGAGGGGAACATAAGTTCAAGACCCAGGAGGAGAACATGAGACCAGACAATATGCCAATTAATGGAATTAAGCTGAAAAGATTTAAAATGAGGTCCCCTCAGGAGACAATGTAAAAGAAAAGGCAGTTAATTCAATAAGGACAAAAGGATAAGCGAGCTAACTATGAGAGGATCAGAATATTTAAAGTTGATAGTGTCTTAAGAATTAAAGAACACTGGCTTGTGATTGCTGTGAATTTATTATGCCCCAGTAGCTCAGTCTAATTTGGTCCCTTCATCCTCTGAACAAATATTCTCATCCTGAGATTCCAGGACAAAAGAAATAATCCTTTTTGTTGCAGTCAAGCTATAAAAGTGATTATGATCAGCAGCCATTCACAGAGGAATAAATAAAGGACCCATCCATCATGCTAGTAAAGTTTTCTGTCCATCTGTCATGTTGCATTTCAAAGACGATTTCACCACATTTTAGTTGTTTTAAAAGGTGTACTTAAAAAATGCATTTTATACTTCGAAACTCCCCAGTACACAGAGAGTTTAAATGTATGGATGTAATTTCCCTTTTGCTAAGCAGGTTTTAGAGTGCCAAAGGCATGGCAGGGGGTAGTTAATAGAGTGTAATAAAGTGAATCTGTATGTCTCTGTAGCAAACAACTGAAAATATGAATTTAGAAGATTCTGTTATAGACTGTGTTCTCTAGCAAAGCAGTTGCTCAGTGTCATTATTCAATTGTGTATCAACAAATGTGCCTCTAAAGACCAAAGTCTAAAGACTACAGCAGGGAGGTTGAAAATGCTACACAAAATGCAGAGGCACCAAAATCCCTTAACTGAGCTTTGGCAGGTGCATACTTGGAGGAGTGGCTTTGTGAGGACACGTGATTGGCAGAGACAACATATCTGAAATCAGAAGGATATAAACTAAGAAGAACCATTTATGGGAAAGAAAAATTTCTAATCAGTGGATATCAATGAGACTGGAACAGCACAATTATATTTAGAAGCTTTTTCCTTCTTATATTTATACCTGGAGGCTATCAGTCTTTATAATTGTTCTACAGCTGATAAATTGTACCCTTTTATTTTTTATGAAGCCCCGGTCTACACAGATTTCATCATCTGAAAAATTCAAGAGCAAGACCAATAAATTTGATGTTTTTTTTTCTTTTGGTGTGAATTGAATGATCTAGATTTTCTGGCAAATCAACCATACATGTACATAATTTTCTTTTGCTCTAAGCCTATGTGTACACGTAACTAAAATTAGTTCCTTAAATGTGGCAAAAAAATGTTGTTAGTTTATAAAGAAATACAGTAGTGTCTTAAATTCTGCAAAGTCTCTGCTCTAAAACGTTTCTTTAAAATATTTAGTTCAAACTAGGGGTGGATGATGGAGATCCTACTCTGTTAAACAAATAGTCCTTTCTCTCCCGTTGTTGTTGTTGTTGTTGTTGTTGTTCACCATATAGTTTAAGGGACTCACCACTCAGGTTATGGGTAGAAATGTGTCGTGCTAGAATTTCTGACACCCATTAGCTCCAATGAATCTTAGCTCTTAATTAAGAATAAAAGATGACACTGTTGGCTCAGCTGGAATCCCTCAGAATCTTCTAAAGAGGTCCTTCTTACAGGAAACCTGGGTGGTGCAGTTGGTTAAGCATTCAACTCTTGATTTCGGCTCAGGTCAGGATCTCACAGTTTGTGGGATCGAGTTCCATGTCAGCCTCTGCACTGTTAACACAGAACCTGCTTGGATTTCTCTGTCCCCCTCTCTCTCTGCCCCTCTCCTGCTCGTGTCCCTGCACTTTCTTTCCCTCTCTTTCTCAAAATAAATAAATAAACTTGAAAAAAATTATGTGAAGAATTCCTTCCCAGGATTGAGTAAGTGTGACATTGCCATAAATCTACTTTCTTGGAGTTTTTAATATATTTTTTGTAAGGGTCTATAAACTTACACCCAAAGATCCAAAAATAAGAACCTGTTTTTGAATAAAATATCCCTGAAAGTTGAATACATACTTGAAACACAGTTTATATTTGGCATAGAGCTTCAAGGGCACAACCCACAAGTGAATGCCAATGTTTGCATTACCCACGAGTTGTTCTATTTCTCTGGTGGCATCAGATGAAGAAAAGGACCTTTGTATAATACTGATCTATAGGAACATTTAGTTCAACACTTCCATAATCCAGTAGCATAGTGGAATTGGAAGATCTAGCAAGTGGGTAATTAAAATACTCTGCCTATGATGTGCATGGTACTGTGGTAGGTATAAGAAAAGAAAGAAGATATGAGGTAGGATTCTTAACCGGCTAGAATGCACACATGTGGCAGCATGAGCTAAGTGCCATAGGGTAGTAAGGTAGGGAAGGAACTAACAATTTTATGAAGGTTTGTAGCCTTAACCCAATGGTCTTTTGTTTTGGTGGGGGAGGTAGGGGCAAAGGGAGGGTAGGTGATTAGTATGTTTTAGGTGCTGTATGGGAACTTTATTGATTTTAGGTAATTTAATTAATGGTACAAATAAAAGACGTTATAGAAGTTAGGGCTGAAAAGGTAGGGAATTACTGTAGATTGGATTATCTGGAAAAGGCTTCATGGGATAGCTGTAGGACGAGGTAAAGTGAATGGAAGTTAAAAAGAAATGGGTTTGGTGGTTGTGGAGAAAGAAGGCCCTTGAGTTAGAGAGCGATCTAAGTCTGGTAAGGTGGGAGGGATTTGTGAAAAGTATTTGGGGAATAGGAATATGACAGTTTCACTGCTCTTATCATTTGTCATTCCAATGGTGCCTCGCTGATGCAAAGGCTATCAATAATTCATCTGACCTGTTTACTTTGACAGCCACAGAAACAACTGAACGGAGATCCTTTCCTTTTTTGAGATTCACGGCATGTAGCAAATGATCATTCAGTGGAGCCATGCCAACTCCTTGTTCTGCAAATTGCAAATGTTTCAGCCAAGCTGTTCCTCTGCTGTCTTGGTCAGTGTTAAAAGGTCAATGTTCTCTTTGTATACTTAGGGCAGTTAGAGCTGCTTTAATCCCAGAAAGGGTGTCTCACTTATATTGTATGCTGATTTGTTGACTCAGCAAGGAATTATCTTCTAATATAATTCTAAGATCGCTGACTATGAAGCCTATCCAACCTAAATGAAACCCCTGCTCCTTCAGCCAGAGAAAACTCTGTGCCATGAAATCACCTTTTTGAGAAAGTCGCTAATGTCTGAGAATTATCTCCAAGGTAATTCAACAAAAATAGAAATCAGAAAATTCAGACAAAGGGATCTGCAGCTTGGATTCACCTCTTTATTTTCTACTGTGTTTGGAAATGAGACTAACACATCATTGCGTGCCCTGGTTAAAATGATCTAGAAGACCCAAGCTTTCCAAGAGAAATTCAGAATTTACAAACACAATCGAAGTTTTCCCAGACATTTTTTTTGTCTTCTGAGTTATTTTTCTCTTAAATATTCCCAAATAACTCTAGTCACCATTTGTCAGGACTGAACAAATCCCATGCCTTCTCCAGGAATTTGTAAGAATGCTTAGGAAGTGCTTAGTGCAAACTGGATATCTCCTGTCACCTATCTCTCCACTCTGCTACCCAGGTTATTTCCTTTCATCTCCTCCCGGTATTTCTCACAAATTACTCTCTCTGGTCTTGCAGATCCCTATATTTTATTCCCCTAAACCCTATTGAACTAGGCTTTTGTGCTTAAAAAGCTTCAGGAAAGACTTGAGGCTCTCGTAACGGAATTAACAAAATAGCAAAACTAAGAACTCAGCTGCCCATATCTTTGTTCCTAAAGGTCTCTTGGTCATCCTCTGTCAAAGATAGAAAGATGACTTTCTGGCTTCTCTCTCTGAGGGTCTTCGCCCACTGCACATTGTGGAGCCCCTCTCATCCCTGAGAACAGTTTTTCTCTTTGCTTCTTTCCTCCTTGTTCTTGGATCCACCAGAGAAAACACCACATCTTCGCGTATACCTCTTAAATCTCTCTACGGAAGTTCAACACCTATTCTTACCGTGGAAAAAAACTCCTACATTATCTCTACATACATTCCTTTTAGTTATTTCTATCTGTCCTTCCATACCAAAATCTAGAACCAAAATGGCCCTGAAAGTACATTACTTCTTCCAAAATGTTGTTTTCATGAACTGAAATGCAGTAATAATAGCTAGTGGCATCTTTTGGAACAGCAATAATTTTTTCACTTTGGGTTTCAAGGTAGAACCAGGGAAAAGGCTAAAAGTGAGTAGGAGGGATATAAAGAGAGACTGAACACTGCATCATTTAGATGGAAACCACTCTCAGATTTTAGGACCTTGTAAAGTGGAACCTAAAAGTCAAACATGACTGAGGCTTCTAATGTTAGCCCAGAGCTCCCTCTGAGCTCAGATGTGATAATCTGAAGACATTTTGTCTGTTATAAAAGACATCTGCCAGGGAGGACAAGATCTGGTATGCTCTCAGAGAAACTACCAAACCCTTCCTACAAATCCATTGTCAGTTTTTTTCATCTGCAAATTTGTGCCCGTTCTATTAAAATAAGAATATCTTCCTACCTATTTCCTCAATTGATACCCAAGTAATTTACAAATATAGTCTGCAAAAATAAAGGACCTTTTAAAATAGATTTCATTATATTCTATTTTTAAAAGTCCATATGTGAGGAGGGCAATTAGGTATATAGAATGAGAAACATTCATCAAAGACATTCCTGCAAGTTTCACAAGAATAGTGGACCATTTGTTTTCTGGAAAAATTATATTTTAAACACCTCTGTTATACATATTCAATGAAGTACACTTTTTAAAAGCCATTTTACCTTCTATCCTAAAGTGACTGACCTGAAAATAAAGTAAAATATGTATTTGGAAAAGGGCAAACATTTTTTCAATTTTCTGTCTTATTATTACCCATATCATTGTTACGGATTTTTTTCGAAGTTTATTGTCTTCTAACTACATTTGTTACATTTAGTGGTGAACACCATAAAACTTCACACATGGGCATCAAGACCAGTAAATGATGTTATTTTGGTAATCTGGGGAGTAAGAAATCTTTTTTTTCCTCCCTTTTTTATAGCTGACCTTTTCAGAAAGGAATCCCTCTTGAGAAGTCCCACTTTAATTTGTTATATTTTTCAAACTAGACTGTCACACATGCTTTAATGATACAGTATTTCTTAACACCTAGAAATAAAACCAGCACTACTTTTGTGGTTTTAATACTTGTGTGGTCTAATCCACTGAATTCAATCTTCATTAGTAATATACTATTTTATACATGTTTTCCTTTTAAGGGGTTTATAGGCACCAAGATGGATCCCTGGCTGAATAGAATTCAATAACAAGCACCTTGGGAAATGCTGTTAGATATTGCTTGGGTGGAAAAGATCTCCTTTGTCAGGAAGGTTTAATGAGCTTCGTAAAGGCGCTCTTTGTGATTCCTAATGTAGAAGTCAGTGGAGTTAGACCTATTACTTCATGGGTCATGAGAGAATTTAGGTTAGTGCTGAGCTGATGTATAGAAATAAAAATGTTGGAAGATACATTGTTTCATTTCTTTGCTCTTGCTTTTTTAAAATGGCAGCATCATTCCATACCTGGTAGTAAGGATATCTTGACCTAGTTCTGCTTCTGCCCCAAATCAACTGGCCATCATTGAATAGATCGCTCAATTGTTCTAGCCTTCAGTTTCCACACTTATAAAAGATGTAGATTATGTTCAACAATGCTTAAAATCCTAAGAGACTTGTATGTACAGAAACCCTTATAACTCAGTAATAAATAAATAAATAACCCGATTAAAAAATGGGCAAAGGATTTGAATAGACTTTTCTTTAAGTGAACATATATGAATGATAAATAGGCATCACTAATGATGCTCAGCATTATTATTAGTTTTTAGGGAAATGCAAATCAAAATTACAGTGAGATTCCACTTCATGTCTACTAGGAAGACTATAACAAAAAAGACAATAACAAATATGAGGATGGAGACAAATTGGAACCCTCATACATTGTTGCTAAGAATGTAAAATGGTGCAGCCAGTTTGGAAATAGTTTTGCAATTTCTCAAAGTGTTAAAAATGGAGTTATCACATGACCTAGTAATTCAACTTCTAACGATATACTCAAGAGATGTGAAAACATACATCCATACAAACACGTGTACAACACAATGTTCAGAGCAGCATTACTCTTAATAGCCAAAAGTGGAAACAATCCAATTATCCATAAATTGATCAATAAACAAATTTTGCATATCCATAAAATGGGATATTATTCATAAAAAGAGATGTCCATATCCATAATAAAGTGATGAAGTACTGATATATGCTACAATGTGAATGAACCTTGAAAATATTTGCTAAATGAAGAAAACCAGTTACAACAGACCACATATTATATGATTCCATTTACATGGAAGTTCAGAAAAAACAAGTCTACTGGGCCAGAAATTATAAATTTTTTAATGTTTATTTATTTTTGAGAGATAGAGAGACAGAATGCCAGCAAGAGAGGGGCAGAGAGAGAGGGAGACACAGAATTTGACGGAGGCTCCAGGCGCCAAGCTCTCAGCACAGAGCCTGACGTGGTGCTTGAATTCATGAATTGTGAGATTATGACCTGAGCCGAAGTCAGACGCTTAACCAACTGAGCCACACAGATGCCCCGATTGGGCCAGAAATTATAGCTGTTGCTTGGGTCCAGGGAGAAGAGTAGAAGAATGAGAAAAGGGATTCATGTTAATGGGTATAGAATTTCTTTCTTGAGTGATGAATATGTTTTAAAATTGATTGTGGTGATAGTTGGACCACTTTACACTAAAAACCATTGAGTTCTATACTTTAAATTGGTGAATTATATGATGTGTGAATTGTATTACAGTAAAGCTATTATGAAAAAAGTCCCATCTATCTCTAAAATATGATTTAATCAATTATTATTTTTAGATATGTATGTGCTTGTCCTTATGAGCTATTTTTATGCCATTTGCTTCCAATAAAGCTGACTGTCCAGGTAAATTGGATATATATGCTCATTTTGAAGGTAATTGACTCTTTTTTTAAATAAAGATTTTCAATTACTATACTGGTACCTCAAGACCATTCTTGGTGTCCATATAGCACCACTAAAATCCTTCCTAGAGCAGTTGATTTCTATATGCTACGATGCCTCAGAGAGTCTTAGCAATGACAAATCTTTAAAACATTAATTTTAAGTCCTTGTCACAATTCCCATAAGAAGGAACATATCAAAAATGACGAGTGCAGAAAGCATTCTAAATTTTGTTTTAGTGAAAGAGTAATTAAGAAACAAGTTTCCATGGATACATGGAGGATGGATGAAAATGAAGAGGACAGTATGGGATGAGTATCAGATATTAGTCACCATGGAGACTACACTAAGTTGTAGGTCTCAGCTAAGTTCCTTAGATCCAATATTGATCACTTAAGTTCCAAAGAGGGACTCTGTGCAAAGGCTCAAGGAACTATCTAGAGGCAGCATCACAGCAAATTTGCTCTGCTGTCCAGGTGATAAATGTGGCAGAATCAGAAAGAAGGCCATTATTTCATTGTAGTAAAATATATACTATGTCCCTTTTGCACTCAGTTTTGTGAATTTGTAGCACTGAACGTAGCATATTTGTCAGAGATGTCAACAGTCTAAAGGAAGAGATTAGCAATCATGAGATGCTCTCAACCAGGGCTTTTAAGAGTAGAAGATTTCAATCAGGAGTGCTGGAGAGAAGGAGAAAATAAAACGACTGTTAATGGACACACATGAGATATCCTCTGGGAATTCTCCAGAACACTTGATGGATGGGATGGGAGGCTGATCATAACTCAGGTCCTGCTTAAATAGGGGAAATTTGGGAATACTCTTAACATGGAATAAAGAACTATGAAGAGTCTACAATTTTACTAACCTATTACGTTGCTCATATCCCTGTTTTATCTAAATTCCAAACTACTAGAAATGGAAGCACCTTCAAGAAAGAGGTGAGTGTCTCAAATAGAGAGGTGTGTTTTGCAATAGATGCAAGTTTCGCAATAAATGAGTCAACCTACTGGGTCTTTTGTGTTAATGTGTCTGTTCATTGATGCTGTTCTGTAGACAGTGTGGTAATAGCTGTTACTGACAAGAATAATGTCTTGGAATGGTCTTGTCTGAAATTCAATGTTTTGTTTGTTTTTACAGTCTGCTGACCTTACTAAGATTTCACCAACTTTCCATGCATTTATATGTGCATGTATGTATGTATGTATGTATGTATTTAGTTCTATGCAATTTCATCAATGTCTAGATCTGGGTGCCCACCACCACAGCCAAGGTACAAAACATTACCTTGTTATGGAACATCACACGATTCCTCATCCTATCTTTCATAACCAGTCACTTCCCTTCCTATCCATTCCAAATCCCTGGCAACTACTAATCTGTTATTCCTTTCTATCCTTTGTCATTTCAAGAACACAATATAATTGAATTATACAGTGTGTAACATTTTGAGATTGGCTTTTTTTCCCCATTCAAATTTCCTTGAGATCTATCCAAGTTATGTTTGGATAGCTTGCACCTTTCTATTGCTGAATAGTGTTCCACGGTACCGATGTCCCACACTTTGTTTGACATTCACCCTTGAAGGACATCTGGATGGTTTCCAGTTTGGGGCTAGTACACATAAAGCTGCCATGAATATTCAAGAATATGCTTTTGTGTGAACATAAGTTTCAAGTTTTCTGGAATTAATGCCCAAGAATGTAATTGCTAGACTGTGGTGAACATTTTGAGCATATGTATAGCTTTGTAAAAAAAACTGCCAATTTTTCCCCCAGAGTGGCTATGCCATTTTACATTCTCATGAGCAATGTTTGAGTGATCTAGCTTCTCTGCATCCTCACCAGTATTTGGTGTTATTACTATTTTCTTTTTTAACTTTAGCCATTCTGATGATGGTGACCAGATCTCACTTGGTTTTAATTTTTATTTCTCTGATGGTTGAACATATATTGAACATATTTTCATGTATTTATTTGCCACCTATGTATCCACTTTAGTGAAATGTCTATATATGTCTTTGGCCCAGTTTCTAACTATATTTTTAAACTATTGAGCTTTAACAGTTCTTTGAATACTCTAGATACAATTCTTTGGTCAGATATGTTGTTTGCAAAACTTCTTACCCAGTCTGTAGCGTGTCTTTTTATCTGCTTTGCAGGGACTTTTGTAGAGCAAAAGCTTTTAATTTTAATGAGATCCACTTTATCATCTTGTCCTTTTATGAATCATTCTTTTGGTGTCAAGCCCTAAGAACTCTTTGGCTAGCCCTAATTAATGAAGAATGGCTCCTAAAAGTTGTCTGGTTTTATGTTCTACACTTAAGTATGTGATCCAGTTTGAGTTCATTTTTGTATAAGGTGTGAGGCTCACATCCAAGTTTATTTGTGCTGCCTATGCATATCTGACTGCTCTAGCACCATTGGTTGAAAATGCTGTCCTTTTTCCCTGAATTGCTTTTGCATCTGTGTCAAAAGCCAGTTGGGCATATCTGTTAGGGTCTGTTTCTGAGTTCTATATACTAATCCACCAATCCATGTGTCTATGGTTAATATTTGTTACTGTAGCTTTACAATAAATCTTTTCACTGGGTAAATAATGTTTACCACTTTATTCTTTTCTCAAAATAGTTTTAGCTATTTTTCACCTCCAGCATCTTTACAAATAAAGTTTAGAGTAAGTTTGTCAATGTTTAAAAAAAGAAAACTTGTTGGGATTTTGATAGGAATTTTATTCAACCTATGGATCAGTTTGGAAAAAATCAACATCATACCTATGTTGCATTCTTTCAATCCATGTACATTGTATTTGTCTTCATTTATTTATGTCTCCTTTGATTTCTTTCATCAGTATTTTATAACTTTTGGAAGTCAGATTTTGTAAGTTTGCCTTTGGATTTATGCTGAAATATTTTATTTTATGGAGCAATTATAAATCATATGGTATTTTAAACTTCAGTTTCCAAATGTTCATTGTTAGTTTATAGAAATACTATTGATACTTTTGTATGTTAATATAATATTCTTCACTCTTACTGAGCTCACTTATTAGTTCTAAAATGTGTTCTGTAGAGTCTTTGGGGTTTTCTACATAGACAATCATGTAGTCTGTAAATAGCAATGGTTTTGTTTCGTCCTTTCCCAGTGAGACTGGACACTCTTGCTTTTTTCCCAGTCTCAGGTGGAAACCACACATTTTTCCACCATTAAGTGTGATGTTAACTGTAGGGTTTTTTTGTATGCTCTTTTTCCATTTGAGGACATTCCCCTCTGTTCCTAGTTTTTTTAAAGTTTTTATCATGAATGATTATCGGATTTTGTCAACTGCATTTTCTGTATCAATTGATATGGTTTTATGGTTTTTTTTTTCATCCTGTTGATAGGGTGGATTACAGTAATTGATTGTTGAATGTTGGATCAGCCTTGCATAGCTGAAATGAATTCCTCTTGATGTTTGAGTCTAATTCCCTTTATATATTGTTAGATTTGATTTACTAATATTTAACTGAGAATTTTTGCCTCTAAATTCATGAAGGATATTTATCTGTACCTTTTTTTTCTTTTCTTGTCTTTCCTTTTTTAAAAAAACTATCTTTGTCTGGTTTTAGTATCAGCATAATACTAAAATAAGTTAGGAAGTGTTCCTCTCCTACTACTGGAAAAGATAGTGTGAAATTGGTGTTAATTCTTTAAATGTTTGGTAGAATTATCAAGTGACACCATCTGGGCCTGCAAAATTTTTTTGTAGAAGCATTTTAATTTAAAGTTTAATTTCTTTAATGGTTATAGGACCATTTATGGTATTGATTTCATGTTTTGTTTTTTGTGTTTTGTAAGAAATCAATGATCATTTTCACAGTAATCATGGCGTGCATGCTTCAGTACTGTTTCTGCTTACTTCTTCTACAGAGGCCTTCTTACCTCTGGATCTAATACAGGACCCAAGATTTCTTGTTCAGGATGCCCTTGGTTCAGGAACCCCTGGGTTTAAAGAACACTTACACCTGTTTTTTTTTCCTGCTGTTGTAGTCCACTGCTGAGTTTGGCTGCTGGAGTTCTGAAGCATCCATATCAGTAGGCAGAGGTGGCCTTCAGAGCCTTCATATTTTCAAAACCCCTGATGCCTCAGAAATCTTTTTATGTAACTTTAATCTGTTAATAACTTCAAGAGGGGAAAATATAGTAAACTGGAAAATAAGTAATGGAGGATATCCTGGCTGCAATTTTCACTCGTCTTTTTAAGAAGCTGTTTTCCTTAAATTGAGGGGAGCCTAGGTAAAACTTCAGCAGATTAAGCATGAAAATGTGGACAATTGCTCTGGCTCGTGTAATATGTGTGTTTTCAAAGATGTTTAAAATGAATTTGGAGAGTATTTTATACTCATGCTCAATTACTGGCATAAATCATATTTTCAATTAATATGTTAAAAGTTTGTTCTCTCCTATATCATGAATAATCCAACTTCAGCTGGTTTAGTAATCAGATCTTGACTGCACTTGATCCATTAAAAACAGCAACTTTTTCTGACATAAATTAGTGTCAACATAAATCTCAAAAAAAAATTTTTTAATGCTTTTCTAGACCATGAAATAAAAATGCACTTTGCTAGTTCTCTCGCACGTAATACATGCAAATGTCCGATGTAGTAACTCCGCCACAAAAAGAGACTTTCAGGAAAGGATATTACATGTTAACCACATTAAATTGCAAATGAGTGATCAAATAAAAAACTCTCATTTTAAGAGATGTTTACCTTTAAAAGAGCAAAGTGTCTATTTGCTAAAAACCAAAGAAATTGGGATATAATTTTGACACTTTAAACACCAGAGAGCAGAATAAGTAGGTCACTGTTTCTTCTACACATTTTGAAATTATGTGTATGGGTTCCTTCACACAAGATCAGCTCTAACTCTTTACCACTTTGGGTGGGTTCTGTTGAGTTTTGCACCTAGGATCCTGGCAAAGAAATCAACCTTGCTAACATCAAACACCAAACTAGATGGAATTTAATCCACCACGAAAGTGAAGAGTCAGAGTTAGAATTTTAGTAAACAAATAGACTTGTTATCTTGCTGCAATGTTTTAAAAGTGTTCATGGTGAGGATAGTTCAGTTTTGTCCATTTCCTTGGTATATTACTAAATACAAAGGCTTAAGAAAATGGCTTTTGTTTCTACTCCTCAGACTATGTCCTCTCTCTATGGTTTAAAGAAAGATTTCCTTCTTTGACATTGCTCAAAATTACATTCAGAGTAAAGGAACAAACCGCGTGGGTTCTCTTTGTGTGTTAGAGGTTTAGATCTGAAACAACAGCATCTAAATGAGCCTGTGATGTGTACATCACACCCAGGTAACTCGCTAGATCCATATGGAACATTTTTAATGGACTTCTTATTTTTCCTGACAGTCGGCTTTCTTCAAAGTCAAGATTTACTCCCTCCGTGGGTGTTTGCATGGCCGGTGGCCATGGATCCAGTTCCTGGGCACATTTCTAACACCATTCATGGTGTTTAGTTGTGCAGCTCTCCACTGGGTGAGTCCCTTCTCTAAGGGCACATAGAATTCCCATTAGCATCAGTGGGGTTGAAGCTCACATTTCAAGAGGCTCTAGAACTTGCCAACAGTAAGAGGACATTTTAGTTTCTCATACTTGGATGTAAGCTTCCTGTGGTGATTTTGATACCTCTGATAGGATTTCTTTTCTTTCCATTTGTTAATATGTTTACAGAAAATTAGCTTTCTGAAGAACACAAGGCCAACTGGAGTTTCTCTCTGTGTCTCTGTCTTTCTCTGTCAGATCATTGCATTTTTATTTGAGATAATATCCTTCTTGTTTCCTTCTCACTGCTCTTTAGGTCACCATTTCTTAGCTCTGTTACTCATTCCAGACTCTTACTCCTAGAGGAAATATCTCTCCAATCTACATTTTATTCTTTTTTAATTTATTTTGAAATGACTCAATTCTTTCTTTTAATATAACACAGAATTCTTGACTCCAATACTTGAGGGAGGCCATATATTTTAATTATTTAGTCTACATAAGACTCAAAACTATCAGTTAAATGTTCAGAAAAAGCTTATCTCAATGTTATAAAAAACTTAATTTTTTTTTCCTGGACTCATAAGTTAAACTGTAATTTTGACAACATTAAATTCTCATATCTTAGGAAGTCACAACTTTAAATTTAAAACATAGCCAAAAATACCAGTTCTCTTCTTTCTCAAGTCCCTTAGATTTTTCTCAAGACATAAAAGTCACTAGAACAAGGCTTCTTAACCCACATTCTATGGAATCCACATGTGTTCATGGATGCACTTTAAAGGATTTGCAGAATCCCACTACACTGTTTGTTAGTTTATGTTTATGTGCATTTTTCTAAGGAGAGAGTTCAAATCTTACAGAGGATTTATTACTTTAAAAAAGTATTAACCATCCTATTAGAAATGCATTCTAAGATTCTTATGGGGATAGCCTTGATTCTGATTCTCCTGAAAAGCGGGCAACATCTAAGGAGTCTGATGAGTCTGTAAAACTGCTCACCATCCTGCCTCATTCTTTTGCTTCCTGATAAGCTGCTTCTACAGTCCTTAGCAGAGATCTACCCATTTCTACTCCCCCAAACCACTAATCCCTGACTAATAGGATTCATTGAAGAACTACCTCATTTCAAATTGTCAAGGATATAACTCCTTGTTCCTCTCTGTCAGATAACTAGAGAGTCAGGTAAACCCAGGGAAACATGACCCTAGTTCATCCCTTCTGGGTAACAGCATGGTCGCTGGGTCCATTCATTCAGTTCACCCTGACGTGCCTGATTAGAGTTCCAATATTACACATATAAGCAAAGTGAGGTTAGCTGAGTCTAACTCACACTGTGGATGAACATAAACATTTATATAGTTAAAGGCATTATTACTAATTATAGTTTTACTTATTTTTCAAAAACATACTGCACCCATTCTCTCCGGCACCTACAGTTTGGAAATCAGTTAAATTTGGGCTCCTCGCTGGTAGTCTGTTTATTAGAAAGGGTTGACTAGTTCACTGTCTCAATATTGATTTTCTACATTTGTATTCATTGCTTTCTTTTGTTACTTTTATTCATTACAATAGTTTTGCAAGCTCTCTTTGCAATTCACTCAGGGAATCCCCTGTGAATTCTGTTTCTCTTGTACAGTCTGTCTTTCACATACTTTTGTAAGCTTTCTGTTTCTTGCACCCTCCACCCTCCAGCCGTTGTTTCCTTTAGTATTTTCTCTCTGCTTCTGGGCTACAAGTCTTCAGAGGAATCTTCTGATGCTGGTTCTCTCTGTTGGTGTCATCAGATAACCGACTTCATACTCTTAAGGCTGCCATTATTCACACTAGGTGATGCTCCCTTGAGTTCACTATTTTCTATTCTATTTGTAACTGTTGATTGGTTCTATCTGATAGGAATAGTTTAACTTCTGATCATTGTCATCAAGAATAACATCCTCAAGTAGGAAAGAAAGTCTACCTATTTTCTGCTTCTTTTAAGTACTCTGAGAGCAAAAGACCTCTCATATCAGAGATATCTACTATCTCCCTGGTTCCTGTTTGTATGTGTGTTTGTATATGTTTACTCTTTT
Organism: Lynx canadensis; assembly: GCF_007474595.2. Taxonomy (NCBI): domain Eukaryota; kingdom Metazoa; phylum Chordata; class Mammalia; order Carnivora; family Felidae; genus Lynx; species Lynx canadensis. The sequence continues at coordinate 44,816,276 of NC_044314.2, forward strand.
ATTCAACAGACGCTAATGTGTTAGGCATTGTGCAAACTCCTGGAGATTATTGTACATGGTAGGGTCTCTGCCCCTAAAAGGCTTCCAATCCAACACGAGAATAATCTTTGCTTTAGCCTCTATTGTTCATTGTGCTTGGATTACATTTACATCTTCCTGTACTACTGCACCTTATTTTTGCTTTTTTTCCCCTTCAGAGTTTGTGACACCTTAATATGCCAAGAATTACCCTCCATAATAAGCATATTATACATGCTATAGAAGAACTTTCTTTTTTCTTCTATGTTACATTTTTATAGCTACAACCTTTGACACCCATTTCTGTTCCTGCTTTCTCCTCAGAACCTTCTCCTTCTGAGCTTTCTTATTTTATGAGTGTACTGAAAGGCATTCCTCAGTCCTTTTCACCTTTTCACCTTCTCTTCAGTCAGAGACACCAGCTTGCATTTATAGCATATAAAATTGATGAGTGCCTTGGAGAGAAAGGGAAACATCAAGCTCAGACTGCATGTTACCTCCATCATTCTGTTCCCTTGCATTCACATCTCCTGGGAAGAAAGGACAGCCACAGTTCTTTGTAAGTCCCTCAGAAAGTTTTCCTATCAATGCCCAAAGCAAACTGCCTTTTGGTGATGCCTGTTTGTCTCTAGGTTCCTGGGACCACTGTCTCAAATTCAGCCTGGGTGCTAGTCTCTGTTTCTTTTCATTGCGACTCTATTATTCTAAGATGAGAGCTTGACTTACTAATTTGCATTTCAGGTGTCTGTCTTTTCCTGATACCAAATAAACAAAACACTTCACTCATATATTGGAAAATTCGCCAAATTGGAAAATTCGCCAAATGCACTCAGTCGTGAAACGTGTTACTCAACAGCCATGTGCTGGTAAGGTATCAGACACCGGAATGCAGGGATGGATAAGGCATGGCCTTGCCTTCCAGAGACACACAAGAAAAATGAGGGGACAAGTACACAGAGGAAGTTATGGTAAAAATGTCAAATGTCATTACACAACATAATTACGCAGGAGAACAAGAGGAGTTACCTTCCCTTAACACTATCCAAGTGTGGGAAGAAACATGATACACGTATCTCAGATTGAGAAAATCCCTCCAGATTTTCGAAACTGTGCTTTATGCCACCTTGCTTTTACGAAAGACCTACACTAGTACCTATTTTTGCTACCAGAAAGAAATCCGAAGAGGATTTCCAACTTTCGAGAAAGGTGAAAAGCAAAAGTAGCATCCAGTCTTAGTTTTACAGCGAGTCATTACAGAGGCAGTGCACACCCAGAGCCGCGAGAACCACCCCGCCGAGCTCTTTCCCCAGGAACTGAACTCAGCGTCTCAGCATCAAGCCGCCACGGCTTTGAACTGTGTCTGTGAACGTCTGTGCTTTGACTCCATTTATTTTGTGCATCCCTTAGCAAGATGTGTCCTAAGGCATCAGAAAAGCCTAAGAGACGTGAGTTTTGGGGTCTGGGAACACTCAAAAAATTTTTCCATGTAGATTATTGGCAACTGTTTCTTCATTTGATGCCATTTTGGCTTACGACAAGTTTCAAGGAACACTTCACTTTGGGATAGCAGAAGAAACCTGTATCATGAAAAGCTTTGATGCAATGATAACGTGTGAGGTGAAACAGATGTGGGGTTGAAACCAGGCTATGCTGTTTACTAGCCATAAGACCCCTATAAGTCATACCCTGTTTTAGCCAATTCCTTATCGGGACAGTGGGGATAGAAAAGAACTTCTAGTTGTCAAGATGGTTAAATGAGCTATAGGATAGAATGCAAAGCACCCACTCGATATATATATATAGGAGATGTTCAATTCAGTATTTGTTGAGTGGACAAATGAATGTATGCCATCAACAACAGTCTCTGGTGGACATGTAAACATGACATATGGCATAGTGGATTTTTTTTTAATGTTTATTTATTTATTTTGAAGAGGTACAGAGAGAGAGAGGGAGAGAGAATCCCAAGCAGGCTCCATGCTGTCAGTGCTGAGCCCAACACGTGGCTCAAACCCACAAACCTTGAGATCATGACCTGAACCAAAATCAAGAGTCAGACCCTTAACCAACTGAGCCACCCAGGCGCCCTGGCATAGTGTTTTAATGTCACAATAATCTGGGTTTGAATCACGGCTCTCCCATTTCCCAACCTTGGGATTGTGGGTAAACATTCCTCCAACTTTCAGTTCCCCTGTATCTAAAGTGATGGCAATAATACTCCACAGAGGAGTCAGAAGGACAGAAAAAGGTAATGTGCATAAGTCAATTACAGTGAGCACTCAACATGTATTAATAATTTTGATACCCTATACATTTTCCTAAGATTTAAAAAATGTTTTAAAAGTAGTGAAACACTTTCAACTGAAAAAATAATAACCCACTTATTCATCATCTGTTTTGCATTGCAACAGTTATCCACAACACACAGGCTGTGTAAGTCACACAAGGAGAATTTCTAATATTTTCAAAGGAAGCAGACTATTCCCAGGATTCACTTTTCCCACCGGTCCCAACATTTAGTACATGCAATTCTGCCTTAATTTTTACTTGCCCCACGGAATTTGTTTACATTATTTTGATGAATTATTCAAAGATGAAAATAATTTTGGGGGGTTTAGTCTCACTTTTTTCAAACCTACATTCCAAAATTATATATGAACCTCTCCTGTGTGTTACATATTTTCCCTTCACTTTGGTTTCTCTGGATTGGTATTTGTATGACTTTTCCATTTAAATGATTTTTGTAAGCAGTAGGACTCAGTAATGTGAATCCCTTATATGCTTTACCAACCATCTCTAATCCCCTGCCTAGTATGTGAGATCCGTGGGCCGGGGTGGGGCGGGGGGGAAGGGGGAGATGGTGCTGTGGTTTACTGATAAAATCCCTTGACAGCTCAGAACAATGCCAGACATATCATAGATGGCTAAAAACACAATGTTGAGTTAAAAAAATGAATGTGTTTACAGAAAAACTACATGCAATGCATAATCTCTTGGTTTTCTTTTTTAGCCATTCGAAATTACTTAATACGTATTGGTGAACTATAGAAGTTTTACGATACTTTTACTAAGCATTTCTAACACATTCTTTACTGAATGAATCACTTGTGTATAGTTAAATTATTTAAGTAATGGTAACCCGGAGCACCACTCTTCTTGAGCTACCTCTTCCTGCCATTATACCACTTTCCAGTATATGTTTTGCTGTCTCCTGTTACCTCCTGGTCTAGGATATCTAGGGTTTTACCATAGCCTTTTGGCTAAAATATAAACTATAAAGACATTCATTTTAAAATAAATAATTAGGATATGACCTGTTTTTTTGAATTGTGTTTTGAATTGTATCACTAGGGACGTAATAAAGTCATTGGGTGTTTTAGTAGAAAAGGAACTCTATTTCTATTGATGTGCCTGCAGTCAGAAGACATCAATGTTATGAGAAAATCCCTAGGTGGGGTCCTTGGTAATAAGTAAAGCAGTGACTCCCAACTTTTTTTATTTAATTTGTTTAATGTTTATTTACTTTTGAGAAAGAGAGAGACAGAGTGAGAGTGGGGGAGGGGCAGGGAGAGAAGGAGATATAGCTTCTGAAGCAGGCTCCAGGCTCAGAGCTGTCAGCACAGAGCCTAATGTGGGGCTCAAACCCACAGACCATGAAATCATGACCTGAGCCAAAGTTGAGTACTTAACCGACTGAACCACCCAGGTGTCCCGTGAATCCCATCTTTTTAAGGTGCAAGCATTCTCTTTGATCATAAGGCAGTGTGCTTTTAGAATTCACCCACACATAATGGTGAAATGTATAATGGCATTTAAAACTATTAATTTAGTAATGTTAAAAATGTATTTTATCGATTACAATAGTATCTTAATTTTTGAAATAATAGTCAATCTGTATACCAACCAAGCACATAATTGTTGGAATTTGTGCTGATTTGCAGGTCACTCCAAGTGAATCCGCAGGTCAGTGTGCTGCGAATGGATCTCAACCCAGTTTGCTCATGAGAATTGTTAAAGAGCTTTTTAAAAAGTATGATTTCTGTGGCCAGGGCTGGCTTCATGGGCATGCCTCCTGTGCTGTCACAAAGGGCCACGTTTGGAAAAGCTCCTCTCTTGATTCATCCGTTCTGATGGTGTTGTGTCGACATTTTTAATAATTCTGAACAAGGGTACCACGCATGTTCACTTTGTACCGGTCCTCACAAATTATGTAATCAATTCTGTCTGTGGCCCTACCGGCAACTATCAGATCATGATCCAAGGGAAGGGAGTGGATAAAGGAAGCTGTGAATTCAAGGCCATAATTTATTTTTTTTTAAATTATGATTTGTTCATTTTGATTTGTTCATTTTGGCCACTCTGTATAGTCAGTGTTTTTAATTTTAGCTAAATTTTTATGCTAGTCTGTGGATTGTCTTTTATACTTTTCTTTATGGTTTCTTTTGATAAGCAGATTTTTTTTTTAATTTTGAAGAAATCCAATTTATTTATTTTTTCTTTCATGGTTAGTGTTTTTGTGTCCTATCTCAGAAACTTCATTTCCCTCAAGGTTGCAAGAATAGTCTACATTTGCCTTTGGAAACTTTGTAGTTCTAACTTTTTGGTGTCAATGTGTGATCCATTTAATTTCTTTTCAGTGGCAAGATTTGGTAAACTGTAGCTTGCAGACCAAGACTGTCCCACTTCTTTTTTTTTTTTTTTTTAAATGTTTATTTTTGAGAGAGACAGAGTACGAGTTGGGGAGGGGCAGAGATAGGGAGACACAGAATGTGAAGCAGGCTCCAGGCTCTGAGCTGTCAGCACAGAGCCTGACGTGAGGCTCGAACTCACAAACCGCGAGATCATGACCTGAGCCAAAATCGGACGCTTAACCAACTTAGCCACCCAGGCGCCCCATCCCACCAGATCTTTTTAAATAAAATTTTACTATAACATTGTTTCATTCGTGTGGTTGCATATTATCTATGGCTACTTTTTCACCGTAGTGACAGAGTCCAGTAGTTGTAACAAAGATTGTATGGCCCAACAAGTTAAAAATACCTATTTTACTATCATACCTTTTACAGAAAAGTTTGCCAAACTCTGGTATGTGTTATGAGAAAGGGATCAAGTTTACTTTTCCGTGCCCTTATCCAGTTTTTTATCACTATTTACTGAAAAGATTTTCTTCCCTTCATTGAATTGCCTTGGAACCTTTGCTGAAAGTCAATTGGATCTGTTTCTGGACTCTCTATTTTATTCTATTCATCTCTCTGTCTGCTCTTAACACACTGTCCCGGCTATTTCATTTTTGTAAGTCACAAATCTTGATATCCGTCAGTAATAAACACTGAAGCATAATTTTCCTTTTTATGGGATTGTATTGACTGACTCTTTGCTATTCCCTATAAAATTTAGAATCAGATTCAGAATTCCTTTGAATGATTGGAATTACATGAATTTATAGATTGATTTGGAGGAAATTTTTATCTTAACAATATAGTGTCTCTCCATCCATGAATATGATGTCTCTCTTCATGTATTTAAGCCTTTATACTTCTCAGCAATATTTTTTTAATGTTTTATTTTATTTTTGAGAGAAAGAGTGTGCGAGTGGGGGAGGGACAGAGAGAGAGGGAGACACAGAATCCAAAGCAGGCTCCAGGCTCTGAGCTGTCAGCACAGAGCCCAACATGGGGCTCTAACTCAGGAACCGCGAGATCATGACCTGAGCCAGTCAGATGCCTAACTGACTGAGTCACCCAAGGTTCCCCTCTCAGCACTATTTTTACTTTTCACTTATAGAAGTCCTACACCTCTTTTGTTAAATTATTCAGAATTATGTTATTTTTTGAACTATGGTGAATATTTTTATGTTTATTTATCTGTATTTTCCAATAGTTATTTTCTTATAATGTAGAAATATGTTGATTTTTCACTGCTCGTATACTGCAACTTTGCTCAGATTACTTATTAACTCTAGCAAATTTTTCAGATTCCTTAGGACTTCCAATATAAACAACCTCACCTGCAAATCTTTAAAAAACAGAATTTATTTTTTCCTCATAATATTTATGCCCTTTACTTCATTTTCTTACCTTACTTCACTGGCTGGAATAAAAGTGTAATAATTTTATGTTGAATAAAGTTTTATTGAGTAAAAATGGTAAGAATGAATTTACTTATCCTGTTTCTTACTTTATAGAAGAAATGTTACACATTTCACAACTTGATGTATTGTTGGCTGTATGTTTTTCATAAATGGTCTTTATCAGATTGACAAATCCACCTCCAGTCTTAGCTTGCTGTCCTTTTAGGAGTATATTTTTAATTTTGTCAAGTGCTTTCCCTGTATCTATAAAAGTAATTATAAGATCTTTCTTCTTTTCCTGATAACATGATGAAATATAATGAAAAAATTTTGAATAACAAACCAATTTTACATTCTTGTGAAAAGCCTTGATTAAACAAAATGAATTATCCTTTTTTAGGTATTTTAGGATTCAACTTACGGTATTTTGTTAATAAGTGTTGCATCTATGCTTCCTAGTAATATTGATCTATAGTTATGATGACTCATAAAATGAGTCAGGAACTACTCCCTTCACCTCTATTTTCTGAAAGATATTGTTATTCCTGCCTTAAATACCTGAAAGAACTCACCCGTGAAGCCATTAAGGCCTGAAGTTTTTTTTCCAGTGGGTGTTTTCTTTATTACATTTTTTTTTCAACGTTTATTTATTTTTGGGACAGAGAGAGACAGAGCATGAACGGGGGAGGGGCAGAGAGAGAGGGAGACACAGAATTGGAAACAGGCTCCAAGCTCCGAGCCATCAGCCCAGAGCCTGACGCGGGGCTCGAACTCACGGACCGCGAGATCGTGACCTGGCTGAAGTCGGACGCTTAACCGACTGCGCCACCCAGGCGCCCCTATTACATTTTAATTATAAATTAAATTAATTATAAATTAAAATTTTTTACACATAAAGAGCTTTTCTGTTTTTCATTCCTGTGTCAGATTTGATAAGTTGTGTTTTTAAGTGAATGTTTCCATTTCACCTAGATTCTTGAACATATTGGCATAAGGTTTGAAATAATATCCCCCTTATTATTTTTAATGTCTATATGATCTGAATTGACACGTAACATTTTTACTTAGTATTTCCCCTTCTTTCTTCTCAATCTTGCAAATAGTTTATCAATTTTATTAAGCTGTTCTAAGAATGAAATTTTGACTCATAAAAATTGTTTTTTTTTCCTTTTTTATTTCTGCTATTGTCATTATTTTTAATTTCCTTCAACTTACTTAGGGTTCAGTTTATTCTTTTTTATTTTTTTCCAAGATTCTCGATGTACAAACTTTAATTTTTTTATTTCAAATAATTCTTTTATCATACAGACATTTAAAATAAATTTCCGAGGGCACCTGAGTGGCTCAGTTGGTTAAGCATCCAACTCTTGATTTTGGTTCAGGTCATGATCTCAGGATCATGAGATAGACCCCCACATTGGGCTCCATGCTGGGTGTGAAGCCTGCTTAAGAATCTCTCTCACACTTTCCCTCTACCCCTCCCCTACTTACATGTGCTTGCACTCTCTTTCTCAAAAAAAAAATAAATAAATAAAGCAAATTTCCCTCTAAATTTCCAACTCTTTTAGTTGGATCCGCCCCAATGTAGATATGTCATATTTTCATTATCACTCAGTCAAAATATGTTCTAATTTACTTTTTATTTCTTTTTTTTGTTCATGAGTTATGTAGAAGTTACTTGTTTCATCTGCAAAAATGCAGAGATTTTCAAAATAATTTATTATCATTGGTTTCCAAGATTATTCTGCTTTTGTCAGAGACAATATTCTGTAGTGTTTCAATCACGTGGACTTATTGAGACTTATTTATGGCTCATCAAAATTCTATTTTGGAAACTTCAAAAGAATGTGTGCTCTGTGGTTGTTGGGTGTAACTCTATACATAGCCATTAGGTCCGATTGGTTTAGTGTGATATACAAATGTTCGATGTCCTTACATTTTGAAGGGAGGGTCTGATTTTTCTATTAATCATCATAAAAAAGATTATAAAATTTCCAAATATGATTATGGATTTGTCTATCTCTCCTTTTAGTTCTACCAGGGTTGGTTTTGTTTTGTTTTGTTTTTTTGCTGTTCTGTTTTGGCTTCCTTTTAGAGCTTCACGTTAGCTCTATATGTTATTAGGTAACCTAATTTTTTTATATTTAAAAATTTTTTTTTAATTATTATTATTTTTTGGAGAAAGACAGAGAAAGAGACAGAGCATGAGCAGGGGAGGAGCAGAGAGAGAGAGAGACACACACAGAATCCAAGGCAGGCTCCAGGCTCTGAGCTGTCAGCACAGAGACCGAAGCAGGGCTCAAAGTTACAAACCATGAGATCATGACCTGAGCCAAAGTCAGCCACCCGGGTGCCCCAACCTGTGCCCTATCTTTTGTGCTTTTATTGTCATATACTTTATTTCTATATGCACACAGTAAATATTATTTTTACTTGAAATAATTTTTTTTACTTTAAAGACATATAGTACTTTTTTATTTGCCCACATATGGATCGCTTCTCTTAGTTCCTCACTTATAGTTTAATTAATTTAATTCCTAACTTAGTTATAAGTTTCTATCTGATAACATTAGTCTTCAGCCTGAAGAATTTTTCTTAGCATTTCCTATAGTGCAGGTATGCAGGCAACTTTTCTTTTTTCTTTTCTTCTTTCAAGTTTTTATTTAAATTCTGGTTAGTTAACATATAGGGTAGTGTTGGTTTCAGGAGTAGAATTTAATGATTCATCACTTACATATAACACTTAGTGCTTGTCATACCAAGTGCCTTCCTTAATACCCATCACCCATTTAGCCCATCTCGAACCCACCTCCCTCTATCAACCTTCAGTTTGTTCTCTATCATTAAGAGTCTTATTGTTTGGGGGTACCTGGGTGGCTCAGTTGGTTAAGCATCCAACTTTTGACCTCAGCTTAGGTCAGAATCTCAAGGACATGAGTTCAAGCCCTGTCCTGGGATCTGCACTGGGTGTGAAGCCTACTTTAAAAAAAAAAAAGTCTCAGGGCGCCTGGGTGGCTCAGTCAGTTAAGCCTCCGACTTCAGCTCAGGTCATGATCTCACATCTGTGAGTTTGAGCCCCGCGTCCAGCTCTGTGCTGACAGCTAAGAGCCTGGAGACTGTTTCAGATTCTGTGTCTCCCTCTCTCTGACCCTCCCCTGTTCATGCTCTGTCTCTCTCTGTCTCAAAAATAAATAAACGTTAAAAAAAAAATAAATTAAAAAAAAAGTCTCATGGCTTTCTTCCCCCTTGCTCTCCCTTTTTAATTCCCATATTTTCATTTGTTTTGTTTTTTAAATTCCAATTATGAGTGAAATCATGTGGTATTTGTCTTTCTCTGACTGACTTATTTTGCTTAGCTCAATACACTCTAACTCTGTCTACATCATTGCAAATGGCAAGATTTCATTCTTTTTGGTGGTTGAGTAATATTTGGTGGTTGATTAATATTTGGTGGTTGATTATATACACACACATATATATATCTCACATCCTTTTTATCCATTCATCGGTTCATCATTCAGTGAACCTTAGGACTCTCTCCACAGTATCACTATTGTTGACAGTGTTGCTACAAACATCAGGGTGCATGTACCCCTTCAAATCTGTATTTTTGTATCCTTTGTATAAAATACCTAATAGTGCAATAGGGTAGAACGTTTTTAAGGAACTTCCATACTGTTTTTCAGAGTGGCTGCACCAGTTTGCATTCATACCAACAGTATAGGAGGGCTCCCACTTCTCTGGATCCTCACCAACATCTGTTGTTTCCTGTGTTGTTCATTTTAGCCATTCTGACAATCGTGATGTGGTATCTCATCGTGGTTTTTATTTACACTTTCCTGATGATGAGTGATGTTGAGCATCTTTTTATGTGTCTCTTGGCCATCTGGATATCTTCTTTGGAAAAATGTTTATTCATATCATCTACCCATTTCTTAACTGGATTATTTATTTGGGGGTGTTGAGTTTGGTAAGTTCTTTACAGATTTTGGATACTAACCCTGTATCCAATATGTCATTTGCAAATATCTTCTCCCATTCTGTAGGCTGCCTTTTAGTTTTGTTGATTGTTTCCTTCACTGTGCAGAAGCTTTTTGTCTTGATGAAATCCCAATAGTTCATTTTTGCTTTTGTTTCCCATGCCTCTGGCAACATGTCTAGTAAGAAGTTATTCCGGCCAAGGTCAAAGAGGTTGCTACCTGTGTTCTCCTCTAGGATTTTGATGGTTTCCTGTCTCACATTTAGGTATTTCACCCATTTTGAATTAATTTTTGTGTATGGTGTAAGAAAGGGGTCCAGTTTCTTTCTTCTGCATGTTGCTGTCCAGTTTTCCCAACACCATTTATTGAAGAGACTCTTTTTTCCATTGGATATTCTTTCCTGCTTTGTTGAAGATTAGTTGACCATATGGTTGTAAGCTGTTATTTAACTGAATATCTTTTTTTTTTTTAATTTTTAACATTTATGTTTATTTTTGAGACAGAGAGAGACAGAGCAGGAGCAGGAGAGGAGCAGAGAGAGGGGGAGACACAGAATCTGAAGTAGGCTCCAGGCTGTCAGCACAGAGCCTGACGTGGGGCTTGAACCCACGAACCATTAGATCATGACCTGAGCTGAAGTCAGATGCTAAACCGACTGAGCCACCCAGGCACTCCTTAACTGAATATCTTTTAATTCCACCTCATTATTGAAGGAGAAAATTCAATTTTTCCCCCCAGCACTTCACATATGCTGTTACACAGGCTTCTGGCTGCCATTATGTCTGATGGAAGGGAGCTATCATTTGTGTCATTGTTCACTTGAATACGATGTGTGTTTTTTTCTCTGGCTACTGTTAAGATTTTTTGCTCATCTTTTGTTTTTCAGCAGTTGACTCTGATGTGCCTAGATGTGGTTTTCTTTGTATGGAGGGCATTCAGTTGAACCCCATAGAGGCCATGTAATGAGAGTGAGGACTGTGCCTTAGCATGAGAACCATAATTTAGGATAAAAAAAATAAAACACTATAGACCTAGTTTAGCCAAATATAAAACCAAGCTTGATAAGCCTGATAAGATACAGTGTCAATCTCACCACCTTCCAGGACACAATTCAGCCCTTTTGTAGCCAGGCCAGACCAGTAACTTCTCCCAAGGGTGCATGGCCTCTGGGGTACCGTGCAGCTCTGGGTCTCTAAAGCAGCTCTGCCAGGCTGACAGCACCCCACCTCCCCCCTGCATACACAGGGCAGCTTTCCACTAGGCCCTTAGAGGGAAACCCCATGCTATCTTTTGGTACCACCATCTACAGGATCACCTCGTCTCATGTCCTGCTGCACAAACACCAGCGGCTTTACCAGACTCAACCTAGACTCCCCATCTCCTCTCCTCAATTCAGCAAGATAGCCACTCTCTGCTTGGACCCCACCTGCCTGTTCTTAGGCTAGGAAAGTATCCCCAGGGCAAAATCTGGGGCAAAATGGGTCACATCTCTTAACTTTTCACTCTGTCAAATATCACAGTCCTCTGGCTCTGACTGTCCAACGCATAAAAATAGTCACCTCATGTATTCCTTCTGGTTTTCCACTTATTTACAACAACAGAGTAAGTTCAAGCCAGTTATTCCATTATGGCCAGAAATGGAAGCTCCATTTCTCTCTGTTTTGAAAACTCCTCAGGTAATTTTTAATGGGTAGCCTGGAGAGAGAACTACTATCTTAGATCTCCTTGATCGTGTCAGGTGGGCACTCCTTGGTGCTAAGAACGGGGGCAGGAGGAAAGGTGACCAGAGAGGAGATTCCAAGGGAAGAGTATCCAGTTTTTTGTTTTGTTTTGTTTTGTCCTGCAAGTCCTTTTCCGGGGGATAAACCTCTGAGACAGCATGGTATAGTGGATAATATTCTCAGAGTAAGAGAGCCTGAAATTTTAGTTACAGCTCAGCCAATAGCTACTGGATGCCCATCATTTAGCTTGCCTTTCCTTATCCACAGAAACATAGAATTGGATACAGAATACTTACATTTTTTGTACCATCTAGAGTCTGAGGACCACAAAATATTGAGCTATCTAATGATTTCCATCACCAAGTGACCCAAAAGAAGGCATAAAAAAATCAGGCTCCTATTACGAAAAGCAAAAACAAAAACTTCATGAAATAAACTCATGTGCTTCCAAGAAAATTTTAAGATATAAGTTAAACTTGCCTCTAAGAGGCTCTAGGGATTTTAATATATTGTCAAGAACTCTTTGCGGAGTTTCAAGATTTTCCAAAGCAGAACAACAACTGAATCCCAAGTAATTGAGATGATCAGATGTTTTAAGTTTTATTTTCTACTCTCAAGTGTGCCCTATTGTTAAGGGGGCAAGTGCATCAATTCTTACCTGCTGACAGACAAATGAAACCATAAAAAGGACATGTGCAAAATGATTTTGATATCTTAAATAAATGAATTACTTTGAAAGTATAGTACAGGAGAAGACTTACCACTTAGCTTGAACTTATTACATCCACATGCTTTTTACCCAATGTATATGTTGAAATAACAAATTTCCCCCCCTCCCCCGTTCACATTCCTATTTCTCAAGTTACTTAAGGGCCGATCATTGAATCCCTTCTGTTGTTCTGAGCATTAGGCTCAGCTCTCTGAGAGTTATAATCAGTTACCAAGGATAAAATAGCCTGGAAAACTCCAGGTAGGTAAAAGTTTGGGCATATGTTGAGTTGGAAAAACAAGACACATTTGCCTTTAAGGCACCTTTTGATGACAAGACCAGAATTCTAACAGAAAGTTGAAGTTTGGGGTTCTGTGCATTCTTGTCTCTTAAAAGTCCTGGTTCCAAGGCTTGCTTCTGACATAATTACACACTTTGCCCTGTCTTCTGACCTTCTGAAACTATGATTTGCCTTTGCTCAGATTGTATTTCTGCCCTCAGTAAGAAACACATTCAAAATGTTTGGAACAAATTCAGATGGGTTTTCATTTTTTTCAAGAATAAAAACAAGACAACACAAAAAGAAATATTAATGGAAGTTATTTTTGAGACTCATTTCAGCCTGTCTTTAGAAAGAGCCTAATTGTGACATAACCTTGGTAAACTCACCCACATTTTAAGAAAGACATAGGTGTTAGGGTTAATGACAATTTCAAATCAATATCTGCAAGCATACTATTTACAATAATAATATATCATGAGAACTTGTAGTTTCATTATAAGAAATGGAAATTGATGTCAGTAGCATATAGAAGCAAATTATGCTCTAATGATTTTCTAATAAAGTAATTTGCTCGTAGATCACAGGGGATACAGCAAAAACCTGCTAATACTGAGGCCAAAGTAATTATTTTTCAGCCTTTAAATATTAAGCAACTTGCCGAAGGCTTCTCATGGCATGCTAAATAATGTTTCCTTGTCCCACCAAGTTTCTTGGGGAGTCTGATAGGTCAAAGGCAGAACCTCAGAGATAATTGAGTCCACTTAAGATGCAAATGTTTACCAAGAAAGAACAGGTTAAGTTTGTTTTTCCCCTGTGACTAAGTCAGTTTTCCACCTGTGGCCTGTGTGACAGATTTAGAGATTTTTGTAGATTCCTGTAATTGTAATGTTTAACCAAGGGGAAGGGATCAGCTGGCAGAATCTGTAGAAATTTTACCAAATACAATCCACCAACCACATCCTCAACTGCAACCTTAATTTAATCCCTGGGTAGGTAAATAGGAAAGTTAAGTCGAATGACGCATGTAAAAATGCTTTGACTATTACAACATGGTATATAAATAAAAGTTATTAAGACATACTTGACTGGAAAAGACCAACTGTTTTCAATACCTAATTACATTTCCCTCAGGATTTCTAAAAAGTGAATTATCTTACACTTTAATATTAAGAGGTAGTGAATAATTGTATTTGTGTACAGGCAGTAGCATAGAAATTATGTTCCTATTTGGTGGACTTTCAATCAAGCAAAACAAAGAGACAAATTAAAAACACTAGGAATGGACAATTGTGGCGGCAAAGCCCTTTGCACATGTTTTTCTTCATTATTTCTCTTTGCCTTACCTTGGGCTGCTTCTAGAGCTTATTTTAAAAGGTTAAAACAAAATTGAGAAAGGAAGCAAAACTAACAAGGCAGATGGCTTGTCAAATCAGAAACAGGAAGCCTTTCCAAAAACAGAATAAAGAACATGGAGAATTATGAGAGCGAAATGTTCATCGTGGGTCTACTGCATTTCCTTTGGATGTAAAAATAAAACATGGCTATAGTTCAGTCTTTAATAATTCTTCATGTCCCTTGATTTGTTGATCCTGCATTTTTAACAGGATCGGTCTTCACAGAGGTGTATCTCTGAATCGTGAAGCCTATCAGATGTTTGTAAGAAGCTCCCCCAAAAGACTCTAATTTTTGCCCTTTTGGAATCTGAAATTGCAGACACTGGTTTTTCTAGAGCAACTTTTGGATTCGGGATGAAAAGGATCCACCACGTGAGGAATAACCAGAGATGAAAGACGTGGTGTTACGTGGGTGTCTGTTCTCTTCAGCACCTCTGGCCCTTCTTCCACCTCCTTATTCTCAGCACCCGGGGGTGGGCGGGGTGGGGGGTGAAGGATAAGCAGGAAGTTGGCAGCACCAGCAAGTTTGGGAACACAGTAAGAGTCAGATTTTCTTTCTATCACGTTTACCATCTGATCCTCTTTTTTAGTGTCTGACTCTACCTCCTTTTGGGGAGCCTCTGGCTTTTCCTTCTTCCTATCTTTCTCCTCTCTTTGATACTCTGTTTCTCCATAAGCCCATTTCATAGTATCTTCTTTTGTCTATTTCCCTTTATCAGCCATCCCTTAATTTGTTCTTTCCTTATAGGCATTTTTTTTTTTTACACTGCAACGCAATAAACTTTTTCAACCTTAAACTCTACACTTATTAGCTTGAGTCTTTTGAGAATCGGGTATAGAAAACAAGATATCAAGAATTAAACATGCAAATGACTTAGTAAGAGAAATGCCAGGGAGAGATAATGGAGAGGATGCTTGGGTAGACTAGTAAAGCCATCAGACCACGTTGGAGGCTGGATCCTGAGAAGAGAAAGGGAAAGCAACGGAGGTCAGACGGTAGGGTGGAACATCCAGCCTGTGCTGCAGTTCCGAGAAATGTTCAGCAGGAGGAGCTCCTGAGCCAAGATCATTCATCAAAGGAGCCCTCCTTTTATCAGGGATGGTCCTGCTTCAGTACCCAGGCTGTGGCAGTCAGTGGCTGGGAGCAACAGGTGGGAAGCAGGGCCTCAGTCAGAATGTGGAGACGGATTTCAGACTCCAGAAGCTTGAGGCCATCAGTAAATTATTCTCTCTGTGTTTGGAGATCTGTGAGGTGCATTCTCATGGCCGCCAAACTATTTTAGAGCTATGGCCTGTGTGTGTGTGTGTGTGTGTGCGTGTGTGTATACACTAATGTAGACCTTACTCTTTCACAAAAGGATTTGAAATATGTAAGTAAAATAGCTCTGTGGGCTATTTGACAAATTAGAAATCTGCTTCAAGAAATTACCTTTAGATCCACATTTGCTGAGCTGGTGAAAATGAGATCTATTTCTTTCAGCAGGAAAATAGACTATTCAACAAACCAACGGTAGGAAGTTTTGTGTATATTCCAATAAATGTCAGCAGCCATCATGGCTACTCGTATATCTTCATCTAAAGATTCATTTCTCTATTGTTAAATTTCTTTTAAAATGGGTATTAGCACAATCACCATAGGAGCCAGAAAACACAACAGTTGGTAAAAGTTGTCTTTTACGTGAATGGTGGTTGTTGTAAAGCTGTATAAAAATCACTAAAGGAAAAACATAAACACTGAGGAATAAGTTTAGTCTTATGGATTTTGAAACAGACCAAGTAGGATTAAATGTAAAATATAATAGGTATTGCTAAATACAATAATTTAAAATAAATGTATTCTGTACTTCATACTTCTAAAGACATTAGGCCAGTGCTTATAAAAGGGTCATGATAGTCAAAAAGCCAGAATTATATTTCCAGTCAATAGCCACTGCTGAATTATTCTATATCTTGTCATATGGTCAGTGGAGATAGCATATTTAGCAAGAGGGAAAAAAAAGAATTCAACACAATACAGAAGGAAGAGGGGAATGATAAGAAGCAGACTGATTTAAAGGAACTATAAAATATTAATTTCTTAACAAATGTTCAGTCGTTTTGATGACATCCCAGATTTTGACCCTTCTCAGTCCCCACTCACATGATAGCCTTAGCACATTCATCTCATGATTTTATGTGAGCATGCCTACTATTTAAGTAAAAAGAAAACATAAGTAGAAATAATAAATCACAAGAAAAAAAGGCTTCAGCTATGTTAAAGTAAGGATTGAGAGACGGTTTTCTGCCATATTTGGGGAGCATAATGACAGTTCAGGCAGAGCCAAGGAATCAGAGGTAGTGATGGTGGTCTAAACCTTTGGGGGTTGACAAGCTGTATGAGTCAGAGTTTTCCAGAGAAGCAGAACCAGTAGATGGTTAGATATATATATAGATAGATAGATAGATAGATATAGATATAGATAGATATAGATATATAGATATGGATATAGATATAGATATAGATATAGATATAGATATAGATAGATAATATAGACAGAGAAGGAAGGAAGGAAGGAAGGAAGGAAGGAAGGAAGGAAGGAAGGAAGGAAGGAAGGAAATTTACTGTAAGGAGTTGGCATACACAGCTATGAAGGCTGGCAAGTCTAAAATCTGCAGGGTGGACTGACAGGCTGGAGACCCAGATAGCTGATGTTCTAGTTCAAGTCTGAAGGCTGTCTGCTATATAACCAGGCAAAGACTATTTTGCAGATAAAATCCAAATAAAGACTTCTGTATAATTTTCTCTTCTTTAGAGGAGATGGTGTTTTTATTCTAGTCAGGCCTTCAACTGATTGGATGAGGCCCACTACATTGTAGAGAGCATTTTGTTTTATTTGTAGTCCACTGATTTAAGTATTAATCTCATCCCAAAACACCCTCACAGAAACATCCAGAATAAAGTTTGACCAAATATCTGGGCATCTTGCGGCCCAGATCAAGTTAACATAAAATTAACCATCATACAAACCTTCCAGATTTTCTAGCTTCTGTAGCAGGAATAGTTAACTAGGTGATGCCCTATCCATCCAGATTCTATGCAACAATGAGAATAGGCCCTAAAAGTTGGGTCATCTACCCCCTGAAAAGGTTTTAGAAATGTATGCCATCTTCTTAAACTTGACTTCCTAAGATGTTAAAATTCACAATGCATTTTTCTATTGGTCTCTCTTTTATGCAACATTCTTTTGAGATATAGCATACATGCAATAAATCACATAAATCTGAGAGGACAACTAAATATCTGAATCTCCATGTAACCACCATCCAAAACAATACATAGGTCATTTTCAACATTCCAGAAGACTCTCTCGTTTTCCTTTTCAGTTAATAAACCCCAGAGAAAAATGCAACTCCGATGTTTATCACTGAAGACTTGTTTTACCTTTTTCTGAATGTCATATAGGTGAAATCACACAAAATTTCCTGTCTTAATCCTGGCTTCCTTCATGTTCAGCCTGCAGGTGTAAAAGGACTGTAATACTCCCCTTGTGAGGTAACAACTTAGCTTGCCATCATCTTACTGACAAACGAAAACAAGATCCTGGGTCAGAGACACACATGTTTTATTACCCACAGCGAAAACCTGCCAGTCGACCATCTCAGCATCTGTTCCCCGTGCCCCAGTCTCCACAAGGTGACAGAATGAGGGCCAGATGTTTCCCCACACACATATTGGGTTTGCATCACAAGAGAGGAATCCTAAACAATGAAACTTGGAACTTATATAGGGCAGCCAGCACATTTGCCATTCTCTACGTGGGAGAGACCTCTACTCTGCACAGTAAGCAGTCCTTTTCGGGGGAAGGGTAGGTTAAAAGTACCACCTTGGACTGCAAGCAAATGTCCCTGGAAGAGTGGAAGGAAACCTTACTAACTTGCATGTCTCTGGAGGTTTCTATCTTTGCAGAGATACCACCTCTAGCTTCTGAGGCATGTTTGCAAAGGATCCCCTTTACTGGGAACACCTAAACCATGTGGAAACACTGACAAGTCCAGAGGAAATTGTCTGCCAACAGCATCAATCTTTTCTTTTTTTTTTTTTTTTTTTTTATAATTTTTTTTTTCAACGTTTATTTATTTTTGGGACAGAGAGAGACAGAGCATGAACGGGGGAGGGGCAGAGAGAGAGGGAGACACAGAATCGGAAACAGGCTCCAGGCTCTGAGCCATCAGCCCAGAGTCCGACGCGGGGCTCGAACTCGCGGACCGCGAGATCGTGACCTGGCTGAAGTCGGACGCTTAACCGACTGCGCCACCCAGGCGCCCCTACATCAATCTTTTCTTGAAATTAATACACAGTTTTGCATAAATCAGTGGTTTGTTCTTTCCTTGCTGATATATATGCTATTACCGTAGTTTATTTAGAAATTAGTTAAGTACGTACCACATGCCCAGGCATGATACCAGCGCTATCTGAATAAAAGGACTGATATGCTTATGAATAGGGATTGTGGAATCTAGTGCAAGAGTTTTTTTTTTTTTTTTTTTTTTTTTTTTTTTTTTTAATTTTTTTTTCAACGTTTATTTATTTTTCTTGGGACAGAGAGAGACAGAGCATGAACGGGGGAGGGGCAGAGAGAGAGGGAGACACAGAATCGGAAACAGGCTCCAGGCTCTGAGCCATCAGCCCAGAGCCCGACGCGGGGCTCGAACTCACAGACCGCGAGATCGTGACCTGGCTGAAGTCGGACGCTTAACCGACTGCGCCACCCAGGCGCCCCTAGTGCAAGAGTTTTCAATGTGAGTTCCACAGATTGCTTAGCAGTTTATATTTGGTACTCAGGTGGCTCACGATCCTTTCAGATTCCGCTTAAAACTTTGTGTCATGTTACACGCATTTTTCTGGGGGAAATGGAGCCACTGGTTTTATGAGGTATCTAGATGTGTGTAGAACTCAAAAGATTAAGAAGTGTTGATGTGGTGATTCCATCACAGCTAGATCCCAACACACTTTATTTGGCCTTGCTTCCTCCAGCCTAATCCAGACTCTGAGGCTCTAATTTCCTTAAACTTCTCCCTGTCATCCTACTCCTCCACTAGAGCAGTAGAACTGCCGAGAAAAATATAAAAAGAATGAGTGGAAGAGGTAATGGGGCAGGGTGGTCAGACAAAGTAGAAAAAAAAGCACCTTAGATGAATAATTTCCCAATTTTTTTGTGTGTCCTTGGTCAAGGAAACAGTAATACAAATACTCAAGACCAAGGCCTGAGACCCACATGAATGCTGCCTTCTTCCCAGGACTTAATCTAGAAAAACCCTACCACCCTACAATGCTCAGGTCTGCCCCACTCGTCTGACACATTTAGAACAAATCTCCCCAAACTTAATATTCACCTGCATGCCTTCAATTTCTTGTCACCTGGCACTGAAAGTAAATTTAACAAATGGACTCTCTTCCTCATTTGAATTTTTGCCTTTTTGGAATATTTGCATTTTAACATAGATATGCCTGAAAAATAAGTCTTTGCTCGAGGGAATGTATTACTAATGTTAAAATGTTAGGCGTTTGTTAGAGTCTAGTTGAAGAGGGATTTAAAGATGAGTAAGCTTTTCTGTCACACTGTCGCACAACAGAGCTCATATCACATGCTACCATCATCTTCTTATATAGTTTTCATAAAACTCTATACTTTCCTTATTGAACAAGTTGCTCTTTGGAACAAAATGGCTGCACAGATCACCTAACTAGGCTTCCAAGAACATAGTCCAAATCATGGACCTGCCACCCAGTCTAGCATAACCTTGGGCGCATTCATAAATCTCCCAGAGACTCCATCTGATTATTGGTAATACATAACAATGGCTGTGGTAGTACTTCATGAACTGGAGGGTTGTTTTACAAACTTATGTAATACCACAACACATTTATGCCGTAACCAACCCACGCATATGACCTTCTCTGGACCATATCTGCCGGTTATGAAAACATTTCTTATTCAAAACTGCAACACTATCGAGATCAAACTTTTGAAATGTAATCCTTTGGGTAATAGTTGGGGGGTGGGAGAAAAGAGGGGAGAAAAGAGGATAATGCTTATTGTAAATGTACCATTGTTACTATCCTTGGGGGAATCATAACCGTTAGCCAGGTGCCTTTGCAATATAGAACTCATAGACATAAAGGCTTGGTGTTCAGTGATGAATCAATAGTGTGTTACATACCTTTGTTACATAAAGACTCAAGTGTGTCTTCATTAGTCACAAGTGGGAAAGATCAACGATGCACCCACCAAGATGTATGAAGCCTATGTCTTAATACCATTAGCCTTGTAGGTTGGTTGGTGATAGCAAATTTGTTAACTGACAGGTATGTTTCATGTGATAATCTATAACCTAATACATTTAAGAATGTTAATAAAAAGCAGCCACATCCATTGCTTATGGAAAGCAGAAGACAGTATCTCCCAGACATCGTTAGCATTGAACAGTGCCTGAGCTAATGGATCCCTGTTGGTTCCAAATTAATAATGTCAGTGGAAAGGCACAGAACAATTTAAAAAGTAAATAATTGTATTCTTTGGCTTAGGATAATGCCAGGTAGGTCAATTGTTATAGTTGCATCTTTGTCTAGAGGAACTGCCAGTTTAACTGACTTCTTTCGTAGCTGTTCACCTAAAAATTTCTCTCAGTGAAGAAAGTTGTCTATGTTTCTGGATGAGGATGAGAACAATAGCATACTGTCAACTACTTTTTAGAAAGGCAGAACAAATCCAGAGTCTAAAAGTATAGAACGTGGGGGAAGGGATGAGAAAGACAACATTGGGTCAGAAAAAGAAGTAAACTTAGGCAATGGAGGGAACCTAACAAACTTTCTTTTCTTTTTCCCCTCATTCCTACCAAATCCTATGCAATTTTGAAAAATAAAAGAAAAGAAAATTAAATACACCGTTTTTTATTGTTGATACCCCATCATAAATGAAGAGCAAACAATTAGAGAATGTAGGAATGTATTTTGGTTGAACACCACAAATGGAAGTCTAGAGGTCAGGGTTCTCAGAGAGAGCGGACTCTAGAACTCCAAGTTTCTCTTCTTAACTTACCACGATCACATCATTTTTTTGCCCTAAAGTTGATGCAGTTTATTTTTTTCAAAACCTTAACATTCTTATGGTTAGACTTGAAGTTCTGATATGTCACCATCATGAGGAAAGATTGGGAACATTAGTATCAAGTCATGACGTCTGTTAGATAGAAAAAAAAGGTCAACAGAAGACCATTACTCAGTGATTTACTACTCCGAAAGGTAGTGTGTCAGTTTGCTCTTAGATATGTCTGCTTGAGGAATTTGAAGAATTCTAGCTGGTGGACTTTAGAACCATCCTTTCATATCTGCAAACCCTGAAGTTGATTTATAGAGTTTAAAGTAACGATGATACACACATTTTTCCTTGGCTTCTAAGAGATAATTGTTCTAAGGGAAGAAGTAAAAAGTGCCATGGCTCATATGATGTTTTACTACGACTTCCAAAGAATGTAATGGTACCATTCTATTCTATACATGTTAACTTCATTTTATTTGTGAGGCACTTGGGGAAAGATTAGCCTGAAATTCAAACTGAGCTTACTCTACCACTGGAGAGTCAGAGAACATGTCCGCCGCCCAACCCCGTGAATGGTTATACATTTATGATTCTTGAGTCACCCCATAGAAAAGGTCCGGTTTCTGAGACATCTTGGTTGGCAGAATCTAATGTAAAATTTGTAAAACATACAGAATAAGTCTTTACTTCCTGTTTTTAGTGTGTTAGGAAGTTTTAGTTGACCCCATGATTTCATGGGTTGTCATTTCAAAAAAAAATTTTTTTATTTAATATAGGTATATGGATTTTTTTAAACTATTTCTCTTACAGTATCATTTAGATAAACAGCTTCTAGAGTATTTGTTTGCAATCTCTGAATTCTCTCTTCAATAAATCATGTATATAGAAATGTAGAAATTTCATGAGCCCTCTGAAGCTTATTCATAGACCAGTAGATCCCTGGTCTCAAAATTAAAAAACCACTGTTATAGAGGAATTGCAATTGTATCGGCTTAAATAGATTAATATCACACTTTAGATAGTTCCAGGGACTCAGTAAGCACTTCATAAAACCTTTTGGAAGAAAGAGAAGATAGAACATTTTTTCATTCTCTGCTCTGAAATTACATTTCCTGGACCACTCAGAGACCCATTAAGGTCATCAGTGGCCATCGCCAACATTCCTGCTGGTCATTACTCAACTATAAGAAATGGGGGGAGGAAGAGTAAAGTCCCTATTTTAGCATTTCATGAATCTGATCATTACATAACCTCAGAAAGTTACATTAGGCTCTTCTCTCTTGTCTTTTATTTGTTGCTGAATTTGCTAATGAACGGGCCTAAATGAGCTTTGTGAGGTTTTATAAAAGGGAGACAATACTTCATTTCTTCTTTTAATTTTTATTCTATTGCCTTTCTCTGTCTTTTTCCGTCTGTCTGTCTGTCTGTCTGTCTCTCTCAGCCACAAGCAGTTGTTGGGTGTTACTAAAATTCTTTAATACAGGGGTGAAATGCTTTGCTCATGAGAAGCAAAGGCTTAGTAATTCAACAGGACAAATGGGATCATCTGAGTTTTATAACATAATTTCAGCTTCAGATACTACATCAATATCCACCTGTCTATTTAAACTCAGCCATTTTAATTTTAATTCCCTTGTTACTTTGTCATTGAACTATTTTGGCTTTAAACCAAGTGAAAAATAAATTTTTAAAAGGAGAATGATAGGGGCATCTGGGTGGCTCACTTCATCTAACTCTTGATTTTGGCTCAGGTTATGGTCTCATGGTTCTCTGACAACACAGAGCCTGCTTGGGATTCTCTCTCTCTCTCTCTCTGCTCCGCCCCCATTCTCTCTCTCTTTGTCTCTCTCTCCCTCAAAACATATAAGTAACCCCCCCAAAATAGAATTAGAATGATAAGGTTTTCTCTAATTAAATATATATATAAATTCAGTTCTGTAGTTGAAAAGCTATAATAATTTTCATTTTTGATTGACTTAATATTTTTGTCATTAATATAGGAAACAGTAGGGGCACCTGGGTGGCTCAGTTGTTTGGGCATCCGACGTCAGCTCAGGTCATGATCTTGTGGTTTGTGAGTTCGAGCCCCACGTCAGGCTTGGAGCCTGAAGCCTGCTTGGGATTCTGTGTCTCCTTCTCTCTCTGCCCCTCCCCCACTTGTGGTCTGTCTCTCTCTATCAAAAGTAAATAAATGTAAAAAAAAATTTTTTTTTAAATATATAGGAAACAGTAGTCAATCTAGACAGAAGTGAAGAACATTTTATTTTCATGGTGAAACGTCAACACAATATTAAGAGGTTCTTAGATTATAGGCATGCCAAAATTTCGACCTTTCATTAAATAACTTACAAACTGATTTTGTAACAAATTTTTAAATTGATTTTGAAGTCCGTGATTAAATTATGGTTTTCTAGAACAAGTGTAAAGAATTGTTACCCTATTCCCTTCTCTTTCTGACTTCCTTTCCCATCTTAAAAGAATTGAAGCTAAGAAAATGCATTTTTATACAAAGTTAATAGATGC
Organism: Lynx canadensis; assembly: GCF_007474595.2. NCBI lineage: Eukaryota > Metazoa > Chordata > Mammalia > Carnivora > Felidae > Lynx > Lynx canadensis. The sequence continues at coordinate 44,840,053 of NC_044314.2, forward strand.
TTGTTAACAAAAGTCCAGGAGTTCGGAAAAGTACAACAGAAAATTTTGCCCCATCCCCATCCCCACCACCTTCAAATCACTCTAGTTGCTCTTCTACGAATACCACTTTGTACATCTCCTAATAGAGAGATCAGTAGGTAATAGAGTAAAAAGTATGGTCATACTGGGGCACCTGGGTGGCTCAGTTGTTTAAGCATCCAACTTTGGCTCAGGTCATGATCTCACGTTCCTGAGTTCAAGCCCCGCATCGGGCTCTGTGCTGAGGGCTCAGAGCCTGAAGCCTGCTTCAAATTCTGTGCCTCCCTCTCTCTCTGCCCCTCCCCCACTCATGCTCTGTCTCTCTCTTTCAAAAATAATTAAACATTAAAAAAAAAAACCCTCAAGGAGGAAAGTAGTCATTTGAAGAAAGAAAAGTATGATCATGCTATATATACTATTTAAAATGAAATGAATTCTAGAATTTAAATAAAGAAAAATAAATTGAAGTAAAACTGAAATAAGTTTCCCCAAGAGATACTCAATATTTTAAAATTTATTACATTTTAGGGGCACCTGGGTGGCTCAGTCGGTTTGGTGTCTGACTCTTGATTTCAGCTCACCTCATGATCTCATGGTTTATGGAGTTGGGCCCCACGGGGGTCTCTGTGATGACAGTGCAGAGCGTGTTCTTTCTATCCCTTTCTCTCTGCCCCTCCCCTGCTCACGCATGCGTGCACACGTGATCTCTCTATCAAAATAAATAAACTAATTTTTAAAAATGAAGAATAATTTATTACATTTTAATATTTAAAGGATTTATAAAAAGTTACAATTCTACTTTAAATAGTATCTATTTTCATTTCGGTTGGAAACCATAATTCTCATAATTCTGGATTTAAATTGATTCACTATTTACTGAAGGGTTTTTTTAATGTTTATTTATTTATTTATTTTTGAGAGAGAGAGAGAGAGAGAGAGAGAGAGAGGGAGAGAGAGAGAGAGACAGAGAGACAAAGAGCATGAGTGGGGGAGGGACAGAAAGAGAGACACACAGAATACAAAGCAGGCTTGAACCCATGAACTGTGAGATCATGACCTGAGCTGAAGTCTGATGCTTAACTGACTGAGCCACCCAGGCGCCCCTTTACTGCCGTGTTTTTTTTTACCATGTTTTCTCCATATCTGAGTTTTTATTATGTTTCATCTCATGTCTGCCTGGTATTCATTCTACTCAGGAATGGTTTGGTCTTTAAGTTGTTAACAAACTTGCCAACTAGATGGATATGTCTGTTGCCTTTAGTTTGAGAACACTATTGGATCACTCTCTTGAAACTTTGTAGATATCGTTCACTGTCTTCAGGAGTTGAATGTTGCTTTGGAGACACCTGTAGCCAATACCATTTTTACCTCTTGTACACGATTTGCCTTTCTTGTCACGTGCTCATATTTATTTTCCGGATTGTCAAAGTACAGCAACTTTGACAAGATGTGTCAGAGGATTCTGTCTGCATTTTTAAAAGAATGCGCCCTTTTGATTTGTACTACTACTATTCCTTATGTGACTTTCGTCTTTATAATGGGTAAATTTTCTCTTATATTTTCTCTGTTGTGTCAGCTCATTTTTTTTCTCCAACCACTATCATACAGTTTTTTCTTTGAATCCTATATCTACCCTTTGAGATGGATCTTTTCAGGAGTTATCAGAATGTTCCCAATTTCTTTGAGACCTAACAAGGTAAATGCTCTTGTGATATGAGCATAGCTGCTGCGGTAGTTGGTAGGTTTGAGATGGTAAAACTTCCCTGTTTTACCGGAGATGAAGAGTTTTTCTCTTCTATTTTTCTTTTTCATTGTTCACGGTGGGTTTTAGGAAAGGGGAATGGAATTTTAACAATGCCGTTGCTCATCCATCTTTGGCCTAAAAGCTTACAACAGAAGTTTAAATTCAAAATTTTATGCCACTTCATTGCTATGAAGCCCCTCCATCGTTGGAGGTCTTCCTTTTCCCAGGAATAAGCAAATTCTTAGAACAATCTAGATTGCAGGAACTAAGACACAGGATTATTTTTCCAGTTCTTCTAAACACCTTCACTCCAGACAAGTGGAGGGTAGAGTCGCTTGCTCCCTAATACCGAAAGTATGACTGCAGGATAAGACTCCATAGCTATTGTTAGAAAGGTGGGTGTTTTGTTTTGTTTTGTTTTGGGTTTTTTTTGCCCACAAAGAATTGAAACATGGAGGGTTAGAGTCAGTAGCTTGACTGTATTTGAAAGACTGGGCTGGTTTGGGCCACTTTGCGCCTTGGATAACTTTTTACTGTACAGAGGGTCGAGATAGGAGTAGATCACTTCGGACGTTCTCTTCCTGTTTGAAGGGAAAACAGTAGCCAAACACCTTGCCAGAGATTTTATCAGCCATAGAATAAAGTCTAGCTGGAAATACTGACCAGCTTACAAGGAAAGCTCTCCTTTTATTTTTCCAATCGGTCAGGGTCTTCCTCAAGGATTGAATTCTTTATATTTCTCCATTCTGTGTTTCTTCTTCTTTTTCATGCAGTATCATGAAACGAAGTTGCCACACATCTCCTCTCTGCCGTCAGTCAGAAATAGTTTCTTGACCAATGTACCACCGGTATGAATCCCACCCCTCCATTTTTGGCAAGCATCTATATTTGTACTGAACTTATATAAGATAGATTTTGTTTGACAATCAAAGCCCAAGAGGCATATTCATCAGGTGATTTATCAGTATAAGACATGCTACTAATCATTATGTCTTAGTAGCAGTGCCAATGGCTTACAGTTTTACTCTCCTTCACCATATTTCCTTCCGTCTCCTACACTATCAACAACAGTACATAACTCTTAATTTATCCCTGCATGCAGTCAGCTCTGAGATAAAAGAATAAAAGAAATAGTAGTCCCCTAGATAAATAAGCACTTTAGATTTAAAGACAAAAGCAAAGTATGACTTATTTAAAGTGCAAGAAAATGAGAAAGTTTTGAAAATAGTTATTCCAGAAGACATTGAAATAAAAATCCACAAAACTTTTGATGTGTCAAATCTCTCTCTAGCAATAAATACTACAGAAACTTGCACAAGTAAGTATATATAAATAAAGGCATTAATTGCAATTTATTTTGGTGGCAAGTGGAAATAACAAATACCTATCCATTTGGGAATGATTATAAACTACGATATATTCTAAAGAAAGGGCATAGCTATTAAATAGTATGAAGTAGATCTCCATGTAGGAAAGTGAAAAATATCCATGAGGCAGTGTTGATTTTTTTTTAAAGCAAGTTGCAAACACTAAGTAGAAACATAATCTCATTTTTTATAATTCATGCTTCATACTCAGGAAGGTGTCTATGGTTTTAAATTATTCAAGAAGGATGAAGATGTTTTATAAATGTAAAAGATTCTTAAAATTCATTGTGGGTTTAATGGTTTGAGCATTTCTTCAACTGCCAATGTACATGCACAGATTCTGAAGGTTACTCTAATGGTGGTTATCCTAGGGAAGTGGGAGATTGGGGAAGAGAGATAGGAGATGTGATTTTTACTTTTAAAACTCTAGTCATCAAATGCATGTAATTACTAAGGAATACTATGTAAAAAGCAATCATCTCTGAGCAGAGCTACGCTACTTCCTCCATTGATGACCCATTCATCAATCTCTTCCAACATCACATCTAACTTACAAAAACATGTAAGACAAATACATAGTATGATGTAGGATAGATGTTAGTAAAATGCAGTTCAACTTTCCAAATTGGACGTATGAGTTTGGCAAATTATAGAAGAAACATTGTATTTGAATTCTTTGTAGTTACCTTCCACATGGTCGATAGAGATAAGTCGGACATGTGAGATAACTATATTAATGGTAGAAATGACTTAGACCCAAGCTTTGTTTGGTCCCAGAAGAGGTGATGTTATCCATATCAGTTAGAGTCTATCAACATGGTTTAATGACCCTGCATTAAACCATTTCCATAAAGAGCAGCTGTTTCTTCCAATCTGTCTCTCCCTTGTTGTCCCTAAATATGTGTTCATACACTCATTGGTCTTTGTGTTTTGATATCATATAAGGTGGACAAAGGTGTTGTATAAATATGAAAGATTATTTTCAAAGGTGGTTTTTAAGGCTTACTATTTTAAACATGATTTAAACTGTAGATGCTTAGAGTTTTCAGTGGCTTAATGCAATAAAACCCACCTGTTATTTTTGGCTGCTTTATTTAGACCATCTGCTTCACAAAGAATGAAAAGCTCAACTGTGGATGGAGAATTGTCTACTCCTCATGTGTCAATAATTTATTTATTCTCTCTATCCAAGCCTTCAGGTCATTGCAATAGTGTTTATTCATTTTCTAACACAAGGGAAGCCAATATTTGGTGTTTGGCTCTATTAAAAATCATCACAGGAAATTGTATTTTTTGTTAATTCATAGTTTCATATTTTCCCCTATGTTAAAATCGCTTGCTGGTGTCCTTTATTTTAAAGACCCTGAGTCTCTCTTCCTTCTGTGGCAGGTAGAATATCTGCTGAAGAGATATTTTTGGTGATGCTGAATGAATAATATATCATTCACAGTTCAGATAGCTATGTGAGCATAGTCTTCCTCCTAAATCATGAAGTCATGTCAACTACAGACAAGAATTATAAAAGTCAGGCATTTGGTCACCAACTGCTTCCATTTGAATGGAATGGTTTTAGGGGCGCCTGGGTGGCGCAGTCGGTTAAACGTCCGACTTCAGCCAGGTCATGATCTCGCGGTCCGTGAGTTCGAGCCCCGCGTCAGGCTCTGGGCTGATGGCTCAGAGCCTGGAGCCTGTTTCCGATTCTGTGTCTCCCTCTCTCTCTGCCCCTCCCCCGTTCATGCTCTGTCTCTCTCTGTCCCAAAAATAAATAAACGTTGAAAAAAAAATTTTTTGAATGGAATGGTTTTATAGTCCTCATCCTCAGTTTATTGCAACATAGACCACTGGAGGTTACTTTGATTTTCTCCTTCATTTGATTATTATGCCTTTATTCTCTCTAAAGTTCACCGCCACATCTTTGACCATCTCTAATAATAATAATAATAATAGGAATAGCAACAACAATAACAGCTTGTATTTGTTGAGAGTTTGTGAGGTTTTTTTTTAAGTTTATGTATTTATTTTGAGAGAGAGAGCGCGAGAGAGCAGGGTAGGGACAGAGAGAGAGGAAGAGAAAGAATACAAACAGGCTTTGTGCTGTCAGCACAGAGCTCAAGGCAAGGCTCAGTCTCACAAACCATGAGATCATGACCTGAGCCAAAATCAACAGTTTGGACACTTATCTGACTGGGCCACCCAGATACCTCCAGTGGTTACTAGGTTCTAAATGCTATACTAAGCACACTTCAAATCTACTACTCATCTTTATTCAGCTCCTCTTTTTTCTCACTTTAGGCTTTCTCCAAAACTTACTCAAGGTTTTTTTTCCTTCTACTTACTCAGTTATTTCCTCAATGAGAACACTTCCCATATGGTTCAAAATACCACCTCTTTGTGGGCGGTGTCTAACTGCATCTCCAGCCTGTCTTAGTTCATTCTGGCAGCGATAATAAAATAGCATAAACTAGATGGCTTATAAATAACAAATTTATTCTCATAGTTCTGGAGCTGGAAAGTCCAAGATCATGGTGCAGAGAGGACCTGCCTTCTCCTTGATGGCCATCTAACCTCACATGGCAAAATGGGTGAGGGAGGTCTCATTTGGACTTTTTATGAGGTCACTAACTCCATTTGTGAGGATTTGGCTCTCATGAGCTTATCCTCTATCAAAGGCCTCAACTCAAAAGTACCATCACATTAGGGATTAGAATTTCAACATTTGAGTTTGGGGAGAATACAAACATTCAGACCCTATTATAGCCACAAAATTTAAATCTACCTTCCAGTTTCCAGCTGCCTGTAGGATATTTTAGTTTTAATTAAGTGGAACAAGGAGCAAATATCTCTTGAATGCCTACTAATTGCCTAGTACTTAGTCAATGTTTTACATGTTATTTTGTTTAAGCCTCCACATAAACAATTTTAATCTCATTTTAGATTTGGGGGAAGTTAGGAACAAGTAGTTTAATAATTTTCCTGAGATGACACTGTTGATAAGAAGCAAAATGGAATAAAAACTCAAGTGCAATTCTAAAACCTATAACTTTATAGTAATTTATGTGGTAAGGTTAGGCTGTAATACTTTCTCCATATCATTGACTGGCATTTGAGATTATCACCCACGTATCACCAAAGTTTCCTTTCAGTGTTTCTCTGTTTATCTCCTACTCACCTCCCTGCCATGACTCTCACTCAAGTCCTCAGTACCTCAACTTGAGATCACTCTGGTTATCTCCCTCCCCACTTTTCATTTCCAATTCATGCTGCACATAACTACCCAATTTATTTTCCTGTGGCCCTGCTCTCCTACTGTCATTTCTTGGCAAAAGAATCTATCACCTCACCCATGATCTATCTGTCAAGGTCAAATGATAGATTCCGAGTTTTCCTTCAACTTCCTCTAAACTACCTTCCAAGATGATCCTTATTTATTAATTCATTTCACTCACAACAGTCAGTTCACTGGGCTCTTCACTAGCGTTGCTCTTTGTCATTCCTTTTCTACTTCCAGAAATCTTTCCTCCTCTCCTTAGCCAATGTGATCTTACCCTGGGTCAAAGTTCCCAACAAAGTTCTTTTTTTTCCAGGGAAGCCATCTTGTCTGCCTACAGCCCACTAACATCTTTTCTTCTCACAGTTCCTGCAGTTTTTCAGTGTGCTTCCCACCTTTATCTAGTGCCTCTTATTTGAGCCTCCAATATTAGACAGTAAACTGATGAGGATGGGGGCCCTCTGTTCTACATTTTGGAACTTGGCATATGAAGTTGGCACATTGTATGTGTGCAATTCCTTCTTTTAGGTTAGTTGACTGCCATAAACTGTGTAGTTTGAAGTGGCAATCATTCTGTCACATAAAGCTTGTACCTTCCTGATAACCTTTATCACAGTCTGTTTTTCCTACAGATGTTTGGAATTTCCCACCTTTGATATTATATATGTCTAATAGGAAACAACAAACAATATTTGTTCAGCTCTTACATATGTTTCCTATCTGATACCATCTCTCATGCAAAAAAGATAATGATACTTACATGCTGCCATCCTTTAGAACCTATCTATGGTAACTTTTACAGTGCAATGTCTATCATTTAAAGGGAGATAATAAGATGATATAAACCATACTATGTCACCAGGTTTCTTATCAATAGTCATGATTCTCTCTTCTTTCCAAAGGCATGCTTACGAAGTATTAGATGAAAAATTTGAAAAGTCCCGTCTGTCCTTGGAATGTAATCTCTTATGAAGCAGCCTGGAAAAATGCTGAAGAGCAAAAGAGTACGTTTTATTCTGAGTTCTTTTGAGGCTGAAGCTAACATTTGAACTATCTCCAAGATTGTGATCTCTGCAGAGATATTTATTGCACCTTGATGAAGATGAATGGTGTGACAATAAATAAGGTAAGTGGCTGGGAATTCAAAGCTCAGATATTCTGGTGACTCTTGAGATACAAGCCAGGTACCTCAACTTTCTGTAATATGAGAACAAAGGACAGTACCTCTGATGAGAGTTAGCTTCTTAGCAAGAGAATACATTGTGTTCAGAAAGCACTGGTTTACCTTTTCAGTATTTTAAAATACATTGGCATCATTAGTGCAGGGCTATTTAAAGGTCTATAGAATTCCAATAGAAAAACCAATGATCAGTATAGTGTAACACTAAGGTCACACACACACACACACACACACACACATACACACACACACACACAATAGTCAGCTAATTCCTAGTGATTTACTATGTGATTTCCAATGGGGCATCTACTGAAGGAGTGATTAAGTAGAATTCAAAACTGTCAACAACTCCTCTGCTTTGTTTGTACATTAAAAATAAATGTATATTTTTGGTCTGGATATAATCTAAATTGCATGATTATGTGGAAATGATAATACAAATTATATCCCTGAATAGAAAATGTTACCAATTTTGGTATTTTATCTTGTTTAATCCACTGACCAATTCTGTGATGGTAGTATTTGTATCCTAACTTCACAGATGAGTATATTAAACCTTAGATTAAATAACTCGCCAAAGGTCAAAGTTAGTAAGAAGTAGAGGTAGGATTCAAGTAAGTCTGAAAGTGAATTCACTTTCCTCACTCTCTTATTCAGGATTTTGAGAAATCCTGGAGTAAGTAAATACATTTCACATTGTTTAGAACAAGCTCCGCCATAGTTATTTGACCAGTAAACATGTTTTCAATGGGAAACTTTCTAAAACCCAAGACACTAATGTTCTACAGCATATACTTTGGGGAATCCTGCACTAGGAAGATGAGGAGTTTGGCAGGGAGATCAGATCTCACACAAGTGAAAAGAGCTGCCCAGGTAGCTGGTTATAATCCAATGTATGGCCAGAGTGCATGCATTGGTGCTATGGATTCAAAAGAGGGGCAAATCCCTCTTGGCTTCGAAAATCAGAGATGCACATGGCCATCTGTCTCAAAACCCTGAAGGAATGATCAACAAAGCTGACAAATGAGTTGTTTGTCTCACTCAGGATTCTGATCAAATCAAGCAAGAGAAATCATGGAGGACCCCTTGCTTCTCCAAGGTTGTTCTAGATCTAAAGAAGATTCTCCCATTAATTCTCTCAACACTAAGTATTTGCAAAAGTAGGCAATGGCACTGTACCTCCACTAGCTTGAAACCACTGCTCTGAATAATCTCTCCTGAATAAACCACACCACCCAGTTGGAATCTGCTTATTTCTACTGAAGCCTGTGAATCTGAAGAGGCCAAGAGGTTTCCATGCAGACAATTTGATGCAGTCATTTAGATGAAACAGTTGTTTTTGTTTGGCCTTAAAAATTAGCTCTTGGACTTTAAGCTTTTTAGGATGAAAAATGAGAGTTTCTCCTCCCCTTTTTGACCCCATCCTTCTTCTTACCTATGTGTATGTGGAGTAAGAAGTGGGAAGAAGGTTGGAGATTAGATAAGGTTTGATTTCAAATATTATTGCTGCTTTAAAATAATTACTTTGTATTTTGATGCAGCTACATGACAAATATCCTTGAAGTCAAAATTCTCTTGAGGAAAAAGGTGAGCCAAAAAAATACGACCTCTTTTGAGACGATGACTATGTCTTATTTATTTTGTGTTCCAAGGATCTAGTACAGTATTTCACACTAAATAAGAGCAATGAGGAAAATCGCCACCACACTCAGTCCAATCAAACCCTAGCTATGAAACCTAACCATGGCTAAAGACTATGAAAAGGGGAAAGAGAAGCTTCCAGTCCCCGCTGTATCCCTCTGACTGTACTGTTCCCTTTGTGCACTCCTCACTCTTTGTGCTGTCAACAATCTCCTGGCCTCTGGGGGCCCATTTCTTCCAGTGCATCTTTTTTTGTAGCAAAATTGAAAAGAGGTTGGATAGTTAAAGAAGACTTTTACTTAAAGTCTTATTGATAAGAATGTGGGAAGAAACCCAAAGATAAATATATAACTAGATAGAAAATATTCATTTTTATCTTGGGAACACCTGCAGAGATTCTTTTTGCCTATGTTCTTAACCTGCATTCATCTTCCCTTACCATGACAAGTTAAAAACCTCAATTCTAGATTCCTTATGACCCAAAAAAAAGAAATTAAAGTTTTTCTTCTCAACAAGAGCTGCTTGAACACATTTTTTACAGCAGTGGGTAATACCATTTCATTGCTCAAAGACCCTAAAGAGTATGCTGTAAATATGCTCAATACAGGGAGTTGGCTGAGTCATAAATACCCTTCGGTTAGACCACAAAAACTTAGCTGAAGACAATGCATTTGACCCGGAGTTCGGTTTCTCAGGAATGTTGGCTCCTGGCCTGCCTGTAGCAAATGTGTCCACCTGAGCACTTCTACCTCACTGCAATATTCTGTCACCACTCCTCAAAGTAGCTCACTCCTGTGGGGTTAGCAGATTCTGAATTTGAGGATGTTTCAACAACATGTATGATTCTCTAGGGGTTGTTTGTAAAGCTGATTTAGCAGGAGGTGTCAATCAACAATTTATGGGAAGATTTTTCTGTCTCCTATACCTGATCATTCAAAAGAAATACTTTGCTTTGGGGTTACAGTTCCCATAAATCTAGTGTACAAGAATATTGTACTTTTACAAGGGGCCATGTAGTAAATAATAGCTAGGAATATTTCAATTAACTCTTCTATACTATTCATTCTGTCTCATGTTAAAAAGAATGTTTTTAAACAATTCTAGCCCTTCAATCTATGACTTCAATTTTTTATAAAAAATAACTTTGTAAAAATGTATACATACAATGAGGATTTTTTTCTGTAATATATTTTACATATATACAATTATATAAAGAGTTAAAATATACCATAACTTCCTTTTTGGAATACTGATAGGTGTGCTATATTTAATTACAAATAGATCTTTAATGTTCAAAAATATCTTTTTGTAAGCTTTGAGAAGGATTTGAGGGAACAAAGGGATTCAGCTTCTTGGGTGAAGAAGTGAGACTCTTTCATGGAGGAGGCTCATTGACGGAGGGTAGAAAATTGTTCAGTAATTCTGCCAAGGTCAGTGTCAGCTTCAGTTACTGGCTACATATTTTACAGTAAACACTGCTGAAATCACAGTTGCTCGTGATGGTTAAATTATCCCCTCTCCTGGTTCACTTGGTAGAGATAACATGAGAGAAGGTTATGTGTATCCTCTGGTTCATTTTCATTTGCTCTCTCTCATGCACTTTATTTATTTCCTCTTCGGGTTTTATTGGAAAACTGAGTCTGTTGAAAGTGTATTTGTGAGCTACAATGAAGTCCCAAACTCCATCTAGCTCCCGCCTCATTCAGGTTTCTCTCACTCACCCAACTTTTGGGTAGGGATGTTCCTTCCTGGGATATACCTCTGGGCCAATTCTCTCACCATTTGTTTTATATTTTTTCATTTAGCCTGCATGTAACACAAACAGCTTTTTGGTGGGTGCAGATGTTCTCAGGCTTTCATAGGTCCGCTATCTGATCCTGAGCAGGCCTGGAGGACTCAATGAGCCTTGCCGGGCCATTTCTCTTTCCAGGATCCAGTTCCCTGAGGCTTGAGAGGCGAGGAAGTCTTCCCTGTTTATATAAGCATCTCACACTCAAGAGTTATAAATCAAGTGTTTCTTTACAGGTTACTTTTGATTTCCTGGTGAAAGTCAAGGGTCACAGTGCTCCTGGTGGGTCAGGGAAGAGGGGGGCTGATTGCTGAACGGCAGGTTGATTCATGTGATGGGACAAGTAATTGCTAGAGAAAGGGAGTGGATATTGGCTATGCCTCTCTCCTCCTTGGTAATTCCTAAGAAATATGTGTGTCCCAAGCTACTTAGTATCTGGCCAGGTCGTATTTCAGTGATGGCTAATCACCAACCCATTTTGAAGACTTCTGTATTCTTTAATCACTGGCTTAGCAGGCAGCTCTTTTATCACTGGCTTTCTCTGGTTTTCTAATCTCTCCTCTGAGTCAGGTATCTGGGCATATTTTTGCAGAGACTACAGGTCCCTGAAGTAACAGAGTCTGGCCCTTCACACTCATCTCCTTTCTTTTTTGCTCCTTTGTTTAGTTAAAAAATCTTCATTTCTCTCTATGGATTCTTGATCTCCAAGACATTGCTTTCAGTGGCGATCTAGGGTAATAATGAGGTCCCTCTACTACCACGTCAGTAGTTCTAGGACACTGTAGCTCACCACTAGGGATTCTGTTTGTGGGCTGATCCCTACCAGGTAAGATCATTGTGGTCTCTCTATATATGGTTAACACTCCACCCTGACCACTGATGCTTTTTTGTGTTAGCCTATGGAAGGGCATTTTCTCAGCTTGAAAATGTCACAACGGCCACTAGAGTGGCGGTTGACAAAAATGTGGCTCCAATAACTATGGGTACAAGTTCAAGTGAAATGCCTGATTAGAATATAGGAAGCTTGGCTTGTCTATGAATGGCTTAACATTCATTTTGCAGCTGCATTACTATTGCACTCTCTTAGTTTTCCATCACCCATTAAATATTACTTTGCCTATGTGGATCACAGAAGGATCAATATCTTATGAAAAGATTAACAAAGGGAAAAATACAAATTCTTTGTATATATAGATCACAGAAAGATTGACATTTTGTGTGGAGAATACCAAAGAAAACACATACAGCAGGGAGTTTTTCATCACATACGTATAGAAAAAGAGAAAGTGATCAATAAGGCTATGTAGTTACTGACCTGTGAACACTTGGCTAAAGAGAATGCTCCTCTGATAAATCCAGAAAAAGAACCAAATGCCACAAATAAGAGAACGAACAAAATAACCTATCTAGTTTTATCTGTGTATCTGAGGAGCTCAGAGGTGAGTGGGGACCGTAGATGTCCTAGCAGCCTGCCCTCCCTGTGATGTCTGCCTATCTGTTCATGCTTTCAGTCAGTCCTCCTGGCAATAGAGAATCAGTCTGCAGCTCCAGGATCCCCAGCTATTTTACAAACAGCTGAGAAGTGCTGCCACCATCAGGAATAGTGAAAATTCAGCCGTGGGTTGGGGGGATGGGGAATTCCAAGTAGTGGCCATGACCTCGAGCTCATTATAGTGGGCAGTTCTTCTGGCCAACCTCACGAGTTCTCTTTCTCTCTCAGAGAGGGTTACAAAAGCTTTGTTCCCTGGTAACCAGAGTATTTCTCCTCCGCCACGTCTCCACTAAAACCTATTTTCATCATACAGCTCAGGATTGCCTTGAACTTGGTGGAGTACATGAGAAGTGTATAAAATGTTACCTGCTTACGTTCTATAATGGACTCAATATAAATGAAAAGATATTTTTACCTAGAAGGAACTTACAATCTATTCAGTTGTCATATGTTTATTTTAGCTATTGTCCCTTGGAGTTATTAGTGATTGACTCTTCTGTGTGTTTGCATTTTTGTCATAGTGGGAGGGGTTGGTTTCAGACGCTTGATGAGTCTTGCCGGTGCTGCTGACTAGGAGGTGGGATTTGGAAATGCACAAAATGACTACGTTCTGAGGTGGCCCTGAGCAGAACAAAAAACCTGTAGCCCAAAATCAATCCTTGAAGGTTTTCTAAAGGCAGTAAGTTCTGAATAAGGTTTTAGAAAAAGATAATTTATGCTCTTGCTTTAAGGCACAGCCCACTACAATGCGCAGGAGACCAATTCAGACACTATTAGGCAAAAATTGAATAGAAATAGGTAAACAAGAGTTTTCAATCTTAGTCTTAAAGATGATTTTCAAATGTTTTTAAATTATTAGTTATATTAGAATAAAACAGAATGAGCTCTTGGTAGGAATGTATAAGCTGCAAATTAAAAGACAGGAAAGATCTGAAATTGGCAATGTCTTCCTTTTGATTAAATACCTGCTTTATGTTTTTGAAAGAGGAAGAATAATGTAATATTTGATTTAATGCAAATGATTTCTTTCTTTGAAATGTAACTAGCACTTGATATGGAATACACATTTGCAATGAGAGAGAAAATAGCATGATGTGGTGGTTCAGAACAAGTAAAAGTAGATTTCTATCAAACTGTATTATAATGTAATCTGACATATCCAAGCAAAGTCTTTTACACAGGAGAAAATGGGTGGGTGTTGGGACAGTATAAAATTCTTATCCTAGATAATAATACTGTGTAAGTTCTAAAAAAGATACCCAGTCTACCAGAAACACTAAATATGCAAGAGAACCATCATTGAATAACTGATAAAAGATGAAGTTTGTCTTTAAACCAAGAAGCTCTATATACCAAGGACGGACTCAAACTATAGCACAATTCTAATCTCAACTTTTAATTTTCCTATTCAGTGTGATCTAGAATTTGTTATGAAATGTTGCAGTAACCGTTCACTGCATTCAGAATAAAATCCAAAGTCCTTCAAAAATCTTTCCAATATACTCCTTATATAAACATTCAGCTTAATCTTCCATTAAAACCAGTAAGACCCCAAAGCTTCCATTAGACAGGCTGGCTTCACATCCTATGAACTGAACTCTATGTCCCACATCCAGGCCTTGGTTTGTTGGTTTGGTCGGCTCGGCCAGCTTCACCCCTGTCTTCCATGTCTTCCTCTTAAAAGTTTCCCCTTCATTTCTGGCCAAATTCAAACACCCACTGGTCTAAATAGCCTTTGCACGACTTCTCATTTAGAAGAAAGTTCGCTTTTTCTCGTATTCCCCTAAGTGGATTGTTAGCTACTCTGGCACCAAACGCATCCAGTCAAACTCTAAGTGCTGTGGACTTTAAGGCAGAGAATGAGTGTTGGCACACAGTAGGCATTCACTCAATATTTGTTAGCTGACTGGCTCAGTACTTTGCAAGTTATGCCTTCTTCCCCAAAACTGCCACCACTGACCCAGTCACATCCCGATCTTCTTTGAGCTAATCCCAAAACTAGAGTCCCCTAACAGGTTATTCTCCCTTTAGTCGTGCCCTCCTCCATTCAGCTGTCATAAAGATCTCTCTAAAAGTGCCATGCTATTTATTTTATTTTTTTTTAATGTTGATTTATTTTTGACAGAGAGAGAGAGAGAGAGAGAGAGCATGTGCAGAAGAGAGAGAGGGAGACACAGAATCCGAAAGAGGCTCCAGGCTCTGAGCTGTCAGCACAGAGCCAGACATGGGGCTCGAACTCACAGACCACGAGATCATGACCTGAGCTGAAGTCGGCCGCTCAACCGACTGAGCCACCCAGGTGCCCCTAAAAGTGCCATGCTACTTTAAAACGTACAAAAAACTAAAAAACTTCCTATCAGATACTTTTTGTCCCAGCAACACTGGAGAGTTGCATCACAAGGGCTGAATCTCTGAAGGCCTCTGAAATTTAAAATTTAAGTTTTTATGTAATAAAAAATCTCTCACGTGAATAAATGTAAACTTGAGGGAGCGTATAGGAGCACGTAAGGTTTGACAGTTGTGGTACATTTTCCCATTCATATTTTTCTACTCAGAAATGCCTCCACAATTGTTTCACAACAGAGTTCCTGTTAAATTTACAGATAGTGGATTCGGGGACTTCTTTGTCACATTTTATTGCATTTAAGTCTTGTTTCAAAGTTTCAGATGTTCAAGCATTATTTCAGAACCGACCTGTAGCCTTAGTCCTAGCAGTGCTGTTTAATGAGGATTTCAATTCTATCATTGTATTCTTTCAATTCTATTATTCTTTCAATAGAATGGAATTTCAAGAAATTCTATTTCTTTCAATGCGATTATTCTATTATTATAGGAGATTATTTAAATTATAAAGTAGTGACTGCTAAGATTGGAGGGCAAAGGTCGCCAAGAGCCTTCACAGAAGTCTGAATGCAGGTAGACAACAGTGGTCACGCATAGGAGAGGACACATGGCTGTTCACTAGCTGACGAGGCCCATGGCAGTAACAGAAACTGCTCCTTTCATATGCTGGCTTTTTCATATTATTTTCTTTGTATGCCACTCAAGGCTACCCCCCCCTAAAGTTTGCTCAAGCAGTATTCTGAAGTTGTGTGGAATTCAGTGATAAGGGCACATCGCAAGCCACTGCCATTCTTTACAGGTTTGATCAAACCACCCTCTTTCCTGAACTGTGAGCACCTGCCTCTAAATCATTGATTTCATTTTCCTTTCCGGGAATCAAGTGTCAGTCCATGAACTTGCTCTTTGCTCTTTCTCTTTTCTCTTTCTTTAAAGAAGTTCATATAAACCTTTTCAATTATACACTATAATTCCTCATTCCGTCCCAGCCCATACAGCTTCTTTATATTCTCTATAGCTGTCACCTCTGAACCTCTCTTTATGTTTTATAAAATCTAAGATGCTCTCTCTCAAACTTAAGGGTACATACAAACCATTCAGGGACTTGGGGGAGGGAACTCGATGAAACCTACGGATCACCAATATTCTGATTCAGTAGGTTTAGGGTAGGGTTCAGAAATTTTCATTTTAACAAACGTGGCAGAGATTCTGATGCTGGCCTCTGTGGTCCACAGACCTCCATCTGAGATGTGCTGCCTGACAGTGTTCTTGAACTGAGTCCACATTATCTCCTCTCCTTCCTCCTTGATCTACGCTCCATAAAACTGCCTCCTCTGCCTGGTGCTATTCGCTATTTACCTTTCATTGTTTTTCCCACTTACTCTCAATTCAGTCTGAAGTTGGAAATGTCTCTCAAAATATTTAATTTCGTTCGTCCCCTTCAGAATTTTCTCCATACTATCATCTGAAGGCCAACCGCTGGTATTCTGAAAGTGACTTGATTAATATTTGTATTATGCTTTGCATGCCATCCCATTCTATAAACAAGTTGCTCATACCACACTCTAATTTTTCAGCTTCCCGGAAATGAATCTGAGGCAACCTCACGATCAGAAAAGATGGTAACTTCCAATTTACATGTCACAAATTTCAAGTTTTCCCGTGTGTAAATTGCCTGTTTTTTTTCAGGGCCATTTCTCTTCATTAAATGCATTCAGAACTATTAGTATGCACATACAAATCAGTGCCCTTCAATCCCAATAATTTTGCAGGCTGGTTGTAAATATTTGTCCTCAGAGAGTACACTGTCCCTGCTTATGCTCCTGCAATTGAAAATCCTGTCTATTCAACATCTTTATTGTTATACTAAGAAAAGTGGTCAAGTCTTTAAGGTTTTTGTTGTTGTTGTTGTTTATTGGAGGGAATGGAGCAGAGAATAAACAGGATGTGAGATTATGTTCTGAATCAATATCCTTGATAGTACATCATTTAACACAGATCTCAATCTTGCCTTCCTTTTCTCTTATAGATGACACTAGAATTTCAGCATATTTGGGGGCAGTCGTCACGATTTCCATATTAATTCTTCATTCTATTGGTTCTTCTGTCCCAAGGTTTTTTTATTTTTACTGTTTATTTATTTTTGAGAGAGAGAGAGAGAGAGAGAGAGAGAGAGAAGCAGAGAGAGAGGGAAACACAGAATCCGAATCAGGCTTCTGGCTCTGAGCTGTCAGCGGATAGCCCAATGCGGGTCTTGAACTCCCTAACCATGAGATCATGACTTGAGCCAAAAGCAGATGCTTAACGGTCTGAGCCACCCAGGCACCCCGTGTCCCAAGTTTTGTGACATATTCCCCAAATTTTTACTCCTTTTCATGACAGTGGTTATGCATAATTCCAAAGGAACAGAAAGCAGTCTTACACCCTTACCCTCTGAACTATAAACCCTGTTTCTGAATCCATTTTATTACTACCTAATAAAACTTCCTGACTCAGAGCATAGCTGAAGAGGGGAACTTTGAGAGACAGATACATTAGGAAATGTACAAGGCCCACATCACATGCATTGTTCAGTTTTTATATACATACGCTCTATGTGCCTAAGAACCATGTTGTTTAAATCAGTGACATTTAAGCCACCATTTGTGTTGCCTCCAGTAGTATCCACATCTGGAAAAGAATCCATCAAGTCTGAAAAAAATGTTTTACTGCTTTAGATAAAATACATATGTCTACACATTTGTATATTTCTCTACCATTATTGATCCATTTGACCTTCATACCAGCCTTGCTTGAATACCTGAATAAGTTTGCTACCAGAATTGTTTTTTTAATGTAAGACTCTAGGGTTTAGTATTATGTAGTTTCAAAATCAAAATATAAAATAAAAAAAGCTACAGAGCTTTTTATTAAAGTTGACAAATACTAAGTAATCTTAATCCAGATTCAAGGAAGCGTTGTTGTTATCAAAGTAATCAAGGTGGGAATCTAGAGGGTGACAGTTTACATAAGTATGTGAATGGTTTGTGCATGTTCTGACTCTCATTTAAAAGTTGCCAGATATATCTAGCCCTCAGTTTGCTCTTCTGTAAAAGAAGAGAATTGAACTGATTGTCCGGCAGGTCTCAAATATGGCCATGACCAAATCACCTGAATGATTCTCAATCCCATTCCAATAATTTTGCTATGGGTTGAATCGTGTCCTTCACAAAAGGTATGTTAAAGTGACTGACGATGTGGCCTGATTTGAAAATAGGTTCATTGCTCATGTAATTAGGTAAGATGATGTCATACTGGCATATGGCGGAGCCCAATCCAATATAACTGGTGTCCTTATCAAAAGAGCCACAGAAGCACACACATACAGGAAAATAGGCCATGTGGTACCTGAGGCAGAGTGGAGTGATGCCCCTGCAAGCTAAGGACTACAAGAGATGGCTGGTGACCACCAGACGTAGGGAAAGTCATGGAAAGATTTTTTTTTTCAATATATGAAGTTTATTGTCAAATTGGTTTCCATACAACACCCAGTGCTCAACCCAAAAGGTGCCCTCCTCAATACCCATCACCCACCCTCCCCTCCTTCCCACCCCCCATCAACCCTCAGTTTGTTCTCAGTTTTTAACAGTCTCTTATGCTTTGGTTGTCTTCCACTCTAACCTCTTTTTTTTTTTCTGTCCCCTCCCCCATGGGTTTCTGTTAAGTTTCTCAGGATCCACATAAGAGTGAAACCATGTGGTATCTGTCTTTCTCTGTATGGCTTATTTCACTTAGCATCACACTCTCCAGTTCCATCCATGTTGCTACAAAGGGCCATATTTCATTCTTTCTCATTGCCACGTAGTACTCCATTGTGTACATAAACCACAATTTCTTTATCATGGAAAGATTTCTTTATAAGATTCAGATCCAGCCTCCACAACTGTGAGACAGTAAACTTTCGCTCTTTTAAACTACTCTGTTTGTGGCACTTTGTTTTGGCAGCCCATGGAAACTAGTATCATTACCAAAGATCTTTAAGAATAAACCAAGGGAATCTGTATTTTGAAAACCCCACCCTCCCTGGTGGTGATTCTCCTATGAGCAAGGTTTGGGGCACTGGATGGATGATCTCTGAGGTTCTGTTAACATCCCAGATTCTACAATGTGTGGATGCATATGTGTTGCAAACAGTAAAAAGAAAAGAACAAAAAGATATATATACATGTCAATGATGAAATAAGGTTGAGGACTACTAGCACTTCACAACAATACCAAAAGTTTCCCTCCTATTTATGATAATGAAGCCCTAAATGATGCTATTCTATTGCTGCTACCCCAAAAGTACAAGGCACTTGAAGGTCAATCCAATTTCATCTTGACAAACACATCTATTTGAACTTATTTGCTCTTGGAGATATGATGCTTATTCAGTTTTCAGTCAGTAAGTGTTGGGGTACTGTTTGTGATAGATTTGCCTCCTAATGGGTAATATATCTTCTGTGTGTGAACATCCAGTTCTTTTGCAATTGTCTGTGATGATTGATATTAAACTATCATTCCTTGGTCTGTGTCATCAAGTACAAACTTATCTTTCATATTGCCAACTCCAGACGCTTCTCTCTCCTGCCTGGGTCTGCCCTTGAGACACAAGCACTGTGGGAGCATCAGGGATCCGCATCATGCCTGGAGCTGACAGAGTGCCCTGAGTAATGGCGGCAACCTTCCAAAACACACTAGTGGGGCCTCCATCTATAGCCGTACCAGACAACAATGACCCCTAACTCCACAATACATCTTGTTCATCATTCCTGTAAGCTGTTCTTCTACATTTTTCTCTTTCTTTTGTGTCTTCACCGTGGACTACCAATGGAATCCTGTAAGAAATGCAATTCTCTGAGAAAAAAATTCAGAAGGAAGAAAAGAAAAGAAATACTCTTTAACATTTTTCTCTCCCATAGTATATTACCAAACAGAATGGGATTGGAAATGCTGGTCAAAAGTAATGAGGCACCTGGGAAACAGAAAGAAAGCTTGTCCTTCACAGCCCTGTCCACTGAAGTGGTTTCAGTACACAGGGTGGGTACCACCTGACTTCTGTCTTCATTGTCATCCTGTGTGTGTGTGAGCATGTGTGTATTCATTTGTGATTGGCTTATTATCCCCAGTTTGGCATGATCTCTTTATCCACTCCAATAGGAATGTCCATATGAGAGTTAATCATCATGGTTGTATAACTGTCCTTTCTCAATCTTTTGTCTCACAAATGAAGAAGATTGCTTCCTTTTAGATGATTGCAGCAAATATATTATCTTCTATCTCTTCTATTGGAATTGACAAGATTAGTGTATTGGAGGCATCCGTTACAATATTAAAATGATTAGTTTATGTGTATACGACCACCAGAATATTGTAAGGTCTCTAAGATTAGGACTCATGTCTAAACCTATATTGGTATCCCATTCCTTAGCTTTGTACCTGGCACATACTAGGTACTACATATATATACATATATATATATATATACATATATGTATATATATGTATACGTGTATGTACACGTATATATTTCCCCCCCCCCCCCCCGAATTGTTTCCTGATAGGTGAGGCACTTCTGTCTTCTAGAGTGAAGGAGGAGCATACAGAATTCTGTATCATGGTGGTATTCACTCCAAAGTAGTTGGGAATCAAGTTTCAGATGAGAAGCAAGACACCAGTTCATAGAACTGGTAGATTATAAATATAGTATGAAAACTGTGGAGAGCCAAGGCTAAGAAGAATGGAGAAGGTCTAAACTGTTGTTGCGAGCATAGTTAGAGGTATAGAACCATTTGGGAAAAGTGTAAAGTGAAAGGGAAGTTTCAAGACTCTAGAGTCTGAGGATCAGTGAGCTGGAATTTGAGTCAATAGGCAAGATGAAGACATTACAGTCACTCTCAAAGACCAATATAGATCCAACACATGGGTTGAGCAATAGGAGGTGAGGAATACATTCCTTTTTCTTCTCCCAAACAAGGAAACTGAAAATCAAGAAAGAGATACGCCATTTTGGGCGACAAGATGTAAATGGTTTGGTTAAAAAGAACAAAGTAAAGCATAGAATGATTGAGTATATCGTGTGTTGTTGTTGTTGTTTTAAGCACACGTAAAGAATTTCCTTGAAAGAATTTTATCCAGACTTTCAATTCTAGTTTCAAATATTTAATAAAATGGTTAATTACCCACTTTATTTTAAAAAGTCCAAAGGTAAGGCTCATATAATTACGCTGATAAACTATGTTGAGGCAAAAGTATTCGGCAGATTGCATTTATACCTGAGCTTTAAGAGAACTTCACATACATAATTTAATTTAAACAATACTTTTGGAGCATGCTGATATTTCTGCTTTAAGACAAAGTAATGGACACAATTTAAAACAACTGTTACTGAAGCAATAGTATACCTATTCACACCCATTAAATCTCTTCACACTGAAAGGGTCAATTATGCAACCAACAAAATGGTTCCATACCAATGTGAAAATCACCAATGTGGTGCCTTAAATATTAAAAATTCAGTCCTTCTTGAGTAAGGAGCAGTTCCAAGATGTGGGAATTAGCCCTGAGGCATATCTTAAGACATTCAAAGACCAGGTGCATTCAGCATTCATTTGACTAAGTACTTGCAAATGTTATGTAGAATAATTACTTAAGCACAGAATATCTGCTTACAAAAGTGAAAAGCTATTGGAAGCAACATTAAGATGAATAATTATGATTTTTACTAGTGTTTTATGGGAGTATAATTTTTATACAGTAAAATGTCAAGTCCTAAGTGTTCAGCTCAATAAATTTTTTCATGTGTATACTTCTGTGGAATCACCACCTACTTAAAAATATAGAACATTTCCGCCAGCTCCAAAATAATTTCTATTTTAAAATGAAGCTGCACTGTGAACATTGGGAAGATGATGGGGGATTACACATCCAAATTTTTAAAAAATAATCAGTAGGAAATCATAATTCACTTTATAAATATTTGATTCACACACAATTTTTTCAGGCGTGTTTCTGGTGTATATAATGATGGTCTCCCACATATCTCAAAGTCACTTACCTACTTTTTTTTTACCATAATCCATTAAAATATTTTTAAAGACACTTGTCTGGTTATAAACAAATAAATAGTATTTGTTAAAGGTATGACTTCCCACTGTTTCCCAGCATGCCTATATTTCTTCATCAGCCTGCCTCACTCAGCTTTGATTCCTCTGAAGATATAGATAATTGTGGTTGAGAGTATACTAGTGACACCTAGTGCTTATCCACTAAAAATGTCTGTGCTTAAGAGAACATTTATTTTCTCATGGTTAGCTACTGTTAATCAAGTTCCTGTTTATGTGCGGAAAGTGACAGTGATAACATAAGTGCTATTTCGTGCTGTTAAAGACAAAATGGATAACCTTCCAACGTAACCTCTTAACATAATTAAAGCAAACAGATTTGACATTAACACTGTGCATTAAGAGCACGAGCAGAGAATGAGAGGATCACAGAATGAGAAGGCATATGCTTGAATTGCATTTTTATTATTCATAAGCAGATATGAATGCCAAAAAGTTGTGGCATATTGGCTTAGTCCACTCATTAGGAACTAGTAGGTGACATGGGAAACAGAGGTGAGGTCTCTTCACACAATGAAAAAAGACATAAATAAGGCTCCTTGTTATTAATACTTTGGTTCTAAGAGTTTCCATAACTTAGGTCAGATCCTGAAACACAGTGAGCCCCTCAGGCAAATGTCGCAAGGCTTGTCACTTCAGTTAGATGGACAAGTCTTAGTCTCTCCTCTCTTGCTGTAGTACAGAAAGAAAATCTCAGCTCTCAGTCCCGTTACCTTTGTGGAATAATAGTGATAGTGCCAGGAAGCCTCTCCATGCCCAACCAAAGTATTTTCCATCTACCTATCATTCCTATTATACCACTGTTATAAGAACTTCTGTCCCTTGAACCACCAAAATCTTGGTATGGTATTATAAGCTAAACAATACTGGGGATGAGTCAGCAGTTGATCTCTGGTTGACAGTGGTGAAGCAAAAGTGACTCTGGGGGAGGAAAGAGTCGTGATGAAGGTGAAGACAGAGAATGCTAGATTAAATTTAAATTCAAAAACATACTGCACAATTTTGCCAAAGATAAGTCATGAAACCATGTAGCTACTTTCACTTTTGTTCAGCAAACATTTTTTTTAAATTTCTTTAATGCTAATTTATTTTTGCGAGAGACAGAGCATGAACGGGGGAGGGGCAGAGAGAGAGGGAGACACAGAATCCGAAGCAGGCTCCAGACTCCGAGCTGTCAGCACAGAATCAGACGTGGTGTTCAAACTCACAGACTGTGAAATCATGACCTGAGCCGAAGATGGCCATTTAACCGAATGAGCCACCCATGTGCCCCTTTCTGCAAACATTGTTAAACATCAAGGATGTTGGGCACTCTGCTCAGTACTGAAACATTTTATATATATTTGATATATATTATATATATGTTAATGCATAAGATATATGTATATGCATATATATTTATATATCATATGCTAGGTTCTAGAATCTGGAGCTAAAGTAATAAACAGTATAAGTAAGAGGTCTTTCCTTATGCAGGTCATATACTACTACAATACACAGATAGTAACTATAATAACAACAATAACAAAGATAATTTTGGATATTCATAAGTACCAAGAAGGAAAAACAAGGTGAGATAATGTGCTAGAGTGATGTTAGAGGGATAAGGAAACTAACTTCTGCAAAGGTATCCAGGGACAACCTCTATTAGGAGATGACACTTGAACTGAGAGCTGAATGAGAAAGCACATGAAGACATGGCAAAAAATGAGGTCCTGGTAAGTACAAGGTCCTAAAGGTAAGAATAATTTTGGTGTATTTAAGGAACAGAAAAAGGACCCATGTGGCAGGAGAGGAGAAGAAGACCAGGTCTGAGGGAAAGACTGGAATGAGATCTTACAGGTTGTTATGGGCTCAATGTTTGTGTCTCCCACAAAATTCGTTATGTTGAAAACTTAGCCCCAATTTGATGGTAGTTAGAGGTGTCTGGGGAGGTAATTAAGTTTAGACCAGATCTTGAGCATGGGCCCCCATGATGGGATTAGTGCCCATATCAGAAGAGGAAGAGCAAGAGATCTCTCTGTCTTCACCAGCATATTCCAAGGAAAACCCATGTGAGGACACAGCAAGAAGTCAGCGGTATACAAGCCTGGAAGCAGGCTCTCACCAGACACTGAATCTTCCAGCACCTTGACCTTGGACTTCTCAGCATCTGACACTGTCAGAAATAGCTATCTGTTATTTAAGCCACCAGTCCATGATATTTTGTAAGACACAAATGATGGCATGAAATTTGGAATATGGTTGTATAGATGTAGATAGATAGATAGATAGATAGATAGATAGATAGATGATAGATAGATGATAGATGATAAAGATTTCATTTTATTGCAGAACACTGTGATTACCATATAGATAATAGATATAAGGGGTAAATATTCGGATCAAGATGCCCTAATGTAATTTACCATCTATCTAGGAAGGTAGGACCCCTACATGACAAAAGCTAACATTCATAAAGAATATAGCCTACATTATGAACATACCCTATTCTGCAACATTGATACTAATGATTTCTTCCCATGGGTATATCAGTTGCATGTGAAGAATGCCCTTAAGAAACAAACCCTTAAGAATGACAAGTTAGTGGACTTGGAAAATCTACATCATGAAATTCTACTCTCTTTTGGGACTTTACACTATTATAGTTCTAGTCTCATACATCAAGTCACTTGAGGTGTCACCTTACATGATTTAAGACTGAAAAAGATAAACCCTCTCTGTCTCTGGGCACCATGTATTGGGTATTTGAAGGGCAGGCCAATGATTGTTTATTTTCCTGAAAATGTCCACGGCTGGAAACATAATGAGAAATACCTCCAACAACTTTGCCGAAGAGCTAACAAAAACTCCCATACAACATCAAAACTGTGTTTTGAATTTCTATGTTTTTTTCTGTGGGGCTCAAGTTGAACTTTATTTAAGGAAACAAAGTCTAGTTTTTGGTTTTGCTCTTTCTTTTGATTTTACATCATACATTATTTTGTAATGTTTAGGAACACAACCATACCTTCTGCTCATAGTTCGGTTTAGATGTATCATTCCAATAATTGCTGCTGCTTTCTAAACACACACACACACACACACACACACACTCACACACACACATGTGCACACAAACACAGTCACAGTTATGCAGATTCTAATAGCACATTACCATCTGGTCATTTATTAGCTTATTTTTCTTATTCTGCTAATTAAATGTGATTCCACTAGAGGCTCTATGTTAAATTGTATATTCCTATTTGGTATTCTAGATGACAAGAATTCTTTCCATCCAAGACCAGGGTTCTTCATTTATTTACTCAGTATTGAGTGTAAACATGTAAGGGATATTTCACCTTGCATGGATGGCAAAACTTGATATGACATAGCTCTTGCCCTCAACAGTGGCACACTGTCATGGAGAGGCTTACCAGGGCTGAGACAAAGGGCAACTCCTACTTACACACAGAAGGTGGGGAAAGGTGTTGTGATAGTGGTGAACTGAGCTGGTGGGTGCTCTACAGATATTATTTCAGGCTTGGTTGCATCATTTATTATACATCCCCAAAATGCCCATTCAGCCATCTGATTCTTTGTTCATGTGCCCATTCCCTCTAAAAAATGTTTGTTCCAAGACTGTGCTAGGCACAAGATAGGCACACAGAATAGTGATGACACTAGAGCTTACAGTCATACTGTTCCACCCTCACTCCACATCTCAAAAACAAAGAGTGTTGGGGTGCCTGGGTGGCTCAGTCGGTTGAGCATCCTATTTTGGCTCAGATCATGATCTCACAGCTTATGGGTTTGAACCCCACATCGGGCTCTGTGCTGACAGCTCAGAGCCTGGGGCATGCTTCAGATTCTGTGTCTCCCTCTCTGCCCCTCCCCCCCCACTCATGCTCTGTCTCTCTTGCTCTCTCTCTCAAAAATAAATCAACATTAAAAATAATTTAAAAAAACAAAGATTGCTTATGGTGCATACTCAGTACATATAATGTTTATTAAGTGAAATACAAGCCTTTTGATACAGTCAGTATCTAGACATATTTGAATGATGCCTCTCAATTACCCTATTTGTTTTTTATTTTAAAAAAGGGTTTAATGTTTATTTATTTTGAGGGAGAGAGAGAGTGCAAGCAGGGGAGGGGCAGAGAGAGAGCGAGAGAGAGAGAGAGAGAGAGAGAGACAGAATCCAAAGCAGGCTCCAGGCAGGCTCTGGGCTGTCAGCCAGAGGACGACGCGGAGCTCGAACTCATGAACTGTGAGATCATGACCTGTGCTGAAGTCAGACACTTAACCGACTGAGCCACCTAGGCACCCTATCCAATTTGTTAATAAAAGGTATGGAAGTGATTTACCCAGAATGACTTGATATTTTTTCTTGAATTATTTAACAAATGTTTATATAAAGCTTATGTCATTCTATGCACTATTCCACACAGTGCAGAGTGTAAGCTCATTTAAGGCTCACAAAAACCCAGTGCTGCTGGTAGGATCCTCCATCTTGCAGACGATGATACTAGGCAAGGGAAGATCAGAGGCAGAACCCACTTTTGAATCTAGGCAGTCTGGATCCAGAGTCTACACTCTTGACCACTACCCTACGCTGGTTCACTTACCATGCTGGTCTTCCTCACGTTGTTGGCTCTTGAATCCTACATCCATTCGTGTATTCAGCAAGCATATTCTTTTCCAAGTGCACTGCCACCACTCTTGCCAAGCCCTCACCTTCACGTGCTCATGTTTGAAAAATAGCTTTCTATCACCTCCTCCTGGACTTTCATCGCTAAAATCACCCCAGACTGGGTTCCTGGTTTTGTGTTTTTATCTCTTTACATTCTCTGCCTTGGAGAGCTTCCCATTCAAAGTGCTCTATCTTCTGGTTCCAAACTTATGCCTCAGCTTCCCTTGTCAAATATTCTGCTCCAAATATACCTTGCCAACACAGCATGGAACTTGCTTCTGTTTTGTCTGGTCTCCACCAGCTCCACCTCTCCACTTAGGAAAATTCTATATCTTTAGGGAGATGAACCAGTCTCCAAGAAGCTTTTGCGCCTTCCCTGCTCCCTCCCTGTGATCCTTCCATCCCTCCTGTGTGTGTTCCTTTATGCCTGCTCCCAACACCTCTTATTTGGTATCTAGGCAGTACCTTCTAGTGGTTGGTAACAGAGGATCTGCAGTCAAGTTGCAGTACTCATAGCCCTGTTCTGAAAACTCTGGGAAGTTCTGTCTCATCCATGAAATAGGGATAAGAATAGTGAACTCATGGAATAGATACCAGACTGATTAAATTAACTAATGCCTTGATAGCTTAAGATTAAAATATAGGTTGGATACTGCCTGGCACATTGAATACATGTTAGCTACTATTATTCAGCTATATATAGACCCTTGTAACATCTCTGATGATAATATTTAACTCCTAAGATGTTTCCTATCCATTATCAGTCCTTATCTCATTTTCCATGCTGTTGTTCCCTGCAATCTGCTGTCATTGTGTTCTTTATTTTTAATTTGTAATATATTTTTTAATTTAATTTTACTTTCAATAGGCTCTGCACCCAATGTGGGGCTTGAGCTCACAACTCTGAGACCAAGAGTCACATGCTCTACTGATTGAACCAGCCAGGCACCCCTGTCATCTCATTCTTACTAGCTTTGTCCACTGTTCTGAACTTTCTGATTGTAATACCTGAACCAGATCTAAAATTGGATCCAATGGGTTAGACTTCCTATCTGTCTTTGCTGAGGCTTTCACTTGTCCTGCATTCAGCCAAGTTCTCACCTTGTTCTCTTTCTCTGTACTTGCCCATTGACACAACTGGTTCTTTCCCCCATCATTCTCCAGCATCTAGACCCCTGCAAGCTGCATTCCATAATCTCCTGGATTTATTCAACTAGAATTTAAAAAACATTTTTAAAATAGCTGTATATGGAGCATACTAGATGCTCCAAAAACAGGTATCAAATGAATGAATGATACAAAAATAAAGATGTTCATAGCTTATCATTTTTTTAGTTTTCAAGAGAAGACAATTTAGATCAATGAAATTTGACAGGCACCTGTGAAGTCATATTTTGAGTAGGTTCAAAGAGATAGTCAGAATATTTCATTTGATTTGACAAATAACCATTCCCTCCTACCAGCAATAACACTTAAAAGAGACTTTATTTCATTAGTGGGGAGAGGTTTATTTGCTTATGGCTCCTGGAAGACAAGAATTTGGTATTTATTCTGAGGCAATTGGAAAATTGATTCGACCCATTTAGGAGTTTAACAATGGATTCATAATAACTCTCCTCAAAGAGTACAAAAGAACAAGAACATCAATTGATCAATGGTGCATTTAAGAAGAAAAAGAACTCAAGATCAAGGGAATTTAAAGAGATTGCTAAAGAAAACTCTCTATTCAGAGAATTAAATCATAAAGTGTTGCAGAGGGGCAGAGGGTACAAAACAAATT
This sequence comes from Lynx canadensis, assembly GCF_007474595.2. NCBI lineage: Eukaryota > Metazoa > Chordata > Mammalia > Carnivora > Felidae > Lynx > Lynx canadensis. The sequence goes on from NC_044314.2 coordinate 44,868,486, forward strand.
CCAAAGTGTTTCTTTAACTTTGGCACATGGATTTCAGGGAGGGGCCTCAAAACTCTTTCCTGTCAGTGCAAAATCGAAATGACAATCCCACACAAAACTGGCGTCATTGAAAACCTATTTAATTTAACCCTGTGGTCAGCCTCTGATGTCTGTTTAGAGCAATTCTGGGTTCCCACAAAGTACAACGCTTTCTCTCAAGGCCAATTAGATCCACAGATTGGAGAGTAATCCCCAGGAAGGTCCTGATGAAAGGGCTAGTGGACAGAAAAGTCTGAGTGGATGTTTTACAGTGAGTGCCCTGCATGGAAAAACAAGATTGCCTCCTTTCTGATTTCTCCTAGAAGAAACACCAGCAGTCTGAATGCCAATCTTTCCCATCAGTCATTATCAGGACTTAGCTCTGATCAATATCCAGAAAATTCCAACTCTAACAGGACCTAATTTTATCCAGCTCCATCCCCCTTCTCCTGGTAGATGAGTAGTCTTTCAGTAAGGTAGCTTACCTGAATAAGACCCCAGGTAATTAATGGGTGTTGTTGGGTTTTTTTTTTTAAATAAGTGAACAAATTAGTTTCCTCAGGCATTCATCCAATTATTTTCTTGGAGTATCAGTAAAGTTGGGGCAGAATGAGAGAAAATGAAAATAAATATGTCAAAACTAAAGAAATTGGCCAATATTAAAAGGCAAATTACCTTCTAATGCTCACTTCACGACAGAAACATAAGGAAAATATACAATTAAAGAGAGCTATTTGTAAATGCTCAAATTCTGTACTAGAGTTGTAGGTGCATATTCTGAAGGAATTTATGTTATAGTAAAATAGCTGAAATAGCTATTTTAGAAGTTCATGCAAATGTAATGATAATTGTCAAGTTTTAAAAATACACTATAGGAAGAAAAACCTTCTCTCTTTTAAAAGAAATGATTTAGATATAAATCCAGTAAAGCTATACTTGATTAAAAACTGATTTGGGAAATTTTTTTTTCTCAAGTTAATAAGACTATAATCACTAACCCAGAAAACAGAATATTATATTAAGGATAATAGGATTATTAAGCATGAAGTTCACTAGGTAAAAAAAAAAAACTTCTAAATATAGCTCCCTTGGAAAATTATTTCAACCTTCACCTGCTATCTTTCACCTGCCATTGTCATTCATTCATTTATTCCATAATACTTGTTTCAATCTATTCTGGAGAAATAGAGCTGAGACTCCTATTTATGTCTTAAGTTTTTTGAATAGACATTATTTTTTAGAGTAGTTTTAGATTCACAGAAAAACTAAGCAGAGAGTATAGAAGGTTCCCATGCCCACCTTGTCCCTACACATAGCCAACCTACCCCACTGTAGGCATCCCATATCACAGTGGCACATTTGTTACAATTGATGAACTTCCATTGACACATCATCATCACCCAAATTATACCTTTATTTTCATCCTCGTTTTTCCTACAGTAATAAATTTTTGGACTATAATTAGCCATCAGTTATTATATATTATGTTATAGTATGTTATACTATACTATATGATATGATATGATATATGATATGATATGATATATGATATTCTACATCACATTTTTCAGCCTCTCCTGTACGTGTGGCCATGTGACTCAAATATGGCCAAAAAAATAGAAAAGAATGTGACTTGTAGCAGCTTCCAGGAGCCTTCTTTAAAAGGCATAACAAGTGTACCCTTAACTCTTTTATTCTTCAGCCCATCTTTGTGTTTCCTCTGGAGTACAGAAACCATCATGGTCCCCAGGATCCAAGCCATGCATGGCAGAGCAACAACATAGAAGGAACCTGGATCTTTGAAGACTTTGTGCAACAGAGCTATATTACCAGGCCTAAATTTGCTTAAGCAAAAGAAAAGTAAATTTTATCTCATTTAAAGCACTATTACTGAGGGTATTCTAAAACACATAGCCATATCTAGTACAAGCTAATGCAATAAAACAAAGTACTATAGATGTAGTACCTATAGATGATAAAATATAGATAAGGTCCAGCCCTTGCTCCCACGATTCCTTCAATCTACTAGGGAAAATAACATATACAAATGAATAAATGGGCTATAAATGTCATACAAACTGAGTCTTATAGGATATAGAAGAGAAAAATAATAATTTTAGGGTGTGAAAAAGGGTAACTTTACGGGCAAAATAATGTGAAATTTGGGTCAATAGCTGATATTAGAAAGGGAAAAAATGGAATGTTTTGGGAATAGACTGAACTAACAGAAGCTCAAAGAAGGGCATTTGAGAGAACCAAAGTGATCTAGTTTGGCTAGAGAGACATGAAAGACAAAGGAAATCAAGACAAGTAGATTAAGGCTGTTTACAGAAAATAATGCCAGGCAAACAATTGTGCTTTTAGGGAATAGAATTCATTTAAATCTTGGGGCACCTGGATGGCTCAGTTGGTTGAGCTCCCAAATTTGATTTTGGCTCAGGTCATGATCTCATGGTTCATGGGATTGAGCCCTGCATCAGGGTCTGGGCTGGCAGCATGGACAATGCTTGGGGTTCTCTCTCTCCTCTCTTTCTGCCCCTCCCCCCACTTGTGTGTGTGCACGCATGCTCTGCCTCTCTCAAAAATAAATAGGTAAACATTTTAAAAAAGTTTTAAAAAATAAGAAAAATATTTATTTAAATCTTACATTAGGAAAATTCATTTGGTTATAATGTCAGAGGAGGTCAGGACAGGAGCAGTGAAGAGAAGAAGACAGCACTCCTCTTCCTGCAATTAGTATGATGGCATCAAAATGGAAAGACAATGATGGGTGGGCAAAATGTTGGAAAGGAACCATCTTTCAGACTTGGCAACTGATTATGAAATGTGAAGAGAAGTAAATTAAAAAGCCCAGATTTTAAGCCAGGTGACAACTCAAGATGTAGTCCATTAACTGAAGAAAGGCAGTTAGAAGCAGGAAGCTGTTTGACGGAGCAGATATGGAAAGTACTGTTGGAGTCATTATGTATTTGAGGTGCTGGAAGGAGGGCATATCCATTAACCATTGGAAATATGGACTTTAAAACAGGAGAAAATTTCAGGCTAAACTTACTAGTTTTAATCTGAAAGAATCTTTGTTATGAAAAGCACAGTGAAAAAGGTTGATGTTGATGGGTCCCAGCTGGCAGTGACTTGGACAGACTTTCAGTGTCTGGGGACACTATCTCTCTTCTACCTTTGGTGAACAGCTGTAGTAGGTCACCATGCAGCCCTGAGGAAGGGAAGAGAAGAGGCGGGGCGAGGCGGGGCGAGGCGGGGCGAGGCGGGGCGAGGCGGGGCGAGGCGGGGCGAGGCGGGGCGAGGCGGGGCGAGGCGGGGCGAGGCGGGGCGAGGCGGGGCGAGAGAATTTAGCACTAATGTGCTGATAGAGAGGTAAAAAGAAGGACCCAAAACAATTTGCTTTCTTCAGTCAGCCTTTCAGTTTCCACAGAATGAGCAAGTTGCAATTCAAAAAGACTCATAAGTATGTAGTTAATAAAATTAGTCCCGCAGGTGATAGCAAATAAAGAGGAGGTGGAGAATTTGTCTACTGTCTACATTTACTGCAAAATCCTGGAATTGAAATTCGTTTGTTAAGATTGAAGTTAGCAAAACACTGACAGTCTGTCCAGGCCACCATGAGCAACCTTGAAGGTAAGATTAAACATGTCTTTCATCTCTGCTAAGACATTTCTGCAACATCTTTTCAGTCTGGGAACTAAAGCCAAGTTAGGAAAAAGAGCAATGTGAGTGTGCCATTCCAGTGGTTCAGAATGAGAGACATGTGTTCATGTGCTCGGGTACTTAAATGCACATAAGGTCTAGCTGGGTGTCTGAAATGGTTCATGTTGCCCAATATAAAACCCTTCCTCTTGAACCTGCCCCTTCCCAATACTAAAATTGAACAGTAGTTCTGAGCTCCTGTTTAGTTCCTAATGGAACTAAAATATCTTGTTGAACTCATTTATTGTTTCTCCTCCTTGTAGTCTACTCTCTGAGGTCAGAAATTTTCTTATTCTTTGGAATTCACTCCTAGGCCCTCTTCTTGCTCTATTCTCTCTCCTTGGACAATCACATCTCCCGCCCCCCCCCCCCACCCCAGGCCTTCAATTATCATTCAGGGACCAACAACCTCATGTTTCTGTATCTAGTCCTGATTGCTGGGAAAAGGTAGATAGAAATGCCTACTCAGTACCTGCACTTATATGTCTCAAAGACCCACAAATTCAACATATCCAAAACAATGGAATTCATGGATTTCCTGGTGCCAAACCTACTCTCTGTCCACTTTTCCCCATTTCAGGAGGTAACCCCAGATTAGGAGTTATTCTTGATTCCTCTTTCCACTTGACTCCCCAAATCCTATTGGTTCTTCCTCCTAAATCACTCTCTCTCTCTCTTTCTCTCTATCTATCTACAGCAGCCCATGGTTCCAGCTACCATCTTTTCTCACCAAGAATATTTAAAAAGCCTCTTAAATGGTTTACCTGCATCCATTATCACCCTCTTCCAGTTCATTCTCTATCATATAGCCAGATAATTCATTTTAGAATAAGAGATTTGTTCCTCTTCCTTGCTAAATACCTTTCAGTGGTTTTCTACTCCTCCTTGGATAGAAAAGATACAGTCCATAATCCTTAATATGTCCTTTGAGGTTCTGCATGATCAGGCTGCCTCCTATCTTTCCTGCCTTGGTTTGCTCTTCTCTCTATACTCCAACATTATTGGTCTCTAAAAAAAAATTTCTCTGATGGGCCATTCTCTTTTTTGCCCCAGGACCAATATATATGCTGTCATATAATTTTTCTCTTTTTCCCACTTGCTCTGCCTTTACTTATCTAGTGCCTTCTTTATGGTCAACACAAATTTCATTTCCTTGGGGAAGTATTTCTGGACTCTACAATACAATTTCCTCTCATGTGCTTGCACAGAACATTTCTCCTACATAGAACTCAATAAAATTGTTTGATGACTCTCTTCCCTACTAGGCTGCAATCTGTCTTGTTCAGCGCTGTGTATCTAGCAACAAGCACATTTTCAGCAAAGAAAAGTGGCTAAACAAATAAATGGTTTTAGGAAACTATTGCAGGCTTGAGTTAACATTTCAAATCCAGTATTTTTCTTCTGGCAGAGTAACAATTGTCATCAAATAATGGCTCAGTTCAAATTTGTTTATCAGATTAGGAGAAAGCAAGGTGTCAAAGAAAAGTAACACAACAGAAAAGTAGGATTTGTGTGTGTGTGTGCGTGTGTGTGTGTGTGTGTGGCAGAGCAGAAGGTAAATGTTGCAAATATAAGACACTTGTGCTAAAAGGAGGCCTGTGGATGGTGGACCCTGCAAAATAGAGCGCTAAGGGGAAGGAAGGCATAGAGAAAACAGCTTTATATCATCTTGGCAATAACTTGGGCTTTAGAGTCAGAAAGACCTGGAGCTCAATCCCAGCTCTGCCATTTACAAACCAATTAACTAATCTGTCTGGGTCTCCATTTCTTTACTGTGATTTGGAATAATAATACTGCAAAGAAAGAGTGTGAGGACGACTTCTTTTTAAAGAGCAGGCAAATTTTTGACACATAACAAGAGTCTGAATTGTTACTTTCCTCCTTCTTCTCTAGCTCCAGGAGGACACGTGCTCCACTTACAGTGTATTTTACATTCAGTTTATCAAGCAGTAAAATTCGTGGCCCATAAACTTAATGTAAATTGTGTATCAGTCAGGGTCCCATGGGAATACATGAATCATGCCACGTAATTCAGGAGGGTATTTTATCCAAGATACTAGTTACAATAGTGCTAAGAGAGAGAGCTGAAAATGTCAACACAGAAGGTGAGATGATCAACACGTTGACGACAGGAAGCTGCTGGCATCCTTCAACCCAGGGAACCAGAGAGTAGAACCCCTGGAACCTTGTCAGAGGGGAACTAGCTGCTGCCCACTGAAGGTGCCACTCAAAGTAGAGAGAAGTGGAGGAGTATTCTGACATCCCTCGTCCTCCCCCCTTCCAGCTTCCTGCCAACATCTCCCGCTGGAGACTGCACGGCGCCTCCAGGGAAATATCACTTGCCCAGGCGGACCTCTGCGACTGAAAGCAGAGAAGGGAAAAGCAGAAGACAGATCTGAGTGAAAACAGGCAAATGACTGGCATGAAGGGAAACCAAAAGTGAGTTCGTTTAACTTGACCTAAACAGAACTGCCGTGCTCTGGTGGAATTCCATGAGACCAGCTCAGGACACATTACAAATAATAGTAATTTTACTCTTTGAGATACACAAAGCACCTGCAGAGGGTAATCTGGTGTAATGGAAAGAAAGCAGGCTTGGAAGGAGACAGCTGTGGTGTGCAAACCTAAACATGAAGGGACGTCGAAGGAGAGAGCAAGTTTCTCGTGCTCTTCTTTCTACTCTTCTCCCCAAATCTGTACCCCTGTTACCAAACTGGTGAAAGACTTGCAGAAGTTGTTGAAATATATACAAGCAGATATGTATACAGAGACATACACCCTATTGAAAAATACAGAGATATACACCTTATTTAAAAAAAAAAAAAACAGAATGCTAAATATATTGTTCTGAAACTTCTTTGTACTTCACAGTAGATCTTTGACCTCTTTCCATATCACATATATAATTTTGCCATTACATTTAATGAGTACATATATCCTACTGTATGCTCAGATGATAATTCACTTAACCAATCCCATACGGGGAGTTATTTTTACTGTTTCTAATTTTTTTTAACTGAAAATAGGTTTGGAAAGAACATATTTGTACAAATATCTGCAGGGTAAAGTTCTAAAAGTGAGATTGCTGGGTCAAAGGGTAAGATGTCATAAATTTTAATAGATAGCATTACCACAAGGCATTCCTAAATTTGTTTCAATTTACATTCTCAACAAGATGGGGGGGAACCTTTCTCATGCACTCCAGACAATTCAGTGTTTTCTCCTTTTGAACCACATAAAATACACACAAAAACAAATTTCATTACTGATTAATAATGAAATTGGATTTTGCTATTTTTTTCACATCTTTAAGTTTAACATTTACAGGTACTTTGGCCGTTTTTATTTTTCTGTCAACAGCTAACTCATATTCCATGACAATTTTTCTGTTAGATGGCTTTTTAAAGTCTTGCTTACTGACTTGTAAAATATGACAAACTTTATCCTAAGTTGTCAGGTATTGCCACTTTTCCCTCATTTGTCCTAGGCTGTTGAATTTTTCCGTTGTTGTTTGTCATGCAGGAATTCTCCCCTTACAAACTGTAGAGTCTTGAGCAAGTAAATGAAATTTGATTAGCCTCTAATTAATTTATGCATCTGAAAATGGGGGATCACAATATGCTCCTCACGCTATGTTTTGAGGCTGAGGACGTACGTTTACATTTTCTTTGACTAGAACATAAACCGCCATGTTTACTGTTAAACGTTCTTTCATGTTACGCCACCTACATCCTTCTGAAGTGGGTATGGTGGATCTTAATGTTTTCATTTTACAGATTAAGAAGCTGAGGCTCAGCAAATTTTCTCAAATCCATTACAGTCAGACACCAAGAAAGATTTAAAGAATCAATTCTTGGTCCAGAATATCAAAAATAAACACACGTATCCCCTTACCCGTCTGCTTTTTAGTAGCTGCATGTTGAGACCAAAAGGAGAGACCTTCTACGGTTTATGAAAAAAATGTGCTAGCAGGACTGATTGATTTGGAAGCAAATTCGACTGGGGGGGGAGGGGGATGGAGCTTTTCAAATGTGTTCCAAATTGACATGTTAACTAACGGACAAAGACCTGTAATCTTTCTGGCCATGAGGGTGGTGAAAAGAAGAGACAATGGTTGTAAGCTCTCTTAAAAGGCATTTTGTAGCATTATGTTCCATTCAGCTCCTGGATACTGCCTAAAACAAGAGCCCAGTCTTCATACAAAGAAAAAGACAACTGTTTACTGTGCACAAATCTATTCAGCCAAACTTCATGCAGACTAATAACTCCAAGAAACAGGATATTTGAATACAAAGGGAAAAAGATATTTTCCAAAAATATCATGTTGGAATATGCAACAGTATTTTCATAGCTTTTCATCTGCTATTCAGGGAAAGTTACCTGTGACATGAAAGAAAATTTAACAATGAAACTTGATCATGTAGAAAGAGCTAACGTATAAATAAAAATGGAAATGCCTCGCATATAGGCCATTATCAGCAAGCTAGATGAAAGTTTAAGCATTTCAAATATCCTAGGGACTTCAGTTGCTCTAAGAAAATGGAAATGCTTCCAGACACACATGCTTAGAGAGATTACTTCAAGGTTTACAGATGCAAAGCATTTTAGTTTCAGAGGCAAGATTGGGAGCCTAAATCAGATGAGACTAATAGCAAGTTCATCACTTCTGAAACCGCACACAGACACTAAAGATTTTTTTCACAATAATTTTAGGAGGACAACCCTGTGGCTCTGCACTGGAGAGAGACACAGCTATTTAAGTATTTGGAAGGTGAGGCAATATATGGCATAAGCCATTAAAACGAGGAACCACCACCAGTAGGTGCCATATGGTTCTCAGAATATCTTTGTAGACAGAAGCACACCTACATTATGGGCCATTACCATACATCACCCTGGAAGAGTGTCCTGCCTTGTGGATTTTACAACTACAGCTAGAGATTTTGAAAATTCAAAATGTTATTGGAAGTACATTTTAAACAATAAAAAACTTGAAGTCCTTCAGTCAAGGAATGTAAAATATATTTTAGAAATACATTTCTTTGGCCAAACATCAGCCTGAGTTTGCCCAGAGGCAGGAATACCTGTAAGATAGCACAAAATGAGGAGTCTCAATGTTGACCTGGCCTAGGGAGATCTTGAACTAGTTCTGTTCTGTGTATACAAGCACACGAGTACGTCAGATGCTTTCCCCTCTAAATCATGTATACTCCTTTAGGTGATCAGGGACCTTCTGTCTCTGAGGGGATCATTGGTGTTTGGGACTGCTGAAAGAAGTGTGGTTCACAGAAGTTGGTCTGGGGGCAAGGTCTGAGAACAGATGGAAATCATTCTTATTGGATGATAAGCTGTCAACGACTGGTGGAAGGTATTCCCTTGATACCAATGGAACAATGCTTAACGGCCAGCTTGATACAAGCAATGCACGAAGCTCCCTGGAATGGAAATATGATGGTTTGTGGGTTCTTGGCTTCTACATGGCTTTCAGAAATGGTTGACAGAGTATAATCATTCATCCTGAGCTGAGGCAGGTCCTGGATGATGATGCCCCTCCCATCAGTGTGATCATTCAGGTTTGATTCTCTAGTTCTGGTACCACTAACCCTTGGTCACAGTATAATCTTTTGTCTTCTTCCTTTCTCATACAGACTTCTCATTTGGACTATTGTCATGATAGCTAGCATTTCAGCTATTCCTCAAGACCTGTTCTTTATGTCCTGACTTAAGTACTAGATCTAAAGGGCAAGAATTTGATTGTTTAAATTTTTATTTCTCCTATTTTTTCCCTAAGGCAGTAGTTACAAGATATGAAATTTATGGGATAGAGTGGGGCCAGGAATGTCACAAGAAACAGAAAACTACCAGGATTAGAAAACACAACGGCTAATATCCTGCTCTACACCATCTTAAGCATTTGAGAGAATATTTGCAACTAAAACTCAGAGAAAATAGTAGACGATGGGCCCGTCCAGTTTAATTATGATCTTCTAACAGACTCTACTTCAAAAGTAGCATGTGTTAACATATTGCTTCAAACGTATATGCATCCTCATGTGGACATTATGTCAGAGCGAGTTGGATGGAACTAGTTCTGTCACGTGGTTCTTGTTACAATAAAGCAGTAAGACAGGAGAGAGTTCCATAGTCTGGGTGCATTGTGCTTTTGAAATGAAAAGGGAAGGTTGCCTCTAATAGGCATTTCCACCAGAGAGCAGTCACAATGCCCAGTTGGTTCTCATGCTTTTGATAGTTCCTGACTGTGTCTAACTCTCCTGCTGAGTTCCTGTCTCAGGCTCACGTATTAATATTAACTCAGGCTGCAATGAAGACGATTTCTCTTGTAGAGAGGGAGCATTTTGATCTGTGCACTTTATCATTAAAACGTTCCCTGAAAGCCTATCTTGCAGCATTTCCCAAATCATGTTCCATAGAATCCTGGTATCTAGTGAGACGTAAAAAGGTGTTGCACAGATAAAAGGAATCCGTACTCAAACTACTCAGCAATATTCTGCAAACTTTACCTCTTATCATAAAGATTCAGAATTCAATTAACATATAAAAGGTTCAGAGGAAACCTACATGAAAGAAACCTGTCTAACTTTGATAAACCCACTATTTCTCAAACTTTGCAAACACAATCTTGGCTTTATTCATCTAATATCAATGACTATCACATGGCGCATATCTGAAAAGGCTGCTGTATTCACATGACATAATTTATTCAGATATTTGATTCCACACATCTCTTCCTATAGAGATAAAATCTATTTCCATTTAGGACAAAATCATACAATATTCAGAAGCATAAAAATATTTTTAATTGAGAAAAAGTTTTTACATACTAAATTCAGAACTTCTAGTGGTCCTTGTGCAACCTGAGAAACTAAAGTTTGAAAATTGTGGCACCATTAAAATTAATTTGTATGGACATCACTGTCATTATATAAGCCATCAACCTTCTGTAAGGTAAGAGATCCAAGTAATAGATAGATCCATGTAAGTCAGGAGCAGGTGAACCATATAGAATTGAGTTGCACAGACCTCTGTGCTCAGAGGAAGATAGTGAGGTGTTGACCCATGAAACCCAAGGGTAATGCAAGGCAATGGATGGATTGAAAGGGAGTCAGGACCCAGAAGAATGCAGTCACTAGAAAGTAGTTAAGGCAATAGAGCAAATTCCAGGATCCCAGAAAAGCACAAATACCGAAAGATTAGACAAAGTGGGAGAAAAGACATACAGGAGCAAGGGTGCAGAAACATAAGCAAACAGACTGGAGAGGAGGTATGAACACTGACAAAAAAGACCTTACTGTGAATGTCTGCTATAATAAATAACTTACCAAAAAACCCAAAACTCTGCCTCTTAGGACAGATGACATTGTTGGGTGGGGGCTATTCCAAAGTCTTGCGCTGTAGCTGTTTAGTGGTTCATCTGGATAGAGGAGGAAAAACAAGATGAAGGTAAGGGCAGGAATCATCCTCATGTTCACCTGAGTTTGGAGGAAGAAGGATTTGACCAATTATTACAATCAAACCATCAATTTTGTAGAAATCTTCTTTACTACTTTATGATAATAATTCTGTTTTCACCTTTTCTCATTTACAAAACAACAATGAGTTATGTGATAGAAATACCCATATCAATGAACTGACCAATATGCCTGTCATTTGTGTGTTTTTTATCAGAGATGACAAGTATTAACATATTCATAAAAGCCAATGCGAGCAAAGACAACTTTCAATAAGTATGAAGAACCAAAATTTGAGCTTACATTATCATACAAAAGAATTAAATGTAAAATGTCAAGAATTTATCATATACTGATAAATGTACTATAATTGATTGCAATGAATTGAGTGATGCTTTATGTTTTTTTTATTTTTATTTAATTTTCATTTTATTTTTATTTTAGTATATTTATTTTAGTAAAGCCTTGATCCTAACCCACAGATCCCTATTAACACAAATTAAGAAAGTGTAACACTGGCCATGTTACCTTTTCTGGGGATTAAAAGCTGCGCTTAATTGGTCATTGCAATGGCTTTGTGTTAGCCTGAGGAGATATACTGGGTAGCTTTTGGCATGGATTGATCCTAGGGTCTCTCCTAATCACTAATTTATTGATGACCTAATCTAAAAGTTTATAGTATACTATCCATATTACTGGAGAGCTTGTGTTATGAGGGTTACTAAGATTTTGGAACTAGGAAATAAGGCCCAATATGATTTTCATAAAGAATATACTGCATTTGCAAAACCACAATGAAATTCAATAAAAACATACACAGACAGATTCGGGTAAGGAAAAGAATCTGAGAAGGAATATACAGTGTTGAAATAATAATCATATGTATGGAAAAATTATCCATGTCAACATAATGCCAAGATGTATTCATATGACTAACTTATAAAAATAATCTCAAGATCTCTCATAAGAGGCCTCTGAGAATTTATTATGAGCAGACTTTGAAGAGAAAGTGGTCAAACATATAATCCATATAAAAGAGACTACCTTAAAGGGGTGAGAAGACCTATCTGACAGTGTCCTCATTGGCACATAGTATATTTTCCATTGGTGTCTACTGATGTATCATCTGTCAGGATTTGGTCAGGAAGACAGAGGCTACTCCATATACCCCTGGCGTAAAGGATTTTAATATAGGAAATGTGGGCTTAAACAACTTTTGGAATAGTTGGGAAGGGCAAGGCCAGGGAAGCCACCACTGGTGATCTTGGCCTGAAGCACTGAAGAGAATGGTTCTCCACACTAGCTAGGCAGATGCACTGAACCTCTCATATGCCCATCCATTTGCCTACAACTGTCTTCAGAGATTGATGGCTAATTCCTTCTCTTCCACCTTCCAAATCTTATTGGAGTACTTCTCGTTGTCAAGCTCTGCCAGAGCCATGTGAAAAAAAGGGATTCTGGGGAAGATAATCCTCACCCTAGAGGAAGGTGATGACATGATACAGAGCTGACAGCAACCCTGCACAATTATATAAATGAAGATCCTTTGAACAAAGAATAGGCAATTTGTATGTTTAGCCTAGAGGAGACAGATTTTCACAAAATTTTTGACCTCTTGGGAAGCCAGGTTAAAATTCTTAGCCAAATCAGTTTGTAGATGATTAGGTCAACAATTGCCACAATAGTAGCAAACACTCTCAATTGTTTCCGGGCTACAATAACCAGCCATATGTCTTGCCTATGTGTCAGCATGTCAGCTTGGGCAACCATGCTGATCTCATCTGGGGCTTGGGAATTATTTCCAGATCAAGGTTCAGAATCGAGTCTGCTTCACAAGTCACTCGTTTTTTTTAATGATTTTATTTATTTTTGAGAGAGAGAGAGAGAGAGAGAGAGAGAGAGAGAGAAAGAGAGAGCCCAAGCAGGGGAGGGTCAGAGAGAGAAGGAGACACAGAATTCGAAGCAGGCTCCGGCTCCAGGCTCTGGGGTATCAGCACACAGCCCAACACAGGGCTCCAACTTGTGAACCATGAGATCATAACCTGAGCCAAAGTCAGATGCTTAACTGACTGAGCCCCCCAGGTGCCTCACATATCATTCATTTATTTTATTTAATTTTTTAATTTTTTAAAATTTACATCCAAATTAGTTAGCATATAGTGCAACAGTGATTTCAGGAGTAGATTCCTTAGTGCCCCTTACCCATTTAGCCCATCCCCCCTTCCACAACCCCTCCAGTAACCCTCAGTTTGTTCTCCGTATTTATGAGTCTCTTCTGTTTTGTCCCCCTCCCTGTTTTTATATTATTTTTATTTCCCTTCCCTTATGTTCATCTGTTTTGTCTCTTAAAGTCCTCATATGAGTGAAGTCCTATGATTTTTGTCTTTCTCTGACTAATTTCGCTTAGCATGATACCCTCTAGTTCCATCCACATAGTTGCAAATGGCAAGATTTCATTCATTTCGATTGCTGAGTAATACTCCATTGTATATATATACCACCTCTTCTTTATCCATTCATCCAACGATGGACATTCAGGCTCTTTCCATACTTTGGTTATTGTTGATAGTGCTGCTATAAACATGGGGGTGCATGTGTCCCTTCGAAACACACCCGTATCCCTTGGGTAAATGCCTAGTATTGCCATTGCTGGGTCGTAGGGTAGTTCTCTTTTTAGTTTTTTGGGAAACCTCCATACTGTTTTCCAGAGTGGCTGCACCAGTTTGCATTCCCACCAACAATGCAAAAGAGCTCCTCTTTCTCCACATCCTCTCCAACATCTGTTGTTGCCTGAGTTGTTAATGTTAGCCATTCTGACAGGTGTAAGGTGGTATCTCATTGTGGTTTTGATTTGTATTTCCCTGATGATGAGTGATGTTGAGCATTTTTTCATGTGTCGGTTGGCCATCTGGATGTCTTCTTTGGAGAAGTGTCTATTCATGCCTTTCGCCAATTTCTTCACTGGATTATTTGTTTTTTGGGTGTTGAGTTTGATAAGTTCTTTACAGATTTTGAATACTAACCCTTTATGTGATTTGTCATTTGTAAATATATTCTCCCATTCTGTCGGTTGCCTTTTAGTTTTGCTGATTGTTTCCTTCACTGTGCAGAAGCTTTTTATTTTGATGAAGTCCCAGTAGTTCATTTTTGCTTTTGTTTCCCTTGCCTCCGGAGACGTGTTGAATAAGAAGTTTCTGTGGCCAAGATCAAAGAGGTTTTTTCCTGCTTTCTCCTCAAGGATTTTGATGGCTTCCTGTCTTACATTGAGGTCTTTCATCCATTTGGAGTTTATTTTTGTGTATGGTGTAAGAAAGTGGTCCAGGTTCATTCTTCTGCATGTCACTGTCCACGTTTCCCAGCACCACTTGCTGAAGAGACTGTCTTTATTCCATTGGACAGTATTTCCTGCTTTGTCAAAGATTAGTTGGCCATACGTTTGTGGGTCCATTTCTGGGTTCTCTATTGTGTTCCATTGATCTGTCTGTTTTTGTGCCAATACCACACTGTCTTGATGATTAGAGCTTTGTAGTATAGCTTGAAGTTTGGGATTGTGATGCCTCCTGCTTTGGTTTTCCTTTTCAAGATTGCTTTGGCTATTTGGGGTCTTTTCTGGTTCCATACAAATTTTAGGATTATTTGTTCTGGCTCTGTGAAGAATGCTGGTGTTACTTTGATAGGGATTGCATTGAGTATGTAGATTGCTTTGGGTAGTATCGACATTTTAACAATATTTGTTCTTCCTATCCAGAAGCATGGAATCTTTTTCCATTTTTTGGTATCTTCTTCAATTTCTTTCATAACCTTTCTATAGTTTTCAGTGTATAGATTTTTCACCCCTTTGATTAGATTTATTCCTAGGTATTTTATGTTTTTTTGTGCAACTGTAAATGGGATTGATTCCTTGATTTCTCTTTCTGTCACTTTGTTGTTGGTGTATAGGAATGCAACCGATTTCTGTGCATTGATTTTATATCCTGCAACTTTGCTGAATTCAGGAATCAATTCTAGCAGTTTTTTGGTGGAATCTTTTGGGTTTTCCATATAGAGTATCATGTCATCTGCGAAGAGTGAAAGTTTGACCTCCTCCTGGCCAATTTGGATGCCTTTTATTTCTTTGTGTTGTCTGATTGCAGGGGCTAACACTTCCAATACTATGTTGAATAACAGTGGCAAGAGTGGACATCCCTGTCTTGTTCCTGACCTCAGGGGGAAAACTCTCAGTTTTTCCCCATTGAGGATGATATTAGCATTGGGTCGTTCATATATGGCTTTTATGATCTCGAGGTATGCTCCTTCTATCCCTACTTTCTTGAGGGTTTTTATCAAAACAGGATGCTGTATTTTGTCAAATGCTTTCTCTGCATCTATTGAGAGGATCATATGGTTCTTGTCCTTTCTTTTATTGATGTGATGGATCACATTAATTGTTTTGTGGATAATGAACCAGCCCTGCATCCCAGGTATAAATCCCACTTGGTCGTGGTGAGTAATTTTTTTAATGTATTGTTGGATCCGGTTGGCTAATATCTTGTTGAGGATTTTTGCATCCATGTTCATCAGGGAAATTGGTCTATAGTTCTTTTTAGTGGGGTCTCTGTCTGGTTTTGGAATCAAGGTAATGCTGGCTTCATAGAAAGAGTTTGGAAGTTTTCCTTCCATTTCTATTTTTTGGAACACCTTCAAGAGAATAGGTGTTAACTCTTCCTTAAATGTTTGGTAGAATTGCCCTCAAAAGCCATCTGGCCCTGGACTCTTGGTTTTGGCAGATTTTTGATTACTAATTCTATTTCCTTACTAGTTATGGGTCTGCTCAAATTTTCTATTTCTTCCTGTTTCAGTTTTGGTAATGTATATGTTTCTAGGAATTTGTCTGTTTCTTCCAGATGGCCCATTTTATTGCCATATAATTGCTCATAATATTCTCTTATTATTGTTTTTATTTCTGTTGTGTTGGTTGTGATCTCTCCTCTTTCATTCTTGAGTTTATTTATTTGGGTCCTTTCCTTTTTCTTCTTGATCAAACTGGCTAGTGGTTTATCAAATTTATTAATTCTTTCAAAGAACTAGCTTCTGGTTTCATTGATCTGATCTACCATTTATTTTTGGTTTCGATAGCATTAATTTCTGCTCTAATCTTTATTATTTCCTGTCTTCTTCTGGTTTTGGGTTTTATTTGCTGTTCTTTTTCCAGATCTTTAAGGCATAAGGTTAGGTTGTGTATCTGAGATCTTTCTTCCTTCTTTAGGAAGGCCTGGATTGCTATATACTTTCCTTTTATGACTGCCTTTGCTGCATCCCAGAGGTTTTGGGTTGTGGTGTTATCATTTTCAATGATTTCCATATACTTTTTAATTTCCTCTTTAACTGTTTGGTTAGCCCATTCATTCTTTAGTAGGATGTTCTTCAGTCTCTAAGTGTTTGTTACCTTTCCAAATTTTTTCTTGTGGTTGATTTCGAGTTTCATAGCCTTGTGGTCTGAAAATATGCATGGTATGATTTCTATCTTTTTGTACTTACTTAGGGCTGATTTGTGTCCCAGTATATGGTTTATTCTGGAGAACGTTCCATGTGCACTGGAGAAGAATGTATATTCTTCTGCTTTAGGATGCAATGTTCTGAATATATCTGTTAAGTCCATCTGATCCAGTGTGTCATTCAAAGTCATTGTTTCCTTGTTGATTTTTTGATTAGATGATCTGTCCATTGCTGTGAGTGGGGTGTTGAAGTGTCCTACTATTATGGTATTGCTATCGATGAGTTTCTTTATGTTTGTGATTAATTGATTTGTATATTTGGGTTCTCCCACATTTGGCACATAAATGTTTACAATTGTTAGGTCTTCTTGGTGGATAGACCCCTTGATTATGATATAATGCCCTTCTGCATCTCTTGATACAGTCTTTATTTTAAAGTCTAGATTGTCTGATATAAGTATGGTTACTCTGGCTTTCTTTTGTTGACCATTAGCATGACAGATGGTTCTCCATCCCCTTATTTTCAATCAGAAGGTGTCTTTAGGTCTAAAGTGGGTCTCTTGTAAACAGCATATAGATGGATCTTGTTTCCTTATCCAATCTGTTACCTTATGTCTTTTGATTGGAGCATTGAGTCCATTGACGTTTAGAGTGAGTACTGAAAGATATGAATTTATTGCCATTATGATGCTTGTAGAGTTGGAGTTTATGGTGGTATTCTCTGGTTGTTTCTAATCTTTTCTTGCTTTTGGTATATATATATATACATATATATATATATATATATATATATATATATATATATATATATATGTATGTATATTTTTCCATCTTTTCTCCCCTCAGAGAGTCCCTCTTAAAATTTCTTGCAGGGCTGGTTTAGTGGTCACAAACTCCTTTAATTTTTGTGTGTCTGGGAAACTTTTTCTCTCTCCTTCTATTTTGAATGACAGCCTTGCTGCATAAAGAATTCTTTTTTTAAAATGTTTTTATTTATTTTTGAAGGAGAGAGAGACAGAGCATGAGCAGGGGAGGAGCAGAAAGACAGGGAGACATAGAATTTGAAGCAGGCTCCAGGCTCTAAGTTGTCAGCACAGAGCCCGATGCGGGGCTCGAACTCACGAACCGTAAGATCATTACCTGAGGTGAAGTCGGACACTTAACCAACTGAGCCACCCAGGTGCCCCACTGGATAAAGAAATCTTGGCTGCATATTTTTCTGATTCAGCACACTGAAAATATCCTGCCACTTCTTTTTTTTTTTTTTTTTTCAACGTTTACTTATTTTGGGGACAGAGAGAGACACAGCATGAATGGGGGAGGGGCAGAGAGAGAGGGAGACACAGAATTGGAAACAGGCTCCAGGCTCTGAGCCATCAGCCCAGAGCCTGACGCGGGGCTCGAACTCACGGACCGCGAGATCGTGACCTGGCTGAAGTCGGACGCTTAACCGACTGCGCCACCCAGGCGCCCCTATCCTGCCACTTCTTTCTGGCTTGCCAAGTTTCTGTGGATAGGTCTGCTGTAAACCTGATCTGTCTTCCCTTGTAGGTTAGGGACTTTTTTCCTCTTGCTGCTTTCATGATTCTCTCCTTGTCTGAGTATTTTGTGAATTTGACTATGATATGCCTTGTTGATGGTCGGGTTTTGTTGACTCTAATGGGAGTTCTGTGCTTCCTGGATTTTTTTTTTAATTTTTTTTAACGTTTATTTATTTTTGAGACAGAGAATGAATGAGGGAGAGTCAGAGTGAGGGAGACACAGAATCCGAAACAGGCTCCAGGCTCTGAGCTGTCAGCACAGAGCCCGACGCGGGGCTCGAACTCACGGGCCGCGAGATCATGACCTGAGCTGAAGTCGGACACTTAACCGACTGAGCCACCCAGGCGCCCCTGTGCTTCCTGGATTTTGATGTCTGTGTCTTTCCCCAGGTTAGGAAAGTTTTCCGCTATGATTTGCTCACATAACCCTTCCACCCCTATTCCCTACCCTCTTCCTCTTCTGGGACCCCTATGATTCTGATGTTGTTCCTTTTTAATCAATCACTGATTTCTCTAATTCTTAAATCGTGCTCTTTTGCCTTATCTCCCTCTGTTTTTCTGCTTTGTTATTCTCTATAAGTTTGTCCTCTATACTGCTGATTCTCTATTCTGCCTCGTCCATCCTTGCTGCTGCTGCATCCATCCGTGATTGCAGCTGTTATAGCATTTTTTTATTTCATTCTGGGTGTTTTTTACTTCTATTATCTCTGCAGAGATAAAGGGATTGTAATCTATTTTCGACTCCAGCTAGTATTCTTATTATTGTGATTCTAAATTCTGGTTCAGACATCTTTCTTGTATCTGTGTTGGTTAAATCCCTGGCTGTCGTTTCTTTGTGCTCTTTGTTTTGGGGTGAATTCCTTCGTTTTGTCATTTTGAAAGGAGAAAAGGAATTGATGAGGTAGAAAAGTTGAAATAAAAAAATTAAAATTAAAAAAATATTAAAATTAAAAATTAAACACACACACACACAAATACCGAATAGATGATGATAGATCCTAGGTGTGTTTTGGTCTGGGTGTTGAAAGTGTTTTGACACATTAGAGAAAAAAAAGGTGGGGAGAGGAAAAAAAAAGGAAATCATTTGAGCATTTGAAAAAATGAATACACTGATGTAGACTAAAATGAGATGATAGGGGTAAAATAGAATTTGGAAAAATATACACAAAAGTAAAGAATATAGTAGAAAAATTAAAGAAAAATATTTTTAATAAAAATTAAAAATAAATATGAATTTTTTCACTTTCTGTAATTAAGAAAAAAGAAAATAAATGAAAGAGAAAAAAGATTAAAAAAAGGAAAAAAGAAAAGAAAAGAAAAAAATAATTCATTTGAAAATTTGAAAAAGGAATACACTGTGTATACTAAAATAAAATGATGGAAGTAAAATAGAATTGGAAAAATTTACATAAAAGCAAAAAATATAGTAATAAAAATTAAACAAAAATATTTTTAATAGAAATTGAAAGTAAAAATGAAGTTTTTCTCTTTCTGCATTTACAAAAAAGAAAAGAAATGAAAAAAAAGAAAAAAAAAGGAAGTTGTTTGAAAACTTGAAAAGGTGAGTACACTGAAGTAGACTAAAATAAAATGGTGGAAGTAAAGTAGAATTTTTAAAAATTTACACAAAAGTAAAAAATATAGTAATAAAAAATAAAGAAAGATATTTTTAATAAAAATTGAAAATAGAAATGAATTTTTTCTCTTTCTGTATTCAAGAAAAAGAAAAGAATTGTAAAAGAGAAAAATGAAAAGAAAAAAAGAAAGAAAATTGAATAGATGAACCTGCTAACAGATTGAAGTAGGACTGAAATTGCTTCGTTTTCCCCTAGAAGTCAGACTACGTAGCTCTTTATAGTCCATAAATTAAGATGGCGGTGAGACTTGTGTTCTTGAAGAGCGAAGTTGGCCCAGTTGGGCAGGGTTCAGTGTAACAGCTCTGCTCTCCACTAGATGGCGCTGCTAACCAACTGCGGTGGTTGCAGGTGTGTATGCGCATGCGCGGGAGTGGTGAAAATGGCATCAGCCCTCTACCCAGTCTGTTCTCCCGGATCAGCAATCGCGCACCCATCCTCTGTCTTCAGCTCTCGTCCACTCACAGCTTTTTCACTCTCCGTGACCAGGCCCCAGGCAGTACCTCTCTCCTGAGTTTTGTCTCAGATGCGGCTGTTTTCCCCAGCCCCTCACTTCCGAAGGACTGCGGCTTTGACCCTTTCCGCCCCGCTGCGGGAGGGTCTCACCGAGCAACGGCGAATGAGCAATGGCTGAATGTTGGCTGCACCCAGAAACGCCCTCTGGACCCTGCTGCTGCTGGTGCCCTGAGACTGCGGCCAGGTGCAAGCCTGCTCCAGAAAGAGTTTGCGAGACAGTGTAGCAGCAGTGCCTCAGGGATTATGGAAAATCACAACACACGTCTGACACCAGGCTTCACCCTCAACGACCTTGTTCCAGCACCAGTGATTGTGGCCATTTTCTGGGGTCTGCTGGGACCAGGTGGCTTCAACAGTCTCTACCAAATGTCCTTCCAGCAGTGGGACTGCTTTTCCCCGTGTGGCCCGAGAACCTACCGAATCCCACTCTGTTCCTGGGGATTCGCCCTTCCCACCAGAGCACCGCCAGGTATGGAGCTGCAGAGCTGCAGCCTTTGAGCTCCCCTTGTTTACGGTCTTAATGGAATTTAAACCCTCTCCTTTCTCCTTTCTCCCTTTTTAGTTTAGTCCCTGCGGCTGTTTCCAATTTTCCACTTTCTCTCCAGCTGCTTTTGGGGAGGGGTGCTTTTCCCATATGCTCCCCCTCTCTCTGCCTGCAAAAAGGGTTCCCTACCTTTCACAGCTTCTTGCTCCCCAAGTTCAGCTCTCCGTGCCGCATACCTGCTGAATCTGTGGATTGTTGTGTAGGTTATTGTGTAGATTCTTGTGTTAATCCTCCAATCAGTTTTCTAGGTGTGTAGGATGGTTTAGTGTTGGTCTGGCTGTATTTCATGTACACAAGACACACAAAAAGCTTCCATGCTGTTCCTCCATCTTGGCTCCTTGGTCAAAATTGGAACTTAAATATGAACAGTCTAAAATGTGGAATTTTTAGAAGGAAAGAAACTGGGATTTCTTGGGTATTTTCCTGGGTTGCGGAAGGGACCACGAGCTGTCTGGGTGATGCCTGAGGGTAACGAAGAAGGGAACATGCCATCGGGTTGGTGGAATGAATCACATATCATTCATTTTTAAGAACTACCTATGGTAGGTAGACTAATGGTCCCCCGAAGGTGTCAACATCTTACTCCCCAAAACCTATGAATATGTTACGTTGTATGGCACAGGGTAATTGAGGTTGCAGAAGATATCAAGTTGCTAATCAACCGACTCAATGATGGGAAGATTATGTAGAATTCTCCTATGTTACCTGGGAAAGTCCACCAGTGTCACGGGATCTTGGAAAGTGGAAGATAGAGCAGGAGAGACAGAGAACAAGAAGGAGAACCAGAGAGAGAGCAGCATGAGGAGAACTTGGCCCAATGTTACTGGTTTTGCAGGCAGAAAAGGAAGCTACAAACCAAGGGATGTGTGCACCCTCCAGAAGCAGGGAAGGGCATGGAAACAAATTCTCCCTAGAGCTTCCAGAAGGAAGGAAGCCTGCCAACACCTTGACTTTAGCCCAGTATGACCAGTTTGGAATTCTGATGTACAAAACTGTCAACAGTCAATTGATATCATGTTAAGCCATTACATTTGTGATAATTGATAAGGCAATTATAGTGTAATAGAAACATAATATACTACCCAAGGCTTATCACCTTTGTGGTAAGGACCGAAGTATTAGAGAGTGAGCAGAAATGCTCAATGTTCTTAAGGCCTCAGCCTTGCACTGCACCCTGTTCCTTCTGCACATTAGGTCTTGTGGAGGGAGCTTCAAAGTCATAAAGGAAAAGGTGTGGATTCAGGGAGGGGTGAAGTCTTGGGCACAGTAACGCAATTTCCTATAGAGGACATCTTACTGCAGTAACACGAATCCATAAGTAACTCTTATAAAAGGAGATCAACCATTGAGTGCTCCACATATTGAATTAGAATTCAGGCATTCCTTATTATTCAGCCATAAAAAGAAGGAAATCCTGTCATTTGCAACAACATGGATTGACTTTCAGAGCATTATGCTAAGAGAAGTAAATCAGACAGAGAAAGTCAAGTACTATATGATCTCACTTAGAAGTGGAATCTCAAGGAGTTAAGCTTGCAGAAACAGAGTAGACTGATGGTTGCCAGGTACAGAGGGGTTGGGGAAATGGGGAGATGTTGGTCAAGGGTATAGACGTCCAGCTGTAACATGAATAAGCTCTGGGCATCTACTATACAGCATGGTGACTATAGTTGTCAATATTATATACTTGAAAGTTGCTAAGAGAGTAAATCTTAAATGTACACACATACACAAAAAATGATAACTGTGTAAGGTGATGGATGTGTTAACTAACCTTATAGTAATTGCCTCACAATATATATATGGATCAAATCATCATGTTAGTATGTATTATATTAAAAATGCTGTATATTACTATATTATATTATTACATATTTTATAATATATATACACATATAATGCCTGAATTTTTTTACTTATGTTTCTGCTTGATTGAGATATAATTGCATATATTTAATGTATATAAATATATGCTATCATATATAATATATACATTAATATAATATATACATATAATATATAATTGTGATGTATATAATATATGTATGTGCAGTTTATACAATGTATTATATATAATATCTATTGCATATATGTAATGTAATGCAATTATATCTCAATCAAGTGGAAACATAAATAAAAAAAAAAGCACTCAGGCATTCCATTCTTTACAATGAGGTACAATTTTAAACACATCATATTGGCCAATCATGAAAGTTGGATAATTTTACATGCTACCTGGGAAGTATGCAAATGAATAGCCTAGGGCCATATAAACTGGTACTGCCATTGTTAGGAGAATGAAACATAAAATGTGACAGGTGTATTATGGAATACTGGGCAGCATCAAAAGCAGTGAGTTAAATCTGCATACAGAAACATGGATAGATTACAGAAACATATGTTGGGTGGGGAAGAGAGGGAAGGAATAGGAGATCCCATAGCACAATACCAGCTATGCAAAATTAAATGCCCACCCAGGACTGTGTAGTTTTGAAGCATGTGTAATTATCTAAATAAGTATGTAGCAGATGGATTTGAAGAGATACGTGGTAGATACACTAAGAGGTGCTTATAGGCAGTAGGAAATGGGATTGAGAAAATTATACAATAGGGAAAATCATCAGATTTTTTTAAATGTTTATTTTTGAGAGAGAGAGAGAGAGAGCATGAGCAGGGGAGGGGCAGAGAGACAGAGAGGGGGACAGAGGATCTGAAGCAGGCTTCAGCAGATAGCCCAATATGGAGCTTGAACTCATTAGCCGTGAGATCATGACCTGAGCTGAAGTCAGACGCTTAACCTACTGAGCCACCCAGGTGCCCCAAAATCATCAGATTTTTTTTTAAAAAGACACTCTGATAGATGATGACAATAGTGATTTATGAACTAAGGAGTATTGGATAAATAAAATTTTGCACACCTGATCCTTAGGGAGCGAGGAAGGGAGAGAACATAAGGAGGAATAGAGACTTCTGGGAGAGGTAGAGGAGGTGATTGGTGGCCATTAGGTAAAAATTTCATAAAGCAGCAGAATTTCTCTATCTTTAACAAACATGATGCTAGTTTTATAGCTTAGGTCAATAGATAGGTATAGATATGTGTATACAATTATATATAGCCACTTTATTTAAAATATAATGTATTTTATTGTATATTATTATAAGTATACATTATATATGTATGAGAGAGAAAGTCATCTCAATGAAATTTCTCTATAGCTATTTCATTTCTCTCCTTAACTGTTCTTAATAAGCAAGTTTTCTAAGAGCTATTTGGCCTTCAGGGTTAATTTTTAAAGATGCATTTCAAGGTTTCCCTTTTAAAAATACATCTCCCTTGGGGTGTCTGGGTGGCTCAGTTGGTTAAGCATCCGACGTCAGCTCAGATCATGATCTCATGGCTTGTGAGTTTGAGCCTGCATCGGGCTCTGTGCTGACAGCTCAGAGCCTGGATCCTCTTTGGATTCTGTGTCTCCCTGTTTCTCTGTCCCTCCCCGGCTTGTGCTCTGTCTCTCTGTCTCTCTGTCTCTCTCTCTCTCAAAAATAAATAAGCCTTTTTAAAAAATGCATCTTCCTTGTGAATAAATACTGCAAAATGTGGCAGCTGAAGTGACAGTTACCTTGGGTGTGTCTTCAGTCATGGAAAATTTTCTGTGCAAGATGGAAATTGCTTCCATCTTTCAAAGTGAAGCAATGGAGAGAAGGCTGAACCAACCTGTTAAGACATGGGCCGGGGAGGGGAGGGTGGGGAGATCTAGTCTGTCAATGAGGGAGACACGATGTGAGCTGCAGGCTGCAGCCACCAGGACGGATGCCCCCGTGTCAGCCACAGAAGGGAGCCATGCCTCCTGCTGCTGCTTGCTGACCACCCCCTTGTTTTGCGGTCCCATTGTCATGTGTACGTTTCGGCTCTACTGCATTAGAACTCATTTCTTCTGGCACTGTAGCTCTCCATACATGACTGCTCTTGCCAGAGATAGATGATTTGATGAGACTGAGGGTGATGCTGGACACATAGTAATTTTGTGATTATCACATGCATTAGTAATGAATGAACAAGCGAATGAATGTCCACTCCATCCCTCTCTCCCTCTCTGTATGTACACACACACACACACACACCCTACCCCTACATTTCTCCCTAGAGACCTATTCAGCCATCTCTCTCACTGCCATCAACTCTGTTTCTGCTAGAGTCCTTGCTCATTCTGCTGCCTCCTCATTCTTGCACAGCTATCGCTCCTGTGGGTCTCAACCAGGCTCTCTGCAGCTTGCCCGAGACCAAGACTCAGAAGCCTCACTGTTTAGGAAAATTGTAGGGAAGGATAGAATCTGATAGGAAACAAAACCAGAGGTTCTTTTCTCATCTAACACCCTCCTCCCCCCACCTTCCGGCTCATGGACAGCCTCTGGCTCAGTTGGCAGGGCAGGACCAGGAGTGAGTGAGGTGCCTGCCTGCCTGGCCCTCGCCTCCCTATCCACCTTGTGTTTTCCTGTGGCCAGTCTGCTCAGCAGTGCTCAGGGGAAACACAAATCCATTCCGACTGAAAGTGCAGAGGACTCCCTCTGATTGTCTTTCATTGTAAAAGGAAAAAGGATTGCTGAAAGAGGTAACTGTGCTGATGATAGGATTTCCGGCTTTAGTGGAGAAGGCATTTTAAGAAGTCAAGACCATCCCCGAGGGTGAGAAAACAGAGGTACCCACGTACCACCTCTGCTTTAACCCATTTCAAATGTGAAGCAGGGTTAGCACTTTGTCTTAGTCCACTCAGCCTGCTGTAGAAGAAATACCATAGACTGGGTGGCTTATAAACAACAGAAATGTACTTCTCACAGTTCAGGGGGCTGGAAAGTCCAAAATTGGGGCGCTGACGGATTTGGTGTCCAGTGAAGGCCCACTTCCTGGTTCAAAGGCAGCCATCTTTGTGCTGTGTCTTCATGTGGTAGAAGGGATAAGCTCTCTGGGTCTCATTTATAAGGGCAATAATCCCATTCATGAGGGGTCCATCGTCACCATCTGTTCACCCCCTAAAAGCCTCATCTTTCAGTACTATCACATTACTTTTCAATGTAAGATCTTGAGGGGTCACACATTTTCAGTTGATAGCACGCCTCTTCTCATTTACCATAAACAATCCCTTCACTAGGTGCTCCTAAACAATGTGCAAAATGTGGAGGCAGGTTTTCACATTACCCAGTGGGCAATGTTTACTTCAAAAGTCCACATCTGTTCTCAATCCTTCACAAATACACCTCGGTCCCTTCTGTAAATCTCCAAACTTGCACACCTTCACCCCTCTGCCCTGACAACAAAAATTTCCAAATACCCCGGATTCATGCAGAAGACAATGAGGGCTTTCTGTTACACATAAAATAGGCCAAACTGTGAGCTAAGAACTAGAAATTTGGGCTTCTTTGTGTATGTAAAACTCTTGATTGTATATGTGTTTGTGTGTACATGTCACATCAAGAGAGACTCTTCATGGATATTTACCAGTTCCAATGGTTTGCCCAGATTGTTTCCCAGAAAGAAAAAAAAAAAAAAAAAAAAAAAGCAATTGCAACCAGTCTTATTTTTTTTTAATTAAAAAAAAATTGTTTTTAACCATATGTAAAAAAGCTCTAGGTGGCTCTGATTCTTTAATCATGACAATATTAAAATATGCAATCTGTACAGCAATAAGGTTCTTGCCAGTGAAAAGGTTAAATTGTAAGCAGCTGAATTGTAAGGCTGACTTCAAGCTTAGCTCAGAGTGGAGAATTTATTACATAGTCATGATCTCATTTAGTATGCAGGGTAAATAGCCTCATTAAGAATATAATGTGAAGGAGAACCACAACTTTTCCAACAGGGTCAGAGAGATCAACTAAGGAAGAAGGGGAGCCCAGGCAATGGAAATAAGCTTCTGACGTGCTATATTCTTGTCCTGTTTGCTGCCTATAAACTTAGTCAATTTAAGAAGAATGGCATCAGTCACAGAAGGAGAAAAGGCCCTATTAGAAGGTTGAAACCCAAAAAAGCCCTCCGGAGTTTTTTCCAGAGGTCATGTGTACAAAATCCAGTAATAGACAGGCAGTTGAGCAAGTCACAGAGCAAAAAGTGAGAAAGTGTAGCAAAAGGGAACAGTCTCTTCAATTAACAGCAACATTTCTTTAACCTTGAGCTGGCCCTCAGCACAGCTGGGAAACAAGGGAAGGTTGTTTTCATAATCCACACTTTCATTTCTCTCTCTGGCAGGAAATCTCTTCTTTACTCATGGCAAAACTAACTTCTCTTCTAAACGCCCCAAATCCAAACTTTCAGTACAGAAATCTCTATGAAACTCTTCTGATGCTCTCGAGGCCCACTGGAGCATGATCTTGACATTTCCATCCTACCAGAAGGTTGTCTGCTGCCTCTAGACAGTCATGCCCTATCTTTTCTGGCTCCCTTTCTAGCTCCTCCTACAGTTCACTTGGCCCTTCTCTCCCCACAGCTTTGCACATTTTGTTTGATCAGGTAACATTACACAGCCAGACAGGCTGACTTCTTTGTTTTTAAAAAAAAATTTTTAATGTTTACTTATTTTTGAGAGAGAGAGAAAGAGTGAGTGGGAGAGGGGCAGAGAGAGAGGGAGAAACAGAATCTGAAACAGTCTCCAGGCTCTGAGCTGTCAGCACAGAGCCCGACGGGGGGCTAGAACTCAGAACTGTGAGATAATGACCTAGGTCGAACTTAGACGCTTAACCAACTGAGCCACCCAGCCCAGAGAGGCTGACTTCTGCACATGGACTGAAGGGAGAAGCCCAAGGGACCACAGCCCACAGGCCATCAGTCCTTCCCTTCCAAGTCAAAAATGAATTCGAGCAGTGGTCTTCTGAAGGCAACTCTCCCTGTGGCTTTCTCTCACAAAAGAATGACTTTAATAGATATTTCAAAGCAAGTAGGTTCCATTTTGGTAAGACAGCAAAAAGACAATTATTTTTGGCATCAAATGAAAACCAGAGACAGAAAAACAGTCCTTCCAGGCTGGGAACTATCTTTCTAATGCATGGAGGAGACACAGCTTTAAAGTTCCTAAGATAACAGTAAATATTAAAGATATCAATGCCTTCCCCACGCTCATACATTGGGGAAATGATCTCATTTTCTCTCAGAAAAGAAGCATCTAATGATTTAGGAGGTAAATCTCTAATGTGCCAATACTGTGAAATGATATTATTAACTTACTGGACAATCATATAATACTGGTATTTAAAGGTGCTGGGGAAACTTTTGGGGACTAATTTTGATTAACTATACAACTCTGCCAATTTTAAAAAGAAGAAGGTAAAAATGATCTCCCATTTACGTACCATTAGCCACTGTAATCGGGAAAGAATGAACTTAGGGAGCTCACGGATTGTAGAGTTACTGCTTTGCGGGTAGACAGGGGAAACATAAAAATGTCACCGCTGAGTAAAAACGAGCAAGGCTTTCATTCCAACTCCTCTGTGGCGCTTATCATCATAATTGTAGTGTCCTGATTTTTAAAAGAGAGTAAACTACAGGGTCTTAAGATATAATTCAATTTGCCACTTTGGGGCATTTAGATATTTTATACTATGGCATTTGGCCATGCATTCCTGGCTTATGATAAGCAAGATGTGTAATATTCACAGAAATAAAAATGAAGCAAGTAGATCTTTGTTCTTTTTTTCTTAATGTTTACTTATTTTGAGAGACAGTGCGAGGGGGAGGAGGAGCAGAGAGAGAGGGAGACACATAATCCAAAGCAGGCTCCAGGCTCCAAGCTGCCAGCACAGAGCCCCATGCTGGGCTCGAACTCACCAACCCGTAAGATCATGGTCTGAGCCAAAGTTGAACACTTAACCAACTGAGCCAGGCGCCCTGAAGCAAGTAGACCTTTAAGGGGCAACTGTTAGTCATTTTGGAGTCTACCAGTGAAGAAAACCATTGTCTGGCTTTCATTGTAAGCTTGTGGCTGGCAGATAATCCCTGCCTTACTCTGTAGGGAGGAAAAAAGAAAACAATCAGAAGAGGAGGAATATGGTAACAATAAGGAAAAATAGAAAGGCTACTTTCTGAATCGGGAACTAAACAATTTGAACTACGAACATCATGTCAGTGGCTAATGTATCTTTTTCTACTGTAGCAAATTTAACAGTCTGGAGGAAGGTAGACAGAACCTCTGTGCCACATCTTCCTTCCCCAGCCACCACCCTATCAGTATTTGGACCAGGTAGAAACATGGCCGACTATAGCGTCCTGTTACATACAGGTGATGTATTTTGAAGGAACCCAAAAGGTGCCCATTCCTTTGCCAAACACATGATGACTTCATTCTATTTCTCCTCATGCATCAAAAGGCACAGAAACTAAAAGGCAGAAAGTAGAAGAAAACAGGAAGTCACCCATTTATTCCTGAGAAGTGTATTTTGAATGTGTAAAATCCCACAGTCAGTGCTAGAAATGATAGGATTTTTGGTAGCAGTGAATGTCAGAGGTTGTAAATGTTTGTGGGCTTCATTAGCTCAGATTACCAGAAAAATCATCCCCAGGAGATTTAGGAAAACCCACCTCAATTCAGGTGGAGCTCTGCTATGTGAAAACCTTTCAGGCACTCATGAAAATCCCTCTTGAGCAGCCTCTCTTCCCTGATCTCATTTCATCTCCATTTCTGACATGAAGCCCCTAAATATTTTCAGATCATTTTCTCCTGTCCAATTACAGTTAACACTCCAGGCAGGAACAAGGGCCTTTGGCTCACTGGATTTACTACAACTAGTAGAATATCATGCTCTTCTTTTAGCACATTTTTGCTAGACTCTCAAAATCCTGAGTATGATTACTATAATTTTTCCACCTGGCTTAAAGTGAACTGGATGCTTGGGACAAGCATAAAAGCAAAATTTTAATTATAAACTGTGTTAATTTGGGTACCAACCTTTCTAAACTCCCTGTTCTGTAAAATGGAGAGAATAGTAAGACTTTTATGCAGCATTATGGTAAAAATTAAATGAGATGAAACAGTACACCACTTGATAAAGAGTAAAATCTTAATAAAGTAGCAATTACTAAAATAAAATAGACTATGAAACAATAATTTGAAACCATACACAAATATTATTTTGAACTATTATTTATATTATTATACACATATATTAGTCAAAGGAATATTCAAAGGACAATATATAGCCTTGTACATATTTCAGTATTAATAGTAAGCAATATAGAATGAAAATAAATGAAGTAAGCATTAAACTAAAAAAGTTAGAAAAAGAAAACTATAGTAAGCATAAAAGTTCAATAGAAAAGTAGATAGAAACCATTGAAGAGAAAACAGAAAAATTATAAAATGAATGCAGTTTCCATTTTAATACTTTAAGACTTTCAAGTTTCATCAATTAGTTCAGAAAATCTAAGTGTATATCAAAATATAAAAGGTCACATAAGTAGAATCTGACGAAATTAAAGCAATTATGAGAGACTAGAATATTTAGCATTAAATTATAACATATCATTGATACAAATGATTCTCTAGAAAGACGTAGAATCCCAAAGCTGATACAAGAAGTGGAAAATGTGACTAATCCAAAAACTATCTCAAATCTATATAGTTCTCTCAATATTTATGATGGCAATTTTTTTCTGCAAAGGGTCAAATAAAAAATATATTGGCTTTGTTGTCTATATTGCATAGACATATAGTCTGTGTTGCAACTACTTACAAAAACATGTTGGGGGCCAAAGTTGGCCTGCTGGCCACAGTTTGCAAACTCTCAATCTAGTGCAAATGACTAGCATCTCTCTCCTGGATTATATCAGTAGCCTTCCAACTAATTCTCTTGCATTTACTCTGCAAACCAGCCACCCCACCCTATCTGTCCTTCACACTTCAGAAAGGCAAATCTAATTAAGTAACAAAGCCCCTGATTTGCCTTTAATATTTTAAAATATGCTTGCACATAAGATAAAAGCAGAAGTTCATAAGGCAGTCCACAAGGCCCTGAATTATCTGTCCCTACCTGCTCCAGACATGGGCTTCCATTCAGTCCCTTCTACCACCCTGTTTCCTTCCACTACAGGACTTTTTTTTTTTTAATGTTTTGTTTGTTTGTTTGTTTGTTTGTTTGTTTTTTGAGAGAGAGAGAGAGAGAATGTGAATGGGGGAGGGGCAGAGAAAGAGGGGGACACAGAATCTGAAGCAGGCTCTAGGCTCTGAGCTGTCAGCACAGAGCCCGACATGGGGCTCGAACCCACAGACCATGAGATCATGACCTGAGCCGATGTCGGACGCTCAACTGACTGAGCAACCCAGACACCTACCACTACAGGACTTTTGAATGTGCTTGTGTCTTGGCCTGGATGCCCCTACTCCTCTTTTCCCTAATTAAGATCTCATCACTCATACCCCAGCTCACATTTCACTTTCTCAGCTAATCATTCTCTGATTTACCTGCCTATTACAAAACCCCTGGCTATTCCTACCTAGCACTACATTGTGTGAGCTGCAATTTTATCCCCATTTGTTGTAACTGGATTATTGTGCATCTCTCCCCTAGGCTATACACCCTTGGAGGCAGGAGACATTGCTGGTCTGTTTAAAATTTTGTCCTGAGTGCCTAGCATCTTGTCTGGTATATAAGAGGTGCTCAATAATTATTTCCTGAATGAGCTAACAAACTAAAGAATGAATAAACAAATAAATGAATCAGGGATCAAATTTCAGCTCCTCAAATAAATACATTCATAAAAGAGTCCTAGGCCAATGATTAAGTGATTTTTCTCAACTTTTTTAGTTCTCAGCCTTTTACAAAAGTTCCAGAGCATAGGAAGTCTACCCAATGTGTTATAAAACTAACATCAACTTTTATTTAAACACAACAAGAAAAAGAAGAGTAGAGGATTGACTTTTCATAATATACTTTCTTGACTTGCTTGGCTCATTCATGAGGACATTCCATGATTCCAGGTAATTCCATGAAACTCCAGGTAATTTCAATGTGCACCCAGGGCTGAGACCCATTCATCCAGGCAGCCTCACCTAGGGCAGGATGGGAGGAAGTGAACAGTTTAGGAGACCCGTGGTCACTGATAATCAGATTTAGATATTTCCAATTAAGCCAACCTCTAGCCATGTATATTTTTATTATTAAACACTGCATTTATAAGCGACACTGAGATTACAAGATTAGGATGTATTTTTACCTCTCCAATTACTTTGAGAACCAGGACATGCTGATCCGAGAATAGCTAGACAGAACAATAGAACAAAAGAGCCCTGAACTCTATGCTGGCCTATATAAGAGTGTATTTTAAGATAAAAGTGAGTTAACAAATCAGTGGTAAAATACATGATTATTCAGTAAGCAGTGCTGGAAAATTGTTTAGTCATTCAAAAAAGGTAAAGATTTCTATCCCATATAGTAATACAAGTAAATTCTAGTTAAATGTAAAAGAAGAAACTAAAAAACAACTTGAAGTTGGTAAATATTTAATTTTTATCATGTACACACTTCCTAAAACATTAAAGTACCGACAGACATAGCAAATAAAAATATCAGTAGCTTGTCTGCATTAAAAACATCCATGTTTATATATATAAACATCTATATGTATATATGTCTATGTGTGTACATGCACATTTTAAATTAAAAGACAAAAAGGGAGACAAGTATTTTTTGTAAATATAGCCAGGTTAATTTCTTTAATATTTAAAGAGATCTTAAAATCTGTTTTTAAAATGATTAAAACTTAGGGAAAATAGGAGAAGAGCACCATTATATATGAATGAAAGAAGAAATTTAAATGTTGCTGGCCCACATTAAACATATGTCCAATCTCACTAATGTAATAAAAATTGGCGATTTAACGAATAATGAGAGATCATTTTTCAGGTCTAAAACTGGCCTATTTTTGCTTTCCTTAATGATAACTCTCAGTGCTAATGAGGGCAAAGTGCAGTGTTTACTTTCGTTTATGGTTGATGCTAGCCCAAATTGATAAACCTTAAAGAAAGCAAATTAGGACGAAAAGGCTTTAGAAATTACAATTTTGGCCCACTAATTCCCCTTCTAGGAATTTATTCTGTATAATTGCCAAGTTATTTGTGATAGTGAAACACTGGAATGACCTAAATGATAATAATGTGAGAATGGCTAAGTAAAATAATGTGTTCCTTATGACTATAGTATTCATGTAGTAATATTATTTATTATATTATTTAATATGTTATATTTAATACATTATTAATTTAGCTCCATGCTAGTGAAGTGTACTTCAAGGTCATGAGAAAATGTCCATGACTGAACCAGGGTATACAATGCATGAACTAATAGGGATACACAAACTCTGTGTGCATGCATGTGTGTGTGTGTGTGAGAAAGAGAGAGAGAGAGAGAAAGAGAGAGAAAGACTAACATGTCAACAGCAGATCTCTTTAGATCAAAAAAATAAAATTTATTTTCACTTTATTCTTCACAGTTGTCTTCTTTTTCCAAATTTCATTACGAAGTCATGCTTTTCAATCCGAAGAAAAAAATGAATTCTAAGTTAAAGTAATATATAACTTTCTAAATACATTCTCAGATAACAGTTGCCTTTCTTCTTTTTACTTCTTTCTCTACTGGTGTGAATCAGTCCATAAAAGAAAGGAAGTAACCAAACTGCCGAATTCAGATAATGATCTATTTTTGATGTTTGTATCACAGCCTTTTTCTTTCTTTAACATTGAGTTTATGCTTTACAGTCATGTTTGGAAAAGTGATTCTATCATGAATCATGCATGTGGGATACTAATCTGTAGCAGACAATAATATTTAATCATTATCATTTCAGATTTAATTGACAAAATGTCACAGCTCCACAAAATACACATTTTGCTTAAGATAGAAAAGCAAGCCAGGGCTACCGGGAAGAAGCAGCACATTGAGTAGGTAAATGTTCCAGTGACACTTAAGGATCCCTTCTGAGAGAGGAAAGCTAACTTAGTCTTAGGTTTCTTCCACACTCATTCCAGTGTAGTGTCCAAATACTCAGCTTACTTCAAAATAAAGCCAACATCCTGGGAATCCTAAAATCTCATGTTTTGTGAAAAACTAAGTTCTTTTTTTCTTTGAAAGTTTATTTATTTTAAGAGAGAGAGAGAGAGTAGGTGAGCAGAGGAGAAGCAGACAGAGAGGAGACAGAGACAATCCCAAGCAGGCTCCATACTGTCAGGGCACAGCCCTCTGTGGGGCTCGAATTCAAGACCCATAAGATGCTGACCTGAGCCGAAACCAAGAGTCAATGCTCGACCAACGGAGCCACCCAGGTGCCCCTTGTGAAAAACTATAAATTCTCATATGGGCTTTAAAATGTCTTCAGAGGTGAGGATGAAGTTGTGTCACTTACCTGAAGTCTTTCTATATTTGGAAATCTCTAATATACACTCTCTCTGTAGCATTGTATTGGCTTTCAAATTTGTTCACTGTTTGCGGATTTGGTTTTGTCTTAAATGTCAAATGAGGAGCAGGACCTCTTCTTAGCTCCTATCTCCATAGTTAGAAGACATGTAAAATCACAGATGCCTTATAGACATCTGGCAATGCTCTGATCTTGCTTGGCAGAGCAGATTCATTTCTTGATGTCTATTAGCCCTTTACAGAATAATTCAGCTTTTGAGGGCAAAGCCATGCTAAGGGGAAAGGAACACTCTAACTTTGGAGCTGTCCTTTCATTCCAGACCAGGCAGAGACACAAGGACCCCATTCTGAAAAAGGATATGACACTGTAACTACCTTTAGTCTGCAAGAGGCTCTTACCTCAGTAAAGATCATTTTCCTCCAGAAAGAGAGCCAACTGAAGACCACAGTTGATGTGAGTCCTTGATAATGAGAATGTTTCCCTGAAAGCACTTATTCTGGAAGATGAATAAAAGCAACAATGATCAACATTTGTTGAACATTTACTCTAGGTTAGACAATGTTTGAGCAATAATTTATAGATAATAACTCATTCAATCATTGCAAGAACCCTAAAGTTTTGTGATGCTCTTAGTAAAATAATGGCAGAGAATCTCAGGCATGGACAAAGATAGCAATGATAAAGCTGGAATTTACTTAATCCTGAAAATTAATTGTATTTCTGTATAGTAGGAAAAAACAATTGAAAATAATACCATTTTAGGGGCACCTGCAGTCGGTTAAGCGTCTGACTTCGGCTCAGGTCATGATCTCACGGCTTGTGGGTTTGAGCCCCACGTCAGGCTCTGTGCTCACAGCTCAGAGAAAAATTAAAGACCTGAGTAAATAGAGGTTCATGGATTGAAATGCTCCATATTTTTAAGATGTCCACTTAAAATATTGATCTATGGATGGAAATTTATCGTTGTGTCAGCAAGCTGTTACATAGAAATTAAAATGATGATCCTAAAATTTACATCAAAATACAAAAGACTTAGGATAGCCAAAACAAAAGACCCAGATTGGAGAACCAACACTTGTGGATTTCAAGGGTTAGTACAAACCTACAGTAATTATGACAGTGTTGTACTGGTTTAAGGATAGACAAATAGATCAATTAAACCAAATAGAGATTTCACATATACATTCAATTAATGTATTGTATTACATGTACACATATGTATTACACATATACATTCAATTAATTTCCTACAAGGCACTAAGGTAAGTCAGTGGACAAAGATGGAATCTGGAGGTGAGGCCTGGTCTTCCAGCTGCACCTATGATTAGGGCGGGACTCACTATGTCAGCATTTCAAGTGGAGGAGCTGGTGCCTGGGTTTAGCTTGAGTTAGAACCCAGGTCTTCTCGAAGCCACAGCTTATGTTTTTTACCTCTATGGTCTATCGCATCCTAAGGTTGTCTTGCAGTGTTGGGATATTATTGAATTAAAATAACCTGGACTAGAAACAAGTAATTTTTGTTTTAGATTTTACTTACTACAAATAGTTAATAACTGCTATAATTACTTATCACAAAACCAAAACCATCATAGAATCATGAAACAATCCCTGAAACACTGGGATGTGACACTGATCAATACCCTCTACAAGTGATCAAATATATGCACAGATAAGTGTGCCTGCATTCCTGGTATTTAATTTCACACCACATACACTTCCTGCTGTGGACAGGGTCTCAAATGTACAATTTTGCACTAAGAGACATGCACAAACTAGAGTTTTGATATTTGTTCTTTGTTGGTTTAATTTTACAGTGTTTATTGGAAGAATAATAAAGAATTATAACGTGTAAACAATTACATATTTATAAAAATCAAAATATGTACACAGATGCCAATTTTGTCCTTTGTATGAAACTAACTTCCCCATCAATATTAGGTAACTCGTTAGCAATCTGGAGCATTATGATCTTTGGTAGGTGACATATTGAGTATGAGTGTTGTTTGCTATCACTCCTTTTGTTTGTATGTTGGTTTTAAATTAAAATCTTTATTTTGAGATATTTGTACATTGTTACACAGTTTTAAGAAATAATACAAAGAGATCCCACATACCCTTTATTTAATTCCTTACAATAAGATCATCTTGCTACAGTGTAATACAATATCACAACCAGGATATCAATATTAATATAGTCAAGATACAACATTTTTCCATCACCACAAGGATCCGTTTTATACACATCCCCTTACCCTGTCTGTCCTACCTCAGTCTTCTCCCAAACTCTAGGCAAACACTGAGCAGTTCTCCATTTTTATAATTTTGTCATTTCGAGAATGTTATATACATGGACTCATACACTATCTAAACTTTTGAGGTTTCCCTTTTTTTCACTTCACATAATTTTCTGGAGATTTATCCAGGTTGTCAAGGTGTCCATTTTATTGATGAGTCATATTCTACGGTATGGAGGTACCACAGTTGGTTTAACCAAAAGCAGCCATTAAAGGACCCCTAGGTTTTTCAGTTTTGATGATTGTGAATAATTCTGCTGTGAACATTAGTGTTGAGGTTTTGTGAAAACATAACCTTCATTTCTCTGTGATAAAGTCCCAAGTGTGCAATTGCTGGGTTGTATAATAAGCACGTTATTTTTGTAAGAAACCTTCATGCTCTTTTTCAGAATATCCATACCATTTCACATTCCCACTAGTAATGTATGAGTGATCCAGTTTTTTTCTCATCCTTAGCAGTTTCTGGTGTTATCACAGTCAGTTGTTCTGATAGGTATGTAATGAAACCTCATATCCTCCCAAAGACTTGTAGTCAAAGTAGCTTGCAGTTCCCTAATGGATGATAGTGTTGAACATCTTTCCAAGTATACCTGAAGTATATCCTCTTCAGGGTAATGTCCCTTCATGTCTTTTGCCCATTTTCTCATTGGATGGTCAGGGGTTTCACTGCTCAATTTTGAGAGTTCTTTATATATTCTAGATCTTATTCCTTTCTCAGATATATGGGTTTCAAATATTTTTCTTTCAACCTATAACTCATGTTCTCATTCACTTCACGGAGTCTTTTGCACAAGCAAAATTTCAATTCTGATGAGGTCTAATTCATCATTTTTTCTTTTAAGGATTGTGCTTTTGGCATCAAGTGTGAGAACTCGTTGCCTTGTCCTAGCTCCTGAAGTTTTCTCCCATTTTTTCCCACAATACTTTTATAGTTTTGCATTTTACACTTAATTCAATAATCTGTGATTCAGTTCAAGTTAATTTTTGCCTATGACTGTCCAAGTGCTCCAGCATCATTAGTTGAAAAAGCTGTCTTTACTCCATTGAATTGCTTTTGCATCTCGGTCAAATACCAATTAGGGAAATTTTTGTGGGGTCTATTTCTTGGTTCTCTATGCTGTTCCATTGATCTATGTACCTATTCACTAATATCACACTGTCTTGATTATATAGTCTTGAAATCAATTAGATTGAGTCCTCCTACTTTATTTGTGTTACTCAAATTTGTTTCCATTCTTCTAAACTCTCTGCTTCCCCTATAGATTTTAGAATAAACTTGTCTATGCCTAAACAAAATGTTCCTAGGATTTTTGTAGGAATTGCATTCAACCTACAGATCAATTGGGGTTAACTGACATCTTTATAATACTGAGTCTTCCAATCCATGAACACAGTATATCTTTCCATTTATTTAGATCTTTGATTTTTTCCATCAGCATCTTGTTTCTAGGGCACAGAAACTGTACATGTTTTGTTAGATGTATGCTTATGTGTTTCATTTCTTTGGAGCAATTATAAATGGTATTGTGTGTTGAATTCCAGGTTCTACATGTTCCTGTTATTATATAGAAATGTGATTGCTTTATTTTCATGTGTTTGTCTCCTGTGACCGTTTTTGAGCTAGTTTACTAGTTCTAAGAGGTTTTTTTTTTTTTTAAATAGATTATTTGGGGTTTTTTCATGACAATCATGACATTTTCAAATAGGGACAGTTGTATTTCTTTCCTTCCAATCTAGATGGTTTTATATCTTTTTTTTTTTTTTTTGGCCTATTATTCTAAGATTCCTAGTACTTTCATGAATAATGTGATGAGAGTGAACACCTTTGCTTTGTTCCCAACTTCAGAAGGAAATTATTCAGCCTTTTGCCATTGACTATAATGTTAGCTGTAGGTTTTTAGTAATGTTTTTATCAAGTTGAGGACTGTCTCCTCTATTCTTAGTTTCCAGAGAATTTTTTTTATACCATGCAAGCCTGTTGAATTTTGTCCAATGCTTTTCTATGTCAATTGATATGACTTTTCTCCTTTAACCTGTTAATATGATGGATTATATTAACTGATTTTCACATATCAAACCAGCTCTGCGATGACCCCCACTTAGTCATCTATACGATGACTTTTTTTTTATATCACTGAATTCTGTGTTTGAAGCCTTTAGTTTTCTTTTTTCTTTGTTTATTTGCTTATAATACTGCTTTATCTGGTTTTGATATCAGGTTAATACTAGCTTAATACAAGTAGTTCTCTTCTTCTACTTCCTGGAAAAGATATTGTCAAATTTGTGTTAATTCTTTAAATGTTTGATAGAATCCTTTAGTGAAACAATCTGAGCCTAAAGATTTCTTTTTTGGGAGTTTTAAAATAACAAATTCAATTTCCTTAATAGTAGAGGTCTATTTATATGATCAGTTTATTACTGAATGAATTGTGGTGCTTTGTGGTTTTGAAGAATTGGTCCATTTCATCTACATTGTAAAATTTATGCATATACAGTTGTACGTAGTATTCTCTTATTATTCCTTTGATGTCTGAATAGTGTCTAGTGATACCTTCTTTTTACTCTTCTTGACATTAATAGTTTGTGCCTTCTTTCTTTTCCCTTGGTCAGTCTGGAGATTTGTCAATTTTATGAATCTTTTCAAAGAACCAGCTTTTAGCTTCATTGTTTTCTCCATTTTAATTTTTTTTTCAGTTTCATTGATTTCTACTGTTATCTTTATTATTCCCTTCCTTCTAGAGGAGGCCACTTAGGAGATGTAACCTCTGCTTGACTTGCCAGTTGGACCCTGGCAATCAGAGGCTCCTTCCTCCCTCCCTTTGGGATGTGGGTTCCCCCTGCTTTTTCCCTTCTCAGAGGCTGCTCCAAGGACATACCCTTGAGATAATTAATGATGCAATATTGAGAACATCTGAATGGTATACATGACTGAACCCATGGAAAAGCCTTTATATAAACTGTTAAGATGTGGCCAGTGGGTAAAGAAATCTACTCACTCTGTGGCTACCCAAGCCTTGTATGTAAGTTCTCTTACTTATTAAACTGCCACCTACCAATCTGGAATGACCTGCCTCTTTCTTAGGTCTCTCCCTTCCCTCTGCATATGGGGACCAGTTTCAGATTACATAGGAAGCTGCTAGGGAACTTTTGAGCCAACGTTTCCCTCTGCTTGTTTTGAGCTTATTTTGATCTTCTTTTTCTAGGTTCTTGAGATAGGAGCTTGGATTATTTATTAGAGACTCCTTCTTTCCTAGTGTATCCATTTAGTGCTATAAATTTCCTTCTCAGGACTGCTTTTGCTGTGTCCCACAAATTTTGATATAGTATATTTTCATTTTCATTCAATCTAATGCCTTTTTTACCTTCCCTTGAGATTTCCTCTTTGACTCATGGATCATTTACATGTGCTGTTTAGTTTCCAAGTGCTTGGAGATATTCCTGTTATCTTTCTGTTACCAATTTCTAGTCTGATTCCATGTGATTACAGAACACAGTGTATAATTTCAATTATTTTAATTTTCAGTTTGTTTATTGCTCAGGATGTGATCTACATTGATACATGTTCTCTGGACAGTTGAAAAGAATGTGTACTCTGCTGTCATTGGGTGGAATGTTCTATAAATGCCAATGAAATCCCATAGGTTGATGAGTTATTTTATATCCTTGTTGGTTTTTGATATAATGCTATCAAAACTGAAAGAGAGAGAGAGATTGAAGTCTCCAACTATAATTGTGGATTTGTCTATTGATCTTTCCAGTTCATTCAGTTTTTGCTTCACATATTTTGTGAGTCTGTTGTTTGCTGCAGACACATTCAGGATTGCTTGTCTTCTTGATGGATTGATCCTGTATTACTACATAATGTCCTTTTGTTTCTCTTGTAATTCTCTTTCCTCTGAAGTCCACTTTATTATTATTTATATCATAATAATAGTAGTAAGAGTGATAATATAAAAGTAGAAAGCCACTTTCTACTTTCTTTCGATAAATTTTCCTATGATGTGCCTTTCTTCATCTTCTTACTTTCACTCTGCTTAAATGGTTTATTATTAAATAAAGTTTATTTATTTATTTTGAGAGAGAGAGAGAGAGAGAGAGAAGGGAAAGGGCAGAGAGAGAGAGAGAGCGAGCAGGAATGGGTGAAAGAGAGAGGGAGAGAGAGAATCCCAAGTAGGCTCTGCACTGCCAGAGAGGAGCCCAATGCAGGGCTCAAACTCACCAACTGCCAGATCATGACCTGAGCCAAAATGAAGAGACAGAGGCTTAACTAGTTGAGTCAACCAGATGCCCCTGATTTGCAAATATTTTCCCACATTACACAGATTTTCTTTTGTTGATGGTTTACTTTGTTGTATAAAAGCTTTTCAGTTTGATATAGTCCCTCTTGTTTCTTTTTGGTTTGGTTGCCTTTGCTTTTGGTGTCAAATCCAAAATAATAATTGCCAAGCACAATGTCAAAGAGTTTACCTTTAATGTTTTATTTTAGGAGTTTCATGGTTTGGGGTCTTAATTCAAGTCTTTAATAACCCAGATTATTTTATCTGCTGGTGTACAATTAGTGTCTCTGGTTTTCTTTCTTGCCTTCTTGTGGGTTGCTTGTACCATTTTGAGAATTCTATTTTGATTTGTCTATAATGTTTATCTATATTCTATAATGAATGTGTCTCTTTTTTTTTTACTAGTTGCTTTAGATAATATATGTATGTAAAACATATACATAGAAAATACATATGGTTTTATCATTTTACAGTTCAAATTAAGAAAGGAAAGCATATCTTCCTTTATATTCCCTTAACTCCCTTGTTTGTAATATAGTTGCCTTAGACCTCAAGAGAAGGAAGAAGAAAATGAGAGAGTATTATATTTACCCTTATTTTTGTTGACCATTTTCTTTCATCTTTATTTATGGTCCAAAATTCCTTTGTTGTCTTGTTTCCTTTTTTGGAATTTCCTTTACCTATTCCTTTAGGGAAAGTTTATTGGTGGCAAATCCTCTTAGTTTTTCTTCACTTGAAAATGTCTTGAGTACTACTTCATTCCTAAATGACATTTTTGCTGGATATAGGAATCTGGATTGAAAGTTCCTTTCTTGACGCACTTGATAAATGTCTGTCACTTCCTTCTGGCTTTCATGGCTGCAAGACAGAAATCCACAACTAATGAAATTGTTTCTCCCCTGTAGGTGAGATGCTTTTTTTTCTCTTGCTGCTTTCAAGAATTGTTTTTTATCTCTTTAGTTTTCAGAAGTTTCACTATAATGTTTCTTAGTATAGATTTTTGGGCTTATCCTGTTTTGCATTTGCTTAGATTCAAGAATCTGTAGGTTATGTATTTTGCCAAATTTGTGGAATTCTTACCATTATTTCTATGAGTGTTTTGGGGCCCCACCTTCTTTCTTTTAGTCTTTTTTCATACCTTGATTACACACATGTTACATCTTTTGTTGTAGTCTCATGAGCCCTGGAGCTCTCTTCTTTTGTTATTTTGGGATTTTTTTTTTCTCAGCCTATTTTCTCTCTTTCATTAAGACTGTGTACTTTCCATTGTTTTATCTTCAAGCTTATTATTTTTTTCTTTTGTCCAGTACACTCTGTTATTAAGACCATCCATTGAGTGTTTTATTTTTCTTATTGTATTTTCAGTTCTAAAATCTCCATTTGGTTCCTTATATTTTCTATTTCTTTGCTGAAACCTTTTATTTTTTTTCACCTTTCAAGAATGCTTGGAATTGCTTACGGAGGTATTTTTATGATAGCTGCTTCATCAGAAATTCTAATTTCTCTGTCATTTCTATGTTATCTATATTGGCTTTTTTTTTTTCATTCATTTTTGTGTCTTCCTGGTTCGCAGTATAAAAAGTGGCTTTCAACTGAAACCTGAACTTTTTGGTTATTACATAATGATTTCTGGTTCTTATTTAAACTAATGTTTGAACTTACCTCCTTTGACACTGCCTTGGCATGGAAATGGTTGGGGGTGGCTCTGCCTCATTACTGCCAGGTGAAAGCAGAAGTCCAGATTCCCTGCTCTGTACCCATTGGCACCCGAGGTGAGGATTCCTTTGGGACTGCCTGGTGGAAGTGGGAATTCCACTGATAGTTTCTGGACTGGGAGACGTCAGAATGCTTTGGTGCTGCTGCCCACATTGCCCACGCTGACTCCTGGAGAAAGGGCATTAGCTTCATTACAGCTGCATGGTGCTGAAAGCTCTAACTCTCCAGTAGGTGTTAACCCCCCAGTGGTAACTGGGAGAGTTGCATCCTTACTACCAAATGGAGAAAAAATTCCAGGCTCCCCATGTGGACTCCACTGATGTCTTGGAGGAAGTCATTGTTGCCCAGTGGATATGAAAATCCCGGCATCCTACTTTGCCCTCTGACATCACCCATCACAGTCTTTGGTATTTGGGGTGCTTCATTACAGTCTTATGAGGATTGACATTTGAGCTCCCATTTGGCCTTTGCTGGCATGGATTGGAGAGGGACCATGTTTTTCTCTGTGACATCTTGCTAAAGCAGATATATTATTTTCCAAAAGTTTTGTTTGTTTGTTTGTTTGTTTTATCTCCTCTATCTAGGTTTTCCCTTTCCTGGTCCTATGACTAGACAGAGCAGGCTTTGTTTGAGAATTTTTTTGCCTGTGCATTTTGACATTTCCAGGTTGCCAACTTCTTTAGCCCCAAGTGTGAGATATACAAGGCAAAAGGGAAGCCCAGGGAACTCACCACAATGCTAATTTGAGTGTCTTAAGGCTTCTAGTCTGTCCTACTTCTTTTCTTTCTCTTCTGAGTCTTCTTATGTTTGTTTTAGATATATGTATAGGGTTTTTAGTTGTTCTTAGAATAAATATCTTCCCAGAGTGGGTAATTCCAGCATCACTTTAAAAAATACCACATATGTTTAAAACGATTAAATTTGAATCAAATATGGAAGGCTGAAATCATTACTATGAAGTACTAGTGTTCTGAAAAACAAAATGAAACCAAACAAAAAACAGGTTTGAAATTAGTGTCTGGACCGTGGGGAAATTTTGGAAGGTTTTTAAGACCAGAGATAAGAAGGTCGGGTTTCCATTAGAGCGAGATAACAAGGCAGGACACCCTCAAATGAGAAGATGCCAAGAAGCTGGGTAGGAGACTGTCATTGTAGCACAGGCACAAAACATTGAGGGTCTCCACCAGAGAGAGCATTTGGGAAAAAGAAAAGATCAACTAGGAAAAAGACTGTGGGCTTACTAAGATAAGTAATGATTGGATAAAGGAAAGGAAGGATCCAATGTTGAGGGAAAGAACTTTAACTTATTCATTTATTCCATAAGCATTTATTAAGAGTCTCTTCTGTACTATGACTGGATTCAGGGGACACAACTGTAAATTCAACACAGTCTTGCCCTTTAGAATATGATTGTGCCACAGACATAAGCAAATAATTATAGTGTGAATACGCCCTAGTTTAAGTTGTTGCTGGTGGTGGTGGTGGTGGTGATGTTGGTGGCATAAGTTGTTGATGTTGTTGTTGTTGTTGTTGCTGCTGTTTTAACCTCCATAGCTAAGAGTTTAAAAGGTACAATAGCTCTTATTTCAGATTGGAGTCATCAATTCATTTCTAAGACAAACTGCTCTATTGTTTGAGGGAAAAGATCAGACCAAGATTTATAATCCTATATATAAAAGCCTGAGTCCTCTTCTGAAACACAGATGTTTAGAGCACTGTGATTCATGAGAGCTGCTTGATATGACAAATGACATACAACTTGGTCCCTATTTTAGGCAAAGTTATATTCCTTTAAACTTTCCATGAGAAACAAAAAATGTGTTTTTATCTAAGTATAGATTTAGATTATGAGGAAACTATAAGTTATTTTCTGTTAATGTGGAGACAGGTGTGATCTCATTAAAGCACCTGTGCATGGAGATCAGTTAACAAGACCTGGAAGATGACAGGAAATTTGACTTTCAGTCATTGCTACCAGAAGCACCATAAAGTGGAACTCTGTAGGATTTTGTCAAACTCAACCCAGAGTGTTTTGCTGGTGTTCCACATGTGTACTGAAAAGTGAATATCCCAAGACGCACTGACGATGAATGATGTTCTTCGGTTGTTGTCCTAGTGAGGGCCATAAGGGAAAACTGCATGTCCACAGCACAAGCTTCTCATTTCCCTGAATGGACTCGATGCTGGGGTTGTCAGACACCCTGGGAAGATG
Organism: Lynx canadensis; assembly: GCF_007474595.2. Taxonomy (NCBI): domain Eukaryota; kingdom Metazoa; phylum Chordata; class Mammalia; order Carnivora; family Felidae; genus Lynx; species Lynx canadensis. The sequence goes on from NC_044314.2 coordinate 44,913,267, forward strand.
CTACACCTGGACATGAAGCAAGGACCTCAGACTGGAGACATGGAGAATTCCCAGGAGTTGGACATGAAATCTGAGCCAGAGGCATACACAGAAGTTGCTCATTTATGGAAGTGGCTTGGCCTCAACTCTAGAAGCACGGAAGGACCCAGGCATTGAAATGCACTACAGAGGAGCCTGAACATGGGTATGGCTGAGTGTCTGACTATAGCCACATCTAACAGCACGTCAAAGTTCTACTCTCCTGTTATTCCCAGTGTATGCATTGGAAAACCTCAACTGTGGCTTTGATTATAAGGATTGTAGATAATCAGCATACGTGTCTGATTGATGTTTTGGCAGCATGAAAAAGTAAAGTGCAAACCCTGGTTACCCAAGGCCAGGATGTCACTTCACTTCCAGGTTGATTTCCTAAATGAAATGGTCTAAGCATGAGCTAGATGCTACATACCTCTGTGGTGGGGAGGGAGGCAGTTACTGAAAAGTTAACCTGGAAGGTGTTGCTGGAAAACAAGGTAAGTCAATAAACTGGGCCAAAGGAGACAGAAGAGCTACCACTCTCTTTGGCTAACACAGGTCCTGTAAGAAAAAAAAAAATCATCAAGTATCTTTCAATTTTCATGTAATGGTAGAGAATTTACTCACCTCCTTAAGATGAAAGCCACATTATTAACTTACTTATCTCATATTTTAAATAGATCATGAGAATCTGCAGAAAAATTTTTAAGGGTCACAAGAGATTCAAAATAAAAGGTTAACAAGCCATGAGAAGAAATCAAAGTAGAAATATCTCAAAAGCTATTGAACAGAAGAAATAGCAACTGTCAAGCTCTCCAAGTGATGAGCAGTCTGTCTTTTTACTATAAATAATTCTTCTAACCAGCAGCCTTCATAACTATTCCTCATTATGGAGAATGGCACATAATCCAGTATCAAATTTTGCCTTTGATAATATACAATAGAACTGATTATTGTCTGCCTAATTCTATGAAGTAAAGCCACAGAGAACCTGATGACCATTTGATAGCTCTTTTAGAACTTGACAGTTGAGCTAGCTTTTGTGTGGACTAAACAACTCCTGTGTGGGGAGAGGAGCAGGGACCTTCATAAATTCAAATGACTGACAGTATTGTTCGAATAGAAAAGTATCATCCATGTGTGGAGGGGATTAAAAGTAGAATTTAGAAGTCCCTAGCAGCAATCTCAATCTCAAAATAAGAAAATACAAAGGAAAATGTAAAAAAAATGAGTGCTTTATACTGATAAAATATTTAATTGGTTAAATTTTTATAATATATATGCTGTGTAACACTGCACCATTTATATGGTGTGAAGAACTTATAATCAATCCTTCAAGACATAAAACAGGATTCTCTTTTTGCATATGCTGTACCTTACGCCTAGAATATTCTTTCCTTTGTGTTTAGCTGGCTGAGGACTACTCATATGTCCAGAGAATTTCCATTGTCTTTTCCTCAGAATGCCATCTTGGAGACGAATACAAAAATAGACAGTGGCCAGAACATACATGACAACAAAACTCTAACCCACCAGCCCAGGAAGCCAAACCTTAATCTCTCAACAATGGGTGCCAAACAATCAGGACTTGGGCATGACTGCCAGCTTCCTTATCTTTTTGTCCTTGCTTCTAACTCATGGCCAGTAAGAAAAAGCCAAAGATGTTCCCAAAATCGATCACATAAGATGCTCTGTTTCCAGCTAATTCACCTCCAGCTTCCCCATGCCAATAGCCTCCTGTCAGAGCATACATGAAACCTTCCACTTTTTTGTATGACTTCCCCCACACCACACCCCTTTCTGCTTTAGAGTTTCTGCCAAGCACAAATGATGGCTGAACCCCTTTTTAACAAGTTCAGAGTACATAGCTTTTGTTTGTTCTCATTTGTGTAGTTCATTTATTTCCATACATCCCTGACTTTCCTCTTCTTAGCATCAGTACCAAAGGACTTAATTATAAGTCACCTTCACAAATAAGGTTGGCTTTTGTCATAGAACGACAATGTTTCTCACTTTAATAAGGATTCAGTATAAATTCAACAGATCTGGTCTATATCTTCATTGGAGTATTTTAGTTTTCCACAATAGATTGTCAGATATATACCTAATTATTTCAATTTTTGGTGCTATTGCATACTATAGTCTTAAGTTTCAATTCCCAACTGTTCATTATTAGTATATAGAAATATGATTGGTTGTGTCCTATGACTTTTCTAAACTCGTTAATTAGTTCAAGGAGTTTTTTATAGATTTCTTAGATTTTTGTATGTACTACCATAACATACTAGAGTGATTCAGATTTTTTTTATGGTATCCTTACTGATTTTCAAATCAGATGTAGGAGAAAGTATTTTAGCCAATCAATTTCAAATACATGTAGAGCAATAAATGTTTAATGAAAAGTTCCTTTCTCTATGTTCTTTTCATTTCTCTAAGGTGTTCTTAACTTATAATTTCAAGATGTGTACTGTGTTTATGGAATGGGAGATTAAATATCAATATTAATATCACTACCAATTCTCTCTAAATGATCTATAGAATTAACTCAATCCCCAAAATATCCTTGAAGATTATTTTGTAGATATCAGCAAGCTTATTCTAAAACATAAGTGGAATGACAAATGAATTAGAATAGCCAAAACAATTTTTTTAAGAGGAAAAATGTTGTAGGACTCATACACTGCTGCTGGTAATGAAAAATGGTACAACTTTGGGAGGTAGTTTGTCAGTTTCTACAAAGTTAAATATATAATTTAACATATGACCCAGCACCCTGCGCCACAAGTATTCACTCAAGGGAAATGAAAACTTATATTCACACAAAAACCTGTATGTGAATGTGTCAGCAGCTTTGTTCATCATTACCAAAAACTGAAAACAACAGAATTGCCCTCCAACTGCTAAAAGGATAAAAAAAGCATGATACATCCATTAATGGAATACTACTCAGCAATAAAACGTAACAAATATTCAACAATATAGATGAATCTCCATGTATTATGTTAAGTGAAAGAAACCAGACTCAAAAGCTACAAATCAAACTCAAAATGATTTCATTTATATGACACTCTAGAAAAGAAAAAACTATAGGTAGGGGGAACAGATCAATGACTGTCATCGATTAGTGGTTAGGAAGGAATTGGCTACAGGCAGTCAGATTTTGATATTGATAAAATCTTCTATATCTTGATATCATGATAGTTGTGTAACTGTATGCAATTGTCAATGCTCATAGAATTTTATAACAAAAAAGTAAGTTTTACAGCATTAAATTTAAAACTTAAACTATTTATCTTAAACTCATAACAGGTATGTAGGACAAAGAAAGAGGAAGATGATTTTACTACACTGGATTCTGGTCTTGGTCCACTTAAAATAAATAATCTAGTCTGAATGCCATGTTTAAGAGTCATAGACAAGGGGCGCCTGGGTGGCGCAGTCGGTTAAGCGTCCGACTTCAGCCAGGTCACGATCTCGCGGTCCGGGAGTTCGAGCCCCGCGTCGGGCTCTGGGCTGGTGGCTCAGAGCCTGGAGCCTGTTTCCGATTCTGTGTCTCCCTCTCTCTCTGCCCCTCCCCCATTCATGCTCTGTCTCTCTCTGTCCCCAAAAAAATAAATAAAACGTTGAAAAAAAAATTTAAAAAAAAAAGAGTCATAGACAAAATGGTAAGTTTTGGGCTTAGAGACTCCAAGGTGTAAAAATGGTCTCCATTCTATACTTCTTATGAGACATGTTTTTAATAAACAACTTTAGTCAAATGGAAGAATCTGTCCTGAGCGATACGGTTCTCTATCACTGAATGATCAAATAACTTAATCTGAGCAACTATTCTGTGGGAAGCTGGAGAGAGGAGAGCTGATGGCCTTTAAATTCCTCCAAAACCTGAGATTCCAGTATTCTATCAACATGGGATCAGTGGGGCTGAGGGGTTAAGGTGGAGGAGTAGCAGGAGGACCTATGCTTGCTTTGTCTCTCAAGCACAGCTAGATAATTATCACATCATTCTAAACACCCAGGAAATTGATATGAGGACTGAGAAAACAAACTGCATAACTAGAAGGAGAAAGGGGCCCACATCTTGGAAGATAGAAGGTGCGGTGATGTGATTTGGGGAAGACACAAATTGTGAGTGCTGCAGAGGGGAGGGAGCCCTGATCACAGGGAGGAGAGAGAGAATAAGAGAAAGAAAGATAAAGCAGCATGTAGAGATCTGCACAAGAAAAACACTTCCCAAAAAACCACTGACTGGGAAAACGAAAGGAGCTAATTATCACAAGTTTTTACAAGAAGCCGTGCTGAAAGTCTGAAGTTTTAGAAGTCTGTGCCATTACCAGGATTGAGTCTGGTGGGCATAGTGGTGCTCCTCTGGAGAAGGAGGGCAGAGAACTAGGTGTGGACAGCATGTTCTGAGGACCCCTTCTGTCACGCTGAGAGAGACAGTTCCCCTTCCTGGAGTGCATTTGGGAGAGGTCACATTTGGGAGAGGGGGCCTCTCAGAGGACAATAGAGTCAGCAAGTGCCATTGAGCTGCCCTGTTCATTAGCATACAAGTAGAGACACCTGCTGAGGGAAGCTAACCTAGATGCCAGCTTTTTACTACACTTTATCATACAATCCAAGCTCCCGTGTAGTCATGCGACTGCTTTTGTGGGACAAACCAGTACCAGCCACTGCACAGCAAGACCCTCCCCCAGAGGATCAGCACAGGTGCACACTGTACCAGGTCTCTAAAATTTGGAGTTTTGAAACCCAGCCCCAAGCCTGGGATAAAACACAGGAGCATTGTACCATCACTGGGTGGGAAGATGGCATGGATACAGACAGGGTGAAGGTAGGGATCTAATGGAAGCCTGGGACACAAGAGGGTAGGTTGTTCATTCTTCTGTGAAGGCTTCCTGAATAGCAGCGAGCTCAAATTCCCCTCTCCAGAGAAGAGAGCGGACAACACCATTCTTCATTCTTCCCATCAACACAGAGAGACTTCAATGAGTGGCACAGCACACAGAGTAGAGGCTTGAGCTACTTACACCAAGCCCTGCCCCCTGGGTTCTGCAGGTATCTTTTTTACTAGGGCAAGTGTGATTGACAGCCAGAGTAGCAGCAGGCCCCTCCCCCAGAAGACCAGCACAACCCCTTCCCCCCACCCCCTGCATGCATCAGGTTTATTGATCATAGAGTGCTGCAAAGCTTCAGCTTCAGTGGAAATAGAACCAGGCACAGGCTTTCCTAACACAAAAGACAGAGACCTAGGCAAAATGCCAAGATGGAGGAATTCATTCCAAAAGAAAGAACAAGAAGAGGTCATGGCCCAGGTGCTAATCAAAATAGATATAAGTAATATGACTGAAGCAGAATTTAAGGCAACAATTTTAAGGATATTAGCTGGGCTTGAGAAAAAACAGGAGAAAACAGAGAGACCCTTACCTTAGTGATAAAAGACCTAAAAACTAGTCAGGCCAAAATAAGAAAATGCTATAGCTGAGATGCAAAACTGACTGAATGTAACAACCACCAAGATGGAAGAAGCAGAAGAATGAAAAAGTGATATAGAAGATAAAATTATGGAAAATGATAAAGCTGAAAAGAAGATGGAAAGAAAAAATATTGAATCATGAATGTAGACTTAGAGAACTCAGAGATTCCATAAAGTATAATAACATTCATATCATAAAAGTTCCAGAAGAAGAAGAGAGGGAAAAGAGGAAGAAAGTTTATTTGAGCAAATTATAGCTGAAAACTTCCCTAATACAGAGAAAAACATCCAAATCTAGGAGGCATAGAGAACTCCCATCAAAATCAACAAAAGCTGGCCAACACCAAGATGTATCATAGTAAAATTTGCAAAATATAGAGATAAAGAAAGAATCTTGACAGCAACAAAGGAAAAGAAATCCCTAGTCTACAACAGAAGACAAATTAGGTTAGCAGCAGATCTCTCCACAGAAACCTGGCTGGTCAGAAGGGAGTGGCATGATATATTCAACATGCCAAATGGGAAAAATGCAACCAAGTGTATTTTATTTAACAAGGCTGTCATTCAGATTAGAAAGAGAGATAAAGAGTTTCCCAAACAAACAAAAATTAAAGGACTTTGTGACCACTAAACCCAACCCTGCAAGAAATATTAAAGGAGACTCTCTGAATGAAAGAAAGACCAAAAGCAACAAAGATTAAAAAGCAACAGAGAAAATCTCCAGAAACAATGACTTAACAGGTAATACAATGGCACTAAATTCATATCTACCAATAATCATCACTATGAATATAAATGGACTAAATGTTCTAGTGAAAAGACATAAGGTATCAGAATGTATAAAAAAAACAAGATCATCTATGGCTGCCTACAGGAGACTCATTTTTGACCTGAAGACACCTACAGACCGAAAGTAAGGGGAGAACTATCTACCATGCTAATGGACGTCAAAAGAAAGCCAGAGTAGCCATACATGTATCAGACAAACTAGATTTTAAACCAAAGACTGTCACAAGAGATGAAGAAGGACATTATATCATAATAAAGGGGTCTATCCAACAAGAAGAGCTAATACTGTAAATATTTATGCCCTTAACATGAAGGAAACCAAATATATAAATCAATTAATAAAAAAAAAATAAAGAAACTCATTGGTAATAGTACAATAATAGAAGGGGACTTTAATGCCCCATTATAGCAATGGACAGGTCATCTAAGCAGAATATCAATAAAGAAACAAAGGCTTTGAATGACATACTGGACCAGATGGTCTTAACAGATATATTCAGAGAAATTCATTCTACAACAGAAGAATACATATTTTTTTTGAGTGCACAAGGAACATTCTCCAGAATAGATCACATACTGGGTCACAAATCAGGCCCCAACAAGTACAAAAAGATTGAGAGCACACCATGCATATTTTCAGACCATAAAATATGGTCTTTTCTTGTGGTTGACTATCACAAGAAAAAATTTGGAAAGACCACAAATACATGGAGGTTAAAGAACATCCTACTAAAGAATAAATGAGTTAACCATGAAATTAAAGAAGAAATAAAAAAATACATGGAAGCAAATGGAAATGAAAACACAACATTCTAGAACCTTTGAGATGCAGCAAAGGTGATCCTAAGAGGGAGGTATATAGCAATACAGGACTTTCTCAAGAAGCAACAAAAGTCTCAAATACACCCCTAACCCTACACCTAAAGGAGCTAAAAAAAGAATAGGAAATAAAGCTAGAGCCATGAGTAGAGGGGAAAAAATAAAGATCAAAAGCAGAAATAAATGATATATAAACAACAACAACAACAAAAAAAACCCACAGCAAGACAGATCAATAAAATAAGACCTGGTTCACTGAAAGAATTAATAAAAATTAATAACCCCCTAGCCAGACTTATCAAAAAGAAAAGAGACTGATGAATGAATAAAGAAGTGGTATAGTTTCACCATTATTTCCATCCCTGTTTTACTGTATGGCTATTTTAGATAACTTGAATTTCTCTCAACAAATTACTTTCATTTTTGACAGGCCAAAATGACCCAGCCTAGTTCTAAGGTAGAATAATCAAAATAAGTGGAGGAACCAATATTTTAGGAATAAGAAAAATACTCCCCATAAGCAAGGTTACTCTTTTTGTACTTTCCATTCTCAGACTGCGTTAAAATATTTAATTTATTTAGCATAAAATATATAAACATAAACAATGTTATTCTCTGTCTTCCCTTTCACATTTAGCTTTTCTTTAACATGCTAAGGGTTGCCATCTGTTTGATTCAGTAAATTATCATGTTACACATGATTGATTAATTAAATCTTGACTCAGCAATTTGGCTATCATTTTTTTTTTTCAAAGACAATTTTACTATCTTTTACTAGAGATAGTTTTCTATCTCTCTTAAGAATAGAAAAGCTTCCGGGGCACCTGGGTGGCTCAGTCAGTTGAGTGTCCGACTTCGGCTCAGGTCATGATCTCACGGTTTGTGAGGTCTAGCCCCACGTTGGGCTCTGTGCTGACAGCTCAGAGCCTGGAGCCTGCTTCAGATTCTGTGCCTCTCTCTCTCTGCCCCTCCCCCACTCACACTCTGTCTCTCTCTCCTTCAAAAATAAATAAACATTAAAAATAATAATAAAAAAAAAGAATAGAAAAGCTTCCAATGTGAGAAAACTCTCTGAGGACTTAAGCAGCATAGAAACCTCAGAAAATGGACAATAATTATAATCTCCTCAGGTTTTACATGGAGAACCAAGATTGGTCTCAAGACTGGTCTTTATAGTTCTAGACCCACTCAGCAAAAAAAAATTCAACATTTTAACAGCCATTCATGGGGTTCACAGACACCTTGAAGCTTCTTTTAAAAGGATGTAGAGAGGGATGCCTGGGTAGCCTCTGACTTTGACTAAGGTCATGATCTCACAGTTTGTGGGAGTCTAGAGCCTGCTTCAGATTCTGTGTCTCCCTCTCTCTCTGTCCTTCCCCCACTTGTTTTCTCTCTCTCTCTCTCTCTCTCAAAAATATATAAATAAACATTTAAAAAAATATAAAGGATGTAGCGAAACGGAAATGGGCCCTTTCATTTGGCTTTTATAGCTCTACACATAAGAATTTGAAAATGAGTAGTCCAGAATAATTTCTCCAGCACCCAAACTGAAAGTCAGTAAGGATACTGACAAAGAAGACTGAATCACTCTGGTATTTTTCTGGAAATAAATAGTAGAATGACAGCTGGTTATAAAAAGACTTTTAATGCAGAAACTCTGAGGACAGTCGTTTCAAACAAAGTTTCTTTCTGTCAGGGTGAGACGTAATGGTCATGTTTTATGGGTCTACCACGGCCAGTCATTTAGAATTCTTTCTACTTAATCACATCTCTGATTGCTTGATTGTTGTTACTGTTTGCACTGCAGTTTCTTTACTCCAACAAGTAAGATGTCATTTCCCTTCTTTATTCATGTTGGCATGGACCTTCTGGAGTGGAATGTTGTCCTGGCACGCAATCACTGCTGCACAACAGAGATGCGTGGCATTTATAAAACATTTCTCATATGCAGGGTTACATATCCAAATTGTGCACCATCTGGGTTAATACAAATAAAGTTGCAATAAATCATTCGACGCATTGTGGAATTTTATATAAATCCATATGAATTTTTTTTTTTTACTTACCACATGGATGTTTTCCAATAGATCTATGGCACTATAAATTCAAGTAAGTTTATTTGTTAATAATCCCATGATTATAGCTTCATTTGTTGTTTTATGCCTCATGTAAAAATGTCATTTTTTTATTGCTAGCAAGGGAGTCTTGATTCAAACCATTTAATACATTGCCTTTTGTGCAGATGGGTTTTGTCCATCCACTGTGCGTCATCATGTCTAAATTCCAGGGTAATAGCAATTTTAACAATATGCCTAATGACAAAAAACTATGTTATATGTTAACTGAGTTTCACCTTTATGCAATTATGACATATACATGTTCCTTTCTTCCTCTTACAACAAAAGAAGTATCCTCCAGGTTCAGAAAACTTGAAAGGAATGGATTTATTTTTAACTTTCCCAATTATCTTCCAAGGGAAATCCAAGGGCAATACTTCATATACAAAGGAAGTACACAAGAAAAGGCATTGGGGTTTGAGGGGGTGGGAGCAGACAAGTCACTTGCAACTCTGCTCAACTGTAAATGAATTAAAATGGACCTTCTTATTTAATGTCCTTCTCTTCCAACCACTTTGGCTTCACAGGAAGCCCCTCCTCAGACAGTTCAGAATCTTGCTGAATACTGATTATGAATGGATCTGAAAGTAAATTACGCTAAAAGGACAAATGAGGGATAGCATCATCACATAATACTTTCCTTGGGTGTTCCTCTATTCTTAAAGTTTGGTGAAATTACTGGTGTATGTCTGTCTTCCGTACTAGACTATAAACTTGGTGTCTTTGGAATGGCATATATTGATCACATAAAACAACAAAAGCTATTTAACCAAAATGAAAAAGGGGGAGTTATTATTACAGGCAACAAGGAAATCTAGGGAAAAGTAATTGCGAGCCATGCCTTACAGGAACCCCTGTAGGTGTTATCACTCCTACACACGACTGTCTTCTCTTCCCACCCGCAGAACATGTGGTCTTTGTTTCATATTTTTGTTCTGCTTCATTCTTTCAGTCCTCCAGAGGAGTAGAACAAATATTATCACACCAGTTTACAAATGTCTAAGGTCAGACAGCTGCTGAAATTAGAAACTAGATTTTTTGAATTTCAGCTGTGTGCCCTTGTTTTGACCCTGTAGCTGTGTTCAAAATGTGAGGGACAGTGCTTCAGGAATCGCTATTAGCCAAGAGTTAACTGTGGTAAAGGAAGGAACAGTGGAGTGAATACTAATGCTCTTGATTGGAATTTCAATTCTGCTATGTACTATCTGGCTGGTGGAGGGGTGAATCTCTTAACCCCAAGCTTCAGTGTCCTCCTCTGTTAAATTAGGGGAAATAATACCTGCCTTTTGCACCCAGAATTTTGGCCTTATTGCATAAAGTAATGTATGGAAGCATTCTAAATCAAAATATGTAGACACATGTAAACAGTTAACTATCTATACTGCTTTTTAAAAGAAGTCATATTTATAATTCTTTGCTATTACATTGTTCATTCACTTTCTGAAATCCTTGTACCTTTCTCTATCCACCCTTCCATGTCTTGATCTCAAATCTGGAGAAAAAAAAAGTAAAGCTTTTCCACATTTAATTTCTGACTAATATGTTGTTTTTACTTAGCCACTGTTCTTAACTACAATATTCATCAAGAATAGATGATAAGATGTGAACTGTGCTTCTGTGAATCCCTGTCCATTTAAAGTAAGTTGAAAATTTAACTGCAATTTTCCTAAGTCTGAAATCTTTATCATTAATCCTTAAACAGCGATTCATACCTTGGATGTCAACAGATATAATTTATAATGGCTTGCTGATTATCTCCAGAATTTCAAAATGTCTACCTAAAATCATGCTTATATCCATGTATGTTTGTCTACATAGGTTAAGTATCAAATTTCCTTCCTTGTAAGGAATTATATTAAATAATCACTGATTCATTCCATGAGAAATTGAATTAGTTAGCTAGTAAATATAATTTATTTGATAGACAATTTCTTTAAAAAACATGCGGCCCATGAATGAAAAAAATGAAAGCATCTCTTGATAGTACAAAGTTGGAGAAACTCTGCATTCTAGTTTTTAAAACAAATTGGCTCTTAGCTGAACCAAGAGTGTTCTAAAAGGAGGGAAATTATACTCGGAACCATGTCACTGCAAAGGTTCATACTGCAAAAGGCAACTTCAAAATGAAGTTATCCACAAACTGCTTCACCAGTAAAATGTTCATTGTATAGGAGAAAGAAGCAGGAAGCTGAATGTGAATGTGCCACAAAAACAGGATAGGAACACGTGTTGGTTGAATAGTGAACCCCCCCAAATTTATGTCTACCCAGAGCCTCAGAATGTGACCTTATTTGGAATTAGAGTCTTCACAGATGCAATTAAGATGAGGTCATACTAGAGCACGGTGGGCCTGAATCCAGTACTGATGTCAATAAGAGAGAGATTTAGACACACAGACACACAAGGAAGAAGGCCATGTCACAAAGGAAGCTGAGATTGGAATGTGAAACATCCATAACCCAAGGAATGCCAAGACTTGCTGACAGCCAGCAGAAGCTAGAAAATGGCAATGAAGGATCCTTTCCTAGAGCCTTCCGAGAGAGCATGGCTCTGCCCACACCATCATTTTACACTTCTAGCCTTCAACCTATGAGAGAATAAACTTCTGTGGTTTTAAACTACCCGGTTGTGGTATTCATTATGGAAATGCTAAGAAATTAATGCAGAAGGTTGAAGTAGTTTTGAAAATTATGTTTACCAATTAACAAGCTCTACTTCTCCATTTGGACCCACAAGTGCGGGGCAGGTGTATTTCCCTGATTTTTGGCTTCCTGTCAGTTTTCAATTTTCCAAAGTCATGCATGAATCCCTAATTCGGCACACAAATTAAAGTTAGTTGCCCAAACATGATACGCAATTTTCCAAAGTATTTAATTTACTTAGTTCCTTGATTTGTTTATACTCTGAGCATCTGAGTCATTTACTTATGTAAGTAAAATGACGTATTTATACACAATTGTCTGTGCTTATGCATATAGTTATGCATATTGTACACAGGAACATGACGTGACTTACTTTTTTCCAGATTCAACACTTTTCTAGAGTCTCCAACAAGACAACAGCCATCAGTTAAAAAGCCACTAAAGAAGGATCAACTTATGCAAAATTTACTAGTGTGCAGTGTTGAAAAACATTAAGTATTGTACTTGTGATAAAATTGCACACAACTAAAGATACATGTACACATGCACAAATAAATGAGTAGATTAAAACCAGTGAACAGGCTACCTTAAAAAAATGAAAACAAAAACATCACTTTCCCAACTAGGTATTATACTGGCTTTGACCATCTATATGCAACAGAAACCCAGGTAAAATCTGCAGATTCCTTGGCCTCACCTCCACAAACTCTTATTCAGTAGGTCTGCAGTGAAGTACAAAAAACTTTAACTTTTCAGCAACCACCTTCTACCTAGATATGAGAATTAGGACTCCAGTTATCCTGACACAGGTTTTCAACACATGAGTCTTCCAGAACACCGCAGAGAATTTAGATGTAATTGATGAAAACCTTAGAGCCGCAGGAATACTTGTGACAAGACTAAAGCACATGGCTCACTGTGTCAGAGAAGGACTCAGGCTAATATTTAATGTTGATTGACTTGTCGTTAAAACAGTATTCTCAAGTTTTTGATGCATTAATTGCTAAGTTCACAAATATTGAAAAGAGAAATAAACATACCAATCTAAACACTTGGATGCGATAACTCCAGACCCCAAATCATAAGAGAAATGCACTATTATTGGATCACCACTTGTGCCCTTATGAAGATAAAATGTATGGCTGGTACTTAATAAATGATCTCTACTCTAAGAAAAAGAAAAGGGTTAAGGAGAAAACTTTCTTTGTACTATACTTGAAACTTTTCTGTAAATTTTTGATTATTAAAAAAAAACACAACTACTGCATTATTTCTGAGACCATAAATAATGATAAGGTAAGGATTCTGCTTAGATACCAAAAATACCTTGGTCTAGGATCTGGTCCTGAATTCTGTAAATCAAAAAAAAAATTTTTGTAAATATTTTCAGAAGTGATGCCTATATTGAAGAGGCCAACTCACATTAATTAAATTCACAAGAGGAGGAAGTATAAATTACAATGCGATTGTTCAATTATAATTTTTTAAATGCACAATGTTTGCGGGCATCACCCATTCAAAATCACTGGTGGCATATTCTCTTCCTGTAAGGAAAATATTTAATGGAAGTTCTAAGTAAATCAGAAGAGGATGTTGGCTAAACTTGGAACGAGAGTTGAAGAATGGTTAATGGCTAACATCATCAAGCTATCATAATGTATATATATTTTTCCATTATGTATGGGAGTTATAGGCTTTGAAGACAAAAAGGACTACATTCACATTCTGGTTCCAAACTTTATTTACCTAATCTTGAACAAATTAACTAAACTTTTAAGCCTCGGTTTCCTCACTCAAAAAGCAAGGATGGTAACTTTGCAAGACTCATTGGACGATTAAATATACTAATGCACATAAAACATTTAACACACAGCTTATACTAAATGTTAACTTGTGGTTACTATCATTATTTTGACAGCTAAGTGAGTTGAATAATTGCTCTGAAAGGCAGAGGCTCGTTCTCTTGTAGACAGGCTTGGGAATATACTAGTAAATTCTTACTCATTGTCATACTATTTCCAGTCTGCTTGGTAACTTTCCACTTTGTGTTAACTCAGTATTTCTGCAGATTGGGTTAAAATTGCTGTTGATACACTAGAGCTTTAGAAAAGATAATACAAGAATTTTTTATAAGATGTCTAACCAAATGCATCAAACATACTAGGGGCTTTATGTATGTTTGATAAATGAATAATTACATGAATAAATGATTGCCATAGATAGAACTGGGATGTCTTCAAAAGCCCTCAGTACTCACTTATAGATTATCAGTTAAAATAGATTATTTATATAGTTGTCTACTCTTCATTGTTATGTATAGAATTTTTAAAACTTCATCCACAAATTATAACCTTCAAGCTTTATGGTTACCTTGAAGGTATGAGATGCTTTTTGGAAATACAATGGTAAAACTTAGCCCAAAAATTTTATTCTGGGCAACCCCTTCCCTTATTATTCCAATGCATGAGTTGTTACCCTACTAAGTTGCAGACCCAGTGTATAAAATAGCATCACAGATGCCTAAGAATTTAATGCCATTTCCAATAATACCCAAATTATTCCCTAGGTTGTCTGTCATGTATACACTATACTTTAAATTCCATTTGGGGTAGAGTATCATGTTTAATTGAAGATTAAGACTCTGTTGTGACTTACATTGACCCATAATTACAAAGGAGGAAAAAAGTATTATGATTAAGAAATAGTTCATATACAAATTCTTAGGTATTTAGGACAAGTCAAATATTCCACATTTAAATGCTTTAAAGTATCATTGATATCTACTGCAAATATGGTTTTAAACTACAATCTTTTTTCCTGTTAAAAAATACCTCTTTTTTCCTTTTGAGAAATTGGCATCAGATCCCTGAACTTCTCTTCCTTTGCCTCAATCCCATTTTACTTTCTGAGCTACAAGGAAAGCTGGCAGGATGGGTAATGTCAACAGAGCCTGATGATGATGATAAGCTTTCCTGAGATTGGACACAGCTAATTTGTACCTCATTGTTCTTGGGGCCACACATGAACAATGCGGCCTTTTACAGCTCCCCCTGAAATCATCTCATCAGCAAGGTGATCAGGCTGGCTAGCACCAAAACTCCACACCAGGTAGCCTTAGCTCCATCTCAGGTCAAACCGCTTTTCATTTCCTCAAAAATCTTAATGAGGCTCCTGGATTTGAAAGTAATCTGTCTTTTGCTTTCCAAGGGTCTAAAGCTCTCAGGGTCTCCTGCCAAACAGGTTTTGATGGTGAGGGGGAAAAAGTCCCACTTTTTTCCCCTCCTACAACTAAAAACATCTGGGAATAGATGCCATGTATCTGACCAGAGAAATGATATCATGGAAGTGTTGGTCTTCTGACCCATTTTTGGCCACGTTGTGCCATGGAAATAGTGCTTGTTTATCATCTGATGGACACTCTTAGACAAAGCTTTATGACATTATTTAATATCACTAGCAGTAACCCCTAAGCTCTGTGCTTTACAATTGCTATTGGCTAGGGACACAAAAGCAACATCTGCCAGGAAATATTTATTTATTCAATAGCTTTTCTAGAACCCATCACCATAATCCCTACCCACAAAAGGGAAAACCTCCAATAATATAAATAAATCACTTGCAGGTTGTGACACTTAATTGAGCACAGTAAATTGAACGATTGCTCTGACTCCCAAAATCACAGCTGCCTTATTATTGGAATGGTCTTAAAATAAAAAAAGCAAAACATGACTCTCACTTCTCCTACTCCTGATGCCTACCTCCTGGCAGAATGCACCCAAACCATTGAATCCCTTTTGTTCCAGACCACGCATCAAATACAGTCCAATTGTGCTGCAATCTAGCTCACCCACCATTTGTCATTGGCTCCAAAGGAATAGGGTTGTTTTTGTTTTTTTTTTTTTAACTAATTATATACATAAAGGAAATGCCATAAGCTTAATGATTCATTTTTCTTCAATTTTTAGATATTTTGTCTCCTTTTGCAATCTAATAATTTCCCACTATGAATATTACATGTCCTTCTCCAGTTAATTATTTATGTTGATGAAACATGGCACCTACTGTGCCTTCTAGGATTCCAAGTTGAGCATGATTTCTATGCACAGAGAGGGATTGCAGCTCAAGAGGACTTTGGTTTGTGGAAAATAGATTAGGTTGTTTGGTTTTTTTTAATTCAACATTCACCAATCCATTTTATCCCTACAAAATAATTCAATCTGTCACTACTATTCTTGTTCTCTGAATGTCATTTCATATATTTAAAAAAATCTCTTGCAATCTGTCATCATAGAGACCACCAGGCAAATTTCGAAAGTCCACCCTAAACTGTAGCTACTTACCAAGTTATAGTGAATGACTGGGGACTACAAACACTAAAGGTCTAAGAATCTTTTTCTTTTTAGCATAGAACACTTTTCAATCAGAATCTCTGACTATCAGAAATACTTTAGTCCTACTAGAAGTGGTCTTTCTAAAATCCCAGACCAACTTTAGAGGAAAGGAATCCTAGTCCTTTGCTTATTGAGAGGGAAAATTTGGGGGGAACGTATTTGGAAGACTAGAATCCCTGTGACTTCTCTTCTTAACATATTTATTAACAAAGATCTAGACCGATTTCTGGGGAGTTGAAAGTCTAGTTTTCTGATAGAATGCAGTAAAGGGTAAAATGCTAAAAATGAGGGTCATTAACAAAGGAGAAAATAAGCTAGAAACACAGTCCACTCATTGCAAACTGAATTTCTAGATAGTATAAGAATTATTGACAGTACTTGTAGAAGATTTGGATGCCTTCTTTAAGAAAAAGAATACAAGGGCAGAAGGCCCCTGTATGAATGTGTTTTTACATGCTTACAAGACCACAAAGAGCAATATTTTTAAACAGCTTTATAAAAATAAAAGGTGAGCTGAGTATCGAGGAGATAAGCAAAAAAAGGAAAATTTCATTGCTCTTGAACTATTGAAGCAAGTGTTAATTTTTTAATTTTGCTTTTCAATGTGTAGATTTGTTTTCTTAATTAAAAAGTTAACATTCATGACAAAAGAAAAAGAATACACAATTAGATATAAGGTAAACAATATTTAAAGTAAGAAAAAATCGCACAAAAGATAAATTTTTAAAATATTTGGACATTATCAAAAAAAATAGCACATTGTATTAGTAAATGACCTGATACACCTCTTTAGAGTTTTTATTTCTTAATTTTGGGGGCTGTGTGCTCTTTGATCATCTCTTCATATAACAATGACTTTTAAAAAATAGATTATTTAGTTTTTCCTCTAACTTGAGGAATGGGCATTTATTTTTTATTATTGAATTTAGAAATTTTTTTAGCTTCATATTTGTTTTTGGTAATGTCAATGTAAATTCTTATACTTATTATTAAACTTGGGGCAAAACTCCTAATAAATGTCATATATATGAGCTATATGATGTGGAATAAATTTCCAGACAAGCTTCTTATTTTGCTTCTTCATTATTATCCAAATACTTCTACTTCAGGGTATCAGCATATTAAGGGGTAAAAACATTACCACCATTTATTCCCAGCACTAGCTTAATTACAAACAGATGAGACTTAGAGCCATCTAAATATATCCCACTGAAGCCAATCAAAATGTATTCTCAACTCAACTTTTATCTAACAAGACTCTTTAAATGCCCATGGCCGCTCCACTGACACTCCATGTGAGAAACTTGATTTCTTTAGCTGTGTGATAAATGATAAATCTCTGATTATTGTCCTGGGAAAGAAGGAAAAATGAGTATCAGTATCAACAAAATACAAACACTCTATTGAGCATAGCTGTTGGGAGGACAAATGTGGAAAACGCTACAATATTCAGTATTTGAAATCTGGCCAATGTTACA
Organism: Lynx canadensis; assembly: GCF_007474595.2. Classification (NCBI taxonomy): domain Eukaryota; kingdom Metazoa; phylum Chordata; class Mammalia; order Carnivora; family Felidae; genus Lynx; species Lynx canadensis. Next base: position 44,930,991 of record NC_044314.2, read on the forward strand.
TTAATAATGGCAGATAAAGAATATTTTATATATATTGTGCTAAACAATAATTAAGAAACTTATGCATGTGTACTATTTCAACATTTTTTGGGTGACTTTTAAAATTTCTTTAATGTATGTATGGAATTGGCTGACTGATCTCAGTGTCACATATGATTAGGTTGATAAATCTGAGACACAAGGTTCCAAGCAATTCTAAGAATTTCTTAAGAAGCAAGCAATTCTAAAAATTCTAATTAATTCTCATTCTAGAGTTCTATTTGAATTCTAATTCAATTAACAAGAAGCAATTTCTAAGTTTGCAACAATAAAAATAGTGTTTTATCTTCATCCATTTCTCATTGGGAGGGTATTACTGAGAAAGCCTTTTTCTAAAGAATCCCTCCCAATTTTCCAAACTGGGTTGCTTTGTACTCTATATGGAGCACTTAGCCTTCCACTTTCATTTTTTTTTTTGTTTCATCAAGACTGAATTACAGTCATGGAGGATCTGGGAAAGGCTTTCTCTAGAAGGCTTAATTTGTGGCCTTCAAAAATAATTAACGAATTTTGACTTTTCCATACAGAATGACTCATCCTATCCAAACAACCATGTTTGTGTGTTTCAGTGATTACTCTCCTGATTTGGTCTCCTGACTTCTGGTTCATAACCAAGGAATGGGTGTGTTGCTTAGTTCCTTATTTTTTGTAACTGGTCCAAGAGTGGTTCTTAAAAAAGAGTTAAAAAAAAAAAGGCGGGGGGGGGGGTGCCTGGGTGGCTCAGTAGGTTAAGTGTCCGACTTCAGTTTAGGTCATGATCTCACAGTTCATGGGCTGACCCCCCGCATCGGGCTCTGTGCTGACAGCTCAGAGCCTGGAGCCTGCTTCGGATTCTGTGTCTCCCCCTCTCTCTGCCCCTCCCCTGCTTGTGTTCTCTTTCTGTCTCAAAAAATGAATAAATGTTAAAAAATAAATAAATAAATAAATAAATAAATAAATAAATAAATAAAAAGACAACCAACAACCAAGAGTGAAGTTGGCAAGTTGGTTGTTTGCGTATGCAGCTGGCATGTGCCTGTGCCTGTGGCAACATCTGTGTCAGTCCTAAATTTAATTTCACAGCTAAATGTCCCAGGAGCAATGATATTCAAGGGTTTTGTACTGTGTTCATTCTTTCTTTCTTTCTTTTACATTGAATTTGATACCGATTCACTGATATGTTGAGTATCCTGTAAAATCCCAGTGATAAGATAATTATGATTTCTTGTTTCCGAGGACATTGATCAAAAGAAAAATCAGAGCATAGGTATCTTAATATTTTGTATTAGCAAGCAAACTAACATTATAGAAACATAAAGCTTTCTAAATTTAAAACTATGAAGACTCTATATAATTAATGACCCATTTTACTAGATAAGAATAAAAGACCCTTAAAAAAGATTTGTATGGCTACACTATAAAGTAACCTAGGATTTACAGGACTTAAAATAATTATTAATGCTTAGACTAAATTTTACAGCTGTGTATGTGTTTTGTACAGAAAAAAGTGATTTATTTCTGAGATATAAAAGTGGGATGGAAGCTTTCCCTAGTGCATTTCTATTGTGATCTAGGGGACAAGCCAGCTCCACATGCAGTAAATTACGGTGGTAAGTACTGGGATTTATTCAACTCAGCTATATAAAATACGCCAACACCCTTTTCCAAACAGGACTGAGAGGCAGCAAAATAGCCATAATCTGTGTGTTCTGCTCCCTAAAGTAAAATAGCCATGAGATTGAAAAAGAAGTTTTTCTCTTCCAACTTTGAAAGAAGCCGGGTTTGCCCTAAGTGTTTTCTATAAGGCTATGAATGTATTTATCTAAGGTAATTTGGGGCTGCGGTTAACTAAAAAAAACAATGCCTTTTAAGTAAATTGATCATTACTAGAAAAACTGAATGCCTTCTCTGACCTTCAAGGCACTGAAACATCCTGCATGCCCCCTTTACATTATCCCAAGCACAATCATCTCATGGTACTTAACACTCAGTATTATAATTGCCTATTTACCTGTCTGTTTCTCCCATCAGAGAATGGAAGATCATTAAAGGCAGATCATGTACTTTGTTTATCTTTATTTCATCAGTGCAAGACCTGTGGAAAGCACTTGTCAAATATTTATTGGATGGATGGATGGATGGATGGATAAGGACAGATGGAAGAATGAAAGTAAAATCACCCAGAGATATTCTAGGTTTGGGAACCAAATAATATTCATATTTTTTAGTCATAGCTTAACATGTATTTAAACAGTAATAACTCCCAAAGTGCTTACAACACTACATCTAAAACAAACAAGAAATTTCTCATATTTCTACTGCTAGGAAAAGATAACCTTGAGGCAAGGTGGTATAAAACAATAGTTGTAGGGCTCCTGGGTGGCTCAGTGGTTAAGCCTCTGACTTCAGCTCAGGTCATGATCTCCCAGTTTATGAGTTTGAGTCCCTCATCGGGTGAGCCCCTCTCTCTCTCTCTCTCTCTCTCTCTCTCTCTCCGCCCCCCCCCCTTCTGCCTGCTTCTCTCTCAAAAACAAAAAAACAATAGTTGTAAATTCTACTACTACTAACAATAATAATCCACAATTGTTGGTGGTCTTCCATCTACTGGTAGAGTAATAACTGTTTCTCATGCATTTACATCTCACAACTCTTATATACCTATTTACTATTGGGGAAACTGAGACAACAAAGAGGTTCTGTAACCTTCCTACAGTCACAGAGTAAGTAGAAGAGCTAGGGCTTGGATTCAAACCCTCAGAATAGAGGGTTCGTGTACTTCATCACTAGGCTATATTCTTCTCTTTAGGTAGAGGGACTAAAAGGCAAATATTACCAAATATTACAAAATTTGACCTACAACACATTTTCTGAGTATGAACCTCAATTACTGGTAATGAAAAGAGAATTACTTTTGGAGCAGAAAAAAAGCCCATCAAATTCAAGTATTTTTGTTAATTAGAAAACGAACTTTTTAAAATACCATGAAATTACTTGATATATCTTTGTAGCAACACAGAAAATATATCTGCCCAAGAGTCCTTATAGATTATAATCACAGTGCAAATGCAGAGAACATTTTAGACCAGGAATGGCATATAGGTTCCAACTTTTGTGCCAAAGTGGTAACCTCCTAGAGATGAATGCCAAGGTTAATCTGGAGAACCCCATGGTCAATTAGTCCCACCTGCATGTACCTCCACATTTGTTGGGTATATTGTTGGGATACATTTCTAATGCAGTGATTCTTTATTCAGGTTCTACATCACAATACCCTGTGGAGTCTTTACAAATTATACATACTAGGGAAAGACAATCCTTGACTCCATAAGTTTACAGTAGGGGCAGAAAAAGCCATATGAGCAGATTGTAATGCACAGTTGAAAACACAAAGTATCTTCCCATGTCTTCACAAATTAGGTAACCACCTCAAGAGTACCGATGTGAAAATATTTCTGGTTAAATTCATACATCCCTATGCATTTAAGTATTTTATCTACTTCAGGTAACAATGCAATGTATAATTTGATGGGAGTATTGGGAGTATGCATATGTTGCATATAAGATTTTAATTCTTTAAATCTATAAGTTATTAGCAAATAAAAAAATAAAAGCAAGACAGGAAAAAGGTGAGCCAGGAAATATGACTCCTATATGGTTGTTGTGACCAACCAGTAACGTCCTCAAAACTTTCTGGAATCCAGTTTGTCGGCTGCAGTTCCAGGGATGGAAAACAATGTCATTGAAGGAGTAAGTCTTCCTTTTGCACTTCCATTTCAAATAGCAAAAGCTCAATATTTTCTGTAGTGAAACATTATAAATGAAAGCTCTTCGAATAACTCCAGAAGCACCAAAAGAATTTTAGTTACACGAAAGACGCTTTTGAGAATAAAGAAAGGGAAAACTACAGAAGAATCTTGAAAGTTACTTTTTTTCACCACTGCACCAAAATAATAAAGTTCTGAAATATTAACATGTGAAGGGTAATCTTTGAGACCTTTTGCCACCTCCTAAAATGGAGAAAGGTTGCACACATTTTTGTCTTGCTGCTATGAATAATAAGAAGCCATGGGATTCCTTGTAGCAATCCTGGAATAATTATGAAATAGCTGATTAAGTTCAAAGTTAGTATGGAAATCTGTTCCTTTAAAAGTCTTTCATAATCTATCTCTGAAGAGAGATAATTCTATCAAATTTGAATTAATCCATAGATAATGGCAAGACTACAGCCCACTATTATGTATCTACATATAAGATATGAATATTGCATGTCTTCTCAGATTTTATATAAAAATTACTCAGGGCCAGATTATAGAAGGGATTAATTGTAAACAGTACGAGTTATGACAGTCACCCCCAGAAAAAGATTAATCAATTTCAAATACATAACTTGACCTAACAATAATAACCTAACTACAGATAATTCTTTGGAGAGTGGATTTTCTAAATGCAGGTCACACAATGATCCCTTCATAGATCCAATAAAACATTTGAAAAATTACCCTATCTGGTATCATTATAAAGTATAATCAGGTCCCAGTATTATCATCACTACTGAAGCCTATAGTAGAATTAATTGTTCTTCAAGTCAAAAATAGACTCTTTATCAGGAAACCTAAATTAAAGCATTCCAAAAGTTCCCCTTTCGAATAGTTAAGCACATTATTAGTAGTTAGGATATAAGCACTTCTTCATTTTATCTTTTGTTCATTGCTGGTTTTCTATTCTCTCAGTTTTGAATTCATGTGTGTATGATACATACAGCCACAGTTGCTCAACATAAATGGGGCTTTCTGTATATTAGGATACATTATCCAAAATGTGTATGAAATAATGATAACAGAATAGATTTATACTTTGTATAAGAATACCTGAATTAAGGGTTTAAAGTTTTTTTCTGAAGTGTGGTTACCACTTTTAAGTGTATACTTCAATAGTGTCGAGTATATTCACATTGTTATGCAGCCAATCTCCAGAACTCTTTGATCTTGCAAAACTAAAACTCTGTATCTGTGAAACAACAACTCCCCATCCCCCCATTTCTTCGCAACAAGTCCCTGGCAACCACTTTCTATTTTCTGTCTATGAATTTGACTTCTCCACCTTACATAAGTGGAATATGGCAGTATTTGTGTTTTTGTGACTGGCTTATTTCACTTAAACTGATGTCCTCAAGGTTTACCCATGTTGTAGTATGTGTCAGCATTCCCTTTCTTTTTAAGGCTGAATGTTATTCCATGGTATGTGTTTACCACATTTTGTTTATCTGTTTAATCACTGATGGACACTTGGGTTATTTCTTCCTTTGGTCTATTGTGAATGATACTGCTCTGCACATGGGTGTACAAATATTTCCTTGGGACCCTTGTCTCAATTATTGTAGGCATATACCCAGAAGTGTAATTGCTGAATCATAGAATAGTTCCACCTTTAATTTTTTGAGGAACCACTGTGCTGTTTTTCACAGGGGCTGCACCATTTTACATTCCCACTAATAGTGCACAAGATTCCAATGTCTACATCCTCACCAACACTTGTTTTTTTTTTCTTTTTTTATGAATTAGGCCTTAACTAGAAACCTTAAATCTAATGTTTCTATATTAGAAAAAGCCCAGTGATGATTTTTCAAGTAATCTATCTATTATACCTGCTGGGAATGAAATCTGAGCTTTTTTCTTTCTATAGGAGAAAACTGTTAATGTTAAAGGTGAGGAAAATAAAAGTTTTCTCATTTTTTTCTTTTTTTATTTTTAAATAAAACTTTTGTAGGGGTGCCTGTGTGGCTCAGTCAGTTAAGCTTCTGACTCAGTTTCAGCTCCGGTCATGATCTCACAGGTTCAAGACCCGAGTTGGGGTCCATGCTGGTAGTGCAAAGCCTACTTGGGATTCTCTGTATCTGCACCTCTCCGCCCCAAATAAATAAATAAGCTTTAAAAAATAAAACTTTTCTAACAACTGTGGGTAACAGGCAAGCCCTACCCCCCTCCCCTCCAAAGAGCCAACATGATGCTTTGTACAAATATGTTCTTGAGAAATAATCTCTTTTTATAAATGAGACATGTTTTTACTTCCTACAGAGTTTTAAAATTCAAAGTGAGTTTCAAGATTCCTCAGGGTAAAGGACATACACTTTTCGGTGATTACTTTACCCTCATCTACCTAACAAATGTTACCTCACTTAGTAACTACCTTATTTGGTTGTTGTGACAATTAAATGGATAATCCACGTAAAGCACTCAGAACTGCCCATTATAAATTTAATAAGTGATTATAAATGATCACTATGATCATTTTTATAATTATTTGAATATTGTAAAAAGCAATAGATAAGCAAGAATTATTAAATGCCTAACCATATCCTTAACAGTATATCAGGTACTGTATTGAACATTGTCAAAATAAAAATATAATCTCTGCCCTAAAAATAAATGTAACTTAATTTGAAAAGAAAGATAAGCACAGAAAACATATTAAGTATAATGCAAGGCAGGATTAAAATACCTCCTTTTGAAACTCCCTTTGGCATCATGACTGTAGTATTCTTGTTTTCATAATACTTCTTCCTAATTTTTTTTCCTCCACCCTATATAATTCTGACCTCAGTTCCCTTGTCTTGTTTCCACCTGCTCTCTCCATTGGTGATTTTATCTGCTCTGATTTCACCACCATGAAGATGATCACAGCCTGGAATTCTCTCAATATTTCTTATTCAACTACTTGATGAGCAGTGAGACACCAGTGCCATTTTGAAAGTAGATCAAAACTCAAGTGCTTGGGGGCGCCTGGGTGGCTCAGTCGGTTAGGCGGCCGACTTCGGCTCAGGTCATGATCTCACGGTCCGTAAGTTCGAGCCCCGCGTCGGGCTCTGTGCTGACAGCTCAGAGCCTGGAGCCTGCTTCATATTCTGTGTCTCCCTCTCTCTGACCCTCCCCTGTTCATGCTCTGTCTCTCCCTTTCTCAAAAATAAATAAACGTTAAAAAAAAAAAAACAAACAACTCAAGTGCTTGTTTCAATTGTTGTTTTTGCTACTACTTGATAGCTGTCAAAATCCTTTATTTCTTCTCCTTTATCTACAGAACAAAACCTAGAAATCTTAGTCTGTAATGTAAAAACATTCACAATATGGCTTAAAATCAGTTTTTCAGCTTTATCTTTCCTATATATACTCTGAACTAATAAAACCAAGCGACATACAATTGTCCTTAAAGAACTTGGAATTTTCTTCTTTATACCTTATCAATGTAGTTTTCTTCTCTCTGAATTGCCCTTTTATTCATCTCCACTTATTGAAATCTTATTTAGACACCAACGTCTATCTCAGAGGTGTATTCCTGCAGCCTAACCACAAGGAATGTCTCACCTCCCTGGACCTCACAGTTCTCTGCACATAGTCTACACCTACTCTGAGGTATCTTATTTCTAGATATACGTGACTATGCACTAGATTGCCAGTCTCTGACAATGACTTCATTGCCTTTGCATCTTAAAATGAATGAATAAATGAATATGTAAACAGATGGATGGCTCAGTAAATGGATGAATAAAAGTAAATGTATTTTTTATATATATTTGAGAGAGAGAGTGCAAACAGGGGAGAGGGGAAGAGAGAGAGAGACTCTTAAGCAAGCTCCATGCTCAGTGTGGACCCCAGTTCAGGGCTCAATCCCATGCCCCTGAGACCGTGACCTGAGTCAAAATCAAGAATTGGATGCTCAATCGACTGAACCACCCAGGTGCCCCTCATATGTATATTTTTAAAGGAAAATTGATTTTGTAACTACCTAGACTGTAAGAGAGGCCAGAATTAGGGAGACACCCTGAAGACTGTTGCATCATTATAAGTATATAATCCACACTGGAACTTCCTTAGCAGACTGTGTAATTGATTTAAACTACTAAAAGATTTATTTTTATTATTATTTTTTTTTTTTTTGTAAAATGTTTGTCTCACATGTTACTTTTATTTTACTCAGCTGCCTTTGCACATTTCATTTCAGGATCTAACTACACAGAGAGTATCTTAGTCTCCTCAGGCTGCCATAACAAAATGCCATAGACTGAGTGGCTTAAACAACAAAATCTGTGTGTGTGTGTGTGTGTGTGTGTGTGTGTGTGTGTGTGTGTTTTAAGTTTATTTATTTATTTTTGACAGAGAGAGCATGTGTGTACTCACATAAGTGGGGGAGGGACAGAGAGAGAAAGGGAGAGAATCCCAAACAGGCTCTGTGCTATCAGCATGGAGCCCGACACTGGGCTGGATCCCACAAACCGTGAGATCATGGACGTGAGCTGAAATCCCAAAATCGAGAGTTGGACGCTTAACCTACCCAAGTGTCCCACAAAATTTGTTTTTCTCACAGTTCTGGAGGCTAGAAAATGCTAGACCACAAAGTCCTGCAGAGATCAGTTCTTGGTGAAAGATCTCTTCCTAGCTTGTAGGTGGCCATCTTCTTGCTATGTTCACACAATGTGGAGAGTAAGTGCCCCAGTCTCTTTTTGTAAGGATAGGAATCCCATCATAAGGGCCCCACCCTCATGGTCTCATTGAATTCTAATTACCTCCCAAAGGCTGCATCTCCAAATATCATCACACTGGAAGTCAGGGCTTCAGCTTGTGAATTTGGGGAGACACAATTCAGTCCATAGCAGTGAGGGAGGTAAGGAAATGTTTTGCCTTTCAAACATACCTGTTCAATATTATGTTAGTCATAGCGGCATTTGGCAAATTACCAAATCTCCCTGAGAATTACTAAACAAGTCACACTATACACTTCTATGATTTTACTCACACAGCAGTAGGAAAAAATATATATATTATATAGTACAAAGTATATATTATATGTTATATTATATAATTCTTATATCATATAATGTTCTGACCGATGTATAAGATCCCTACTCTATCAGTCAATACTTTAGCTACTACATCTTGTAACTTCCCATTAAACTTCACTTACCCAAAGTCAGAAGCAGTGTCATCATGAAGCTAAAGACACTTTAACTGAATGGCCCCTCACTTGCATAGGTTCCCCAGAGGGGCCAGAGCAATGTGTTATGATGTTCAGATATTTTCGTGAAATTTACAAAAATGAAAATTTTTTTATGCTTTTACTTAAAGGTGCCCTATGAAAGTGTATAAGCTTCAAGCCTCATAACACTTGGGTGAACCTCTGGGAAGGAGATGTAAAACAACCACAGGAGACTAGATCAGATTAACTAGTCGTCAAAAGGTGTTCTGAGATGGCAAACCCGACTTCGAGGCTGGCAGGATAGGATACTCAAGAGGGACTGCTACCACACAGCCCGCGGTGCCATGGTCTGTCTCATCTAACTCAAGCACTATGGGTGATTCTCTGTAACATTTTACTTAGGTTTTCAAGGTGTCTTTCCTTCCTGACACTTACTTGCATCTGGTCTCCTGATCGGTGTCTTGCTTTGAGACCCCAGTACTACGTTTCTTCATTCATAAAAATGAAGATAGAGATAAAACAAATTTCGCAGTGCTCATTATAAACATGAAATGAGATAACATACATAGGAATTTTTTGTAAGCTATTCATTTTATGCCTACTCAAGGTCCTCTGTGATCTGGCCCCATATGAATTTTCCGGTGCTATGTTCCACTAGAGCCCTTTTTGTATAATGTATTCTGACCAAACTAGGATGTTCTTCCATCTCTGGACTCAATTAGCATTTTTTGTGGGATCTGTGACCATAGCAGAAACAGAAAAACAAGCTCCCTAAGAATTACTTCAAACAAATAATACCTCAGGGTCAGATTATTTTACCTATTAAATTCTCTTAAACTCTGAAGTAACAGAAAATTCTCGTGTTTTATAAACAGTTAACATCATTTAAAAAATCTTTTTAAAAACCCAATCTATTTAATGAAGCTAGCAAAACCAGAGAACAAAATATGTTAAAGTCTTCTTAAAATAAAAGCAAACAAATAAAAGAAAAATTACTTAGGTTAATTTCCCCTTTTCCATTACTGCAACAATAGCAAAAATACTAATAAATCTCAATCAGTGGTTCATTTAAACTGTGTTTCTCAAAATATGGTTTGTGTATGTTTTTGTGTGGTTTTATAACCATATGATTAGTGGTGGAGGAGGGACTTCTAAAAATTCAAATTCTCAGCCTCCCCCCCTACACCTGCTAAATCAAAACCTTCTGCTTCCGATTCTGTGTCTCCCTCTCTCTCTGCCCCTCCCCCGTTCATGCTCTGTCTCTCTCTGTCCCAAAAATAAATAAACGTTGAAAAAAAATTTAAAAAAAAAAAAAAAAAAAAAAAAGGGGCGCCTGGGTGGCGCAGTCGGTTAAACGTCCGACTTCAGCCAGGTCACGATCTCGCGGTCCGTGAGTTCGAGCCCCGCGTCAGACTCTGGGCTGATGGCTCAGAGCCTGGAGCCTGCTTCCGATTCTGTGTCTCCCTCTCTCTCTGCCCCTCCCCCGTTCATGCTCTGTCTCTCTCTGTCCCAAAAATAAATAAACGTTGAAAAAAAATTAAAAAAAAAAAAAAAAAAAAAACCTTCAAGACTGTTACCATAGAATCTGCATTTTCACATTTGTTCCAGGTGATTCTTATGCAAACCAAAGTAAGAAATACGACGTTGACATTATCTACCATAACCATATAGCATTTGTATCAAGTAGGAATGCAAGGAATTACTAACATCAAGACATTTAGCGACATAAAGATTTACTTCAATAAAACCAAACAGGAAAAAATAAAACCCCACAGGATAGTTTCTGAAAAGATATCAATAAAATTAGACACCATTTATATTTTAAAAAAATCATAAAACCAATAATAGAAGAATGTGTCCTCAAAATGATAGAGAATAACCATTTTAATGCAGCATTTTTAACAGAAAAAAATGAACCTAAAAACATTAGCAGCATCCTTATTAATGAGCTAAACAAAAATATCAGAAATCTCCCATATCACTTATAGCTTAGAAGTTCTGATGTAGACATTAAAACATGGGATATAAAAGAACTTTGTTACTGGAATGGGGGAAACAGAATTACCACTATTTTCAGAAACTATTAATTCATCCATTGAAAATCCAAAAGAATATACTTAAAAATTTGTAATTAAAGTAAGAATGTAATGTTGCTTTGGACTACACACACACAAAAAGTCTATATACCAAAAATAACCAGTCTGAATATTCATTTACTTATTCAATAAACATTAACAGAACACCAAGAAAATCATTGAAGAATCACTGAAGAATACAATGAATATAAAAAATGAAACAAAATTTATAGAAATAATAAAGGAAACAACAAGGTTTAAAAGAGAATGGATATGTATCCCAGGAAAGAAGAATGAGAAATGATGGCTGAAAGCATGTGCTCTGGGGCAGAGAGATGTCAGCTCACATCTCGGCTGAGTGACCTTGGACTGATGTTTAACCTCCCTTAGCCAAAGAGGGCCCTGGCTCAGCAGATTCCCACCTACACAGCAAATGCAGTTAGATCGTTTCAACCTGTCCTCTATCTTAGAACATTTGGGTTGTTTATGATGTTTTTGACAAATAAAGCTTTTAAATTTTTAATTAGCCAGATCACTAAATCTTTTTTATGTGTTTGCCTCTTGGCATTACTTTCCATCTCTCTCCTTAGAATCTTTTTTTTTGGCTCCCTTCCTTGAATATTTTCTTTTGTCTGAGATGAGACATCTTTATTTGTCCATTCACTCTTTCTCAAGAGAGGCTTTTCACCACCTATTTTTCTAGTACAGATATAAGTTTATGTTTCGTCAAATTAAAAGACATACTTTTCTTTATTGTGATACCCTATGGAAGGTTTAGGTTGAATTAGAAACTAAAAGATGTATAACTTCTGCTTTTAAAAATATTTATCAATGTCAAAATCTCTCTGTCTCTGTCTCTCTCTCTCTCTCACATACACACACACACACACACACACACACACACTTTACCCCTAGGTTTTGTTTTCCTTGGTTTATTTTCTCATATATTTATGTTGTACTAGTATAGACTATGAATTTTGTAAGATAACTCAAATCATTTTCAGAACAAGACACCAAAATAAATAATAATATCAGAATATTCTGCCTGGAGAGCAGTGAGAGGCAATTCTAACTATATTCTCAAAGGAATAACCTTGAAGAGTTTCATTACCACATAACTGTTTATCAAGAGATTCAAAAGAGCTTACTGGAAATCAGAATGAGGCTGATAGTGTGGATGCTGCCTGCATGGGTCCTTCTCTGACCTTTCACCACCCTGCTATTATCGCTCAGTCTTCAAAGGACTTGGGTTGAAATCCTTTTTGAGACCAACTTTTACGGTGTTGTAAACATTTTACGGGCTTTTTAACATTCATATTCTTTTGTTTCTTATGCAAAGCTAGCATTTATTCACAATTATCTAATTATGCTTCCTTATGGTTGACTCTTTGGTAGAAGAATATTAATCCCTCAGTCTGTTGCTATGATCGTTGGTATCATCCTTAGCTGCAGTGTTTGTGTGTTCTTGCTGTAGTAGGAATTCACATGGGGGGAAACCTGGACCACTACCAGCCCCATTAGGGCAGTCCTCCAGACATATGAATAAATTGGAAATGGCCATTGCAAGTGTATGTTGTTAGTTTCAGTGTGCATTCTGTTATCCGGAAGGGTCTTGTTATTATAGCCCTGAGCCCCTAAGCTTCCTGCATACCAGGAAGGCATATGTGACAGCATTTGGTAATGGGGAATAGTCAGAGCTTTCGGCCTGTTCAGACCTGCTCAGACTCCTCAGATTAGCCGTGGCAACCAGTTTGTCTCCATGCAACTGAGGGAGGCCAGGAGAGCTCAGCCAACAATACCCGTCTGTTCTGGCCCAGTTTATTATCCCTGAGCTAAGTAAGCTCTTAAATTAAGCTCAATAGGACACTGAGATCTAAGTAAATTGCAAATGCATGGCCCTAGGGCAAGTGCACACAATCCAGTGAACCAGGGTAACTCCTGTGACCTTGGGCAATTCCTTTGTCCATCCCCACACCTCATACTCCAAATTCTCACCCCTTGCTCAAGGCTGTTACTCCCCCGTATCACAGCCAATGACTTCTAGAGAGACCAATGAGGCTTTTAGATAAGACTCTTAAGCCTCTGACGGGAATCAGACAGCTCTGGTTTCAAGTTCCAACTCAGCCACATACTAGCTATGTGGCCTTAGGCAAGTCACTTAACCTCTCTGGGCTGGCTTCCTCCCCCATGGGGTGTAGTGACACTTAGAACTGATCCCACAGGAACACAGTTCAGCATGAGGCCTGACACCTGAGCACTTAATAGCTGCAGGCTAATATATTCATCACAAGCAGTAGCATCTGTCCTTACACTCAGCCCCTCCTGACTCAGATAATGAGATGCCTCTGGTGAAGGATTCTTCCCTCACCTTGTGCCCGGAACCCATCCTTCTCCATCTCCTCTCTGACCTTCAGCAGTCAGTGAGGCCCGAGGTCTCAGGTCCCTCTCTCCATGACCCTCCCTTTCAGGCATATAAACTTGTACTCAATGTCTGATCAGAAAGCATGTATGCAAAACAAAGCAACAAAAAACTTGCTGCCTCTTTTTCTGGTCACTGTCACCTTTCTCCCTTCACAGCCAAGCCGTTGGAAAACAGTCATGCAAGTAGCTTCACAGTCTCCGTTTTCTTAACTTTTATTTCCCTTCAACCCAATCTGGCTTCCGATGCTACCACTCCACTGAAATTGTCCTTTCCAAGGTCACTATTGACTGACAAGTTACCAAAATCAGTCTTCTTTTGACCTGACTTTTCTCTCTGAAATGATCTCTTCCTCCACATTCTTTTCAGGCTGGTTTCCTTCCTTTCTCTTGGACCCTTTTATTTGGGTGATTGTTAGGTGATTCCTTCTTGACACAGCTCTTAAATGTAATGCTGGTTTAGCCCTTCCTTACCACTCCTCTTTTCTCCCATTTCACATACTCCCGGGGCAGTCTCACCTCCACACATATCATCAAACTGTGCCACCCCTGCCTGCCTCCCACCCCAAAATGTAAATGTCCTCAGATGTCGTCCTCGTGGCTTTTCTCAACAGCAAAGTCATGTCCACTATTGTCCAGTAGACACTTGCACCATGGATATCCTTATCATCCCTCCTGAATGTGTTTCTCCTCTTCAAGTTTCTCTTGCTGCATGGTGCACCATTACTTAGGAGGAGCCTTGCTCTAATTAACTCCTACCCATCAATCCCTCAGATCTCAGCTCCAACATCATTTCCTTAATGAAGTCTTCTCTGTCTCTAGCCTCACTCAAAGTTCTATAGTCTCATTAACACACAGACACACAAATGTGTTCTTTCTCTTCCATAGCAATTTACGTTGAATAGGGTGATTATTTAATTAATAAAAATCTCTCCAACTAGAGTTATAAAATTGAAGGCAAAAATCATTTCTGTTTTCACTGAAGATTATGGTCTAGTCTCTTAACGTTATTTGGAACAAATCTGCTCAGATATATAAAGGACAAGTAATTCAATGCAGGAATCAAAGAATCATCCCACATTCATGTATCACACTCACTCATGATATCCTATTAGCTACTAAGTCCTGCTCATTTTATTCCCTAAATATTTCTCAAAATCTCTCTTATCTTCCCTGGTCCCTTTTCAAACACTCTTACTTAATGTTCAAATTACATCTCATCAATTTGGTAACAGCCTCTTCATAATGGAAGCGTAGAATGTCATTACACAGATTCTGCATCCCAACTGCCCATGTTTATATCCCGGTTCTGTCATTTTCAAGCCATGTGACCTGGGACAAGTCACTTCACCTCCATGTCTATGAAATAAAACCAATAATGAAATTAGTCTTGCATGATTATTGTGAAGATTAAATAAGTATTACATGGTAAACTCTTCAAAGAGGGCCTTGCCCATAGTAAACAGTAAGTTCCAGCTCTTATTTTTATTACTATTTCTTCTTGTGGTATTGTCATTTCCAGAATAACCTCAACCAGCTACTAGAAACTGTAACATGCAAATCCTAGAATATGTCAATACCTGAACATCCTCTAAAGGCTCCCCGTTGACTAAGGATGAGTTTGTGTGTAGAAGGCAATACAGAATCTAATATTTAGATGGTTTTGCTCACATATTACCTCTCTCTCTCTCTCTATGTATGTATATAATAATAGGTCACCACTTTAGGATGATGTACAGAGTACTCACTCTAAGCAGAGAGCTAGGTACATCCAGGCCTTGGGAAATTTCTAAAGTTTGCTTTTTTTTTTTCTTTCTCTTTGTATTGTTCTTTTTCTTTTATTAAAGAAAAACCTACAAGCTCCATATCTCTTTCTCACTGTACACCTCTATTTTAAAGTCTCACTTACTCTAATCTATTCACCTCCATGGTCAAGAGACTAGTCATGGGTAACAAAGAATGTCTTTTTAGATTATCTCCAGGTGAGTGCTTAGTGTTGGAATCTGAGAAGAAAAGAAGCAGCTTAGAAGTGCTGAGCTCTTGTATCAAATATTTTCATAAAGCTTTATCACATTCCACAAGTTCATTTGTTCCTTGGGTATCATATTCAATATTTATGAAATTTCCTTCAATTAGTATCATGCAGTGGAGTGTGATATTGCTTAAGGTTTTTGGATAGTGATAACATTTTTATTTGTATTTATAGTAAGTTTATAACTTTTTCTAACAAATGTGTAACGTTTTTAAGTATCAACTATGTCAACAACCTCTCTGTAGGACCACCATCATCAAATCAGCTAAATGGCAAAAAAAGCTGAGGTGAGGTAACTTTAACTCCCTGCTTTAAATCTTCAGGAAATTGTTTTTAAGCATTGTTTTATAGGTTAGTCTGTAGTAAGGATGATAGGCTCCAACTTTTGCAGTGTTGCTAAAATAATTTTAATTGAAAAGATAACTAGTTTTGCAACAACAACACAAAGATACCCAGAGTTCAGGGGATATTAAACTTATCTAAGGAAAAAAAAAATAAGTGGGGAGAAGAAGTAGTCAGTCACATGGAGTACTTGCTCTGATTCTGAAAGATCATCACAAGTTTCTTCTTGCTACTCCAAAGGAAATGGTTTTCATGCTTACTTAGAGAGATATTAGTGAATGACAGTGAGAGTGATATTAAATTACGCTGTATTTCTTTTCTTTCTTCTTTTTTTATTTGAAGCTACTTATTTCATTGACGTCTGTGCACTTAAATAGAGGCCTGATATAAAAAATAATTTAATGAAAAAGCAATATTCAGATTTAACCAGCGGGATAAAACACAAGCTTTCCATTTTGTCATATTGACAATAGATGATATAACAAAAACACCATCTCCCCATCTGGATAAGAGCTTACCTGAGTGAAAACAAAGTAATAACAAGAAAATAAGAAGCCCCTTGAGTGTGAACTTAGAATCCTAACCTATAAAGTGATAACACTAGAATTATTTATGTCCCTGACTTTCAACAATTTTTCCTGTTCTTTCTTGCTTGCCTTTCAACAATACTTTGCAGATTGAAGCAGTACATTAACGATTTCATTTGTCAGCCCCTATTGTTGCTAATCTTTTTGATCCATTTTCTTCTATTCTGAGTTCTCAGTGCATTATTTTTGTACTTTGATATTTTTATATTTTATTGATGTGCTGCTTTAGAATTCCCACTAAACGTTGCTGCTTTTTTTTTTTTTAACTTTTATTCACTTGATTTCTTTCTCATGGAATTGGAGTTTTTACATTTAGGCTATATATACAGATTTTGAGGCTTTCATACAGCCTACAAATGGGAACTCCTTTAAGGAAATCTGGTGAAACACACAAATGGCAGGGACTATTACTGTTAGCATGTCTACTATTTCACTGCTGTTCTGGTGACAGGATTCTATGTGGATCTAAATGTAAAAAGTAAAATCTTAAGGCTTCTGGAGGAAAACAAAAAACATCTTCATGACATGAGGTAGGAAAAGACACTAACTTAAGGAAAAGACTGATGTATTAGGTTTCAGTAAAATTAAAATTAAATGCTTCTATTCATAAAAAAAATTAAGAGACTGAAAAAGTAAGGGTCATACCCATAACATACTACAAATTTTAAATCTATTGAAGAAACGGACATACAAGCTAATAGAAAAATTGGCAAAAAACCTCACCGAAAAGGATCACAAACGGTCAACAAGCCTGTGATAAAGTGACCAACCTCGTTTGTCACTAGGCAAATGCAAATTCAAGCCACAGTAAGATACTACTATACAACCACCAGAATGACCCCAATTAAAGACTGACAGAGGGGCGCCTGGGTAGCTCAGGCAGTTAAACGTCCAACTTCGGCTCAGGTCATGATCTCACAGTTTCTGGGTTTGAGCCCCATGTCGGGCTCTGTGCTGACAGCTCAGAGCCTGGAGCCTACTTCGGATTCTGTCTCTCTCTCTCTGCCCCTCCCCCACTCTCTCTCTCTCTCTCTCTCTCTCTCTCTCTCTCTCTCTCAAAAATAAAATAAAACATTAAAAAAATAAAAAATAAAAAATAAAAAAAGACTGACAGAACCAGCGTTAAGGATAATGAACAACTGGAATCCTCATACACTGCAGATAGGAGTATAAATTAATCCTGACTGGGAAACCGGAAGTATCTATCAAAATTAAACATCTACATCTCCAGTGATCCAGCAATCTCTCTCCTACAAGGGCACTGAAAGACTTGTCCAAGAATGTCCAGTGTGTTATTTATAACAGCCCCAAACTAGAAAACCCCACATGTTCGTTAGTACTTAAATTGTGTAAAATAAGGTGTGGTATATTCTACAATGAAATGTTATCCAGAAATAAAAATTGATGAATCGCTGCTACACACCACAACATGAACTTGGGTATGAGAATCACAAATATAACATTGGGCAAAAGAAGCCAGATGCAAAAAGAATACAAAATGTATGACTCCTTTTATAAAAAGTTGAAAAGTAGGCAAAACTAAGTTATGGTATTTAAAGTCAGGATGGTGGTTATCTTTGGGTAAGGAGAGAATGAGGACTAAAAAGGACAACCAGGGTGGGGGGATTGGGGATGTGAGAATGTTCTATTGTTTGACTGGGTCATGGCTAATTTGTTTCTTCAGGATTTCTTTCTTTGTCAAATGGATTGATCCATCAACACTTCTTCCCAAAGATAAGTTGTGTTTTGAAAGGAATGAGAACAAATTTAATTTTGGAAGTGAAAATTAAAGTAATCTCAATCACGTTTTAAAAAAAAACAACTCTGTTTGTTGTTTTTACCAAATCCCTCAAGTCTCTGGGGAGAGAAGTAAACACCTAGATGACAAAGCCCCAGCCATGGGCAAGACATAAATTTGTATTCACTAATCACCTTTAGAAGTAGCATCTCATTTCTTTAAAAACATCGGTAAACAGTTTGATAAATCCTGTGGACACTGAATCAGTAGTATTGGGTCTTTTAACGATGTCTTTAACCGAGTTGCATGTTAGTGTTATAAAGTCTGGTTAATTAAGGGATGTATAAGGAACACATAAGAAAAACCATTTTAAAACCTCAACTGGGTGTGATGAGATCCGTTGTTGAGGATATTGGTCATTAATTTACTCTGTTCTCACAATTTACTCTGTTCTAGCATTTCTGTGATAGAAATTTATTTTAAAGATTAGTGCCAGGAAATTATTTGTTCCCCATAAAAAGCTAATGTGTTTTTGCCAATGTAAATTAAATGAATGTCTTTCCCTTTACTTTGACCATCAGGATAAGTAGAGCCAAAGAGATGTATTTTTTTTACATCAACTTTCTTAACTGTTCACTACTTTGTATTCTGATTTCTATTGTTCTGTTCCAGATTTTATTTTTTTATTTACATTTTGTGTAAGTTGCCTCCTAGATGAAAATAAGAAAATTTAAAAAAACATATTTTCAGACAAATATGTAAATACTTTTGTTACTCACATTTGGGACAAAAAAAAATCTGTTGTCTTTAATAGAAAATTCTCTGTAATGAACACCCATATAGAAGACAGTAATACAGTAAATCTCGAATAAATGAAGCAGGCTATAAAAGCTATCAGTTCTGAAAATGAACTCCTCACAGGCGCACCGAATTCAGTGAAGAAAAAGAAACATTTGACCTGGGATCTCAGCTTTCTATGAAGCTGATAAACAAGAAAGATTTAATGTGACACTGAATTGATTGATTATTTTTGCAAGAGATACTTGCACTTTAAACTTTGTCCCTAATTATTGAATGAAAAATATGAAGTGCTGCCCCATGTTAGAAAAATACATGTTTCAAAATATAAACATTCAGGAAATAGTTTAGCATATGGTAAAATTTAAATAAATGTTAGCTACTACCAAACTATGGAAATTATAGCTGTTGTCATAATCAATAATCCAATGGGAGAAGTATTTTTTGTTAGGATAAGCATCCAAATACAACTAACTAAAATCAGTCTGCGTGGATGGTTGCCTGTAGGTAAACATCGGATGTAAATGTGTTTTGTCTTTGTTTTTCAAACCTGCAGTAAATCAGAGTAGGTAGTTGAAATATTGGTCAAAACAATGGAGCTAAAGAAGAAAAACCAACAAAGAAGCCTAAATCAAATCTGTGCCACTTCATCTAATGATGTTGAATAGGTAAATCATCTAAAATGAAGCTGTTAATTTCTATCTATAGGGTTTCTAGGATAACTATATATAAGCATGTGAATATGTGATTATTTACATATATTTAAGGTGCCAGTAAGAGGATAGAAATTTCATTGGCCATGTATCAGTTAGACACTGGCGTTTTACAAATAAATAATACTGCTGCACATATGGAGAGACAAATAAAACAGTTCCAAGGGAGGCAGAACCTTTTCTGCAGAGTTTAATGACCCAAAACTCTAGGGTAATTTGTGCTTTGAGCTTTGGTAATTTCTTACTTGACCCTCTGTCTTTTTTGACCCAGTAATGGCCCTTGTAAACCATCCTCAGTTTTGCCTAGCAGATTATGGACCTTGCCTGTCAACCACTTATGGGAAGTTGACATAAGTCCTTTGGGTTTTCTTCATTCAGCAAATATTTATTGAGTACCTAGTTCACAACTGGCAGCATTCTAGATTCTGGGTGTATAGCCAAGAACAAAACAAAATTCTTTTCATATGGAGTGTACAATTCAAAGACTGGAATTTAATAATGAAAACACTTTACTCACACAAAACCAAGGCTGATTGTGATAACAGCAATTTACGAGATGTGAATAAATAGCACAACAATATCTAAATACAATCAGATTTTAAACAAGTGGATTCATTATAGTTGGATGTGGAGGAATCCCTGAAGCCTGTTTCAATAGATATGAAAGTAAAATACCATCATAATGAAGCATAACCGATTAAATTTTCCAAAGATGACTACCTCAATATGTATTTCATCCCTCATGTACTTCTAGAGTGACATTGGCCCTTGGATCTGGATACACTGATGACTGTCTTAATCAACAGAATGTGATAGAAAGATTTCTGTGAGACTTCCAATAATTGCCGGGACAAAAGTTGGCCCACAAAGCAAGCCCAGTCCCCAGTGGAGAATCATTCCATGACTCATTCTCTTTACATACAAACATACACCCTGAAGAGTCATTATTCAGTCACTCCAGTTCAGGATTTGTTGTTAAATGTGATCTGAATCACTGTTATGCTGGTTTTGTTAAGCCACAAGGCCAGCATCACCAAGCCTTGATTGCCACATGTGGCATAACCTAGGTCCACTCAGGCATCTGGAGGAGTGTATGACCGATCAGTTAGATCGAAACAAGGTTGTGTTGTGCATCTTCATGTTTGGGAGCTTCCACTGACAGCATCAGATACAGCAGAATAGGTCAAGACCTGCCATGTTTACCCAAGGGTATTTATTTCTATAGCATGTGAACAGAGAAGACAAACTCAGCATAAGGTCTGGTTGTCGGGTATAGCTGCCAATTGAATCAGGCAGCAGTGCTGAATCTAGAGGACAAAGAGAGTTCATCATCCCCTGCCCTCCATACCTTCTGGGGTCTAAGTTATTCCCTCCCTGAGTACCAGGGGGTTTGCTCTCCCTCTACCACCACAAAATTAGTGCATTCAATCTGAGAACCTATAAGTTTACCTTTCCTCTAATTATCCTGTATTCACATCTAGATATTTTTCTCTGACTATTACCCAGGAAATAGCCAAGATGAGATGATCCTTTTCTGGAGATAGACTCATTTGGGCTCTCACTGAGGTGTGTGGACCAGGAAAGGGTGATGGTGTTAGAGAAAGAAGTTCTTTCAGTGTTCAATAATACCCAAAGTCTATAGATAGTAGGGAGCATGAAATGCTCATCAAATACCATTGGCCCATTGCTGGGTGGTCTTTGTGATAAAAGAAACATCATTGACATATTGTATAAAGTCCAGAAAGTAAAAAACATGACACAGATTAGTTTCGATGGCCCAAATACCATGGATGGACCACAACACCATAATCTGAAAAACTGTCAAAACTATTGTGGCATCATTGGTAACCCCAAGGGGGGTGAGGGAGATCAAAAGTCCAGTGTATGCAAACTTCCAGGAGCAGAAAGGGTCCATAGCTGCTGCAGTGTGTCCTCCTTAATCATGACAAAAAGGAGTTGTCTATTGGCGGGAGCCACAAACCTGGCATGCAGTGGTAGCCTCTGTTTCAGACAGAGAACCCCAGCTCCTGATACTGATGTGTGGCCATATCCAGTATGATAATAAATCCATTTGTCAAGTCAGAAATCTGGGCAGTGCAGGGGTGATCAGCAGCTTGGTTTCAGTCAGAGAACAGATGATTGTCATGGGCATTTACATTAGTAACACAGACCACCCAGTCAGCAGCCATGATTTATTTCCAGTTTGTGACCCCAGAGAGTGGTGTCTTTGATCTGGCTATATTCCAAGTGACAAAACAAATATCTAAGCCACTAGCAATAACACAAAATTCAGTAAAAAATATCAAGGGGAGTATTGTTAAGAGCTACGAGAATAACCTTGAATTCTGGTTATTTCTTGGATAACAGAAACTCAGGGTAGTCAAGTATCTGTTTTCCCCCTGATAATAAAAGACAGAGAGATGATTCAAATCCATGTCTGCCTCATTGTCAGCAATGAAAATATAGAGCTCTGGGTGCATTTAAACATCCAAACTTTGTGCGTTGAACTTGAGAGATCACCTGCTCAAAACCGAAAATAAACACAAAGCCTTGCTTAGCAGTCTGAAGCCATCCTTTCCTCCGGCAGCTTCTGCTGCTTTTCTCTCCTCAGCTACATCATTGTTGACACTACTTGTTCCAGCTTTTGGCCCCTTTGGCTCAGCAGCCACATTGTCTTTGG
This sequence comes from Lynx canadensis, assembly GCF_007474595.2. NCBI lineage: Eukaryota > Metazoa > Chordata > Mammalia > Carnivora > Felidae > Lynx > Lynx canadensis. The sequence continues at coordinate 44,953,359 of NC_044314.2, forward strand.
CTGCCCCATCATCATTATAATATCTCTTTCTCCTTCTATTTGGAAGAAAATGAAGCTAGGCACCATTCTGGTGACTAGATACAACCTAACCTCTCACTATTCAGCCTCTAAACATTACTTAATAGGTCTCTATCTATAATGGGAGGCCTTCCCCCAACCCACCACTGAAACAAGAGAATTGTCAAACTAGATCCTGGGAGTTTTTTCATATGCTCTAACCCAGCCCACAAGGGTCCTCATCCTTTCTATTCTAGAAACCCATGTCTTCATCAGCAAAACTTAAAAACTGTACAAATTCAGGGTGCCTGGGTGGCTCAGTTGCTTAGGCATCCAACTTTGGCTCAGGTCATGGTCTCGTGGTTTGTGAGTTCAAGACCACAACTCACAAACCTGACAAACCTCTGTGCTGACAGCTCAGAGCCTGGAGCCTGCTTCAGATTCTATGTCTCCACCTCTCTCTGCTCCTCCCATACTCATGCTCTGTCTCTCTCTGTCTCTCAATAATAAATAAACATTAAAAAGTTAAAAAAAAAACTGTACAAATTCTAAGCCAAAACTTACAAACTGTACAAATTCTAAGACTTTACTCTAATTTACTCTAATTTCAAGTAACAAGCTAGGTTCTGTTTAGACTTAAAATGCTGAAAGACAACACAAGACTCTTGCCTCAGAGATGTAGGTCTGTATTACAGAAGCACTAACCAGAGCTATATGTTTGTTTTCTTCAGTTTCCCAGAGGCAGGTAAAAGGACACATCATGATCATGGTTGCCTGTACTTACAATGGGTTGTGTTGTAGAAGAGAAATAATGAGCTTTGGGTATTTACCAGTATAATAAAAATGGAAGAAAATCATGTTACCTCATCTGTCAGACACAATCCTTAGAAATGGCCAAGCTAAAGAGCAGTCAGGGTCTTACATTCTTGGCATACCTAGCAAGAATGTGCAGGGATGCTCAGGGTCCATGGCAATTGTTTCTTCCTATAGAAGGAGCGTCAAAATTACTTTGCATTTAAGTAGAATGAACAACTATATGCATTAATGGTCATACCTTAGGGATCTGTATTACTACTGCTATCTGTCACAGTATATTTCAAAAACCTGGACTATCTGGCACTTTGCAAACAATATCATATTGGCCCACTATATTGATGACTTCACGTATAACAAATCCAGTGAGGAAGAGGTAGCAGGTATCCTGGATGCCTAGAAAAGAAGTACTCTTCAATTCATCCAGAATAGGCATGTGCTTCAGAGGTTAGGAAATAAGCATTACAAAGATTAAGGAGCTTCTTGAATCAAAAGTCTTTCCAAGATTCTAGTAGTCTGGGACACTTTAGGACATGTCCTGCAAAGCAAAATATAAGTTATTGTATCTTTCACTTCTATCACTAGAAAAGGAGTATAATTCTCAGAGACTTCTTTGAGTTATGGAGGAGAGATATTCAATACTTGCAAATAATGTTTGAAACCATTTATCAGGTGGCATTGAAGGTTGTTAGATCTGATTGGAGCTAGAGAAAGAAACGGCTTGGAAACATGGCCATGGTATGTTCAACCCTGCCACGTGGGCCATATAACCTAGAACATCTTAGGCTACTTGAGTTATCTGCGGTAGAGAAAGACACTGTAAACAGTTTCATGCAAAATTTATTAGGAGAATTGCAGCATACTTCAGAGAAACCATGTACTATTTAAAAAGGAATTCCCGTGGGGAGAACTTCCAAAATAATAAAGTAAGGATTTCTGAAAATCTGCTCATCTGTAAAGCAACAATTGTCACTAGCAAAAATTTTTCAAAATCAACCAGAGCTCTTGAAATTAACCAAAAATTTGAAAAATTCCAAATATATTCTTTAAAGAAAAAAACAAGAAAATCTCGGTTACAGTAGTGATCTTTGTGGTATTTTAACTTGTCTAATCTCCATTCCCATCTCCCCAGCTCCATGGTAACCTTGAATATCAACAGCTTCACAACCACAATCATTGTAAAAACTGGCAGCCTATCATCCATCCATTAGAGGGGTAAAACAGATTTGAAGTAATCCCATCAAGTTCTATTCCCAGAGAATGGTCACTGTTAAATCTGTCTTACAGTTGTTCCCTAGAAAAGTTTATTCTCAGAGCTTATCTTTATTTGACTTGATTCAGGGCTCATGAATAGCCCTATCCTCAAGGCATTTGTCAAAAACAATCAGTGGCAATTGTTTAACATCACAGCTTCCTGAGGCAATAATACCATTTGGGACTAACAAGAGACTGACTGACTAACTGGAAAGGAAAGCTGAGACATGTGATGTCTGTAGAGGATTTTGACAAGCTCCAGTATATTCCATGGGATCTAGGAGGTCATACATAGGTTCAAGGCTCTGCATATGCCCAGGAAGGACCTAAGAAGGTTGTATTCTCTACTGGATGACTTTGAGTTTCTTCACAAGCGGGTAGTGAAGGCTAAGGCAGGTTTTAAACTGCCTGCTGGAGCACTGAAGCTTTCCCACCAAAAACAAACAAACAAACAAAAACAAAAAACAAAATACAAAAAAAAACCAAACTGAAAACAAACAAACAAAACCAAAAAACCTTTTAGCAAAGACTGGGAGACTTATTCAAGACATTTAAGTAAATCTCTATCTAATCATTAGCTTAGCGCTAAGATAACTGGGAAAAAGAATTCTGTGGCCAAATATCATAAAGAATGCACACTTTATTGATTTATACAGGGAAAGTCACTAAACAAATAAACAGCAACAACCAACCTTGGGGGGATAGGTAATCTGATTTCCAGAGTTGTAGCTTCATATTATTTAAACTGTATAGTTTAAAAAAAAAAAGAAAAAACTATGAAACATGCAAAGAAACAGGAAAACTATTCCATATATGGGAGGGGGGTAGTAATAAATAGAAACTATCCCTAAGGAAGAACAGATATTGGTGTTACTAGACAAAGACTTCAAAATATCAAATAGAAATTCTGGAGTCAAAAACTAAAATAAAATGAAAAATTTCCTAGAGAGGCTAAACATAAAATTTGAATTAACAGAAGAAAGAATCAATGAACTTGAAGATAGGTCAATTGAGATTATCAGGTTTGAGGAAAGAAAGTAAAACAATGAAGAAAACAGTACTCAAAGACATGTGGAATATCATTAAGGAATCAACATAAATTCAATCAAATTGAAGACTGCTGTGGTCTGAACATTTGTATTCTTCCAAAATTCATATGTTGAAATCCTAATGCCTGATGTGATAGTATTAGGAAGTGATGACTTGGGAAATGCTATGTCATGAAGGTAGAGCCCTCATGAATGGAATTAGTGTTCTTATAAAAGAGGTCCTTTTCTTTCCATCATGTGATAACACAGCAAAAAGGTGCTGGCAATGAGCTAGGAACAGGGCTCACCTAAGGCTGGTGCCTTGATCTTGCACTTCCCAGTCTCGAGCACTGTGAGAAATAAATTTCCATTGTTTATAAGCTATCCAGTCTCTGGTATTTTGTTTATGTCTAAACAGACTATGACAAAGACCCAGAAAGAAAATAGAGAAAGGAAGAAGCCGAAAGAATATTTGAAGAAATAATGGCCAAAAGCTTCCCAAATTTGATAAAAACTATTAATATAAACATAAAGAAGTTCAACAAACTCCAAGTAAAAGAACCTCAAAGAAATCCACATCTGTAAATAGTATTGACTAACGGTCAAAGACAAAGACAAAAAGAGATCTTGAGGGGTGCCTGGGTGGCTCAGTCGGTTGGGCGTCCAAATTCAGCTCAGCTTATGATCTTGCCATTTATGAGTTTGAGCCCCACATCAGGCTCTGTGCTGACAGTTCAGATCCTGGAGCCTGCTTTGGATTCTGTGTCTCCCTGTCTCTCTGTCCCTCCCCTGTTCTCTCTCTGTGTCTCTCACTCTCTCTCAAAAATAAATAAACATTAAAAGAGAGAGAGACTTTGAAAGCAGTGAAAGAAAAGTGACTCATCACAGACAAGAGATTCACAATAGGGTTAACAAATGACTTATTAAAACCATGGATGTCTGAAGGCAATGGGATGTCATATTCAAAGTGCTGAAAAGGAAAAAAAATGGACAGCCATTTTTACATATCAAGGAAAACCATCCTTCAAAAATGTAGATGATATGAAGACAATACCAAATAAAAACTGACAGAATTTGTTAAGCAAATCTATGCTATAGACATGCTAGAGTCCTTTGAACTGAAATGAAAGAGCATTAGACAGTAATTCAAATCCACTTGAAGAAATAAACAACACCAAAAAAGGCAATTACATAGGTAAATATGAAGGAAAGTATAAAGTGTTTTTCTGTTTGTAACTCCTCTCTCCTTCTATTTGATTCAAAAGACAGGATCATAAAGTGATAATTATAAAACTGTTGATGGAGTTAAATGTTAAAAGTTGTCATTTTCATGACAATAATAATACAAAGAAGGAACAGGGAATCATGATATTGAAGAAATGTTTTGTGAAATTAAGTTGGTGTTAATTCGAAATACATTATTTTAAGATGTCAATGTTAAATGCAACCTTCAGGGCTATAAGTAAGAAAGTAATTCAAAAGGTATAGTGAAAGTAAAAATGGTATTCTACAAAATATCTTTTAACACAAAAAAAGAAACCAATAGAGGAATAAAGTAATAAAATGACATAAGAGGTAGAAAACAAACAACAAAATGATAGATATAAATCCCACTTTATCAAATATTATAATAAACTTAAGTGGACACCCCGATCAAAGGCAGAAACTGAAAATGGATTTTTAAAAAATATCTAATTATATACTATCTACAAGAAACACATGAAATTCAAAGACATAAAGAGGTTGAAAGTAAAGAATGAAAAAGATATACCATGTATGCCAAAACAAAAAGGAGACTGGAATTGCTATATTAATATAAGACAAAATAGGCTTTACAATAAAAATTATTACTAGAAACAAAAAAGCACATTTTATAATGACAAACACGTCAATCAATTCAGTACACATAACAATTAAAACACACATACACCAAAGAAAAATGTTTCAAAATATATTATGCAAAAACTAACACAATTGAAGGATGAAATGGACAAATCGAGATCAAGAGTTGGAGACTTCAATATTCCACTTCAATAATGTATACAATAAAATGGGCAGATGATTAACACAGACACGAGACTTAAACAGTACTTTAATCCAGTTAGACTTAATAGATATCTATAGAATATTCTATGCAACAATAGCAGACTACACATTTTTTTCAAAAGCACATGGAACATTCTTCAGGATAGACCCTATGTTAGGCTATAAAACAAGCTTCAATGAACTTAAAAAGAGAAAGTCAGCTAAAAGATGTTCTCTGATGGCAATGACATGAAATTAGAAATCAGTAATAGAAGAAAATGAGGAAAAGTCACAAATATGTGGAAATAGTATGTGAATAAATAACCAATGGGTCAAAATGAAAATCACAATAAAACCTACAGAATACTTCGAGATAAATGAAAATGAATACTAAATGTTAGGAGATACATACCAAAATTCGTGTGGTGCAGCTAAAACAGTACTTACAGGGGAAATTTATACCTATGAAGGCCTATATTTAAAAAACAAGTAAATATCTCAAAACAATAACCTAAACTTCCACCTAAGAAACTAGAAGGAAAAAAATAAACAACCCAAACCAAGCAGAGGAAGGAAAAATAAAGAATACTGTATAAATAAGTGAAATAAAGAACAGAAAAAAACAATAGAGAAAACCAACAGAACAAAATTTCGTTCTTTCAAAAATTCACCCAAGTTAACATTTAGCTATACTGACCACTAAAAAAAGAGAGAAGACACAAATTATTAAAATAAAAATAAAAGAGAAAATATCAAGGGGCGCCTGGTTGGCTCAGTCAGTTGAGCATTCCACTCTTGATTTCTGCTCAGGTCACAATCTCACAGTTTGTGGGTTCAAGTTCCCATCGGGCTCTGTGCTGACAGCCTGGAGCCTGCTTGGGATTTTCTCACTCTCTCTCTGCCTCTCTGTCTCTCTCTCTCTCTCAAAATAAATAAATTCAAATTTTTTAAAAAAAAGATAAAATATCAATATACATCTTACATAAATAAAAAGCATTATAAAGAGTACTATAAAGATTTGTATGCCAGCAAATTAGATAACCTAAACTAATGGGAAAAAAATTCTAGAAAGAAACAAATAATCAAAACTGCTTCAGTAAGAAATAAAAACTTTGAACAGACTTTCTCTAAAGAAAATCGCAGGCTCAGATGACTTCACTGGTGAATTTTAAAACACATTGAAAAGAATAACAGTCCACCTGAATTTCTTCCCAAAAAAATGGAAATTTCAGGAAGGAATGTTTCCCAGTTCATGCTATGAGGCTAGTTTTATACTAATACCAAAACCAGGCAAAACATCACAAAAAAAGAAAACTGCAGACCAATATGTCTTCTGAACATAAATGCAAAAATTCTCATCAAAATACTAGAAAATTAAATCCAGCCACATATAAATAAATTATACACCATGAGCAAGTGGGGTGGACACCAAGATTCTACCATTATTTAAGCATCGGATAATTAATGCAATACACAATATCAGTAGGATAAAAGAAAGATAAAAACCACACGATCATCTCAATAGATGAGAAAACACATTTGACAGAATCAAGCACACTTTCATGATTAAAACTCTCAAACCAGTGTTTATGTTGGCAACACGTATAAAAATTGGAACGATACAGAGAAGATTAGCATAGCCCCTGCACAAGGATAACATGCAAATTCATGAAGCATTCCATATTTAAAAACAAATAAAGCAAAAACAAAAACAAAACCTCTCAAACCAGAAGTGAAAGCAAACTTCCTCAATGTGATAAACGGTTTCTGCGAAAAATTCACATCTAACACCATAGTCAATGGTGATTGAATGCTTTCCCCCTAAGATTAGGAACAAAACAAAAGTTTTCACTTTTACCATTTCTATTCAGCATTGTAATGGAAGTATAACCAAGGTAATTGGGTAAGAAAAATAAATAAAAGGCATTTAGTTTAGAAAGGAAGTGATAAAAAAATATTTCTATTTGCAGAAGGCATACTCTTATATGTAGAAAATTCTAAGGAATTCATATTCCTTTATTCCAAAAATAAAACTATTAGAACTAATAAATGAGTTCAGCAATGTTGCAAGATATGAGATTAATATACAAAATTTGATTGAATTTTTAAAAAGTAGCAATGAACAATCCAAAAATGAAATTAATGAAACATTTCATTTGCAATAACAACAAAAAGAAAACAAATAAGTAGGAATGAATTTTAATAAAAGATGTGTACAGTTTCTACATTGATAACTACAAATCATCCTTGAAAAATGCAAGAAAGACTTAATAAATGGAAAGATAGACCATATTCACAGATTGGAAGACAATGTTACTGAGAAGACAGTACTCCCTGCATCAATCTACAGAGCCCATGCAATCTCAATTAAAATCTCACATGACTTGGGGTGCCTGGGTGGCTCAGTCCATTGAGCATTCAGCTCAGGTCATATCTCAAAGTTGGTGAGTTTGAGCCCCACATGGGGCTCCCTGTCAACATGGAGCTCACTTTGGATCCTCTTCCCGCCCCCCCCTCTGCCCCTCTCTCACTTGTGTTCTCTCTCTCAGAAATAAACAAACATTTAAAAAAAATCCCAAGTGACTTTGCATAAATTGACAAACTGACACTAAAATTTGTATGGATGTACAAAGGACCCAGAATAGACAAAATGTTCTTGAAAAAGAAGAACAAAATTGGAAGACTTATACTTCCTGATTTCAAACTCACCACAAAGCTACTGTAATAAAAATAGTGTGGTACTGGCCTAAGGATAGATATGTAGATCAATGGAATAGAATTGGCAGTCCAGAAATCCTTACATTTAAGGTCAATTGATTTCTACAACACTGCCAAGACAATTCAATGACCAGGCTGAGGGGAATATCTTTTAACCACTAAAATATTTAAAAAACAGTCCATTCAAAAATAGGCACATAATTTGAATAAGTATTTCTCAAAAGAAGATAAATAAATGGTCAATAAGCACATGAAAAGATATTCAACATCACTGGTCATTAGGGAAAAGCAAATCAAAACCACAATGAAAACAAAAACAAAAGTAACACCTACTAGGATGGTTAAAATAATTGTCAGTTTGTAAAATGGTGCAGTCATTTTAGAATATAACTCTGCAGTTCTTTAAAATGTTAAACACAGAATTACCTTATAACCCAGCAATTCCACTCCTCAGTATGCAGAACTGAAGACATACGTCCACATAAAGACTTGTACACAGGTGTTCATAGCAGCATTATTCTTTTTTTTCTTATTTTTATTGTTTTTTTATTTTTAAGAGAGAGAAAGACAGAGTGCAAGTTGGGGAGGGGCAGAGAGAGAGTGAGACACAGAATCCGAAGCAGGCTCCAGGCTCTGTGCTGACGGTGCAGAGCCCGACATGGGGCTTGAACCTATGAACCACGAGATCATGACCTGAGCTGAAATCAGATGCTTAACTGACTGAGTCACCCAGGCACCCCACAGCAGCATTCTTAACAGACAAAAAGTGGAAACCCCCCAAATATCCATCAGTTGATGAACAGATAAATGAAATTTTGTATATCTACACAACTAAAATGTATTTATTGTAAATAAAAAGGAATAAAGTACCAATACCTGCTACAGTATGAATAAACCTTGAAAACTTTACGCTTGGTGAAAGAAGCCAGACACACAGGCCACATATTATTTGATTCTAATTTTATGAAGCTTCTGAAATAAGCAAATCCATGGAGACAGAAAATAAATTAATGGTTGCCTAAAACTGCAGTAATTGGAGGGAATGGGAGAGACTGCTAATGGGTATTAGGTTTTCTTTGGTGATAATAATAATGCTGTAAATGAGATAGTTGTGATGGTTGCCAAACTCTGTGAATGAACTAAAAAAACACTAAATTATACACTTCAAAAGAGTGAATTAAAGTATGTGGGTTATAGAAATAAAGCTCTTACAAGAAAACAAAACAACCAGTTCCTATATTGCTACTAGGTCACGGTAGAAACTGAGCTTCTAACCATTTGATAGCAGATAACCAAGTAGCCAGAAGTTACCATCATGACCCATCAAATAAAAGGTCAGATAAGCCCAGCAATACTCCACAGGGCTATATATGGGCCCTATACCATATGATTCCTCTCACTCAGGGTAGTCTGGTTACTGCAACAGCTGAATGTCTGACCTGTCAGCAACATGGACTAAGACTGAGCCCCAGAACCATACTGTCCCATGAGAAGATCACTCAGCCTCTTGGTGGCAAGTTGAGGATTATGTTTTGTACCCAAGTGATTCACTTGAACATCTTTTCCATACTTCCATATCCAAATGTAACTAAATGTGTTTGTACTGAAACTAGAATCTGACAGAACATGCCAAAATAGGGCCTAGACCACTCTGGGATGTAAGTCTCTGTTAACCCACTAGATCAGCCACTTGGACCAGCATATGTATATGCTCGCTGAGGGAAGGAGAATCTAGAACAGGTGGAGAATCAATGAAATGACGCATATCAGTGACAGTACCGTTTCTTAACCTCAGCACTCTTGACACTTTGCACTGAATAATTTTTTGCTATGGGGGCTGTTCTGTGCATTGTAGGACATTATGCCAGTAGCACCTCCAGATATGGTGATGGAAAATGTCTCCAGACATTGTCAAATCTCCCCCGATTGAGAACCACTGAATTACAGCATTGGGAACAAAAGCAGCAGTTGGAGTTCTAATTTGTCCAGCTAACCCTCCCCTCTTTGAAATTTTCCCAGAAATTGTAACCACTTAGAATCCTGTGCTTCAGTAGGTGTATTTGGCATAAGAAGAGAGCGGATCTGAGCAGTGACAGCGGTAAGCTCTAGTGGGCACTTTGGGTGTCCCATTCAGATCCCCTTTACCAACAGGTGCACCTCTCTCTCCTTGCTGTTAGTGTTATGACAATTCAAAGATGCAGTCTTCACTCTGGAGAATTTCCCTTTGCCAAATGTAAGTTCCCATGTTGGAAAGGCTACACCTCCACACCCTTCTAAGAGGGACTAACTAATGTAATTTTAGCTGCAAACCTTCCTGGGAAACCTTCCCAGCCAAGGCCACATTCTGCAAACGTGTTCCCTTTGTCCCCTCCCGATTTTCTCATTGTCCTCCTGAGTATACTCAACCAATAAATCTCCTGACCAAGAATCTCCAACTCAGGCTCTGCTTCCCAGGACAAAAAAAAAACACAATTATTTAATGCCTATAACGTCCAAGCATTCAACTCAGATTTTTTCATTCTTAATACCACTTAGTATTCAGGGTAAGAACTAAATATTATTAATCCTGTATGACAAATGAGGAAAGAACCTCAAGAAGTGTGAGTTGTCCAAAGTTCCACCCTAAAAATGGTAGAACCACCATTTGAATCCAGTTCATGAATTCGAAGTTTATATTCTTTTTTTTTTTTTTTTCAACGTTTATTTATTTTTGGGACAGAGAGAGACAGAGCATGAATGGGCGAGGGGCAGAGAGAGAGGGAGACACAGAATCGGAAACAGGCTCCAGGCTCTGAGCCATCAGCCCAGAGCCTGACGCGGGGCTCGAACTCACAGACCGCGAGATCGCAACCTGGCTGAAGTCGGACGCTTAACCGACTGCGCCACCCAGGCGCCCCACGAAGTTTATATTCTTAACCAATACACTAGTCTCTCTTTGAAGGTAAAAGGGACTGAAGATATTTATTGTTTTTCTCCTGGAAGGGTGACTCTTCTCCTTGCTGGAGTGATTCCAAGACGTGTAAAGGACTATGAGCTCCCGTCTTGTGACTGAGTTCATGCAAGGTTAATGTTGGAGATATTCTAAGGTTGAGCACTCCATCCTCAGTATCAGATGATATGTCCTCAGGCAAGAGGGTGTTTCTAAATTCCTGTAAGAATACTCTCTGGTTCTCTAGGGAGGAAAGGGAGTTTGACATTCAGTATTAGCTTCTATTCGGAGGAGTAGAAAGAGGATAATATGGGAAATTGCTTTCAAAGGCCTCTCACAATGGAAAATAAAAGTAAACAAGCGGCAGTAAATTGTGGCAACATCTGACTTTACAATCTATTTTACTTAATTATTTTAATAAGAACTTTAAAGCAAGATATATTGTCCATAAAGCTCCTGACAGTTGAGTGAGAGCCAAGTGAATTATAAACTTAAAAATATAAGTTTTATGGGAATTAGCTCCGGGCTATATAGGGGTTTGGGTGTTGATGAATATTTTCATTTTATCTAAAGAAAATTGTAATACACTTTTGCTTTAGTGAGAATTTGCATTTTATCTATGCATTTAAAATAAAGAGAGGCCAGTAAACATTATCATGTTACCTTGGGTAGATTTTGTTTTAATTGAAATGCCACCAAGAGATATAACTTCTTTGGATAGGAGGGTATTTTGTTGTGTCTGTTTGGTTTTCTTCTTCTTTTTTCTTTTTACCATTTATGATTTGGTGATTATTTTTAGCAGTACACGTAATAAAATTCGTTTAGTACTGTGGAACAAAAAATAACAATCCAGGTCAATAGAGAGATTTCCCATTTCTAAAGCCAATTTATTTTGAGGAAGGTATTTTTTTTTTTTTAGCAGTAGTGATTTTCCAGATTTTTCTAGATTTCCCAGATTTTCTTGCTAGATAACAGTCTTTTTCTTTAAATTTTTTTTAATGTTTATTTATTTTTGAGAGAGAGAACACAAGCAGGGGAGGGGCGGAGAGAGAGGTAGACAGAGAATCTGAAACAGGCTCCAGGGTCTGAGCTGTCAGCATAAAGCCTGAGGTGGGGTTCAAACTCTGAAGGGCAAGATCATGATCTGAGCAGAAGTTGGATGCTTAACCAACTGAGCAACCCAGGCATCCCAAGACTTTTTCTGTGGGCTACAATATGGACCAATGAAACCAAGCATTGATGTAGTATGTATAATCTCAGAGGTGGAGGGAAAAATCTTCCATTTGAAAGTAGCCAACTTACTAGGGCACCTGGGTAGCTCAATTGGTTACACATCTGACTTTTGCTATTGGCTCAGGTCAGGATCTCACGGTTTGTGGGTTTGGGTCCCACGTGGGGTCCCACTGATAGCTGCAGAGCCTGCTTGGGATTCTCTGTCTCCCTTTCTCTCTGCCTCCCCCTCTTTCTCTCTCCTTCTACATAAGTAAATATCAAAAATAAAATAAAAACAGCCCACTTACACATGGCTGCAGATTTCCCAATTTTTTTCCTCCTCCTCTCATTCCAACCACACCTTCCTCAGAATCACTGCTGCCAGATGCCAGTGCCTGCTATTAATGGCTTCCTTTCTCTGCTCAGTACAGGACTTCCCAAATCCCCATCAATGAAGAATAAAAAACCCCATCAATAGATAATGAGACAAGAAAATATCAAAGGGTGACCTCTTACTCAGAAATCCCAATAATTTAAATAGAAAGGCAAAGAATCAAGTCAGAGCTTCAAACAATCTGGAATATTCACACTAATCCACTGTAAAGTACCATTGTGTGTGGAAGGTGAATGGGAAAATAGGAAAATAGAATGGGAAAGAAAATATAAAAAACTAGTTTAACTTAGGGAAGCTGGTCTAGGAAAATAGACACCTAAGCAGAGCCTCCTCTCCAATTTATTTCTCCTCAGAATTTTTGGCTTAAAAAAAAAATTTTTTTTTTTACCAGTACTTCACTTCTCCCTATTCCTAAATCCAAAACTGTGTTAATTAATTGGCACCAATAAATATCTTCCCCCCAAAATTTTTTGAACAATTTTTTGTGTCTTGAGTAATGGCCTTATCATTTATTGTCAAGCCCTTTGAGCAAGTTCTTTAAGCAATCTGAACCCCTGTGTCCTCTGTAATACATTTTTTTAAAGATGTTAAATAATAGAGAAAATAAGCCTAACACAGTTCCAGACAAACTGTGAAGTTTCAGTAAGTTTTCTCTGTTAGCCTGAAGTGTATATCTGTTTTCAATCATTCACATTTTATTGTGAATTAATTAAATCAGAATGTATGCTTCTCAAATACCTTACTTATTTTAGAAATAGGAGTTTTAGTAGAAGTGCTTGTGAGAAGCTTAATGTGCCTCAGAACAGCAAAAAGGTACTTGGGGCACCTGGGTGGCTCAGTTAAGCATCCAACTCTGGATTTTGGCTCAGGTCATGATCTCATGGGTCTTGAATTGGAGCCCTATGCTGGGCTCCACACTGACAGCATGGAGACTGCTTGGGATTTCTCTCTCTCTCTCTCTCTCTCTCTCTCCCTCTCCCTCTCCCTCTCCCTCTCCCTCTCTCTCTCTCTCTCAAAATAAATAAATAAACTTCAAATAATAATTTACAAAGAATAGCAAGAAGGTACTGGATACCAGGCAGAGAGAAGAGAGGGGCCGTCAGAGGTAGGGAGGAGCCAAGTAGAATGGAGTTACAGATTATAAAAAGGAAATTACCTAATTTTTACATTTCTGAGGCTAGAAAGGGAGAAGAAGTACATCCATATTCTTTCTGTGCTAAAAGACCCTCTACACCCAGAATCTAATATTTGGGCACTTCATTAATATCACCCCACATATCTGTTTTCTTAATAAAGTTTTAGATAAATAAAGTTTAGATGCATGCTTAACCTGTTCATCATTGGAGACTAACTGTAATCAAAATAGCACCTGATTAAAATCTGTAACTCCAGGGCTGACGCCATTAAGTGACATTTTCTTCATTTCACATGATTTTTAGTTTAATTGTACTGCAGAAGAGCTCATTGTTTCTATTGATCACTTCTGAGATTAGCTTTGATTTGGATTCTCCAGGATTCATTGCTAAACCATGGATATTTTTAGTTATGCTGAATGGCCTCCATACTCTTTTTGAAATTATTAACTCAGCCTTCAGAATTTGAGTAAAAGAGTATCTCACACTGTGTTTCAAATGTGACCACTAACATGGCTTCAGGGGTATTACAGAAAATTGAAACAATCCTACCAGCCCTCACCATTCTAAGACCAAAATTGAATTTAAAAAGTGGTCCCCATATCCTTATAACTATCTAATTCTGGGAATGATTCAATCCTTACATCATCTTCCAAGATGCTAAGAATATAGTTCAATATTTCTGCCCCACTGCCCATCTTCTCCATCTCAATCCCATGGAGGTAGGCAAATTCTCACATGATATGGTATTATATAAAATAATCAGTCTTTGACAACTCATTTCAATTTATAAATATATTCTTTGGAATCCCCACCCTTTATAAGGTTTTCTAGTTTTCTCCTTATATGTTGCTGTAAGAATTCAATTTTATAAAGAATCTTTGACAGTATTCATGTAATGTTGCAAATTCATTCAGTAATGGCACAAATTTCATGAAGAAAGTGCCAGCAAAACAAGAAAAGTGCCATCAGTTAGTGTCACTGCATTTATAAGATCCATGAAGTGTAAGTGGGGAAAAAAATTACTGCACCAAGTCTCACAGAACACCAAGACTCATCAAGACTCTGCAGCATAAGAGTGCAATAATGGGTCACAGTCATGGTCAATTGAAACATTTTCTTCCCTTGGGAACAACTGCACATGACATAAATTGAGAACTCTATTTTTTTCTCAGCTATTAAATGAACTCGAAGAAACCTGGATAGTTTAATTGTTTCCCTATAGCACTAAGAACTATGTAAGGAATAATGAAAATAAGAGCACTTGGGAATAGTGTAATAATTCTGATTTTTAAAAAAAAGTTTTAAAAATGTTAGTCCATGCAAGACACTAAACAGAAAATGATCTTGATGGTGTGGATTTATTTTTTATTCTCAACGAGATCCTATTTTAAACAAGGTGCCTAGTGGCTTGGCATGCTGCCAATCCTTGACAAAGTGGCAAACCAAATGGCACTAATAGGTGGAAACTTCCCTCAAACGAGGGGGAAAAAAGCTCTTAAAAAATGAAACCCTTAGTGCAAAAGGGGAACATGATCAGAAAAATAAAAAGGTCCTCAAGGGGAAAAAAAAAAAAAAAACTAGTGAAAAATATGGGTATAAATCTTACCCAAGCCCAAGGTAAAGAGAATCAGTTCAAAACTTTAGAGCATATGTGGAATAGATTGTTAATACTCAGATTCTACTCTGTCACCTCTTAGTTCTGCTTTATCTACCAACAAAACAGATCCATGTGTCTATCATTCAATCATTCAGTCACCTAGATTTATGTGTTGGACTTTGTCCTAGGCACCAATGATACAGTAGTAAACAAACAAACAAAACAAAACAAAAAACCCACAAAAACAAACAAACAAGAAAACAACAGTGAAAGAAACAGAAATAGGAGTCAAGATGGGTTGTTTATGCTTCACTGGGATGAACGTTGGATCTTATGGTAGCCCATAGGAGTATAAACCCTAGGGTGGGATGTCAGAAAGGTGTTCTCAAAGGAAAATCAGTGAATAGTTCAGTCATGTAGAAATACATGTGTCAACATCCAAGAGACAGAGAAAGAGAGAGAGAGAAGAAAGAAGTGTATTATGGTCCGAACTTTGAGTTCGATGACAGTAGCAGAAGAAAAGGTAAGAGAGACAAGCAGTGATGAAGTAGCATGGAATTCTTTGATTGCAAATCCCAGGAACCAAATTTAAAATAACGTAAGCAAGAAGAAAAAAGACAGAAACTTCTTAAAATTATGTTGGGATATCTTAAGTGTAAGTTGAACAACCATCCATGAGAAGGGAGGGAGCACATTTGGGTCTTAACTCGAAGAAAGGCGAATACCATCAAAACTATCTTTAGCTCTCGTCTTGCCTCTTTCTTCCAGTTGTCTTCATTATTTTCACTGCTTTGCGCCCTAGCAGAAAACATGGATACCAATAGCCCTTGAGTTTTCTCTGTAGGATTCAACCCTTAGAGATTATAACTGATGTTTTTCTTAGTTTTAGGTTCAAAAGTTTTGGGAAAGTACACTGAAACACTCATTCTTTATTCCCTTTAGTTCATTCTTCTACATGTGTGCTACTCTGTGCCAAGCACTTTTTCACGTGTTGAGTCCATGTGATGAGCAAGACAGATAAACTCATGCTTTCAAGCAGCTCACATTCTAGTAGGAGAAAAGAGGCAGTAAATAAGCAAATGAATCCAGGAACAATGCAGTTTTAGGTAGTGGTAGGTGTCAGGGAAGAAATAGAAAAGAAAGATGGTGGAGAGATTGTGTGAATTAAGGAGGGGAACATTGGTATCACCAAAGAGATGATGTTTGAACCGATCGGAGTTGGGGAAGAATCAGCTCCTGGGAACACCAAGAGGAAGAGCATTTTAAACAAAGGAAACAGCAAATGCAAAGGTCCAAAAAAGGAAACACATGGCATGTTCCGGGAGCAAAACAAAGGCCAGTGAAGCCAGGGTAGTGAATGAAGAGAAGAGTGGTAGGTTATTGGTCACAGATAAGATTAAGAGCTGGAAAGTATGAACATTTATTAGGTCTTGTAAAATAGTTTTATTCTAAGTAAACTAAGAAAATATCTTAGGTAACAGGATTAGGAGAAATAGTAAAAGCAGGAATACCAACCATAAAGCATTTGCAGTAATTCAGGCAAAACATGTTGGAGCTTAAACTATGGTAATATTAGTAGAAATGGAGAGGAGTATATGGATTTGGAAAAACATTGGGGAAATAGGGCCAAAAGAGCTTGATGATGGATTAGAAGTAAAAGGATAAGGGAATTAGAAAACTCGTAGGTCCAGAGAATAAGTGAGCAACTGTGTGGGTGGGGATACCATTTGCTAAAATGGAAAATTCCAGAAGATGAATAGGGTATTTTTTACGGGGTGGGCAGGTGGGCAGGGTTGGAGGAGTAGCAGAAGTTATATTTTTGGCTATATTAGGTTAGGTTGTAAGGCCTATTACACACTCAAGAAAGTTATTAAAAACTTAGACACAACCTTAGAACCTAACACTGTGAGTGTAGTCTCACTTTTTTTTTTTTAATGTTTAGTTATTTTTTGAGAGACAGCAGGAGACAGAGTGCAAGCAGGGGAGGGGCAGAGAGAGAGGGAGACACAGGATCCAAATCAGGCTCCAGGCTCTGAGCTGTCAGCACAGAGCCCAACGTGGGGCTCGAACCCACAAACCATGAGATCATGACCTGAGCTGAAATATGGTGCTTAACCGGCTGAGCCACCCAGGCGCCCCTCACTTTTTCTTATCCTTGCTAAATCTAAAATGATAGCAACTATATCATTTGGGGGTTAGGAGGAGCAACTGTTTCCAAAAGAATGGTAAGGAATTGGTAAATATATATGCCAAATACAAATGTATACACACACACACATGCACACACACACATACAGGTACATGTATATCCATATATGCACACATACACATATTTATGTATATACTCCACAGATACACACACTTACCTTATATGTGTCTTTCTTTCTATCAATCTATCTCTATGTATGTGTATATGAATTCAGTTTGGACTATAGCAAGAGCATGGCTCACATTGGAAGAAGAAGGGGAGGAGGTATAGACTAGCTGTCTTATGACTGAACAACCCTGCATGTCCCATCTGGCAGCCGTTTGAGTCAGCCACCTTTAACTCAGAAGTTGTCAGCAGTGATGGGGAAGAGGGGTGTTACATGAAACAAATATACATTGAACATCTACTATATGCTAAATTGTGTGCACACCCTTCTCTACACGATTATAGGTAACTAAATTGAAAAGTTCTATCATTTTCGATTCAAAATTTAAATACATCTCCCAGAAGAAGAAGAAGGAGAAGATGGAGAAGATGGAGAAGGAGAAGGAGAAGGAGAAGGAGAAGGAGAAGGAGAAGGAGAAGGAGAAGGAGAAGGAGGAGAAGGAGAAAGCAAAGCAAAAGAAAAGAAAAAGCCACCCTAGCCAAAAAGATGGTTACCATTTCAAATCCTGAAGACTTGTCAGGAATGTCCTACACAGTCAACCCTTTCTGTCTCACCCACCAAGGACATTTATAATTCTGACAAGATGTCTCTGTCTTTCAGAACATCCCTGCAGGAGGTTGTCAACTTTAAAAAATGGTGCACTAAATAGAAGGGGGGAAAGTAGTTAGTGTGCTTGTTTCCATGGACTAAAGTTCATAGAAAAATTCTGGACTCCTCTCCAAATGCTATTGACAACTGGTGTGACATATAATTCGTGCTGGCTCCTTTTATTTTCAAGAACATTTCTCTTCCTTAGAAATCTCTCTAATGAATGCTTTTGGGATTGATTATTCTCTCCCCTGGCAATCCCTTTTGCATTTGTACAATTCAATTAGATGACATATGTTAAGTATCTATATTTGTGCTTAATGCATAATAGATGTTTAATTGATGGTAGCAAATTGTCAAATGTGTGGTTAGAGTCACTTGCTTAGATTTAAGATTTTAGGTTTTATAAAAGCTGATCTCCCAGTTACATATTTTATGCTCTGTGCTACCTCACAAATGTTGGATATTTATAATTTCTGCCTATTTTGAGTCCATATATGTTAATTATTATTGTTCTTTCAGAACCTTTCCTGAAACAGCCCCCAGTGGAAACCTATATTTACTTTGCAGGCATTGACCCTCAGTCCAATGGACCCAATCCAATGCCATACCAGAGAGAGTGCTAAAATCATTTCTTTACCTGAAAGGAGCCAGGAAAGGATTAGTTCCTTCTCTAAGTAATTTTATAAAAAGCTCTTTGTGTTTTCCTTATAATAAAAATATGATTTTAAGCATATTTTAGAACAGAAACTTGTCATTTCCATTGAAAGGAATTTTTCTCAAGGTAAAAATAATAGATTATCACCATAAGAAACATGGAAAGCATAAAACATTAAAATCTGGAAGGATGCTTTGCCTCAAACCTCTTCTTTTTCGGGCTTCACCTAAATCTTCCTGGCCCCCGTGCTTAGGAGTAAACACAGTGGAGTAGCCACAGGGCATAGCGCATTCTGCCTTTTGACAGATGGGTGCCTGAGAAACTTGTACTTTTAGCTGTATTCACATTACAAAGCCATAACTCCTGTTTTGACAGCCAAGATGTGTAGCCGTTCACTTTAGTTATGAGATTAAAAGTTCATTTTTTACCTGGCTCTGTGCCAATGTTTAGTTTTGTCAATTTGGGCTTGCTAAAGTGAAAACTGTATCAAAACTCCTTATTCCAAGTGACAGCAGTTAACTTGACTAAGAGAATGATTTTAATTTGTGATACATTTTGCTTATATAAAGATGTATTAAAAACCCTTTTTAAAAATAGTTAAAACTGTTTAGTCAACAGTAAGACCATAGTTAATAGCCCTGTGCTGCACATTTGAAAGGTGCTAATAGAGTAGATCTGAAAAGTTCTCATCACAAGAAAAAGAAATTTGTGGTGATGGATGTTAACGAGATATCATGTGGTGATCATTTTGCAGCACATACAAATATCGAATCATTATACGGTACACCTAAAACAAATGTTATATGTTAGTTAATCTCAAAAAAATAATAAGATAATAATAAATAAAATGAGATTTGTTTCAGCAAGATTCAGGCATAGAAAGGATGAACGTGGTGTGTGATATACATAATTCCAAAGAAACAAATCCTTGCAGATATTAAAGGGCTAGATGATTTAAGCATATTTTTATGAATTCTTCTTAGATTTGTGTGTATTTAACATAGTGAACACATTTAATCCGTGGGAGTTCCATGCCTCTAGACTTATGGCAATTCTACATCAAGAGCTTTCATTCTACTCCTTACAAAAAACTGAGGATTCTATAGCCATAGTTGTAGAATTGTTATTATCAAGGAAGCAGTGATAACATATTTAACTTTTTACTTTAATACACATCACTACTTAGTGACCCATCTGTGAACTTGTCAGCCCTTAAATTAGAGGGAGAATTTCATTCTGCAGCATTTGAATTAGCTGCTTCTGCTAATAACTGGCTTCTCTTACAGGGGGTGCAAGTGAACAGAGCTCTGGAATCATAACCACTCTCATGGACAACAATGACAATAACAAAATTCCTCTCATGATTAGACTACCAACTAAAATGGTGTTTGAGGATTAGAATGGAAAGCTCACTGAAGACGAAGGCAGGGCCCAGGTTCCTTCTTGCAGAATGCATTTGAATGAATATCAAATACGTGAATGCTACAAGATGTTGTTTTTCTTGTTTTTGTTTCCTCTGGGTTGCTTTCATTCTTACTAGCAGCATGGATAACAGTAATCGCCTAAATTTTCTTTGACCACCGATGATCTTCACGCAAAGTGGAAAATTAATTCAAAGCGTGTTCATTAAATTTGGTCATTCAGAATTTATGGACTTAGACAACCAACATGCCAAAACCAGGAATAGGATCACAAATTATTGGAGTGAAGCAATTTAGAATTGACCTAACTGTAAAGAAGCTAATTATCCCCAGAAGCAACTAATTCGAATGCTGCGGAATACCACTTTCCTTGTAGGTTGACACAGTATGCTCTAAGTCACCAAATAGTAATAAGCATACCTAAGCAAGAATATATTATTACTGATTCCTTAAAACAGTAATTTTATAACTATGGCTATGTAGTTCTATGGCTTGGAGGTAAAGAAAAAAGAGAATGCATTTTACGTATTTCAGTAGGTAAGCTTGGTAAAATAATTAAAAGTAAAAGTAAGAAAGACGAAGAATAGTGTAGACAAATAATATTGTAGAATTCTACTCAATTATATTCTATAGAATTGCATTCTCTTGTGTAGGTTATATATTTTTTTCTACTGTATACATTCAATTGTAATGGGTCCAAATCCTGATTCTGCCACTTACTCTGTAAGACTTTGGACAATTTCCTTAAAACTCTCTGTACTCAAGTGTCTTCATCTGTAAAATGGGAATAAGAAGACTCCATACCTCACACCCATTGTTGGCAAGATTAAATAATTAAGACATCCAAAGATTTAGGACCACTTGAACAGACATTATATGCTCAATGGTTATTGTTATCTTACAGAAATAATTGGGTATTATTTTCATAAAATAAAGGAATGATTAAAATTTTTAACTTAGATATGATGCCTAGAAACAATGATTTAGGGTACAACACTTTATATTTGGTCAGTACTTTATGATAGTTTTACACTGTGATCCCTAATTTGACATTGTAGAATGTGATATTTGACCAATTACTTCTCTTTTTTAGAATTCCAAGATGAAAAGTGTCCTGAGGAAATTCCTTTGTTTAATAGAGGTATTAGTAGAAAGGAAAAAGCCCCTGTGTGAGAACACAATTAATAATCCTATTGGAGGTCAACGGGTCATACTTGTCACAAAATAATTTGAGTGTCAGATTGAGAGATCAGATCCAACCCTTTAATTTTATAAATGAGAAAACAGAATCAGAGAGATTAAACAGTTCACCCAGAGTCACTCAGCTGGTTACTGAGAAGCAGTGTGTCAGAATTTATTAAGAACATTTTATTGCTAACTGGGTGATCTCCAGCAAATTTCTTAACCTCCCTGGGCCCCCTTGCCTTCAATGGTATAATGAGTAAAACCTAAAAATATGGTTGTTGGAAAGATTGGCATATATATTGCATGGGTAACACACGGGCAAGCTTTCACGTGGCCTCGTGTCTTCCTGAGACCCAGAGAGGAAATCCCTTGCCAAATAGAGAAATAAGCGAGTGCAGACTGTCATCATTGCAGGAAAACGAATGCTGCCAGCTGTGGGCAGGGAACAAGGGGTATGTGGAGTTGTTCTAGCAGTTTGTGTCCCTAAGAAGCTAAACGCTTTCATATTCTTTCAACATACATTTATCGGGCACTTAATGAGGTATGGGTACTGTTCGCAGTGCCGGATACACAGCAGCGAACAAAACCCAAAGTGTTTATGGAGCTTGCATTCCGGTGAAGGGGAGGGCGACCATAAACAAACAAAGAAGAAAATCAGATGATGTGTTAAAATGGGATAACTGCTCTGGAGGAAAGGAGGCAGGGAAAGGTAACAAGGAGTTACTGTGTCTGGGGAGGAAGATAAGATGCATTTTAAGTCAGATGATCAAAGAACACGAGGATCCTTGAGGAAACCACTTTGGAACTGATTGTTTCACAAGGGAGGGACTATCTCTCTCAGAAAGATGTGAAAATCCCGGCGTCCAGTGCATTGAGAGTCTTATCTGCAAGAATATGTATCACAGCTTTATTTTTATAATGGCAAGAAAACAGAAATAACATAAAGCCCCAACTGAAGAGTTTGTTAAATAAAATATGGGTGGGAAAAAATTACATAATCTTTTAAAATTGTGTTGTGAAAGAAAATTTAACGACACGGGTGTGTGCTGTATGGCTTCAAAAATATATATGCCATATGTTCCCGCTTTCTTCAGTAAATTTTCTCTCAGATGAGAAACAGTGCAATGGTATTTCATAAAGTGTTGATAGTATCAAGGAGATGTGACAAAGATTTTTAACTTTTTAAAACTTTTTCCCCTGCATTTTGTAGTAGAATCGAGTATTGACCTGTGGTAAATAATAATACTAATACTAACTGTATAAAAAGTAAAATAATTAAACTGAAAGAATCTAGAAACTGCACTTTGAGAAACATCTTCATAAGATGTGGAAATAATGTTTATCAAATTTAAAGATCATATGATCTGAAAAGATGAGTTAACACGGTGCATGAAGAAGCAAAATTAGAAGTTGTTTTGACAGACCAGAACAAGGACCAAATATATCAAGATGGACTTTATTAAAATAAATTTGAAATCTCCATTTGGGCTTTAAAAAAATCGGTTAAAGACGTACCGAGCTGGGGGATCCATTCGACAGCAGCTCATGCAAGGAAGGACCTGAGCGTGTTAATGACCACAACTCAACATGAGCTCACAGTGTGACACAGCTGCTTAGAAGCTAATCAATTTTTGCATTAATTAATATGCTTCTGGTGTCAGCACTGGGAACATAAGTGATCCTCCGTGGACTACATTGGTCAGTGAAAACTGGGGGATGAAACACTGTCACTGCGTCTTGCTTTTGTCCTTCACAGCACGACTCATGCTTGCGACTCACTAATTTATGCAAGTTGCTGGCTGAACATCTGTGGTCTCTGCTGGCCTATAAGCTCCCTGAGGGCAGGCAATGTACCTTCACCGCTTACTGCTTTATCTCCGGTGTCTAATGTCGACACAAAAAATTGGAGCCCGCTGTTTTAAATATTGCCAGTTTCAGTAGCCTCATTTATTTATTCTATTTAATAACACTTATATTGTGTTCATATGTGCCAGGCATAAGTCTAAGTCCTTTACAGACACATATTAATTCGTTAATCTTCATTACAACCATGTGAGGCACGTAGATAGGGATGCTTGGATAGAGAGAGGTTAAGAAATGTGCCCAAGCTGGGAAGTGGCTAAAATCTGAACCCAGACACTCGACACTCTGCTGACTTTCAAAAACACAACTCTGAAAAAAGCTATGTCTCATCTGTATGAGGTTGACCAGGAAAAGGATTCTAAGAAACACATCATATTGAAATGTTTGAAAGAAATAGACCGATACAGGCTAAAAACAAACCAAGAAACAGAGGTGATAGGATCATTTGACTTGAAATTGGGAAGAGCTTCGGTGTCTGGGTGGCTCTGTCAGTTGAGCGTCTGACCCTTGATTTCAGCACAGATCATGATCCCAGGGTTGTGGGATTTAGCCCCGTGTTTTGGGCTCCACGCTGAGCACGGAGCTTGCTTACTATTCTCCCTCTCTCCCTCTGCCTCTCTCCCCACCTCGCATGCTCTCACTCCCTCAAATAAAAGAATAATAATAATAATAAATATATAAAATATAAACTCTTATTTAAAAACAAAACAAAAAAAACAAATTTGCAAGCACTTCCATGTAAAATGATGAAAGTGAATGAAATCCCCTATGTTTAGGGGAATGAAATCCCTTATGCCTGCATCCCAAATTACCCGGGCAGTTGTAGCAACACAATTATGAACAACATTCTCTCACTCTCAAAATATTCTAAGTTAGACAATCAATTATTATCTTCTCCCCAAGTATATGGCTTAAAAGAAGATTCTACATCATTTGGACATTGATCTTTACAAAAGCCCTGTGTAGTTGATTGATATCAATATTATTATACTATTCCCCATTCTACATCCTGAACAAAACCTACAGAATTGTTCCAAAACACAGCACCAGTTAGTGGCAGAGCTGTGGTTTGAACCCAGATAATCTGATTCAAACTATACACTCTTCTCTGTCTGCTCGGTTGAGTAACTGAACTTGCTCTGTATTGCTACAGAATCTAGCAATTCTAGATTCAGAATCCTAGCTGCAGCTAGGATAAGTAGGTAGAAGTTCCTAAGAAAAGATTCGTCCCCAAATGAAGTACCACATTTTAAAAACTGAATGAATGAACTTCCTAATCAATCAGAAACTTACTGGAAACTGCCCAAGCCCGGGACTGAATGGGCATGGGGCAAGTGTTTTTACCAAGGGCACCGCATGCACCAATACAGACCTGTGAGCTTCTCAGAATGTGGGACATCAATTTCTGGTGGGCAATGAACCATTAGCAGATCATGAGATAATTTTCAACACTATATGGACACAGCATTCAAAATCACTAATATGCCTAATGAGACCTTTTGATTCCCTTTTCAATTATAGTTTTAATCCATCCACTACTACCTAGGAGAAAGCCTCAGATTGGTGCTGATATACCTTTAATACTACTCAAACATGCTAACCCACTTTTTGACCAAGAGAGTAGTAGGTTCTAAGCTTTCAGAGGCAATGATAGCCATTCAACTATATCTGATATTATTGTTCTATCTCCACTGAATTTATTTTGGTTTTGGATTTCCTTTTATAGCAGTGCTATAAATTTTACTTTTAAAAATAAATCTACATAAATAAGTAAGTCAACCTAAGTAAAAACATTAGCTGGTTTATATTAAAATGTATGGTAGGGAGAAAAACAGACCCTCCCCCAAAGATGTCTATATCCTAATCCCCAGAATTTATGTATATGCTACTTTATATGGAAAAAAGGAAAAACCTGCAGATGGGATTAAGGTTAAGGACTTTAGGATGCGGAGATGATCCTGGATTATCTGAATGTGCCTGGTCTAATCACTTGAGTCCTTAAGAGCAGGAAACTTATCAGCTGTGGTCCGAAAGAGACAGGAGGACAAAAGAGGGGCAAAGAGATGCAATCCTTTGGCCCCTGCTTTGAGGATTATGGAGGCAGGCCATGAGCCAAGGAATGGGAATGGTCTCAAAGGTACAAAATGCAAGGACGTGGATCGTCTCCTAGGGCCTCCAGAAAGTAACACAGCCCTGCCAAACCCTGATTTGAGCTTATGAAAGTCATGTCCAAATTTTGACCTACGGACATAAAAGACAACAAATTTGTACTATGGAAACCATCAATTTTTTGAATTTTTTTTTTTTTTTACAGCAGCAAAAGGGAACTAAAATACAAGGGTATAGGGATAGGTAATGATTGTGAGAATGTTTGAACAACTGAAGTTTAGAAAACAATCCTTCAGGATGGTTTATAAATGTCTCTTCCAATCCCGAGATGTTCTGCTAACATTCTGTCACCTACCAGATTTCTGTTCCTCCCAATAGGTAATTTAGTGTTTCCTGTGCTTTCATAGACATTCCAAAAAGTAACTTAAAAACAGTGAGAATTATTCATGTGAAAAGAAATCTTGGTTGGGAAAAGTGCAGTCATTTTTAGGGATGTAGTGTTGTATGTAGAGATGTATGTATGACAATCTTACTTACAATCACATTATCTTTATGTGAATTCCCTTGATGTCGAGAGTTATCCACTTGTTCTACACTAGTGAGTTTTATTATCTATGTACCACAATACTTTTCTTTAAAATATATATTGGGTATTCTCAATTTATAGATTAATCTAAGGAACTTTCTGCTCTACTTGGTATGAAAAGCAATCAAACTGCCCCAATAAAACAGAAGTTGAATTTGATGGCATATGGTTAGTCAGTGTTACATTGCAGGAGAAACCAATTAGATTTAACCAAGTCTATTCACTCCAAGGTATTTTGTTCTGCCATTCCAAAAATTCACAGCCTACAAACTCATGTTTAATTACATTAGTACATGACATATATGGTTCATGCAATAATTAACCACTTACCATTCATCCTTTCTCTTTTGACTTGATGACGCATGTTGAGATATATGAAAATGTCTTCAGGAGAGAAATAAGGGTTAATAAAAGATGGAGGGATATGTGCACACTCCACATAGTGTGATTGATTTTACGTTACACATGTAATCTGAAGGCCGGTAAAGCAGGACATGCGTATAGCCTGTGAATACATAATCAGAGTCATTAAAAGAAAGTTTGCCATCTCACAATGTTAATCAAATGCTATTTGACCAATTTGCTTCCAGCAACTAATGGAGCAAATTGATGTCAGCTAATCTTAAATCTACAGAGGAGCATGTTCTAGAATTGGAGTTGTTCTTTTTTTTAATTTTTCATCTTTCTTAGGCTGAATTCATTTATCTTAAAGAAATGTATTTGAATGCTAATGCCATTGAAATAATACCTGAGAGCAGATTTGAAAATGGCAAGTTATAATTTATTGTGGCTATGGAGGAGTGGAATGGTCACAAGATCTCCAAAAATGCCTGTTATGATGTGGTCAGAAAAGTGTTGCCAAGGACACAACTCTGATTCATCATCTTCAGGGTACTACAGTACCATACTTCACTCACAGGCCACAGACTGAAATAAGAATGGAAAATTGATCTTTTCCCCTGAAAAATAATTTAATCAATTTCTGGACTTAATTTTAAAAAGAAAATGTCAGACTCTTTTAGTCGAGAGTGATTTGACTATGTATTTCCCATATTATTGGGAAATACACATTGAACCGTTCACATGATACAAAGCTAACTGAATTTTTGTGCTTTCACCACTAAGAACAATGTAAAATATCCTTTTTCTTGTTTTTTAATGTGTGTTATTCCTGACCTAAGTAGAAATTCCTTTGAAGTCATTTGGCATTGTTTTAGAATAGAGCTAATATTACCAGAATCCTGGGTTCTAGCAAATCATTACTTAGTTGATAATTGATATGGATTCACTGCAGGAATCTTCCAGATTACTTCTAAACCCTTAAATAGTCAAACTTTGTAAAATATGCTTGTATATCTATCGCCTCTTTCTAAAATATCTCCAGTTTCAGATAGAACACAAGCAACTTGATAAAATCACCCAATAGTGTCCCACCTTCACCCAGTTGATGTATTGTAACAACACCAGACTCTCATTCCCTGAAAGCAGGAGCTGTCTGTCTGGAGTTGTAAGATAGAGACGGTGCTTCTTGTTTTACTGAAGTATCCTCAGTGGATAGTGTCAGTGAAATTCTATGTATGCAGTTGTTTTACATAGGTTCGTAACCTATTCTCATCAGAGAATAGTGTTTGTTTTATATTTAAAGAAAAAAGAGTTGAGTTGACTATAAAGTGAGCATGGAAACATCTTCTCAAGGCCTATAATAATAAAATACTTTTAGCTCAAAGACCAAAACTCAATTCTCTTAGATGTCTGCTTCTTCTCCGTCTCTGTCAAGTATCCTTGGTCCCAGGATTGAGGCTATACTAATTGGCATGGGGAAAACCTGGTCCAATTGTATATTTTGGTTAAACATGAAATTGGGAAATATGTTGTGTTGAGGTCCTGACTAGAATCAAGGGACCCTTTATACTAGTTTCTCATTACCAATATAGAATGTACACCTGCCTCAATAACCAAGTTTTTCATAGACAGCACAATACTCAGACACACATATTTGATGTTTCGATTTATGTCATTTTGAAGTATTGAAAGCCTTTTTCAGAAAAAAAAATCTCAAGAGTTCTCAGTAATATCTTTGGTATTACTACATAACTCCTATAAGCCTTACAGACATATACTTATTTTATGCTCTTTTTTAGTAGAAATCGATAATTCTGTTTTCGGTGAGGATAAGATAATAGATACATGCTATGCTTGTAAACTATTAGCACTGTTCTAAAAAGGAAATAAATATAAACTCACAGCTGCTTCCAAGACAGTATATTATTAGATCTTAATATTTAACTTAGTTTGCTCACCAAAATCGATTTGCTCTTGCTGTTACGACTCCTTCCAGGTGGTTGTCTGCTTTAAAGAAATATGCAATTAAATTAGTTCAGGAATGTTCTACGCCTAAATTATATTTGCTATTTTTATTTTTATTTTGAAGTGCCCTGAAGTGCATCATTTCATTTGGCCTCTGAATGCAATAGCATGGCTTTCCTGCCACGTGTCTCATTTCTCAGAATCTTAGTCAACAGAGAAAGCAACAAGATGATTGAACCTTTTCACTGGAGATGTCTCCTGCACAGATGTTCTCCCCACACAGATTACTAAACAGAAGCCATGTTTTTGTTGAAAACGATGCATTTCTAGCCTTCCTCAAGGAGTCCTTTAATATCATAGATCCTTTAGCCTTGAGGATGCTTTCTTTTGCCAGAAGCAAAGGTGACAGATTCTATCATTCAAGTAATTTAACCTTATGCTTCTTACACTGATTTTTGACAGATCTTTATTCATACTTAAGGTAAACATTCTCGGGGCGCCTGCATGGCTCAGTCGTTTGAGCATCCAACTTTGGCTCGGGTCATGATCTCACAGTTTGTGGGTTTGTGAGTTTGGGACCCACATCAGCCTCTGTGCTGACAGCTTGGAACCTGGAGCCTGTTTGGATTCTGGGTCTCCTTCTCTCTCTGCCCCTCCCCCCCCTCAAAAATAAAAAACATTAAAAAAATTTTTTTAAGGTGAACATTCCCAAACTCCGTATTCCCTCAAATATTTCAATTTCTTTTCTTTAAGATTTTATTTTTAAGTAATTTCCACACCTAACATGGGGCTTGAACTTACAAATCTGAGATCACGACTCAGCTGTCTGAGCCAGACAGGTGCCGGAAATGTTTCCAATGTTTAAGGCTCATTCCATAATTCTTTACAGGGATTGTTTTTAAACCCCAAACCTCTACTCAACTTAGAATCCTTGAATGATATACGTTTGGATCAGCTTTCTGCTCCTGTGTATAAAGCTGGTGTCTTTTGGTAATATAAATTTCTGAGATTCAATGTGCCCTTCTGCACTTCCTCCCTTAAAAATAAAGGAAATATCACTACAATAAAGCTAAAATTACAGCAGTTATGTGATTGAGTGCACTGTGGCTTCTTCAATTCCTTGCTTTGTCTTGTTTTCTCAGTTTTATCCAAAAACTACATTTTTGTATTTACCACATATACCGTCTTTACCAGGACTGGATGTTCATAGTCAGGATGGGCATGAACCTAAAAGGTGTGACTTCAGAGGCCCCAAGATGGCCACCTTCCTATCACCAAAATGTCCTTCCCTCCATCCCGATTGCCCAATCTCTTCACAACTGCCTGGATGCCTTTTAGCATAAGATAAATTATTTTCCAATGCACAATAAAAAACTAAGTTGGAAGTTCAAACACTCTTACAAAGAATTGCAAACACCATAAAAATTAGAGGCCGTCTGATGTGTAAATTTTGATAGATGACAAGATGTGAAGGCATAGAACACATTCAGGTGAGAGAAACTGGCATTCCATGGACAAAAAAGGGAAGCTAAGGATGAAATTTGCAACCTGCTTCCCATCTTTCCCCTCTTTGAAATCCTTGTGATTTCAATTCTTCTGAAAAGAATAATACTTGCCAGACAGCTTTCCATACTGCTGATAGAAAATCCAAAAAAAAGCCTTTTGTAGTCAATTTTTGAGAGCATGTAGAAATATTTTGACATTGTAGTTTTTATGTTATGTTATAATTTAGAATCTTTCTTGCCTTCCATATCATGGTCTTATTAGCATCACCTCTAGTAGTGAGACCTACATCCTTAAATAATTTAAATATCAGCTATTGCTTTACATTGGGATCTCATAGAACCATACCTCAAAAAATTATAATTTATAAATCTAGAGATATTAATTACTGTTTCTATTGCTAATGAGTTCTACATTATACACTAATTAGTATTTATTGATCATCAATGTCCAAAAAATAAATGTACCCATCTAATTTTCTGAGTACATGCCTTGTTCATTTTAAGTCTAACATCAAAAAAGATACTGACAGCATCTGAACCCTTTAAAATTAATATTTCATTTTTCTACTTACCATGATTATGATAAAATACATGTAGTTAATTTTTTATTCATGAATTTAATATTTTTATATCATAGTATGTATATTCTTGAACATCTAATTTAGAACTCACTTCTAAAAATTATTGTAGGTAAGGATTTTGACAGAGACCACGTGGTCCTCAAAGCTGAAAACATTTATTATCTGGCCTTTTACAGGAAAAGTTTGCTAACTCCTGCTATTGACTATCAAAACTTCAGCAATTTAAAAAATCTTTAGTAACTCAGTACATTATTTTTCTATTATCAAGGAAACAATAAAAGTTATACCTCCAGAAAAAGATCATTCAGATTCAAATCTCTGCCTAATCCAACATGACACTGTAAAAATAAACAGCTAATGATAAACATCTAGGATTTTGGACAATACCACAAGTAATTTGTTAGACTTGAGTTTTCTGAAAGCCACCTTTTAATATCGGAGGCAAATTATTTGGTAACTATGATTTTTCACTTTTAAAAAAACGTGATTATGGGGGTGACTGGATGGCTCAGTTGGTAGAGCATACAACTCTTGATCGTGGGGTTGTGAGTTCAAGCCCCATTATGGGTGTAGAGTTTACTAAAAAAATATGATTATGAAGTTACCAGACAGGAAATTATAATAGTTTCACATTTAGACAATCCTGTTTGATCCAAACACATAGTGGTGATATATAAAATACAAAGAGAAAATCAAATACACATAATTAGGATCAAAAGGACAACATGGTTAAGGACTAGAAATAAAGAAACTTGAAACAGATATGCAAAACTCTTTCAAAATAAAAATGATTATCAAACTAGGGAAATTTGATAAAGAAAAGTTATCTAATCAAATAATGGTTAAACTTTAAAAGTTTAACCTCCCCCCAGCCCCCCATCAACCCTCAGTTTGAGTCTCTTATGGTTTGCCTCCTTCCCTCTCTGCTTATAACTATTTTTCCCCTTCCCTTCCCCCATGGTCTTCAGTTAAGTTTCTCAGGTTCCACATATGAGTGACAACATGTGATTATCTGTCTTTCTCTGACTTAATTCACTTAGCATAATAACCTCCAGTTCCATTCATGTTGCTGCAAATGGCAGGATTTCATTCTCATTGCCAAGTAGTATTCCACTGTATGTATAAACCGTATCTTCTGTATCCATTCATCAGTTGATGGACATTTAGGATCTTTCCATAATTTGGCTATTGTTGAAAGCAGTGCTATAAACATTGGGGTACATGTGCCCCTATGAATCAGCACTCCTATATCCTTTGGATAAATTCCTAGTAGTGCTATTTCTGGGTCATAGAGTAGTTCTATTTTTAATTGCTTGAGGAACACACTGTTTTGCACCAGTTTGCATTCCCACCAACAATGCAAGAGAGTTCCCATTTCTCCACATCCTCACCAACGTATGTTGTTTCCTGAGTTGTTAACTTCAGCCACTCTGACCAGTGTGAGGTGGTATCTCAGGGTGGTTTTGATTTGTATTTCCCTGATGATGAGTGATTTTGAGCATCTTTTCATGTGTCTGTGGGCCATCTGAATGTCTTCTTTGGAAAAGTGTCTATTCATGTCTTCTGCCCATTTGTTCACTGGATTATTTGTTTTTTGGGTGTCGAGTTTGGTAAGCTCTTTATAGATTTTGGATACTAACCCTTTATCCAATATGTCATTTCCAAATATCTTTTCCCATTCTGTTCATTGCCTTTTAGTTTTGTTGATTGTTACCTTTGCAGTGCAGAAGCTTTTTATCTTGATGAGGTCCCAATAGTTCATTTTTTTTTTTAAATTCCCTTGACTTTGGAGACATGTTGAACAAGAAATTGCTGTGGCTGAGGTCAAAGAGGTTGTTGTCTGCTTTCTCCTCTAGGGTTTTGACGGTTTTTTGTCTCATATTTAGGTCTTTCATCCATTTTGAGTTTATTTTTTTGTGTGGTGTAAGAAAGTGGTCCAGGTTCATTCTTCTGCATTTAGTTGTTCAGTTTTCCCAACACCATTTGCTGAAAAGAGTGTCTTTTTTCCATTGGACATTCTTTCCTGCTTTGTTAAAGATTAGTTGGCCATACATTTGTGGGTCCATTTCTGGGTTCTCTATTCTGTTCCATTGATCTATGTGTCTGTTTTTGTGCCAATACCATACTGTCTTGTTGATTACAGCTTTGTAGTAGAGGCTAAAGTCTAGGATTGTGATGCTTCCTGCTTTGGTTTTCTTTTTCAACATTACTTTGGCTATTCGGGGTCTTTTGTGGTGCCTTAAAATTTTAGGATTGTTTGTTCTAGCTTTGAAAAGAATGCTGGTGCAATGTTGATTGGGATTGCATTGAATGTGTAGATTGCTTTGGGTAGTATTGACATTTTAACAATATTTAATCTTCCCATCCATGAGCATGGAATGTTTTTCCATTTCTTTGTGTCTTATTCAATTTCTTTCAGAGGTTTTCTATAGTTTTCAGCATAAAGATCTTTTACATCTTTGGTTAGGTTTATTCCCAGGTATTTTATGGTTCTTGGTACAATTGCAAATGGAATCAGTTTCTTGATTTCTCTTTCTGTTGCTTCATTATTGGTATATAGAAATGCAACAAATTTCTGTACATTGATTTTGTATCTTGTGACTTTGTTGAATTCATGTATCAGTTTTGGCAGCCTTTTGGTGAAGTCTTTCAGGTTTTCCATGTAGAGTATCATGTCATCTGTGAAAAGTAAAAGTTTGACTTCTATTTGGATGCCTTTTATTTCATTTTGTTGTCTGATTGCTGATGCTAGGACTTCCAACATTATGTTAAACAACAGTGGTGAGAGTAGACATTCCTGTCATGTTCCTGATCTCGGGGAGAAAAGTCTCAGTTTTTCCCCATTGAGGATGATATTAGCTGTGGGCTTTACATATATGGATGTTATAATGTTTATGTATGTCCCTTCTACCCCCACTTTCTTGAGGGTTTTTACTAAGAAATCATGCTGTATTTTGTCAAATGATTTTTCTGCATCTATTGACAGGATCATATGGTTCTTTTCTTTTATTAGTGTGATGTAACACATTGATTGATTTGTGAATATTGAACTAGCCCTGCAGCCCATGAATGAAACCCACTTGATCATGGTGAATAATTCTTTTCATATGCTGTTGAATTTGATTTGCTAGTATCTTGTTGAGAATTTTTGGATTCATGCTCATCAGGGATATTGGCCTGTACTTCTCTTTTTTTTGTGGGTTCTCTGTATGTTTTGGGAATCCACGTAATGCTGGATTCATAGAATTGAGTCTGGAAGCTTTCCTTCTGTTTCTGTTTTTTGGAACAGCTTGAGAAGGATAGGCATTAACTCTGCTTTATTGTAGGGGATAAGCTTAGGAATCCCCCAGGCTTACACCAATGGGTTGATAAGGCATAAAGAAATTCAAAGTCATAAAATGCTCACACCCAAGTTTGGGTAAATCACATTGGCACCCCAATAATAGGGGGGTGCAAAGACACCTCGAGAATAGGGAGGCACAAGTGTGCCAGGAATAGGAAGGTGCAAAGGCACCCTAAAATAGAGAGGGGGTGCAAAGCCCCACCCAAAAGAGAGAGAGAGGCAAAGGCCTGAGATACAAATGGCACAGAGGTGCCCAATACATAGGTATATGAAAAGAACAAGATTAGATATTCAGGGTGAAAGCACCCCAAATTTAGTACTATAGCAGAAAGCTGTTTTCATAGAATAGGGCCAGGTTAGGTAAATTGGTGAACTGGACTATGGACTGCTACAATGTACAGAAACCATCTAAAGTGGTGGCACCAGCCTGACCAATACAAAGCAGCCTGAGCGGAGATGATTAACAAAAGAAAAGGTGCCTTGTCAACCCTGAGGTTATTTCCCCTATCTGTCTCATCCCCCTAGGTTAGCTAAGATAAACAGAGGTGCTGACTCATGTCCACTGTAAACAACTCTCCTCCCCACTGCCCGGTGCCCAGATTTTGTTTTGTATTAACCCAAACCCCCTAACCACAAATATCCTCAAGAGCCCCTTTCCCTCATGTCCACAAGTTAATAATGTTCACAGATTCATTGTCTCTTTGTGCACATCCATCGCCATGTTTGTAAGCCTTCTGATCCTAATAAAATGGGGCAAGGACCCTTACTCGAGGCTCTTATCTTTTCCCGGACATTAGCCATCTCTTGCTTTAATCCTGCATCTGCTCTTTTGCTGGCCAAAAGAGAACGTTAGACTTAGAGTCTATGATACTTTATATGTCTGGTAGAATTCCTCTGGGAAGCCATCTGGCCCAGGACTCTTCCTTTTTGGAAGATTTTTGATAACTGATTCAATTTCTTCACTAGTTATGGGTCTGTTCAAATTTTCTATTTTTTCCTATTTTAGTTTTGGTAGTGTGTGGGTGTCTAGGAATTTGTCCATTTCTTCCAGGTTGCCTAGGTTGTTGGCATATAATTTCTCATAGTATTCTCTGGTAACTGTATTTCTGAGGGGTTGGTTGTAATAAGTCCAATTTCACTTGTGATTTTATCTATTTGGTTCCTCTCTCTTTCTTTTTGAGAAGTCTGGCTAGGGGGTTATCAATTTTCTTTATTATTTCAGAAAAACGGCTCTTAGTTTCATTGATCTGTTCTACTTTTTTTTTTTTTTTATTCTATACTATTTCTGCTCCAATCTTTATTATGTTTCTTCTGCCTGGCCTTGGGGTTTCTTTGCTGTTCTGCTTCTAGTTTCTTTAGTGTGCTGTTAGATTTTATATTTGGGATTTTTCTTATTTCTTGAGATAGACCTGGATTGCAATGTATTTTCCTCTTAGGACTCCCTTTGCTGCATCCCAGAAGGTTTGGACTGTCATATTTTCATTTTCATTTGCTTCCATATATTTTTTTCATTTCTTTTTTAATTGCCTGGTTAACCCATTTATTCTTTAGTAGGATGCTCTTTAACCTCCATGCATTTGGAGGTTTTCCAAACTTTCTCCTGTGGTTGATTTCAAGGTTCATAGCATTGTGATCTGAAAATGTGCATGGTATGATCTCAATGCTTTTATATTTATTGAGGGCTGTTTTGTAACCCAGTATGTGATCTATCTTGGAGAATGTTCCATGTGAAATCAAGAAGAATGTGTATTCTGCTGCTTTTGGATGAAAAGTTCTGAATATATCTGTCAAGTCCATCGGGTCCAGTGTATCATTCAGGGCCATTGTTTCTTTATTGATTTTCTGCCTAGATGATCTGCCCATTGTTGTAAGTGGAGTATTAAATTCACCTGCAATTACTACATCCTTATCAATAAGATTGCTTATGGTTGTGATTAATTGATGTATATATTTGGGTGCTTTCAAATTGGGTGCATAAGCATTTATAATTATTGCTCTTCTTGATGGATAGACCCCATAATTATGATATAATGCCCTTCTTTGTCTCTTGTTACAGTCTTTAGTTTAAAATCTATTTTGTCTGATATAAGTGTGGCTACTCCAGCTTTCTTTTGACTTTCAGTAGCACAATAGATGGGTCTCCATCCCCTCACTTTCAATCTGAAGGTGTCCTCAGGTCTAAAACAGGTCTCTTGTAGACAGCACATAGATGGATCTTGTCTTTTTAGCCATTCTGATACCTTATGTCTTTTTATTAGAGAATTTAGTCCATTTACATTCAGCGTTATTATTGAAAGATACAGATTTAGTGTCATTATGTTATCTGTAGGTTTCATGCTTGTGGTGATGTCTCTGGTCCTTTGCAGCCTTTCTGGGTATAGAAGCTGACCGATTTGATGGTAGCCATGACCACCTCCATACAGAGAGTCACGGGGACAAAGAGCATGATCACATGTTTGCCGCCATATTTCAAAGTCTGTTCTTCATCTTCTTCTTCATCTTCTTCCACCACCTGCCCTGAGTTACCCTGGGGTCGTCCATTAGATAATGGCTCAGGGTTGCCACGCCTCCACCTTTCACTGCTGTGCTCAAGCCATTCTCTGCTGTCAGTATTGCTCAGGTGGTTGTCTGCAGACATCTGTGCATTCTGGAAGTAGGACAATGGTGCAGGTAATTCTGTCACTGGAGCAAGCATATAGAGACATACTTTTTCACAGAAAAGAAAACCTCTTGGGGTTCTTCATTTCATGTGTTCTCCTCCAGGCCAAGCTTTCTAAGGACCTCACAGGCTGCTGTCACTTGCAGGCTCCCAGAAGAAAGTAAGACTATTCGAAAAAGTACCATAAATGAAGCAAAAACAAAACAAAATGAAACAAACAAGTCACAGACGTGAAGAAAGTATTTCCAAGACACATAACCAACAAAGGATTTGTATCCAAGATGTATTAACCAAACAAAACTATTCCTACACACCGATCAAAAAAGGACAGTTTAATAAAGGAACATAGATATATAAACAGAAAATTCACAGAAACAGAAATGTAAGTGCCCAAGAAACTTATGAAAAGGGGCTTAATTAGAAATGAGAAATACCCAAAGTAAAATAAAAGATTATGTCATAACAGTCAGATTAGGAAAAATCTTAAATTGTTTTTTTAAATTTTTTTAATGTTTATATGAGAGAGAGAGAGAGAGACTGTGTGTGTGTTAGAGAGAGAGAGACAGAGAGAGAGAGAGAGAGAGGGGGGGGAGGGCAGAGAGAGATGGAGACAGAGTCTGAAGCAGGCTTCAGGCTCTGAGCTGTCAGCACAGAGCCTAAGTCTGGGCTTGAACTCACCAACTGCGAGATCATGACCTGAGCCAAAGCCAGATGCTTAACTGACTGAACCACCCAGGCACCCCTTAAAATGTTCTAATACCAAGTATTAGTGAGGCTTACCACCATGGAAGTTCTTACACACTGCTGGTAGGCATGTAAGTTGGAACTGCTTTGGAAAGCAATTTGGCAATAGCCAATAAAAGAGAAAAGATTCATTTCCCTTGATTCAGCCATTCAATTTCTAGATATATACTCCAGAGAAACTCAGGTGTAAGTATATAAGGAGATTTGCACAATAATGTTTGCTGAATCATTGTAAGAGCAAAAGAATTAGAAAAATTCCAGGGGCGCCTGGGTGGCGCAGTCGGTTAAGCGTCCGACTTCAGCCAGGTCACGATCTCGCGGTCCGTGAGTTCGAGCCCCGCGTCGGGCTCTGGGCTGATGGCTCGGAGCCTGGAGCCTGTTTCCAATTCTATGTCTCCCTCTCTCTCTGCCCCTCCCCCGTTCATGCTCTGTCTCTCTCTGTCCCAAAAATAAATAAACGTTGAAAAAAAATTAAAAAAAAAAAAAAAAAAAAAAAAAAGAATTAGAAAAATTCCAAATACTTCATCAACTAGAGAATAGTGGTCACAATTGAAGTAGTTATTAAATAAATTAATAAAAACATGTCTAAAGCTAATGAGGGGAAGAGTTTCATAATATCTATAGTATAATACCATTAATATAAACTTAGAAAAGTATAAAAAAAGCATAAGTATTACTTATTGACACATTTTTTTTTTATAAATAAGGACATAAAAGCATGCCTGGAAATGAAAAACATAAATTTAGAATAGGAGTTACTCTGGAGAGGTAGAGTCCAATAGAGTACTCAGGTAGTTTCAACTGTATCTCAAAGTTTTGTCATTTTCAATCTTATATGTGTTGAACATTTATTGTATGCTAGGCATTTCCCTAAGCTCTTTACATGTATTAATATATTTAAAACTCATAAAAACTCTATGAGATATTATTATGCTAATTTTACATTTGAGAAACTGAAGCACAGAGAGGTTCAGTAACTTACCCAAAGCCATACAAGGAACGTATCTAGGTAATGGAACAGGGATTGCATCCTGGGAGTATCACTATGAAGTCTGGACCCTTAACCACCATACCTACAGCCTTGCTAGCCTGTGATCATGAGAAAGTTCGGACAATTGCTAGCGCTCAAGTACATGATGTTTTTTAAAATTATATTACACTGTAATAATTTTATTGCACAGTAAACATTTTTATTTGAAAAAAGTATATAAATATTTTAAAGATTCATATGTATAAGAATAAGCCTTCCCAATAATTCAATCTAATTCCAATCATTTTTATCTAATAATAATACACGAATGCCATAGATAATTTTTCAACCTTCTTTTCCTCCATAACCATTATTTTTTTTTCTTCGAAATATTCCTAAGCAGAATTCCTTAAAAATAGGACTCAATAGCACCATAATGTGGAAACCAAAGCTATTATTTCTTTATGAAGGGAAGCCATTATCCTATTTATGTATTTATATTATCTTAATCACTACCATGGCATTCGGAATGTTCTGCAGGAATGTTCTGCAGGAATGTTCAAGAGCTGCTGAGAGGGGACTTTTGTGTTTAGGGACTTATAAATATATTCAATATTAGAGAAGACAAAAAAGAAATTGCCCAGATAACTTTTAGTTTGTAATAACATTTGCTTTTCCTGTACACAAAGCTATTTCGCCATATTCTTGGGGTCTTTTACAAACAACTAAGATGTAAATGCTATCCTATTTGCATGAGATGTTTGTGGAGATAAACAGACAATCCTGACTTTGTTCATGAGAGTCTGAGTCCTTAAGGGTGACAATGAGCGGCCCAAACGAAGACGTTTTAGATGACCAGCAGATCCCTAAAGGCAAAGAGAAAGAACTCAGAGTGAAAAATCCAACAACAACTGCTGGAGCTGACCAAAAAAAAAGTGAATAAATCAAGTTTGCTTCCACGTCTGCCTTTGGTCTTCTCTCAGAAGCCATGTGTACCTTCTATTCTTAAAGAACTTTTTTCTAGGTTAGCCATCAGCAGATCCGCATCTAAGGAACATGCTGTTATTCTTGATCTAAAAAAAAAAAAAAAAAAAGAATTCCATAGTCCTAAATTCTAGCCTCACAATCTAAGCAATAAAGCACCAGAAGAAATAAGAGAAGAAATAGTGCTAAGGCGGGGGAGGGGCTCATTAAGCCCCAATCCTTCGGGCTCTGTTGTGCCCTGTCCCACACAATGGTCTGCGCCAGGGTGATTTTGACCATTAATCCTGTCATATAGGATTGAATAAAGACTTGATGGGGGAATGCAGTAATGACAGAAAACCAAATGATGCCCTAGCTGGGTATATAAATCCAAAGGAGGCAAAGATCTGAAGGTTAAATGTATTGTTGATGCTTTTGCTTCCTATACAGCAGAGGAAAAGCACTTCCCTAACTTTTCAGTTACCCGAGCCTTATTTGTTCATTTGTTTTGAGAATAGAATAAATGTGATATGTGTTATGCCCAGAATTCGTGATCCCCAAAT
The DNA here is from genome assembly GCF_007474595.2 of Lynx canadensis. Lineage (NCBI taxonomy): Eukaryota > Metazoa > Chordata > Mammalia > Carnivora > Felidae > Lynx > Lynx canadensis. Next base: position 44,992,882 of record NC_044314.2, read on the forward strand.
ACCGCCAGGGAGCCGAGTCCGATGTAAAAGCAAAAGAGCCTTTATTCGAGCTAGCTCGATCTCAATCCCCTACCTGCACTGACATAGCGGTGAGATACTGGGGAGAGAGAAGGAGTTTCAAAAGGACAAAGGTTTTGTTGGGGCCTAGGGGCAGTTGGTGAGGTAATGGCTGTGGCCTCAGCCGATTGGCTGGGGAAGGGTCCAAGTCCTGTTAGGCAGGTGGGGGGGGGTTACTCAAGGGGAGGAGGTGTGGTCAAGGTGAAGGACACAGAACAAGATGGAGTCAGCCGGCGTAGGCCCGCCCTTTCAATATGCTTTTGCCATATGCCATGGCACTAAGGCCAACTTGAGCATCATTATTGTGACCTCTTTAATGTAGATGCTATTTCATGTTGTCATTATTATTTTTTCATACTACAAAATAGTTGCTTCTCATTCCTATGTAAAGTACGAGAAGCAACTTTAGGAAACATTATTTTTGTTGATATGCTGAATATGATCCATACAAAAATATGGAAACTGCTATGCAAATGCTGGTTAAAAATAGGGGCCTGGGTGGCTCAGTCAGTTAAGCATCACTCTTGATTTCGGCTCAGGTCATGATCTTATGGTCCTAAGTTCAAGCCCCACATCAGGCTCTGCACTGACATTGTGGAGCCAGCTTGGGATTTTCTTTCCCTCTCTCTGCCCCTCCTCTGTTCTCTCTCTGTCTCTCTGTCTCTCTGTCTCTCTCTCAATAAATAAACATTAAAAGAAAGATTAAAAAATAAATAAAACTGTTAGCCTCCTCTTCTTCCCAGGTTGCCGCTCTAAATCCATCCCAGTGGCCTAGATAATATATTTGACACCCAAAACAGGTCATATTTCAATACCCTTTTGATGAGGGAGTATGGGGCAAGCTGAGGACAAACTACAAGCTCGCCCACCTGCCCTGCCCCCCAGGTGGGATATGTGTGATATCCCTCAGGCACTCCTGGCTGCCCAAGAACAAAGGAAAGGAAAGAAAACAAATGGCTAATTGATAGAGATCACGGTCATGCAGGACAGAGTCTCCTTCAGCTTACAAAGATTTTAGTAAATTACAAGAAAAAAGCAATCTTATCAACAGCATAATCTCCAGAAACCTGTAGACTCAGTTTCCTGGAGCCCCGACACCACCCCTCCTTAGTGATACAGGGAACAAAGGCAAGAAGGAAATGACAGGTAAAATTAAATTTCCTTATAACCTGCAGCCTATTGACAAATACTTGGGGCAAATACAGAGTATAACATTTCTCCAGAACACCCTGCCATCATAATGTTAATGCCTTACTAGAGGGAAAAGAACCTTAGTTTGACAACAGCAAGGCTTCAAATATATTAGGTGTCCTCTTTAGCATATCAAAGTTCCTCTGGAGACCTCCCATTTGACTTTACCTCTCCAGCTTCAGGGTATTTAAGGAACCACTCTTAACAACCCCAGTGCAGCTCTTTCTGCCCACTGGCCCTGGCCCTGTGCTTTAATAAAATCACCTTTTTGCACCAAAGACATCTTCAAGAATTTTTTCTTGGCCTTCAGCTCTGGACCCCTCAACCCCCCCCCCAACACCCCAAAACCTGTCACTTTTCTGTATGCAACAAAGTTATTTTCAATAATAATCATGAAATAACACAAATACATTTCTCATATGAAACAAGATTTGTACTTATTGGCATAAATAATACAGTTTTCATTTATTCTTTTGCTGTTTTTTTTTTAAATTTATTTATTTATTTTGAGAAAGAATGAGTAGGGGAGGGGCAGAGAAAGAGAGAGAGAATCCCAAGCAGGTTCCACTCTGTCAGCGCAGAGCCCAACGCAAGGTTCGATCCCATGAACCGTGAGATCATGACCTGAGCCAAGATCAAGAGTTGGATGCTTAACCAGCTGAGCCACCCAGGCGCCCCATCGTTCACTGTTTTAAACTTTAACCATGAATGGTCACATAGAATGACAGAATTGAAATAACTAGTTCTGTTTCTTCTTTATAATCTCCCTACGCTATATATGTATTTAAAATCAACTGTTTAAACACAGGAATATATACAGGAATATATAAGGTAGCACCAGGTTGGAGACCAGATGCTGAATGGAATGCATGTAGCTGAGCATGTATGGGGGATGAGAGCAACCATTGAACAAATTCACTTCCATGCAGAATGCAATGTTCATTAAAGGGTAAGTAATAAAAATATCAAGGGTACCCACAGTAATTATTTAGTACACCAATAAGAGATTTTTTCAGAGAGGAGTTTTCAGCGCTGACATTGTTTAGAATTACTGGTGTGTGGTGATTTCAACAAAAAAGCAGGCCAAGTTTTGGCCAGTTTTATTATTGTTTTTGAATTCTCTACAGTCAATTCACCTCATTACTGCCAGCAGGTGGATGAGCTGAGCCACTAGCCCATCCTGTTTAGAAATTCTGAGGCCCAGGGGCGCCTGGGTGGCTCAGTCAGTTGAGCATCCAACTTTGGCTCAGATTATCATCTCACGGTTCATTTTATGAGTTTGAGCTCCGCATAGGTCTCTCTGCTGTCGGCTCTGAGCCGATTCAGATCCTCTGTCCCTCCCCAACCCTGCATCTCCCTGGCTCACGTTCTCTCTCTTTCTCAACACTAAATACACATTAAAAAAATAAATAAATACATTCTGGAGCCAGGGCCACTCCCCTCAAAGCCAGAGTGCTGGACAGCAATTTCTGTCCACAGAGACTTGTTATGACTGGCTGTGTCTTCACTCTGGCTTCCACACCTCCTCTCTTTTTTCGCTCCCATCTTTCTAAGAGAAATGCATGAAAATGGAATTGCCTGCCTTGTGGGGAAGTAACCTCCCGAACGGATTGGTTTTTGGGTGATGGGATAGAAACTGCATTCATCACAGCAAGCCAGGTGCAGAGACCAATCTATAATGAGGGTCAAAGGATTATGTGGGAGAATCGCTGCTCTAGAAAATAAATGGCTAGAACTGAGGTCTGATTAAAGAATATCCTCTTCTTCTCCCCAGTAATAACTGGGTAAAGTAGTTTGAAAGCTTGACAATTTAAAGTAGGTAAGGATAGTGCTATGTGGGGAGAGGCTGACATTTATTGAACACTTACTGTGTTATAAGCATTCTACTTACTTTATGTCCCTTAACCCTCAAAGGTGTCACTTCTATATTATAAATATTGACTTTAAAAAAATTTTTTTAACATTTTTATTCATTTTTGAGAGACAGAGAGAGACAGAGCACTAGTGGGGGAGGGGCAGAGAGAGAGAGAGAGAGAGAGACACAGAATCCAAAGCAGGCTCCAGGCTCTGAGCTGTCAGTGCAGAGCCCGACACAGGGCCTGAACCCACTGTGGCTCATGATCTGAGCTGAAGTTGGATGCGTAACTGACTGAGCCACCCAGGTACCCCAAATATTTCCTTTTTTTTTAAACAATTTTTTAAAGACTATTTTATTTACTTTGAAAGAAGGAGTACACGGGAGGGGCAGAGAGAGAGGGAGGGAGAGAGAATCCCAAGCAGACTCTGCACTGACAGTGTGGAGCCCAACACAGGGCTCGAACCCACAAATCATGAGATCATGACCTGAGCTGAAATCAAGAGTGGGACACTCAACCTACTGAGCCAACCAGGTGCCCCTATAAATGTTATCAAGGTTAGAAGAGGGAGAGGACACACAAAGAACAGTGTGGAGAAATGAGCTTTTGTTAAGGATTCATACTGTGCTAGGCACTGAACAACTTTCTTTAAACACATTTGCAAAGAGCCTTGCGAAATACATATTATTATTGTCAGGGGAACAGAAGAGGAAACTTAGGTCCAAGTTCCTGATACTCAAGCTCACTTGCCTCCAAGTACACATAAAGTGAAGTCGTAAGATTCAAACCCAAGACTATCTGTATCCCCCCCATAAAACTGGCCTAATTTACTACCATAAGCCTTTTCCTGTGGAAGTAAGCACTGACTCAAGGCACTAAAAATAAATCAGGCCAGACCTAATGAAAGTCAAGTTCAGGGTCTGAAATAAATTTAATAAATCCTGTGTCCTGATTATAAGAATTGGTATCTGTGGGAAAATGCAAGGTCTGCAGGCTGTGGACAAATTCTTTCACTATCCTAGCCCCATCACTGAAGTGGAACAAGGCAGGTGTGTTTAGAAGAGAGAATGATATTGACAAACGGACGAGAAGGTGTGTAGTTCTTTCAAGCTTTAGTTTGCACTCCCTCACACACCTAGGAGAAGCAAGTATAGACTGGAGGATTCCAGGGCAAATAGTTTATTTTGGAGGTGATCCAGGAAACACTGGCAGGAAAGTGGGCAAGTGGGATCACAAAGGAGAGGTAGCATTAGAAGAGCCCATTCAGTATTTCTCTGGCTGACTGCGGTTGACATGGCTGGTGTGACAGAAAAGACGTGGTGTGTTGAATCCCATGGTTGTGTGCTCCTTGTTGCATTCCCTTCCTCATAAAGTGGGTCCATTCATCCAAGGCAATATTACAGGCAATTCCACTGCTCTCAGAAAGCAGTGCTGGATGAGGCATTGTAGAGAGGAAAGAAAAACCTAGACCCAGAATATATATCCATCCAAACACCTATGAGTTGCTGCTCTCCAGGGTGAGCCAGGGCTCAATGTAATCAACTTGCCACCAAGTGCAGTGTGCCCTATCTTCAGAATCTGAAAGGGTTTATCAAATATTGTGCTTCTTTCTGAATAGTAGCAGGGGCAAGGTGTAACATCTGTCCTTGGACCCCAGACCACTGGACCTCCAAAAATTTCACTGTATAGCCTACCTCTTATTTCTGAAGGGTTTATCTTCTAACCACAGGCACGAGTGTTTCTAACCAAGGCGTCTGTCATATTTGTTCCTTCCTGCTCCTTGGGTTGAATTAATAATGTCATCAGTATGGTGGAGCAGGCATGATATTTGGGGGAATGTCCAGATGATGAAACTCCCTTTGGACTTCACTGTGAAAGTGAGCAGAAGAGTCCATGAAACTCCAGGACAAGACATTTAGTGGGTACTCATGTCAATTCTAAGTGAATGCAAACTTCTGGTTCTCCTTGCCACTGGGGATCAAAAGAACTCAATTACCAGATCAGTAGTAGCATCACTTGTTCTATAAGATAGGACACTTGCATTAGAACTGAGATTGGGGTTAATAACTGGTTAAGTCTACAAGTCTTTTGTTACCTACCATGATGCACCTGTTTTTATCAAGAGTGTGACTAATGAATTAAATACGGATGTAATAAGGATCCTTTAAGTCTTTAACGATGGCTCTATTCCCTGCCATTTCTCTTTGGGGCACAGCTTTGCTTCCAGTGTCCTCTTTTGGCATGGAGGGAGCTGGAAGTTTCAAGGCTTCTGCTTGGTCTTTCCTTTCATTATAGCTCTTAGCTCACAGATCAGAGAATTAATGTGAGGTTTCTTCTGGCTGCTAAGTATATCAAATCCAGTTATATGTTGAGTTATACAGTGAGGTAAATGACCCAGGTGGGTGTATAGACACATTAGACCCACTGTGAGATAGACTTGGACCAGCAATCCATTTATCATCTGACTTCTGTATGACTCCTCCATCCTCTCTCCTGCCCTGTCTTACCAAACGGAGGCCATGATGGTGTTTTTGGTCCCCTGATAGAAGTTTCATTCAAATGCTTAACCAGGAGTCCTAAAAGGATTTGAGTACTTCCTTCTACCCCAGTGTTCAAGTACTCTGGAAATAGTAGCAAGTCCCTTTGAGACGGACTTGGGGAAATTGTTCCTGATGCCTCCTGAGTGTCTCAGAGTTTTTCCTAAAGGAATGTTGGTCTAAGAGTTGGCTAGATTTGGAAACTGGGCAAAGAGTCAAAATTTTCAATTGCAGTAGCTAAAATCACCCATTCTGGATCATTTTTGGTTACACTGGTTAAATAGCACTGTCAGTGGCTGCTCATTCACCTTGCTTCTTGGAATACCTTGTTCTGTGAGCCATTACTACAGATCCCTGTTGTTAAGAATTCCAGCTGCTATTCCAGCTCTGTTACCCTTTTCAAAATTCCCTTCCCCTTGCCTGTGATGGTGAAGTACAATTACATGGCTTCTATTATTCTGAAATCCTTCCGTCCCCTGTGACTCTAGGGAACCCATTTCCATAGTGGTATTCCCTATTATCAACATTGGCCAATGGGATGAGTTGCCAGATTTAGCAAAACACAAAACAAAACAAAACAAAACAAAACAAAACAATATGCAACAGATGCCCAGTTAAATTTGAATTTCAGAAAAATAGTGAATAACTTCTCAGCAAAAGTATGCCCAAATATTGCATGCTGTGTTTTATCTGGCACCCCTACCTACAGACGACTAGTGAAATCTTTACTGCTAGAGAAGGGAGTGTTCTCTGGGCCTTCCCAATATATAGAAGCATTTGGTGGTATTTCTGGTCTTACATAACATTTGTTCCAGCATGACCAGCTCTCTGAGCTTTTTGAAACCTCCTACAATATTTTGTCAAGAAAGTTCTGCCACCTTCACCTTATTTTCCACTCTTTTCTCCAAACTGGAAGGAGGCATCTCCACAGTATAGGTATCCTTGCCAGGACATTAAATCCTCATTTGTGGGTGAACACTTTGTGGCAATAAACTCTCTTATACAGTCTTATATTTCATACCTCACCACAGTCCAGCATCCTCAAGATCCCTTCTGAAACATGTTTTTCTGGTTCATCCTGGGCATTTTAGTTAGATCGTGTGGGTTTTTCTCCCACAGTAAGTCATGTTGTGATATGGTCCTAGTAAATAGTACAGAGACAGAAGAGGGAGGTGGGGCATATCTGGAGGATGATTAGTATCATATTGGGAGTCATCTGCCTCTGCATGGTCTTCACACAAGGCGGGGGTGGGGGTGGGGCTCCAAATTTATAGCAAGAGGGAATATGCTACTTCTTCCAGCCTAGAGGGCTCAGGGGACTCTGGGGCTCAAGGTCCTCAAGTGTATCTTCTATATGACCCCATCCCAGGTCTCAAGATCCCAATTATCTTTTACCAGAGTTCTGATTTTATTGTAGAAGGCCATGAATTGAGTTTCTGGGTGATACAACTACTCTCTCTATCAGATCCTGGCTTGATTTTTCAACACAAGCTGCCCTCCAATTGTAGGAGATAAAAGATCCCTCTAAACACTGCCATAAAGACTTCCTAGGTTTCACAAGGCCTTGGGATGATAGGTGGGTTACCTGAAGCTCACTTCATTACTTCACTCAACAGTAATCAACCAATGTCATAATCTATGATTATCACTGTCCCTTTTTCTCTTAGGATTTTAGAGATATTTTATAAGCCATTTCATCCCCCTGAACTTCTATCTCATTCCACAACTGGAGTCTTAGTAATGGGGGTGGTGTGGCACACCAGAAGTTATCACTTCACAACCCAACTTCTAGTACTAACTGTCTTAATTTGGATTCCTCAACAAGCAAACCCTGCAAGAGCATTAGGGTGCAGGCAGTTTATTTAGGAAGTAATCTCAGGAATTTGGAAAAAAATGAAGGAGAGAAGAAAATAAAGGTAGCCAACAAAGGACACATTAGCAGACAAGTTACCGCCTTGAGCGATATAGCTTAATTCTATAATTCAGACCTCCAGGTTACCTACTGAGGGGCTAGGGAGCTGGAATACTGATTGAGCAACCACCTTTGGTGGCAGATTGAGGGCTGGTCTAGACACAGAGGAAGCACTAATTCTCCAGCACTTATGATCTGCCCCACCATGAAGCACAGCAGTGATGCTGGCAGTTGTAAGTTGGTGGCTCACACTGAAGCAATGACACCTGACAAATGGTATGGACAGTAAGTGCGTCTTCCACACAAGGTACTAGAATTTTCAAAGACCTGACTTATCCAATAGATCCCGTTCTCTTTGGAGACTGATGTGTATATGTATTTTTTTTTTACTTTAAAAATTATTTCTTTACCTTTTTAGACTAAATCTATTCATACGGTTCAAATTTAAACATAACAAAATTTAAATGGGGACATAGAGAACTGTCTCCTTCCATTTCTCTCTTCAGATACATATTTTCTACCTAATCCCTCACAGGGAACCACTGTTGATGGTTTAATAGTTTCAAATATACTCTTCCAGAGATTACATTAAATATAAAAATGTATTCTACCACCCTCCCCTCTTTGTACATAAATGGTAAATATATAATATATATATATTTTTTTGTACATTAATGGTAAATATATTATATATATATATATATATATATATATATATATATAATCCTCTATCATTTATTTTCCTATCCAACAGTATGGAGGTAATTTTTCCATATCAGTACATCAGTATATCTGCTGCACAGTGATCCAACATATAGTTGGATATAATGCACTTAAGGAATTTATTAAAAATGAGCATTTAGTTTTCCATCATTTGTTTCTACCAAGATTCTTCTGTGAATAACTTTAAAGACAAGTATTTTCACGCACATGAAAGTGTATCTACATGTGTGCCTATCCTATAAAATAAATTTTTAGAAATAGAATTGGTATGTCAAAGGCTGGATGCATTTTTAATTTTGATAGCTGTTGCTGAATTGTCCTTCCAAGAGTTTTAATGAACTAGAGCTCTCTAAAAATTTGGATGAATTTCCTATTATTCCTCCTGTCTATGGGGAAATCCTAACTTCTTTAAATTGGTGGGACAGGTGAGTTAACACTTCTAGAAAATATCCTTAGTCTGTAAAATACTCGATGACATTTTGAAATTGTCAGTGGCATTTTTATGCTAAAGAACTGTCCAAAGCAAAAATTAAAATAATTTAGCTGCTACTGTGCATAAATAATTGATAAGAGCCTTGGAAAAAAACAATTCTATCTTTGGAGAATGAAATATGGAAAACTCTGACAGCTTTTTCTTAAAAACAAAGGAAGCCCATTTTAGCATCTCTGTTCTGACAGATAACGTAATAGTTTTGTGAGATCTGTGTGATCCTCACATTTTGAACATCAATAATAAATACTTCAGTTGGTAACTATTCTGAACAGACCGAATTCTTAATCAGTATCTGAGTTTGAGTTTAACAACAACAAAATCAGTTGCTACTCTGTTGTTGCCAAAGAGTTATTTTCCATACACTTATGCATTCCAGAAGTTCTTCTTTATGACACCGTGGACAGCTTCTTCAGAATCTATCAAAAACCATGTGGCAAAAGGATACTTTAACTGCATTTTCTTTGATTTAGACAACTCACCCTCACTGTCCACTTCTGTTGGAAAAAGAAAATTAATTTCTTACACTCTCCCCAGGCTGAAAAGACAGTCTATAGCATGCACACCAAAATCCTTCTTTTCCACCTACAAGATTGATTAATCTATAGCATAAAAAAATGTAAATCTTTGGGGATCTTGTCACTTTTATGGCCTGTAAAAGATGAATTCAAGCAGGATTTCAATATTGCCTGGGCCTCTGGCCCCAAAATAATATAGCCATGTCACCAGGGGAGAGGCTGTGGGAACATGCTGTGCTGTAACAGTTTACAGATTCATAAAAAGTATTGATCAAGTTTCATCTCCTGTAGTTCTAAATAGAGTATTAAAGGATTTTATCTTCTACACTATAGCCGCCCAATAATGCTAAGCATGGCAATGAACAAACACATGAAAATCAAATACAACCAGCAAACACAAAAGCATCTGGTTTTGTGTTTAACTCAACTATCATCAAGTTAATGGTGCAGTCATGTAAGGCCTCTCCTTTTAATTAAATAATTAACCCTTCTCTGACGGACAGCTTTATGCTTGGCCACACTGGCTGTTTGTAGAAAGTAGAGCTAGCAGGCTTATCATGGCAGAATAATTTGTACAGCTTCAGAAAGATTTCAAAGAGCATCCACCCACTTTCTTTCCTGGCCGTTTTCCTAAGTTTTCACTGGAGCATTGGGTATTGCAATATTGACATTTCAGCATGGTCCTAATTCTCAAGGTCAAAGATTAGACAATCTGGAAACTTATTTTCTGAAACAGGCTTTCAACAGATCACAGTAAGGTTTAATTTTTATTTTTTGAAATTGTGCCTATGGATTTTTTTCTGTAAGTCATGCAGTATAATCTTTACCATTGACCAAAAGTTCACTGCATCACTGAGATGTTATTTCTCCTTGGCCAACTACCCCTTTAGTTTTAGATTTTTCAAAATTTTTTATTGAGACATAACTGACATATAACATTATATTATTTTCAGGTGTGCAACAGGATGATTCAATACATGCATATATTGTGAATTGATCACCACAGTTAACATCCATTATCACATGTAGCTACAAAATTTTTTCCTTGTGACAAGAACTTAATTCTCTCTTAGCAACTTCCAAATGTACTACACAGTATGATTAACTATAGTCATCATATTGTATATTAGGTGTTTTTGTAGATGTTTTGAAGGGTAATAAAAGATCCTGATCAGAATGCCAATACTCTTTCACCCTTCTGTGACCAAAAAAACAAAAACAAAAAACAAAATAAAACCAAAAAAAACCAAAAAGCAAAAAACAGCAACAAAAAACCCTCAGTTATATGAAGGAGATACTTCAGATCAAATACTATCCGTACTGTTGGTAATAAGCATAAATTCCATAAATAAATTTACAGTGTGTGCTCTTTTAAAAATATGGATGTCTCTGATCCTTTTTATATGGAAGAAAATGCAATGAGATCAGTCTACTTGCATACATAACCCTAACATGTATTTACAAAGTTGTGTTTCCTATCATGAAAATAGTCTCAAAGAAGAGGGATGCTTCCACATTTTTTTTAAGAGGAATTGATGACTAGAAGAGATCTGAGGTGGGAGTTTTCTAGAAAGGGCACATCCTCTTCATTGTTTTATCAGCCAAAGATCTAAAATCTAATGGTCAAAAATGTTATTTGCATTTTTAAGACACTTACTATTCAGCAGTGGTTAATGTGTATTTAAATGTTTCTCTAATTAGTTTGGGAAAACAAGTAAACTTCATTATTAATGAATTTCTTAAAGAGGCTTTCAACAGAGCAGTGGGGCAGTTAGAGACAGCTTGCTTACTTCCATAGATGAAAGAGATGTTATTTTTCTCAATAGTCATTTTATGGTAGATTAGGTTATGATTCTTATTTCATTGTTGATGAAACGAGGCTCCTTCCTGGGTCCACATAAAGGGATAATTTCCAACGACATTGAGCTCAGAGATTATATTTTTTCTTCAAGAAAGAAATTCTCCATCTAATAATGCACCTATTTTTAATGAAAAATCAGTATCACTTCAAGAAATAAATCTTTATTCTCAAAGACATACTGTGGACTTTAGGTAAACAATGAATTAACATCTTTAATTTCACTAATATAAGCAATTACCATGAAGATGTTTAAACAGTGCAGGGGTAATGTGCATATGATGTCATCAAATCCAGGAGCAAAATGTTGCTGATTTCAATAAAGTTTTCAATCATTTCTCTGGAAGTAACTACACAAATGAATATTCTTGTAAAGATAGTTCATGAGTTGTAGCTTGTACACATGCTCTATATGTAGAATTACCATTTGAACTAAGGTGGGTTTTTTTTCTGTAAAATGAGAAAATTAAGCTAGAGGTTTTCCAAGATTCCTCTCATTTTTTTCTCCTCCACCCCTTTTTTTGAGGGATTCTGTATATTTATTTCAGAGTGGAAAGCTTCTGTTTTCCTTTAAGTTTTATTGAGATATAACTGACATACAGTGTAAGTTCAAGGTGTATGGCATAATGACTAGACTTACATATATTATGAAAAGGTTACTACAGTAAGTTCAGTTAAATCCACCATTTCATACAGATATAAGAGAAAAGAAATACTTTTTTCTTGTGATGAGAACTCTGAACAAGTTCAGAATGCACCATACAGCAGTGCTAACTTTAGTCACCATTACGTTACCAGTACCTACCTATCTTATAACTGGAAGTTTATGCCTTTTGACAACTTTCCCCCAATTCTTCCCCCACCACGATTAGGCTTCCTCTAATTCTGTAACTAGTTTCATCACAAGAACATTCACTGTCACTGCTTTATGATCCAGAGGTCTATCACTTGGATATCCTAGGGAAGGAGGTGTAACTGTGTCCTACTCCCCTTCTGGCCTTCTTAGGCAAATGTAATCGAATATAGGTCAGACTGTTAGTTCCATAGAGGAATCCATGGTTCCCCTAGAAATCTGCCTATAGGAGGTTATGTGCTGCCCAATATTTCAGGAAAAAATCTGTCCAAAGCACAAATATATAGAAATTCAGGGCCCTACAACTACATTCCCAAACCAGGCCTCTGACTTTCTCTATCTCTCCCTTGACTGGTAGTGAACATTCCTGGAGGAGAAGCTAGGGAGTAAGGCACACAGTTCCTTGGCTGTCCATGGCTTCTTTTAAAATGGAATCACTAAGGGGCCCCTGGGTGGCTCAGTCAGTTAAGCTTCCGACTTCAGCTCAGGTCATGATCTCGCGGTTCCTGAGTTCAAGCCCCATATCAGGCTCTGTGCTGACAGCTCAGAGCCTGAAGCCTGCTTCGGATTCTGAGTCTGCTTCTCTCTCTCTCTCTTCTCTCTCAAAAATAAATAAACATTAAATTTTTTTTTTTAAATAAAATGGAATCACTAACAATGCACAGAAATAGATGGCCATCAGTGGACATCCAGGGCTCCTAGAACATGTCCAAACCAAGAGGAATGTGATTTACTGCCTCTAGGAAGGGCTATGAAGTGACAGTAGAATGTGTGTTAAAGGCTTAGGAGGTATCAACAACCTCTTTCCATCTGCTGATCATTGTTACTATTTTTATTTATTCTACCTGCTTGATTATAATTTTTCTGGCTTAATAATTAGGAGCTTAGTTCCATATTTAGTTACTAATAGTATCAGTCCAGTTTCTGTGAAGTATACACCTTTTAACTTGGGTTAGAAGCCACATCCTTTTCAACAGATTTGGATTTTTCTGGAACTTACAGATGGAGAGTTACTTTTGCTTCAATCCATAACATAATGTCATGACTAGCATATGCTAAGCCACTTATGGGAAATAGGTATCTTCTGTGTGATTGCCCTCAGTGGCTAAACTGAGAGCAAAGAGAGGAGTATTTGGGGTGCCTGGGTGGCTCAGTCAACCTGTGCGGACTTCAGCTCAGGTCATGATCTCACGGTTTATGGGTTCGAGCCCTGCATCAATCAGACTCTGTTGACAGGTCAGAGCCTGGAGCCTGCTTTAGATTCCGTGTCTCCCTCTCTCTCTGCCCCTACCCCACTCGCACTCTGTCTCTCTCTCTCTCAAAAACAAATAAACATTTTTTTAAAAAAAGAGAAATATTTGATATGCTATTCATGTGTTTTTTTTTGGTGATTATTGTGATTTAATGGTCATTTTAATGAAAAGATTAAGTCACTATTTTTTTTTCTGGTCTATTTTCTTTTTATAATTATCTAGGTCTACACTACTATAAATAACTTCCACCTGATCCATAGCTCCTTGTTATATGTCTGAATGAGTCATTCTTTTAATTCTCAGATTGGAAAATAAAGAAAACACTAAGATTTTTATTTTTAATTTTTTCGCATCAGAAAATCAGTATGTGGTAAATGCAGCAAATAAATAATGACAAAATAAGAACAATGCATATGTATGAAAATTAAACCTTACAATATCTAAATAAAATTAGAATATAAATACATCTAATATATCTAATAAATATGTCTAATAAAAATTAGAATATAAAACAAAAATACTAATTTCAACAGAATTTTGAAACTGCCGATTCTATTTAATAATCACAACAAAATGACAATATAAGATAAATCTCTTTACTGAGAATAGGAGAATATACCACAGTGAGAATAGTGATTCTTTTCAGCATACAAAATATCTTATTGTCTTCCAAAAGTGGAAAAGAATTCTAATTCAGAAGAGTTGCACTGGGTAAATTAGAAGATAAATAGTTAAAAATATTTCTGCTTATCTATTCGGAGGGAAAATATCCGTGGAAAGCTGAAGAATGATCAATACCATTCAATGGGTTATCAAAATCCTGAGGCATTTGTTCTGACACTTTCTGTACTCGCCAGCCTTTGTCAGTCAGCAAACTTGTCAATAAATGGATTGCAATGGAAAACAAAGAGAAAGCAAATGAGAATCAAAGCTTAGGTTACCTTATTTGTTCTATTTTCTGGCTGGACTCAAATTTTGCTTCCATTGTTTCATTAATTAAATGTCCTTCCTTATCTTTTGCCCATGCTCATCTATTGCATCTGTATGTGGCACCTGGCATTCCTATGACTTGTTCTAAAATCCTGCAGTTCTGCTGTGAGGTTAATGACAGAGACGGAGACAGAGATGGAGAGATCTCCCAAGATATGACACGGGTATTATATAAACTAGTTCTAAGTATTTGAGAGAGGGATAAATCATTTGAAGCAATATATAAAATACTGAGGTAGGTATTTTGTTTTGTTTTCATTTATAGATCTTCTTACCTTTAAAATATTTTTCTTTCTCTCTCCAAAACAAAAGGCTTAATTGAATTGAGGAAATCTATAAAACAAATAGGAGAAATAAGTTTTTCCTTGGAATTGGCCTCATGACTCCCAATTAATATTAATAGCATAAAAGAATTTTACTTCTCAAGGAAACAAACCATGCACTCTCTTTTTTTAAAAAGTTGATTTATTTATTTTAAAAGAGAGAGAGAGAATTCCAAGGAGACTCCACACTATCAGTGCAGAGCCTGATCTGGGGCTCGAACCGGGAGCTGTAAGATCATGACCTGAGCTGAAACCAAGAGTCAGAGGCTTAACCAACTGAGACACCCAGGCACCACAAACCATGCACTCTTGTATTTTTATTATGGGTGTGGGATTTCTTACTTATCACTCAGAAAAACATATTTTACTTTTTTTTAAGATTGTAAAGGTGTTTTACTAGAATTATTTCATTATTTAATGAAATTAATTTCATTAATTAATGGAACAATTGTTTCATTGTTCCATTAATTAAATGTCCCATACCAGAATTTGGTAAAACATCAAGAGAATGGGTAATTGATTACCTACTTTAGATATTTTACTGTGTCATGTTAATTTCAATAACAGCTCCCTCTGAGATGGGTCAGCAAATTCTAATTTTCAGAGTATCAACCTAAAGCTTCATCTAATTTCTCTCTTTCCATTAAACTATACTGTTTTCCTACATAAGGAAAACTTCAGCATATGCAGAAGGATAGGGTAAAATATAGTATGTGCCTGACCCAAACTGGGAAAATGCCTCCTTCAGATGCCATTTTGCTAGGAGGGTACTTAGATATCTGTCCTCTCTGAGGACCTGTGTCTTTAGTGTAAATGATGGCTGGGCTTCCTGATGCCAAGTAGCACTACCCAGTAAGTGATACCTGCTAGAAATTTTACAGATACATTAAAAGAAATCACTGTTAGAAATTCAGCTCTCACTATGGATCGTATAATTTACTCTAGCTAAATTAAACAAAATATCAGAGCCAGAACTTGGAAGGCAATAGTTTGATACCCCCAGAACAGGAGAATAGGTTGTCAACATGTAGTTGAAGAGATGTGGGAAACAACTTAGCTAGTATCCATAAGTGTATCTGTCATTCATGACTAGGATTAATTGGTAAAAGAAGTTGCTGGAGCTTAATCAATGACATTAATCTATCTAGAAAGAAGGATGAGTCAAAAAAAGAAGGTGGTATGCCTAGAATTCGGGGGCAAATTATAGTGGATGAAGGGGGGTGGGGAAGAGAGGTAGTGTAAAAATTTGTATCTAAGTCTTTAACAATAGCCCAGGAAGGAGGGCATTTGATAAACCCATGCACACGATTCAGGCTATTTGTCAGATGGAGGTCTTTGTTACACATGGATACATCTATTCTCCCAGTGGGGTATTATGGTAGCTACAGGGAGAGTTAGTATTAAAAGAAGCCACTTTTCTCCTTCCCATAGTTACTACCACCTCTGAAAATACCGTGAATTACCTTGTATGCTTTACTAGCTTTCTGTCTCCCTCTGTCTGGGCAGCTGTATTTCTTGTTGAAAATAAAGACAGTTACATTTGAGTTTTTACAAGTGTGCTGTCTCCTCAACTCTGGATGCACTAAAGAAAATAACATTTCTGTGGGCAAGCTCAGGACTAGTACACCTATGATGGTCATTTCAAATAATGCCATTCTAAAAGGTGCAGTCTGATTTTACATATTTGGCATATAAAGTATGTACTGTGTATATATCAATACTGATACAGATATAGAGATGAAGATAGATAGAGAGATAGGGATAGAACTGTATTTCCAGACCAATTGTTTTTCCTCACTTACACCCTGCGTCTTTGAAGTTGAGCCATCAGTCTATAACACTTACCATCAGTCCGCCCATCCCTCTATCCTTCCCTCTATCCCGTCTCATCACTGCCTCCTACTGATCTCTCAGACACTTGGTGTTTGGCTCACAGCCTTCCATTGAACCACGGGTTCCCGTCTCAGGCTGCCAACACACTCTTTGGCTAAGAATGAGGCAAAATTGATGATTCGGGCTCAGTGTAAGATTCAGAGGAACTGTGCTAAAAAAAATCTAACCAAGTAGAACAAAACTCGGGGTTCGGGGATCTAAGGGAGGTGACCTGGCTACCTGATATAGAGTAAGGAACCTGCCAGGTTAGAGGAGCCATAGCCTTGGGTTTGCTGGCTTTGGGCTGCAAGGTTGGAGGAAAGAACAAGCCAGCACGAGCTCAGCATCAGTGAGTGAGGTGTGGACTGACATGTTCTAGTTGCCAGCATGGCAGTAGAAAGACAACAGGGTGTCTTGGCCTCTACATCCCATCCAGAAGCCCCTTCCTTTCTACATTGAAAAAACAAAACAAAACAAGTACAGTGTGAGATTCTCTCGTGGTTCATGTTTTCTAGTGTAAGTCAGGAATAGCTCAGCTCTACTGGAACCTCCAAGGTTGAATTAGCATAACCCCAGGATCCCAACTGTCCCATTTTTCCGATTTGTCAAAGGTCAATAAAATACACGAGGACATCGATGTATCAACTAAACACCCCAAATGTCGAGAATGAAATACAAATTCCTTTATTCAAAGCTGGAAAAGTGCATACGTTACCCACACTGCTATCCTCAGTCATGCTACCAGAAGAATTGAGACCACACAAGCAGTAAATAAACACATTTTTATTTTTTATTTTTATTTTTAAATTTTTTTAATGTTTATTTTTGAGAGAGAGAGAGAAAGAGAGAAACAGAGTGCGAGCAGGGGAGGGGCAGAGAGAGAGAGAGGGAGACAAAGAATCTGAAGCAGGCTCAGTCCAGGTTGTGAGCTGTCAGCACAGAGCCTGATGCAGGGCTCAAACTCACAAACTGCGAGATCATGACCTGATTGATCCGAAGTCAGACACTTAACCGACCGAGCCACCCAGGCACCCCAACAAATACATTTTTAAAAACTTCTGTGATTTCATCTTAAGATGCCAGTAAATCTACACCAGTCGTTAAAAATCCCAAAACACGTGAAATACTAATATTTCGGGATTACCCACTCACTTCTAGATTAGGATTGCTTTTCTATAGGTATTATCCTCATCTTGCCATGTCTTTCACTGTCCCCAAATAATAGCATTCTAATCATATTTTATATGTTGGTCATGGCCAATGTCCCCGAGGATCTAGTCAGTCCAAATTGGTTTGTTAACTGCTTGTTATCAAAGTGCCAAAATTGCTAAACATTCTCAATCACTGAAGTGCTTTAAATTTGGACTGTAAAGTTCTACATCTTAATCATTTCTATCCTTATCGGCTCAAACTATAGCTGTTGATACTTCCTGCTTCAAAATCTGGAACTTCAGGCTGTGCAGCTCTTCCACAAGGCATACTCTACAAACACGCCTAGAGCATTTCTAAAAACTGCCTGTCGGGTTTTAGAACTTTCTAGGCCACCTTGAGCTCCTTCAACTTTGGCAGAGAGAGAAACACTCTCTAGGCTTCGTGCTCTCTCCCAAGTTTTGCTTATTCCTTCAAAGGTCTGTACTCTTTGATCACTTTTTTGACAATGTCACAACTCTCAAAAATACAATTAGTTTGAAGCAATCTGGAATGAAAATGAAAACAACCACCTTTCCTATTCATCTATTTCATCTTTGGCCTTTCGCCGTGCAGCATTTCAGTCCATTTGTTTTCGTGGTAAGTAGAATTCTAAGATAGCTCACAGGATTCCCAGGCCCTGGTATATCCACATCATGTCCTAGTAAGTCAGTGCAATGCTAACTGAGGTACTGCTGAAAAAGAGACTTTGCAGATGTAATTAGCTCCAAAATCAGTTGCCCTTCTGATAGATTATCTGGGCAGGCCTGATCTAATCACATGAGCCCGTTAAATATGAGTCCAGAGGTGAGACAGAGAAGTTAGAGAGTCTGAAGTATGATAAAGAATCAACATAAGGGAGATTCTCTGATGCTGACTGGACGGAAGGGACCATAAGCAAGGAACATGCGTGACCTCTAGGAACTGAGTGTGGCTCCCAGAGGACAATTTACAAGGAAATGAGTATCTTAGTCCTATAACCACAAGGAACTGAATTCTACCCATGAGAGTGGACCCTGAGCTCCAGCTGGTGATGCAGCTTGGCCAGCACCTTCCTATCAGCTTGTGGAGCTCAGAGCAGAGAACCCAGTGATGCCAGGCTCAGACTCCTGACCTGCACAACTGCCAGATAATAAATGGGTGTTGTACTAAGCTGTGAAAATTGTGGTTGTTATGTGGTTATTTGTTATTCAAATTATTTGAATATTGTTCAACTAATTCTTTTTTCTTTTCTATTTTTTTTCTCTTGTTTTTAGAGAGAGCACGAATGGGGGAGAGAGACAGAGGGAGAGAGAATCTTAAGCAAGCTCCATGCTCAGCACTGAGCCCAATGTAGGGCTCAATCCCACAATTCTGGGATTATGACCTGAGCCAAAATCAACAGCCAGACACTCAATTGACTGAGCCACCCAGGTACCCTTCAACTATTTCTTGTCTATTGTTCAACAATTTTTTGTCTATCAACATATCATGCAAATTCTATAGAGTTTGGCTTTCTGTTTACTTTTTTTTTTTAAGTTTATTTGTTTTTGAGGGGGCAGAGGGGCAGAGGGGCAGAGAGAACAGGAGAGAGAATCCCAAGCAGGCTCCCTGGTGTCAGGACAGAGCCCCACTTGGGGCTGGAATTCACAAACTGTGAGATCATGATCTGAGCCACCCAGGAATCCCCCTAGTTTACTTTTTAAAGCTATTTCCAGGAATTTGAGTTCAGAACTGAATTCTACATATGGAAGAGAGCAGCAGGATGAGAATGTAAGAAACATAACTGAGTCCATCCCATTTCCATATAAGACCTGTTGTCTTTATAATGATTCCTAAACACCTCATTTTTGTTTCTTTTTTATTTAAATTAAGTTACTTAACACCCAGTGTAGTCTTGGCTTCAGGAGTAGAACCCAGTGATCTATCTCTTATATATGACATCCAGTGCTCATCCCCAAAAGTGCCCTACTCAATGTCCTTCACCCATTTAACCCATCCCCCCACCCGCCTCCCCTCCAGCAACCCTCAGTAAAGGCAAGAGAAATCATGACCTTGTCTATTCTCCAGATATAAAATATTAACCAATTTTTTTCATTTATTAAATGTATAAAAACCTTACCTGAAAGCTTTGGTCAAAAACAATTACTTCATCATAGAACTATTCCATTGGGCCCATACATTTGGTATAATTTTGGTATATATATACACACATATATATTTGATCATTTTTTTTTCAACGTTTATTTATTTATTTATTTTATTTTTGGGACAGAGAGAGATAGAGCATGAACGGGGGAGGGGCAGAGAGAGAGAGGGAGACACAGAATTGGAAACAGGCTCCAGGCTCCGAGCCATCAGCCCAGAGCCTGACGCGGGGCACCAACTCACGGACCGCGAGATCGTGACCTGGCTGAAGTCGGACGCTTAACTGACTGCGCCACCCAGGCGCCCCTATATTTGATCATTTTTAAGTTGTATATTTCCTTTTCTAAAATATATAGTATATGGACTACAATTCTACATTACATGAACATTTGAGGTTATAATTAAACATATAGGAAGTGTTCGGTGATTTGTTAATTCAGGACATAACACTATTTATTGTCGAAACAATTCAATGAGGACTATTTTAGATGCCAATGTAGAGAAGATCATACGTAAGGGAAAAACAATATTATCAAGAACAAAGACGATAATGAGTCCCAGGATATAACTATTTAAGACATAAACATTCATGGATAAGTGAAAAATAGAAAAAAATAACGTCAAGAAAAGGAGGACCTGGGTGGCTCAGTCGGTTGGCCGTCCGACTTTAGCTCAGGTCATGATCTCACGGTTTGTGGGTTTGAGCCCCGCATCAGGCTCTGTGCTGACAGCTCAGAGCCTGGAGCTTGCTTCGGATCTTGTGTCTCCCTCTCTCTCTGCCCCTCCCCGGCTCACGCTCTGTCTCTGTCTCTCTCAAAAATAAATAAATGTTAAAAAAAAAATTTTTTTTAAATAATGTCAAGAAAAATAAATGGTTTTCTCTACTAATGTATGGAAGAAAATAAACATTACCCACCAGTGTTTTATGATAGTAAAAAATAAGACGAATAATGTCATCAGGGACACAACATGTTATTTACTGATTAAACTTCTTTGGTGACTATGGGTACATGAAGATGACCTAGAATAAGCCGGAGAGAGAGAAAATGGGGATGAAACCATGATAACCACCTACAAACATTTGAACATTACAACTGAAATGGGGCCATATATCATTCCATGCCAGCTACAACTAAAAGTGATAACAGGAATTTATAAAGGGTTGTTTTAACTTAATCTTATCTAAAACTCCTCGGTAGATCATCTATTTTCTTGGGGATTTGAGGGAGATTAATAACTTAATGAGTTAGATTCGCTTAGTGAAAAAAATTTATGACCGTACTCAAATTTAAGTGATTTTTAAAAGTCTTTACTGCTGTCATATCTCAAACATCTTTTAAAATTTTATTTCCCTAAGTACTTTCTTCCTACTAAAAAATATTTTTTGATGATCTTTTGTGTTTTTAGTAACTTTTTTTGGACATTTCTGGAACGAGGGCATTTTTTTTCAAGTCACCAAGGTGATACTCAGTGAAAAACTCAGTAGTTTAGCAAATGACATCCTTGTGTCTTAAAAATAAATAAATATTTATTTGGGCTAACCCCAGTTTTCACTGGCCAAAAGATAGCATAATATCTTACTCATAGTTCAATGTTTACTGGAATGTCCAGCAAATAGATATAGGAAAACATATTTAGGGGTTAAGGATGATAAAGAACATTTACAAGAATTTTAGATTTGTAAAAAAGAGCAATTCTTTGGACACATTTTAAATTCACTACTGGAATACCATACCCATCACAAGGGGCTTTTGCAAATTATTATTATTTTTTTAATGTTTATTTTTGAGAGAAAGAGAGAGCGAGCACAAGTTGGGGAAGGGCAGAGAGAGAGGGAGACACAGAATCTGAAGCAGGCTCCAGGCTCCGAGCTGTCAGCACAGAGCCGACACCGGGCTCGAACCCACAAAGGGTGAGATCATGACCTGAGCCGACATCCAACATTTAACCGACTGAGTCACCCAGGTGTCCCACAAATTGTTGTTTTTTTAACTATTAAGTTATATGATTTTATTCTTGCTTAAGACTAGCATCATAAAGTGAATTTGCAAAGCATATAGTAGAAATCTATTATTGCTAAAGGTATATTATTTTCAAAAGGCTGCTGATGAATTCACATGGTAAGTATTTATATTGACAGGCCAGGTTCCAGTCACTATAAAGACTACAACATTAGCCTTCCCATGAAATCTCTAACAATTGCTAGTTCAGCAATAATAAAAATGCTCATAAAAATGCTCCACTGAAATTCTTGAAAGGTTATGACAAGTTTAAAGAAGTTGAACTTTGCGGTGATAAGCAAAACGGCGTATATTCTGAAGTTCGGTTTAATGTAGTGCTAGGTATCTAGGTTGCCACTGGCAAGCTTTCCGAAGATTACATCTCTTCATTCTCTCCACTTTCCCCCATTCCTAGGGCTAAGGCTTTCGTTCAGGCCACCCTCATGGCTCGCCTCGATGAATGTGCCGGCCCCTCACTCCCTTCTCTGCCTCTAGCCCTGCGCACTTTCCACACTGCAGCCAGCATGAGCTTTCTAAAGTGTTATTCCTTTCCTTCTGTTCTCATTCTCCTCATTGCTTTTGGAAGAAAGTTCACATTCTTTAAAACAACAGATAAGACACCTGCTAACATGTGCAACCTCATATTACTCACTCATTGTATCATAAGTGCTTTCTACACTGAGCTACTTCCCAGCCTGCAAACATGCCATGATCTCTCTCACTCTTGGATTTCCTAAGCATGTTTTCCTTTTCTTAGTTTTTTTTTTTTTTTTGAATGTTTGTTTATTTTTGAAGGGGAGAGAAATAGAGCATGAGTGGGGGAGGAGCAGAGAGAGAGGGCGACACAGAATCTGAAGCAGGCTCCAGGCTCTGAACTGTCAGCACAGAGCCCTCAAGAGCCCTGAGATCATGATCTGAGCCAAAGTTGGACACTTAACCGACTGAGGGAGCCAGGCACCCCTCAGTGTGTTTTCTTATGACAAAAAAGTCCCCTTTCCCTCATTCCCCCTCTTTCTCATCCCACTATTCAAATTTGACTTTAGTTGCCACTTCTAGAACTTTCCTGGGTTCTTTGACCACCATCCCTTCTGTCTCTTTCTAGCATTTCTTACTAAAACATGACAACCTCTCATTACTTTCCTCCAGCAGATGTCCAGGGCCTTCAGGCCTTGTACTCTCATATCACCCTCACCAAACATGGTGGCAGGGGCATGGTAAACCCAATAAATATGTTTAATGAGTGGAAAATATATGGTTAAATGAGTTAATCAGGGTGTGACTCTGCTTTCTTATCTTTTAAATGTGACTGAGTTGGCTCTAGATCTATTCTTTAGTAGATAAAGCCTGGCTTTACAATTTCTGTCTAGCTAGCCAAGACTTGGGTAGAGTGGCATACTAAAACTGAGTCCATTGAGGAAAGTTTAACAAGCAGATGATTTATAAAGATGTGAGCAGTTTTTAAGAAAATCATCTGGGAACAGTGTAGAACCCCAGGGCTACTGGAAACAATTGAAGGGGTGCAGAGTTAGCACCTGTAGGCCCAGAGGGGAGCAGGAAGAGAATGGTCCTAGGGCCCAGAGCTGGCAGCAGGCTGCTGGGAGTGGGGTAGCTCCCAGGAACCTTTGGAAGAACATTTTAGCCCCCCCCCCCCCCAAGACAACCTGGAAGAGAGAGAGCCAAGAGAATAAAGCTCTACTCCCCTCCCTCCTCTTGCTCTCTGACCTCCTGTGTCAGCATCCCATTGGAAGAACCTAGCTGGAAGCTGTAGGCCAAGGAACTCTGCAAACAGCATTTCATACAGGTCTGCGCTCTGACACAGAGCAGGATGAGGAGGATGACATTTGGATGTGGGGAGGGGGCAAGCAGAAAATATTCACCATAATGATATTGAGAGTTAGGAAAAAGTAACAATTTTTTTAACAATGCACCAGGACAGTGAATTCTTGTGTGGGCAAAATTCTAAGCAAATGGAGAGAAAAACCAGATGGGATCAAGTATTATCATCAGTAAGTTTCAACAAAATTAAAATAATCTGATCTTCTAATGCAGGAGTTAAAATTACTTTGCCTCGTATACTCCTTTCCTACCATATTTATAATCTTCCCCTTCCTGATCTAAATACCATATGGTAATGCAATTCCATCACCCTTCAAGTCACTTTCCTTGAAACCATTGCTATGTCCTTACATTATAGAAAATTGCAAACATTGAGGTTACACTATAAGCATTGCAAACTTCATTTAAACTGGTAGAAGAAACTAGGGATGTTGAATAGGGTAGACTGTGGGATTCTGCTAGTCTAGATTGCATGAAAATTGTGAGGTTCAAGACTGAGTATGGCTCAGTGAGATTCAATCTTCATCATTAAAAATGTAAATATCTTGGGGCACCTGGGTGGCTCAGTTGGTTGAGCGTCCGACTTCGGCTCAGGTCATGATCTTGCCGTTTGTGAGCTCAAGCCCCGCATCAGGCTCTGTGCTGACAGCTCAGAGCCTAGAGCCTTCTTTAGATTCTGTGTCTCCCCCTCTCTCTGTCTCTCCCATGCTCATGCTCTCTGTCTCTCAATAATAAACGTTAAATTTTTTTTTTAATTTAAATATCTTTCCCTTTAATTTTTAGATTTTTTACTATTTATTATGGCCTGAATTGTGCCCTCCCACCAATTCATATGTTGAAGCCCTAAAATCCAGGACCTCAGATGACTGTATTTGGAAATAGGGCCTTTAAAAGGTAATTAACTTAGAAATAAATAGGGTTGGCCCTCATCTGACAAAACTGGTGTCCTTAAAAGAAGAGGACTTTGAGACACAGGTACAGAGGGAAGAGCACGTGAAGACGTAGGGAGAAGATGGCCTTTAATAAGCCAAAGAGAGAAGCCTCAGAAGAAATCAGCAGTGTGAGCACCTTGATCTTGGACTTCTAGCCTTCAGAATTGCGAGAAGACAAGTATCTATTGTTCAAACCACCCAATCTGTGGTTCTTGGTTATGGCAACTCTAACCAGCACACCCCCATCATATCTCTTGCAATTTTAAGCTGATACATTTCCTACATAACTCTAGGATGTATTTTCTCCCACAAATTATGTTGCCTCTAAGGGTTTTGGACAGCCTAGGATTTTATAACATGATTAAAACAACTGCAAAACAGTGAAAAGGATCCCAAATACCAGGAACACAGCCAGCATTCTTCGGGCGATGAGCTAAGGCCTGCTGTTTCCTGTCATCAGAGAGTCTGTGGGATCCCCTTCATGGGTTGAAGTTCCAGCTGGGTACTTTTCTCTAACAAAGAATGAAACCAAGCAAGTCCCTAAGATCGCTGTCCTTTCAAGGTGTAAAAGTCCAGAGAGATCCACAATTCTGGTAGGAATGCCAATAATAAAAATTGAAGAAACCTTGAAAAATCTTCCCTCTAGAGATCACTTTGGCCAAATGAGAGATTCATTCATTCTTGTATGCAAAACCTCACCAGAATTAATTATAGGATGGATCCTGAATTTCATCATGTACCTACAGGATGATTTATAATTTTCCTTAAAAGATGTAAGCTAGAAATTTGCTATATTTATGTGTGTGTTTGCGTGTGTGTGTTTGCGTGTGTGTGTGTGTGTGTGTGTGTGTGTGTGTTGTAATGTGGACATAAGAGTTCTCACGTTGTGATAAATAAGCTAATTATTTACACACCTAAAGTCAGGCCCATGTAGAAAGTTTTCCTCAAGGAGAAACCATTCTATTTCAAAAGATGTTCCAATCCATGAAACAATAATACAACCTCTGTATTAATTCAAACTATCATTTATTTACATTCACTATCAATAAAAATAGATTTGACTATGCTTAAAGCCCTTTAGTGACTTCCCACTGCACATAAAAGAAAATGTGAATATCTTATCATGTCCCACAGCCCTCCATGAACTGGGCCCTCCTGCTTCTTTAGCCTCAATTCATGATGTCTCAGCTGCCACAGTCCATTTGACTTCCTTTCTATTCTCTAACCACACCAAACTCTTTTTCATCTCAGGGCTTTGGCATATGCGCTCCTTCTGCTTGGGAACACCGTTCCTTAGGCTTTGGCTTTGTTTACTCTTAATCTTTAAGGACTCAGCTCAAATATTATCTCTTGTCCTGACCTCAGCACCCTCTTTCCTCTATTATCTATCATATAATCCTGGTCATTTCCTTCATGGAAACTTCCAGTCTTTACTTACCATGTTTGTTTATTTTGTATATGTGCTTAGTGTCCTTTTCCTACTGGAGTGTAAACAGCATAGAGGCAGAGATCTCATTTTTCTTGTTTACATGCCCAAGCAATTATGGGCGTGGGAAGTGCTTAATAAATATTTGGTAAATAAATGAGCAAAAGATATGATATATATATATATATATATATATATATACACACATGTATATATGTATATATGTATACATATATACATGTGTATATATATATATACATATATATATATATATATAATATTATATAATCCTTGATGCTATCACCCTTAGGCCATTTTCCTTAAAATATTTTTGTTTTTAAAAAATCTTGAAGACACAGCTTAAATAGTACTAGATTATTTGGTCTTTTCCATGGATTTTATTTTAAGTCTCATTTGATTCTGTCGATAAACAAATCATGCTCACCTACAGTATGCCAGGCACTTGATATGACTATGTTGTTTTCTGACCAATTCTCTTTCCATTTTCCATGGATTCCTGAGATTATGCAGCTCAGAACTGGGCAGAACAACTGGTAAGAATATTCCTGGGATTAGCTTACCCTCAACAGGTTTATCTGTAAATTGGAGGTAGCAATACCAAACCTCCACATCTCTAATTTTGTTGGTGTCGTTGTTCTGTTTTCATTAACTTCATTCCCAGCAGCAAGTTATATGTATACAGTGGATAAAGTCACAAATTATTATGCCACATCCTACTTAGTTTTCTATTTTCCTGCAGATGAGAAAAATGATGTGAGGACAATCATTTTTCTCATGCAGGTCCAATTTAAAATTTAAAACAAATGCTTAAGAGGCCAGTTTAATCTGCTAAAGTGACAGACTACCTAAGGTAGGCAATGGTACCTATAAATATTTGCTAGTACTTTCTGTCAACAGACATGCTGTCTACATATTTCAGAAAAGTAGGAATTACAAACACTGGGCTTTTCCTTTCCTTCCTATCTCAATGCTTTTTCATTGTTTGTAAAGATCATTGCTGTGCTGAGTGCTGCCCATCCTAGAAGCTGTTGTCTTTCATGTGTTCACCACCTATGGTTATTCATTATGGTGAAAAGCAATACCCTAGTATCGCATTTAATCTGAAGGGTGATTTAGAAGCTTATAGCGAGGGAGTGCCTGTTGAACAGTCCCTTTTTATGCTTTAATTCCTGGTATTACCATAGTTGCAGTAGTCAGACTGGGACATATTTGTTTCTACATCCTTATGCAAAGGCTTTGCTCTCCTTCCTGCTTGTTCATCACGCTGAGACATATTTCCCTTTTCTCTCCTATGAAAGTCTCCATTTAGCTTGACAGCAGACATGGACAAGCTCCTAAGCTGGGGAAGATATTCGCACGTCTAACCCAGAAGTATAGACAGTGTTCAAAAGATAATATACTGGTATTTACTCCTTTGTTTTCAGTGGTGGTTGAGAAAAAATAACGAGAGAGTTCTGTAGTTTCAGGACATTTGCATAATGTGTAAGTGATTTAGTACTTCATGAAGTGTAGTCAAACGTGGCTGAAAAATGCAGATTGAACATCCATGTGCAGATTCGTTAAACAGTCCCTCCCATCAAAATGAAAAATAAAACATGAAAGATGTATCAGCTGTGAGGTTGTGAAAGCTTCTAAAATGGTCACTCAATGTTGAGAAATTATGTGAAATCAATAACTATACTACAGATTTACTCTGTGCATGGAGGGTATTTCAAAATAATATTGGTATTTTGAAATTAAGAATTAAAGGGCTCAGCACAGTGGCTAGAACATAGAGCACGAACCCAGAGAAGACAGAGAAGATGAAGCACCTAAGAGATCTTGAGGTAATAGCGATATCGTATCATGGAGATATTCCTAACATTTTAACAATTAACTCGTAAATGTTCAAATCTGTGATTCCGCATGAACTTAAATATGACAACCTTTGGAAGGAGTTGCATAAAGGACATTTCTCCTTGAAAAGTTTATTCTTGGATGGCAATGTGTGTTAATAAATGTATTGAAGGATGGACTTTAGCAAGAGATCATATCCAGAACTTGTTTATTTTTACCTTTACCTTAATACCTAGGGTTCAAGTTGCTTTCACAATTATAAACAGAAATAATGCCTTTTTTTCCCCTAAAATAAGTCAGTCTTTCAAGTTTTAAATTCCACTGTCATTACCTCTCACAAATACAAACCCAAAAAGGTAAATATCTAATGGATACTAACTTCTTTCTCTTCCTCTTTTCTAAGAACTAGGAAAGAATTTTTTAATTCCTTTTTTCAATGCAAGAGGGGAAAAAGACTTTTAAATAAACCAAATAGGCAAAGTGTTTAGAATAACCATGCACTGACATGTTGACATAGATTCAGATGTAAACAACTAAATAAATATCTTGTGTCGAGGCATCTGGGTGGCTCAGTCAGTTACACTTCTGACTTTGGCTCAGGTCATGATCTCAGGGTCATGGGTTTGAGCCTGAGTGGGGCTCTGTGGTCACAGCTTGGAGCCTGCTTTGGATTCTGTGTCTCCCTCTCTCTCTGACCCTCCCCCGCTCGTGCTCTCTTTCTCTCTCAAAAATAAAAATAAACATTAATAAATAAATAAATAAATAAATAGCGTGTGTCTAATGATCCCTGAATTTGCTCTGTTTTTAGCTATTTTGAGTATCAACTTCAGAAAATAATATTTGTAATACCTTGCTGATATTACATACTAAATTTTATGAGGCTACCAAATATAAGATATCTTAAATTTTATACTTATTTTTCATCTTATACATTGGTTTTCAAAAAGTTTTCTTTACCTTCACTTAAAAAAGTCCTCCCGTTAACAATACACATTTTGAATGAACAGTCAACAAAAAGTCTTCAGAAAGGCTAGGACAGTCACCATGGTCTGAGTCCCTCAGGGCTGAAATGATATTAGGTTTGGTGAGGTGAGCCGTATATCACAAATACTCCCAGTGCTGGACAAGGAAATATTTCATTGCATAGGAGGGGTGGATTTAGAATTACTCTCTGCCCTCAAATGCCATATTTTATCTTAGGATACATCATTGACATACTCTCTTGATTTCATCAAATCTCTTAAAAGCTTGCTTGCTTTTTCCCTCCCTTTCAAACACACACACACACACACACACACACACACACACACACACACATTCACACACATCATTGAATAGAAACCATATAAAGCGATTTTAATTCTTCCTTTTCTTTTACTCCAGCAATCCTTCCCTTTTTTTCCTGTAAGCTTAGTTAACATTTCTAAATGTAATGATATGTGATGTGAATCCATTAGTTACCACTTTATTAAAAGGGACTTCATTTTATTAACTTTTGTACCCAGGGCACCAACACGGAGTGTCCACATTGACTGGACAGCCATGGTTGGTGAATTAACTAGTAAAGTATTTCTCAAGGAAATCTCCATCACTCGTTCTTTTCCAGATACTGTTGAAATTTACAGTATGGCAGGCCCCTCATCAATTCGGATCATTGCAAATTATTTTTTATTTTCACTTGGGGTCTTGAAGTCATCTGTCAATATCTTGACCACCCATTTCAGAAACTGAAACCCACTTTAGAAAATAAAAAATGTATGTATCCACATACCATTTTAGAGAAAAGTTTTGCATTTTTTTTTTTTTTTTGGTAAATCACTCAAAGATTGGAATCTTTGCAATTCCAATCACCCGTCAAAAATCATCAAAGATGTAAAATATAATTTCTTTATAAAAAGGCACACTTATATTTCCACATTTTATGAATTTCCAATTTTGGTTTTTCTATACATAAACATGATATACATTTTTCATAAAATTTCATTGCTTAGAACTTAAAAAGTGGCCATTGGAAAGGTTTTTGTTTTTTGTTATTTTTTAAAGGAAATTCATACTTGTTTAGTTTAAGAAATGACATACATAACTTCCCTACGGACTTTGGTTTTCCTAAAATAACTGCAAGCAGTTCTTATTCAATCAACCAATCAATACATATTTATTGACCTGCTCTATTTACTAAGACTATTAGGTGCTGACTATTCTAATTTATTTGACCTTGAATCATTGCTGTATTTGGGCAGCAGATGTATAATAAATTATATTAAACATCTTGTTTTATTATATGTATTATTATACATCTTGTTTCATTTTTATTTACTTATAATTATCTTTTAGTTTTTCTGTTTGGCCAACATTTTTTTTTCATATAAAGGTTTCCATTCTTTAGGGATCACAGTTCTTCCTCATTTACTATCAATCCTGTGCTTTCTCCATGTATTTTTCCCTGTGCGTTTTTCTTTCAATATTTTTCTGAATATTTAACTTGTGTTTTAGTTATATATATCTGATCCTTGATATTTTTCTTAATTTTTAAAGAAATAGCCTCTTTTCTAAAAAAAATGGTAAAGACATTGCCCACAGAGCCAAGTGGCATTTCTTTTTTTCCCCATTATATACTAATTTTGGTCTACCTCAAACTGCAAAATTTGCTACACTGTAGCACGGAGTTAAATCATTATACTTCCAGACTCCTCCTTGACTGTAAAATTTTAATGCTTTGTCCTTTGCCCTGTTTATTCCTGACATGAAAATAGGATGTTTTCGGGGCGCCTGGGTGGCGCAGTCGGTTAAGCGTCCGACTTCAGCCAGGTCACGATCTCGCGGTCCATGAGTTCGAGCCCCGCGTCGGGCTCTGGGCTGATGGCTCAGAGCCTGGAGCCTGCTTCCGATTCTGTATCTCCCTCTCTCTCTGCGCCTCCCCCGTTCATGCTCTGTCTCTCTCTGTCCCAAAAATAAATAAACGTTGAAAAAAAAAAAATTAAAAAAAAAAAAAAAAGAAAATAGGATGTTTTCATCTTAACTTTCAGAGAGGAAGTTCGACTTCATGGGATACCACATTCTACATCCTGTATATCAACTTCAGGTCATCAGTACCACATTTCTTTAGCGTGTTCCCGTTTTTGTTTTGAATTTCATCTACTGAGAAAAAAAGCCTACACTCGCCTTTTATTTTGTGATTAGAATATGCATTGGGCGTCACTATGCAGATGAACTGATATGTGAAGTTGAATAATCATCTGAATAATCAAAATAAGTGATCATGACCAGACATTGCAGAGTTCTAGAAGGTGGAAGAGTTCTAGGGCTGTCCAGTTCAATGACCTCAAGGACTACAGATGATAAAACAGAGCCCAGGGAGAGAAGACTTGCTCATCTTCATAGATCTAAATCCTGTTCTCCAGCACTTTTTTCCTTTTCATCTCACTAGCTTAAGCTTTTTAAAAACCATTTTAAACCTCTTTTTCCTTAAAAGTTGTTTGTTTTTATTTTTCCCTCAGAAAAGTCTGGATAAAATGCCTTCTATCATCCATTACAAGAGTTCTGTTATTCTCCCCTTCTGGCTTAGCGGGAAAGCTTGTGCTCCCTTGCTTGTGAATCAACATATATCATGTTCTTTCATTATTTTTCTTGTTTTACTCCTGCTGTACAGAATAACAGCAAGAGAAGTTCCTGTAGCTACTGGAGTATCCTCTATTGACTCATGTAAGAGTACTTCTTCCCAAGTAAACATATCTCTGCTTTCCCTCAACAAAACAGTTGGGACCAAAAATCAGATGGTTTAGAGGTATCTGCAACCCTCAATGGCCTTGTACATTGTGCTTAATGTATTTCTGCTGAATTATTATTTGGGCCATTCATTAAGGCAAGCCATCATGGAGAAGTGCATGGCTAAAGAAAAACACAAACTCAACAATACTAAGAGCTATCTCATACTAGTACTGTGCTCACACCTAAAGTAGCTGTTTTGCACATGCAATACCAGAAAAATACCCTTCTTTACTCATTTCCTACCCTCGACCCCTGTTTTCCTTACACACATCTCTCACAAAATATAAGCAGCTTGCTGGGCTCATTCTTAATACTATTACTTATATTTTCAAAGTCAAATTTGACTGCATTTCTTATGCTTTAGTCCAATAATTATCTGCCTTATGATGGTGAAGTCCTCCTTCCACAAAAGCACTCATAATTTGATGCAGAAACTCCTTTTATGACTATAATTGTTACTAACCTACACATTAAAGGATCAATGATCCAGAAGCTTCATACTTGCCCAGAAACAGTCAATAGTTAAACATTTTAAGGCATTCAAGGAACTAAACAAAATTAATAGACTAGAGAGTTTAGAAACATGCTGTGAACCAATGTTTCAGAAATAATTCACTATGTAAAAATTAAATTAGTTTAACTACAAAATTTTTTAAAACGGCAGTATTTTCACTTAACCATATAACTCCCAATCAAATGCCGTGCGAAAATGTATCTTACGATGCTTGGTATGCACTCAGGTGATTCTTTGATCCTTTATTCATCAACCTCGGATATTAACAAAATCCAATTTTCTTAGTCATTAAAAATATCTTTAATGGCTTTGGACAAAAGATCAGGAGTAGAAGACAGCTCATATTTCTAAGTGTTTAATCTGGTATGGTAGATGAATGAAATAGAGTCTCATCCAACAAGGGATTCGCAATGCCTAGCAGCCCACCAATCAAGCAAATTCATTCAGAAGTTGACCTGACCCTACCCAGTTTCCCCCAGGAGCTACAAAAACTTTAAGACTTTGGAAATAATAGAGTTATAGTGATATTCTCGCTCAACTCCTTTATTTTGCGAATGAGAAGGTACCGGTGACAAAAGTTGTCTGACTTTCAGCAGCCAAAAAGCAGAGTGCAGCTCTTCTGAGCCAGGCTGCAATTTCTTCACTGCTCTATGTAATGATGGTTACAACTCCAAGAGTGCATAGAACATGGAATGACACCCATAGGACCAAACTGAAAGTGACTAAGTGAAACTGGTTAATTCATTCAACAAGCACTCATCAACTGCCTACCAGTTAATAACAGCTCAGGGACTCCATCTTGTTTCTTTGAAAGTCCAACTGCAGGAGAAGAGGTACACTCTAGTGGTGAATAAGAACCTTCACTGCATGGAAGACAGACATTATCGGAGCTAAATATTAATAACAAACCAGCAGCCATATAAATTAAAAATAAAACTCTTAGAAAAAAATCAGGCTCTGTTTCAAAGAGCCCTGGATCAGGCACAAGCAATTCCTTTAATAGCATTTCCTCAATGCACCAAAGTTCCTTATCACCCCATGTTATTTCTAAGCCACCAGTAAGACTAAGACCAACTGGAAACGCAGAGACTTGGTAACAGCTCAGTTTGAAAAATATATATATTCTAATTAGCAGTGTGGTAGGTTTAACCACTTACCCCTTTTCAAACGTCTTCCTTTAATTCATAAAAACTGCCCAAGTCAACGCCCCATCAAGGGTTTTGTCCACTTTACTGGCTCTAGTTTGGTCAAATTGTTGCTAGCATAATGTTTGGAACTAATTTTTAAGTCTTTTAAAGATTTAATCTTTTTAAATCCCCACGAACCGTTGGTTCGTTTCCTTTAACCGTAAAAGAAAATTGATCCCAGTCTTGGGTCTTTGCAAAGCCCTTTGCAAACTGCCCACTTCAGCTTGCTGGATTTTGAATTGCGTGGCCTGAGAGATCTCTGAGGTCTGGAATATGGTAAATGGCCACTGCTCTTTTTGAAGGAAGCCCTTGCCTTACAGAAACCTGCTACTGAACTCACCCCCGGCACATATTCCTAACTGCACCTACCGCCCGACCATCATCAATATGTGCATACGTGTGTGTATAAATATACATATATAAAAGGTGTTTATATAAACCTAAATATATACAATATGCGAAGCACAAGAAATCCTAAGACTCTGAAGTCAACGTTTGCAATAACCTGCCAACCTATTGATTTGTCCTTCGGGTGTTTGTAGAACACCTGGGAAAGGAATCCGAGACGGGGCAGAGGTGAAGAGGGGAAGGTGAATTAGGAAAGGGCGAGGATAATTACTTCCCAGACCAAGACCGGATGGCACTCGAGCCTCGACCGGGCCGGGGTCGGGAGGGAGGGCGAGGGGCCGGCGGAGGAAAAGCCGGAAAGTCGGGGAAGAGAGGGCGACCGAGGCCGAGCGGCGGGCGGCGGGGAGGGCGGCGCGCGGCTGGGGAGATAAAGGCGGGAGGCGGAGCCGCCGGGGCGGGCGGGGGCGCGGCGGCCGCGGCGGGAACAGAGCGCGAGCGGCAGCGGGCTCGAGCGGAGGCGGCGCCGCAGCCAGCCGGGCGGACGGGCGAGGGCGAGCGCCGGGCTCCGCGCCGCCCCTGCTCTCCGCGCGCCGCGCCCGCCCCTACGCACCCGACGGCCCGCGGCGGGGAGGAGTCCGCCGAGTTTGCCCCGGAGCGCGGGGAAGTTTCCCGCGAAGCTGCGCTCCTGGAGGAGCGGGACCGGCCGGCGGGTGCTCGCGAGGTGAGCGCACCGGGTTGGGGCCGGGGCTGGGGTGGGCGGTGGGGGCCGGGGTCGCGGGGAGCGCTTAGCACCCGAGGTAGAGGGGTCTGCGTGGGCGGGGAAGCGCATCCTCACCTTTTCAGGTACTTCACCTCTGTTGGATGAGGGAGGCATCTTTCTTTGCCTTTGTACCCCTTCTCCCCCTCGCTCCGCACCCAATGTGTGAACCCACTTCCGTTCACTTTACTGGACCTGCTTGGAGGGGCGGGGTGGCCGGGAGGTGGAGGGGACAGGAGGACTTTGAGAAGGGCGCCGGAGGAGGACGGGCGCCCGAACTTTACCTGTGCTAGACTCCTGGGTCCGGCGGGGCGCCCCGGGCTCCGGGATGCCCGGTGCCAGCCCCCACTTGGCGCAAGCAGAGGCTGGAGGGAGGACACCCAGGGCACGGTATTGAGTTTCTGATGCCGGTTTATCCGGTCCTCCAGCGTGTTTGGCAGAAAGATGAGCATCTCTGCAGCGATGCCTCCTTTGCATCGGCCTCACGCTCCAAGACTTTGCTCAAAGCTCTCGCGAAGGCTGCGGGCAGTGCGGGAGGGAAGTTAGGAGAATCAGAGCCCGGGTCGTTCGGGCCCCAGCAAAGGGGTTGGGAGGGAGGGATGAAGTGGGTTGGGGAAGAGTAGGACCGGCGTGGTTGTTGTGTTGCTGCTGCCGTTACTTTCCTACGGTCACGGTTACCCGCTCGCTCTTCTGCCCCGTTTGAACATCCTGTCTGCCAGCACTTTTCTGTTAGAGAGCTAAAAGGTGTTGTGTCTGATGACTGTCAAGAGTTACTTCCAAGTAAGTTCACAGGTGCAAAGCCTGAACGGCTGCTCCTCCTGGCTCCTCTGCCTGCGGTCCACCCCCCAGTTCCCTCCCACCGGCAAACTGTTCCCGAATCTTCCAGGGTTTTGAAAGGGATGGCAAGTACATGATGTAGTTTGTGTTTGTGTGACTTTTTCCCCACTATGTTATCGGAACCAAATCAAAACACTGGAGATGTTTAATGGGACTCCACTTCAGTAGTTTTGATAGTAATTAAGAGTATTGTTCACAGTGTTTATTTTTCTTCGCTGTAACTCCAAACATTGCATTAATCTCTCTGTGTACAGTTCTGTCACTGTTTCACTGGGTTTAACGGACAAAGGCTTCTTGTGGACTCACATATACTCACCAAAATACAATGTGACAATATCCAGTATTTATCTGTCTTCCTGATTCAGTGGTCTGGCACCTGCCAATTCCAGTACATAATCATAACACCATATGCCTGTCTACACTATGCCTGTTATCCTTCTTCATGGGCAAGACTACCCTGGACTACCCAATTTTGTTGTTGCTTAAGGGGGTTTTAAGGGCTTCGGTCAAAGGGAATCAAATACACAGAACAAAATTAGAATTCTAGCCAATGCATTCAGAAGGAATACAATCCTGGACACTTACAGTTGACCAGTTATTGAAGAAAAATGAAAATCCTCTCGTCACACAGACAACATTTTGATTGAATATAGTCAATGAGAAATGGCACACATTGCATGCTCTGAGAAAGCAGGAAGGATTTTCCTCTTGCCTCATTTGAGTTTTATCTCCTTTATTATAGTAGCATCCTCTAGAAAATGAACACCTTGCAGATAGATGTTGGTATGTACTGACTAAACACCATATTTTTTAATACAGAGGCTTGGTGACAGTCCAAATACATAAATGTTTTAAATCATTACCAACCATCTGTTCTCTCCCACTTACTTAAAACGCAATGTTTTATTTTCACAGGTATCAAAACATACATCCTCATTTCATACATTTCCATGAATATCCTGAAATCTGCCATGGTATCTGATGTTGACCCAAGTTTGGCGACTGCCGTGTTTGGCTTGTTATACTATAAACTCCTCTCCTTTTATTTTCAATGAAAGAAGAAATCAAAAAAAGTTTTAAAGCCTTTGGCCAAAGCTGGTGTGTCTACTCCAGTGAAACCTGATTGTCCCCCCACTCCCACCTTTTTGTTACCAAAGACAAGCTGAGAATTAGTACAGCTGCGAGCTCCTCCTGATGACATTCTTTCCCTTTCTTGCTGGTCACAAGGGTAGCATTTGGTGCTCTGAAGCAGTGCATTAAACAGCCCCGTGACTCCAAAAATTTAGCGTGTTTCCAGAAGGATAAAACATCTTCCCAGGAAGAATTTACAAAACGGGAGCTTAATATTCCACACCCCAAATTAAGTAGACCTAGGATATACACATTTTTTTCCCACATAGATCGGGGTTTAGGTGTCGCCTAGCGTATCAATAACATGTCTCTGTAAGTAG
Organism: Lynx canadensis; assembly: GCF_007474595.2. NCBI lineage: Eukaryota > Metazoa > Chordata > Mammalia > Carnivora > Felidae > Lynx > Lynx canadensis. Next base: position 45,029,543 of record NC_044314.2, read on the forward strand.
TCTTTATATTTGTGTTTGGGAACCTGGATGGGTTTGTATGTAACCAGGGGGTAGATTCACACCCCTCATCTTGTTTATGTCATCAGTGGAACAATATTTGGGGTTTTGAGTCCTGCCCCCCCAAGTCTAAGAAGTCTTTCACATTTAGGGATGTTTGCTGTAGCTACAACTGGGACGTTAGGATGTTTTTAGCACTCGAAATTAAGTTGCGTAATAAATATGTTGTTCCTTTGATGCAGGCAGAATGTTGGGAAATTCTTTTTATTCAAATCTAGGTGTAGTGTTCTAAAGCACTTTCATATTTTTAAGGAAAAAGATATCGGCAATCTTGCCCACACTTTGCAAATACTTTATATGTACTAGAAGAACATCAAGAACCAAAGAAACATGAGGTTTCTACCTTCTAACCTGCTACACTGCTCTATACTGCTTTTGCCTTGAAAGCATAAGATTCTCCTTACTTATTACCAGGATAGCACTGAAGGGAATGAACCCAAACTATATAGATAATTTTGAAAGTTAAGTTGCCTTTAAAAATATGGTTTAATTTAAACCCTTGTAAATACATAAGGATGTGTTAGATCTTACTTTTCTGAATACTAAAAATGAATTATTGAGGGGAAATAGTTTCACTATGTATAGTAAGCACCCTGAATTATTCATGTTAATGAGAAGAATAGAGGCAAAGATAATCCAAAATCATGGTTATTTAAAAAGTCATTTGTTTTTGTCTTTGGAACGTATTACATGTTTGGTTTAAAAAAGAGTTTCATTGTTATTGTGGGCAAGTTGCCTTTCTAATTATTTTGTTTCATTTAGGTTAATTTTTAAATGAGTTTATATACCTCAAACACCAAAAACGATTTAAAGGGAGGTGGCAGGCTGCCCAGAAATGAGCCGGGTGATAGAAATAAGCAAACCTGGCCTGGCAGCTTCGCGGTAGAATACATGTAATTCACAGAAACATGATCAAGACTTGACTGTATACCTATCTAATGAATATGTTTTAAGAATTAGACATGTCTCTGGGAAAAATAAGTCATTCAATCAAAATTGGAGAAATTCAATCCCACTTTACGTGGTAAGCTAGGTGATTAATATTTTTTTTTAAATGATAGTGGGGTACTCCAGAAATCCCAACAGGAATATTCTGGTTTACTAAGCTGAATCTGTAAGCATGAGGTTTTACTAAAGCATACACATATGTATGTGTTAAGGAGATAGTCCTATGCCTTACATAGGTACTTTCTAAAGGAGAAACACCACCAGAATAAGGTGTTTGGCCCATATGATCTCTGTTCCTATGCTCCAAATCAAAGTACATTTCATCGAAGAGAAGCTCTCACGTATCTATTGTTACCGAGGACCTGGTTAGTAAAATAGTTGAAGTTCAGCAAGACTGGCAATTTAACAGATTTCTATTGTGTTTTTCAAAAGCTCTAGGGTAAAATTGGTTGTGGATGAAATAGTTACTTGAACAAGAAGTTGATTCACACCATACCACTGGCTGTTAAACACCTTGTTTATAGTCAGTGTTTAGTTGTATATAGATTTTGTTGCATTGTTAGTTCTGTGGACTATTAGAAAACCTCTGTGGGGAAGGTTAGAGCTGCTAAAAATATATGATTGGAAAAGCAGAGAAGATCATTTTGATTTCAAGAATTCAAAGCAAAACTAAAACTGTAACTTTTACCGCAGTGAGCAGAATGGTAATAAAGTAGGTGTCCCCCCTCAGAGTGGTGACCATGTTCTCATAATACATGTGCTCACTACTGAAAGTGTAGGGGTACTTTGTTTTTGAGGAAACATTTTTTATTTTCTATAGGATGTGACATTTTTTTAAAGACTTGAGTCTTTAGACTGAATATTTTAAAAGAAATATTGTGGGGGTGCTTGGGTGGCGCAGTCGGTTAAGCGTCCGACTTCAGCCAGGTCACGATCTCGCGGTCCGTGAGTTCGAGCCCCGCGTCGGGCTCTGGGCTGATGGCTCAGAGCCTGGAGCCTGTTTCCGATTCTGTGTCTCCCTCTCTCTCTGCCCCTCCCCCGTTCATGCTCTGTCTCTTTCTGTCCCAAAAATAAATAAAAAACGTTGAAAAAAAAATTTTTTTAAAGAAATATTGTGGTTGGAAATATAATTGAGACCCACAGGATATATTTTATATACATTTGTTAAAGGCATCAGTTTCTTCTGATCAGATGCCTAAGTCTTAGAATCAAAATTATGCATTTTGTTATAGAGCTGGAAAGGACCTTTAAAGTAATTTATTCCTATGCCCTCATTTTACAGTTAAGGAAATAGGGACCCACGGTGATCACTGTGAGCAGCTAAAGGTCACACTGGTAGTTAGTGGCAGAGCAGAAACTAGAAACCTGATCTCCTGACTCATTCAGCTCCCATGTAGTAAGTTGGGTAGTTAGGGGAGTTAACTCTTTCTGGCCATCAGAGTATCAGCTCCACACGATAGTCATGAAATGGTACAGAGGTAGAAGCAGAAGGCTTGTGACTTTTTTATCTTCTATCATCCACTGAGTGCTCACTGTGGACCAAACCGTGGTTCTCAACCCTCTTAGTCTCTTTTTTAACAGCAAACATTTTGTGAAATGTATGTAATCCTGAAATGTATGTAATTCATCAATAGTTTAGTTACCAAATATATCTGTAATGAAAAGGAGCAGTAAACTAAAATTAATTTGTGATTTGCAACTCTACTAATGTCTGAGGATGTCTTCACTGCAGCATATATTAAAGTAGCAGAAGCTTGCATGTATATGTAACGAATAAATTTAGATTGAAGACAAAACATTCTATACAAGAAGTATAAGAAGGTGAAAGAACAGGATAGACTGAAAGTATGTTGGGATAATTACAAACCAGACTTATTTGTATGTGATAAAGGATATAATGGGAATCGTTCCAGGGAAAATATGCCAAGTCAAATTATAGACTGTCAGGATGGAGAAAATGTGGAAGTGTGATATTCTGCAAATGAGAGAATAAATACTATTAATATACTTGCACCAAAATTCCAAACCTATTTTATGGAATAGTTTCATCCTGTTACTAGTGTGAACTCTACTTCAAGGGATTCTGCAGGTTACCCACCATATCATCAATAATAACAGGTAAAACATTTCTAAAATGAAAATTATTGATTTATGCTGATATTGCCTCTTTAAGGTTATTTTCTATTACTATCGTGGTCTATCAATTCTGGAGTTAGGAGACAGACTACGTGGAATGATTAAATTACTTGCCACAGCAACTTTAATTGTCAGTCTCTGGGCTTTCAGTGGAAATTCGTATAAAATGTTTAATTATGATTATGTACCCTATTCTATAGGCTGGTATTCACTATAGGTTTAGTTCAGTGGGACATTGCATGTCGTGTGGGCTATTTGGGGAAATTCTTCGTTAACTAGCATTGCTTCTCCTCACTGAAAGCTGACCACACTCTCCTGTCCCAATAACTGTGACAAACCAGAGTGTACCCATCCCTTCCCAAAATATTCTCTAGTGGCGTTCTCACCCTGAGGAGATCCATAGGACTAGATAAACAAGATTTTTATGATGGCATGGATTATTCTTCATGCCTTTACTCATCTATCTTTATTTTCTTTACATGGAACTGTCCTGCTGATCCACTGACCTTCAAACTCAAGCTCATGTTTTGATGTTTTTCTGTCACTGTTACCTTTATAAGAGTTTACTTCTTCTGGTCCTCCCTTCTCTTAGAAATCGCTCTTTGGTGGGAGGCTATGAGTGTTGACAAACTAATACGCAAGCTGACTAGTATTTTAGTGTTCCTAGGCCTGAACCTTGTTTAAATGCAGGTCTCCAAAAAAGCATTGAAGGCTTTCATACAGACAGAGACCATATACACACTCACATGTGTGTATGTATACGTATATATGTACATGTCATATGTACATACATATATGTATACACATGTAATTTCAGGCCCTGAGAAAACAGAAAAGGAGGTATTTGGGGGGTTGTATTTTGAATGCCCTTGAAACATCTTTATGCAAACAAAGAACTGCACGGGTCCGATATCGGAAGTTGTACCCTAAAACAGTGCTGTGAAGTATGCTCACAGAAGAGGCCAAAATCTGTTACCACCCCAATAAAGTGTTGTATTAGAATTTTTTTTATGTTGCTTGAAATCAATGTGTCCTCTGCTAGCATATAGGAGTCGGGCCAGGAGAAGTGGTTAGATTGCTGTGGTGTCTGTCCTAGCTGTATGTAGCCTCTTGCACTGTTGACACACTAAAAGCACACCGACATCTCTGCTCTCTGCAAAGTATAGAGTATTTGCAGAGAAATAAGAAGGTTTTGAAGATTCCCTGTATATGCAACATACGGGAGAGTGTGAGACCCTAGGAACAAGGAGGGAATTGAGAGGGGAACTCAAAGTTTTCACTTCTAATATTTGCACTACCAGACCATAGCATAAGACCCACTTTTGAGAATTAAGAGTTCTACGAAATGCTGTTCCAGTATTAGCTGCAGTGAGCGTCTTGAACTTAACAAGTTGTAAGTAAGAATTGGTTATTTTCTTAGATTACTTTCCACTCCCATGTCCATCTTAGATGTCTTTTATAACATTGTGTATTTCTTATTTTTAAAGAAAGAAACTTTTTAATGTAGACTCTTAGCAGTTAACATGAAAGTCATGGTGTGTGTGTGTGTGTGTGTGTGTGTGTGTGTGAGAGAGAGAGAGAGAGAGAGAGAGAGAGAGAGAGAGAGAGAGAGAGAGAATAGCCAATTGTTTTCACGCAATCACAAGATTCTCTACCGGGAAGGGCATTTACCCAGTCATGAGAGATAGCTTTTCCTACAGAGGGGCTGCAGCAGTTGTGCACAACACAATTTAATCTATGATTGTTCTGCTGTATATTGTTCATTCTTACTGGAAGCTTCTTGGTCAATTGAATGGCCCAACGCTCAACCTGAGACTGACCCCTAACTTTATTTGGTCTACTTTTGTTACAATTTCTAATAAGAGTGTAGTGGCGCAGTGGGAATTGAGAGAAGGTGAAATTGAGGGTGTTGAATTGTGGAGGTGATAAGGAAAGTAAGGAGTTTCTTTCATTTGAGCAGCACAAAGATCTGCGTAGGCAGTGAAATTTTATTGGAAATCTGCCTTTTCTTGTTATGCTTTTTACTCTTCTAGGGAATAGAGGCAGAGATTGTGAAAGCAAAGCCCTCCTCCCTCTTTGCACTGTTAACTCCACCATACAACAGAAAAACCTTTTTTTTTTTTTTTTTTTTGCCAGAATAAACAGATCCGACTCCTTCCAGTCACTGGCCTCATCGTACCCCCTTTTACTATCGCACTTCACTACTACCCTAAACTGAGATCTAACACACTAAAGAATGTGGTTAAGAAAAGGAAGAATACATCCAGTCAGTGTAGTGAAAGAAATTTCAGAAGCCTCTGTTAGCAATATGTGAAAATGGGAAAGCGAAATAAGACAATTTTGTCAATTCAAACGAAGAATGTACTATTCGCTTTTCCATTAGTTTCAGAAGCAAGAAGCTCAGAGTTCACTTAGCTTTGTAGTCATTTTTATTGTTTCCTTTATGATCACAGAGAAAATTAGAGCTGTGACTTATAGGTACACGTTACTTGAAGCAAATACAGTCTGTGAAGATTTAAATAAAGTGATGGCATTGATTATCTACTTTAAAAAAGAAATTCCAAAATTGAAATGCAGGCATGATGTTTTAGGAACATATCTCTAAATAAATTTGATTTTCCCACAGCCTTCTTTGAACAGATTAGAGTGAGGGTAATTTATTCCCCTCCAATTAGTTTTCTCAACGTATTAAAAAAAATGCTTATGTGTGAACGACATTATTGGACTAAAAGCAGGAACCATTAACACTCTTTTACTTTCTAATATTTGCACTCTGTTTTCAATTAGGAACTTTTACCATTAGAGAATGAGACTCCATTACTGGGATGGGGTTGGCAGTCCGCTAGATGCAGTGGGATGGTCTTACTGGTTATTTGTGGCCAGAATCCAAATGTACCGATTGTTAAATATTTTAGGTATTTATCCTATACTTACATTATCACTTCTGTGGTTTGCTAAAAAGTCCAGGAGAGTCATATTTTCAGATTTTGCAGTTCAGAGAGTTATAACAGCATTTAGAATAGAAATGGATTTGCAAATTACCAGACTCCGAAGTAGGAGAGATTGTTTATCTAATACCTTAGAACTTTGGTTCACCTTGAATTTTCCCAACATATCTATACGAACTGCTCTTCAGTTAGAATTCCTGGAAATTATTGGCATATATTTTATGCAGAACACTCCTTAAGACATAATTACCTCTCAAGAAGTTCCACTAAGTTCCCCACTTGTAGACCCAGCTATGTGTTTGGTATTTCTTCTAATCTGTCTTTTTTTTTTTTTTTTCAATGTTTACGTATTTATTTGAGAGAGACAGTGAATGAACCAGTAGGGGAGAGCAGAGGAAGAGGGAAAGAGAGAATCCCAAGGAGGCTCTGCACTGACAGCACAGAGCCTGACACAGGGATTGATCTCTCAAGAACTGTGAGATCATGACCTGAGCCAAAATCAAGAGTCGGATGCCTAACTGACTGAGCCACCCACGCGCCCCACTTCTTGTCTGTCTTAAAGAAACATCAAGTAAAACATGTCAAAATCAAACTTGTGATCTTTTCCCATCTCATCCCAACAACCTCCAGATTTCCCCAGCTCCCAATCTCCCATTTTATCCCTGACATCCCCTCTCATTTACCTCATATCAAAGCCTTCACCCAGTTGTTAATTTTTACCTCCAAAGTATGTTATAAATTGTACACCTGAAACTAATATAACACCGTATGTCAATTGCATTTCAATAATACATTTTTTTTTAAAGTGTGTTACAAATCTGCCTCAGGCCATCACCCAAGTCTAATCTTTCACCCTCCACTGTGTACAAAACCACAGGGCCTACATCCCTGGTCTCCTGGCATCCAATAATGCTTCCCTGCAGTTCCATCCTCCAGTAACATGCCAGAGAAGCCTTTTCAAAATGCAATTGTAATTATCACTGTTTTACCTACACATACCACTTCAAATGGGTTACCATTACTTGGTAAAGCCCAAAGCTGTACACCTGGTTTTTTAAAATCCATCAATGTTGGGCCCCTCCAGTCTCACCTCTTTGATGTTCCCACTCTTTCCCTCTGCTTCAACTGACTGGCTTTCTTCTAGTTGCTTTGACTTGCCGTGCTCCCTCCCATCTCCACACCCATGAACACACGTACCAAAATGTTGTCCCCTTAACTCTTAGTTAGTACTTCAAATGCCAACCCAAATGTCATTTTCTCAAGTGAACCATCTCTTCGTCCCTAGAGTGAGCCAAATCTCCTTGTAATATACATATACATGTATATGTTTGTATGCATAAACGTGTCCATATTTATGTATTCCTATCTTTCACCCAGATGGTTGCAAATTCACATTCGTTTGTGTGATTATTTAATCAACCACTAGGGTAGAGTGTGTAGTTTTGATGGTCCTTCTATTCCTAGAAAACACTGCAGTGCCTGGTCATCGTGGCAGTGTAGTAAGTATTTGCTGAAGAAACGTGGACTGGACATCCCTGTCTTTAACCCCACGTGTATACGTGTGTACAAATACACTATACACAGACACCCACTCACACCCACCCTCACATTCTGATGAAAACACACAAATAAAAACTTGAAAGCTTTGGGGCGCTTGGGTGGCTCAGTCGGTTAAATGTCCGACTTCAGCTCAGGTCATGATCTCGTGGTTCGTGAGTTCAAGCCCCGCGTTGGGCTCTGTGCTGACGGCTCAGAGCCTGGAGCCTGTTTCAGATTCTGTGTCTCCCTCTCTCTCTGACCCTCCCTCGTTCATGCTCTGTCTCTCTCTGTCTCAAAAATAAATAAACGTTAAAAAAAAAAAAAAAAAGACTTGAAAGCTTTGAAGCCCCACCTTTTTCTTTCTTTTTGATCTCCCCAAAGATCACTCTCCTCTTTCTTCAATTTCTGGTATTATAATAGTGATTCATTCAGAGGTGGCTTAAGTAGTGCTACATTTTCTTAGAAAGTAAAGAAATTGAATTGCTATTGAATTCCTTACCTCCCCCCTCAAAAAAAAGCTTAAGCAAGCATTACTTTACATTATTTCCTATGACATATGACGTCTCTTGATAATTATAGAAATTTTAAAAGGCTTCATCTTATGGGAGTTTTATGCTGTGCCATTTGTGCATATTTTGGCATTAGACAGTGATCTGAGATTGTATTATGTTGGAGAAAAGAAGAGGAAAACCTTTTGGAGGTTACCTGTCCATATGGCCCCTGTATGGAGATAAGCCAGATGAAGGAGAACAAAAATTAAAATGAGAATAAATATATGGAATTGAAAGAGTAACATAAATGTCTAGGTTATAAATTAAAAGTAGGTATTTTAGGGCTGCCTGGGTGGCTCAGTCAGTTAAGCGTCCGACTTCAGCTCAGGTCATGATCTTGGGGTCTGTGGGTTTGAGCCCCGTGTCAGGCTCTGTGCTGACAGCTCAGAGCCTGGAGTCTGCTTTGAATTATCTGTCTCCCTCTGCCCCTCCCAACTCTCACTCTGTCTCTGTCTCTTTCAAAAATAAACAAAAACAAAAACAAAGTATTTTTAAGAATGGCACAGCTTCAAACTATGGCTGAAATAGTTAAGGAAGATACCTACTTACTTGGCACTTACTATGTTTAGATACTGTTTTAATATTGGTGCCTAAATTCCAGTTGGTGTATTAAAATTGAGTTGAGTTTGTCTCCTTTTTATTTAAAGCCTTCTTGCTTTGACTAGTTGAGGGGAGAAGCTGCCAAGCCTAGAACACTCTGTGCCAGAAAATAAGGAGTCGCTCAGAACTGATGGAGACACATCCGAGGGACTTAAGAGCCAGGTTTAAGGGACTCCCACTTCAAGGCCCAATGTGGGATCATTTGAGCATAAAAACTAATAATGTATGTGATGGATTAGAGCACATCGAATAGGAAACGAAGCACGAGCCCGTAGTGCATGTGTATATGCAGACGGTGGTGGTTAGAAGGAAAAGCCCTGTTTCACTGAAGAGTACAAGCTAATAATTTAAAAAAATGATGGGATTATAAAGTCACAGTTTTGCAACACTCTAATAAAGAGTCATCAAGGGGTTATCCAGAGTGAATGGTTTTGGGGGACATGATATTCATGCTATCTCTAAATGTCATCTCACAGGTTGCTTATTAATTACAAAGTGGTCAAGATACCTTTACAAGAAGAAATCTGGCAGATACCAGCTTTTAACCAAGTGATCACACTTGATGTCGTCACAAGCGGGACGAATTGACATCATGTGATATGACACACATATGAAGTAGGGCACATAATCACCTGAGAAGTTATTCTGCCAAAAATGTTTCACATCATAGGGAAACAATCTGACAACTCCAAACTAGAAGACATTCTTCAATATAATCAACCTGGATACTTCAAAAATGTCAGTGCCACACACAAAGAATCCTACAAAATTGTTCAGGATTAAAGGGGACTGGGAACTAACTGCAAGGTATCCTTCTTGATCAGATTCTGGTTTGGGGGTGGGGAGTGGAGCTATGCAGGCTACTATTGGGACAGTTGGAGGAATCTGAATATGGGCTGTAGATCATAGAATAGTATCACATCCATGGTAAATTTCCTTAGTATGATGATCATGTTGGGGTTGTGCAGGAGAATGTCTTTTTTGGGGAAAGGATATGTTTGAAAGCATTTGCAGGTGAAATCTCGTGATCTCTGCAACTTCCTTTGAAGTGGTTCAGCAAAATTGTTTTAAATGTTGGAGAGAGAAGCCAATGTGGCAAATATTAGCAGTTGTTTAATATAGATAACGATTGTATAGTATTCACCATGTTATTGGTACTTTTCTGTAGGTTAGATGTTTTTAAAAATAAAAATTGGGTAAAATGCTCTGTCATTTTAAGCCAGCTGTGCAACAGATGAGATCATTATGTATGGAAGCGAGCAAGGATGTTTGGAAGTTCTTTAGTCCATTAGTAATGTGTCCTCTCCAAAGTATCTAAATATCTCCATTTATCATTCCACAACAATCTGTAAGTTATATTTACACACTTAAGAAAAGCTGTCCTTAAGAGAATACGTTTTAGGCAACGTAGGAGACAATGTATCCTGTGGTGTTTGCCTGTAGAACAATGAAACCACTGATGATTTTCACTACAAGATGCACAACATAACAGAATGCAACATGCAGTGTAAAATAGATCTGGCCAGGGCCCCAGTAAAATTTAGAATCCATTGTGATTCTCAACTGTAGATTGTCTGGAAGGTGGGCAAGCACGGTTAGTGTTCATGTATTAGAAGCAGGTACCTAAAGCCCAGTACCATACAGTTACAACTACCAAAAAATAAAGCTCTCTGCTTAATCAGTAAAGTGAGGGTTGATTCTATATGAGGCGCAAAATAAAAGAAGTTGAATTAAAAATACTTACAAAATTTGTGATAAATTCTCTCTTCAGAAAAAATTCAACTTCAGAATAACTATTTAAAATAGTTATCCTCCCATTAAGGTGTATGGTGGAATATTTGTCCTCAGGTCCCCGTAAGAATACTTTGCATGGTCCTATGATAACAATTAGGGCTGCTTAGGAGATGTACCTTTCACATAACCAGACCAAGTGTAGTGGTGCTTCTTGATATATGACTAAAACCCACAAGAAAACAGGGCTCCTGGGTGGCTAAGTTGGTTGAGCATCTAGTTCTTGATCTCTGCTCAGGTCATGATATCATGGTTCAGGGCATCAAGCCCTGTACGTGACTCTGTGCTGACAGTGCACAGCCTGCTTACGACTCTCTCTCTCTCTCTCTCTCTCTCTCTCTGTGCCCCTCTCCTGCTTGCTCTCTCTCTCTCTCTCTCTCTCTCTCAAAAAATAAATGTTTAAAAAAAAAGAACTTCTAGACCTTCTTATATTTTAAGATACAATAAACCAAAGATACAAATATTGAGTTCTTTCCCCTTATCTATATGACAGTTTAAAGTTATTATAATTTATAACAAGAAGAGACTAGAATTCCTTAAAAATTTGAAAAAGCAGTCTCTAGATGCTGCTAGCATATACGATGTTGAGGCTAAATTTCACTGTGATAGGAACTCCTCACTAGAAAAAATATATAACTCATCTTCAGCTTATATTTAGACAAAAATGAATAATCAGCTTGAACTTGGCATTGTTTTAATAAGGGGAAAACAATAACAAATCATTGTGGGGAGGGAGTTGGTTCTTTAAAAGTCTTGATTATCTTCAAATAAAGGAAATAATAGATTTTGTACCACCGTCCCTGTATACCCCACCCCAAACTACTTATATAGCTTATATTTATATCAGTATTAAGACAGTGGATACCCGTACCACTGAAAAGTTTAAGACTTGAGAGAACTGGGTGAAATTGAATTTTGTGATCTTATTAAACTGTTAATATATTTTTATTTCATATTTTTAAAAAATTTCCAAGACCATGAATAACGGAAGTTAAAAGTTGTTAGAATTTATAGCAATAGGGAAAGCGGACTTCCATGTAGAATTTGGCATTAAAAGAGAACAGCTATGTGAACAATTTGTGTAGGTAATTATTAGCTGGAAGCCATTTGTACTCCCCAAGTTTATTGAATATACACATATGATAATAAGACTTTGCACAAATAGAACCTTTTGATAATAAATCCATGTAAAAGATTGTGCCTTGGGGAATAATTCTAGATGTTATAAGTATATTTGAATTCCCTGCACAAGGAATGCAGAACTCTAGACCAAGTGTGTAACTATTTTTCATTCATGATGTTTAATAGGTCATTTCACCTAAAGTCTCAGAAAGGATAAGTAAAACAAACAATGGAAAATAGTGTTGTTGTTCTATTTGTACCTACATTCAAAACATAGCAATTACAGAAGAAATAGCAAAAGAGCACTGTGCAGCCTGTGTCCAGAAGGGAACTCAACTACACTCAAAATCATAGTTACAGAAAGAAAGAAATACCTAATCACTACCTGAGAAGTCTCATTGTCAGCACAAGCTGGAATTACTGATTAACTGGTTTTTGCTTTTGTGGCATCTACTCAGCTGCTTAGAAAAAGCACCTTAGTAGTAAAATAAAATATAGGAGAGGATTCTCTATGAACCCTGTACATTTATAACGCTTAATGCAGCGCCCCCACCCCCCGCACCTTGAGTCAGTTTTACTGTATGTTAACAAAATAAAAATAAGGCGATGGATCCTTCTAATTCCCTTTCCTTGTCTAAGATTTTTGTTATATTTGTACTATTATGTCAAATTTTATATTTTCATATTTAAATGAAATCAGTGCTCAAAACAGTCCTTTCATTACCGTTTCCCTTTCAGAGTTATTTTTATTTATTTTGTGCTTGGCTGGATTTTATTTTCAAGGAATTATTCCTGGATGGCTCCTATGGATTTGTCCTCCCTGAATTTTTGTTCGCCTGGTTATTATCCCCATTCCTCCACCATCATCACCCTGTCCTGTTGTCTGGCACCTAATGTCTCTAGTCCATAGCCATTTTCTCATTCTCCCCCCATTCTTGATGGGAGCCGATGATGTAGAATTGCAGGAGCTGGTATAGTGGGAAAGTCTGCAGCTCCAGGGTCATATCTAGAATACACTGTCTCACCCAGCTTGTTCCATTTGCTCTCATGTTTAAACATTCAGGCTTCTAATTCTGTGTTGTAATTTAGAAGTTGTGGCCTCCCTTATTTTTTCTCCTACAGTACCCTGAGCTGGGAGATCACTCCGTAGCTAATAAGAGTAGATGGTATGGTATCTTCTCCATCCCTGCATCCCTAGTCATTCGGAGTCTCAGTAGGGAAACATCCACATTCCTTACAGCCTGCTTTGCTCTAAATCTCATTGTCCCAATCTAAGGTTTGATGGACAGTCTTTTGGAACCATGATATTATGTTCAGGAAAATATGCATCCAACTCAAGGTTTGCAAGTTTTCTGTGCCAATTCTCAACCTCTCTGTTTCTCTCCAGATTATTCAGAATTTGGTAGCTATTCTTTACAGTTAATGGCTTGAACTTGTTTAACTGAAATGGAGTTCTTTCTCTCACTATTTTTAGATAGACTTTATTTTTTTTTTTTAATTTATTTTTTTTTTCAACGTTTATTTATTTTTGGGACAGAGAGAGACAGAGCATGAGCGGGCGAGGGGCAGAGAGAGCGGGAGACACAGAATCGGAAACAGGCTCCAGGCTCTGAGCCATCAGCCCAGAGCCTGACGCGGGGCTCGAACTCACGGACCGCGAGATCGTGACCTGGCTGAAGTCGGACGCTTAACCGACTGCGCCACCCAGGCGCCCCTAGACTTTATTTTTTAAAGCAGTTTCAGGTTGCGTAGAAGGTAGAGATTTCCCATATCTCCCTGCCACACAAATTCCAATACACATAGAGCCTTCCCCATTACCTGCTTCTGCCACCAGAGTGGGCATTTCTTACAATTGAGGAATGTACAAGGACACATCGTTATCACCTAAAATCCATAGTCTACATTATGGTTCCCTTTCCATGTTATGTATTCTACAGGTTTGGACAGATTTATTTTTTTTTTAACCTTTTTTTTAACGTTTATTTATTTTTGAGACAAAGAGAGACAGAGCATGAACAGGGGAGGGGCAGAGAGAGAGGGAGACACAGAATCTGAAACAGGCTCCAGGCTCTGAGCTGTCAGCACAGAGCCCGACGTGGGGCTTGAACTCACGGACCGCGAGATCATGACCTGCCTGAGCCGAAGTCGGACGCTTAACCGACCAAGCCACCCAGGCACCCCCAGATTTATAATGACATGCGCCCAGCATTCTATATCATACAGAGTGATTTTACTGCACTAGAAGTCCTGTGTACTCCACCTCTTCATACGTCCCTCTTCTCTAACCCCTGCAGCCATTGATCTTTTTGTCTACATACTTTTGCCTTTTCTTCAAGGATGCCACATAGTAGAAATCATATAGTGTATAACCTTTACAGACTGACTTCTTTCACCAAGTAATATACACGTAAGTTTCCTTCATGGCTCTCATAGTGTGATAGTTCATTTATTGTCAGCACCGAATGATATTCCATTGTCTGGAAGGACTACCGTTGATCTCTTCACCTACTGAAGGACATCTTGGTCACTTCCACTGTTGGTAGTTAGGAACACAGCTGCTTTAAACATCCATGGGCAAGTTTTTATGTAGACCTAGGTTTTCAGTTCTGTCAGGAGAACTGAAATTCCACGGAGCATGATTACTGGATTCTATGGTAACAGTATGTTTAGTTTTCTAAGAAACTTCCAAACTGCCTTCTGAAGTAACTACCATTTTGCATTCCTAGCAGTAATGTGTGAGAATTCTGTTGGTCCACATTCTCATCAGCAGTTGACGTCAGTGTTTTGACCTTTCTGATAGGTGCGTGGTCTGATAGGTGTATGTTATTGTTGTCTTGTTTAATTTAAAAAAAAATTTTAATATAATTTATTGTCAAATTGGCTAACATACAGTGTGACTTTTTTTTATTTTTTTTATTAAATTCTTTAATGTTTACTTGAAAGAGACAGAGCGTAAGCAGGGGAGGGGCAGACAGAGAGGGAGACACAGAGTCTGAAGCAGGCTCCAGGCTCTGAGCTGTCAGCACAGACCCTGATGCTGGCCTCGAACTCAGGAGCCATGAGATCTTGACCTGAGCCAAGTCAGGGAGACTTAACTGAGTCATCTAGGTGCCCCTATTGTTGTCTCAGTTTGCACTTCCCTGATGACCTGGGATATGGAGCATCTTTTGATATGCTTATTTGCCATTGTGTATCTTCTTTGGTGAGGTGTCTGTTAAGTTCTTTGGCCATTTATTAATTGTTTACTCTCTTATTACTGAGTTTTAAAAATTCTTTGTGTATTTTAGATAACCATCCTGTATCAGGTAAATCTTTTACAAATATTTTATCCCAGTGTGTGACTTGTCTTTTCATTTTCATGATGATGTTCACAGAGCAAAATTTTTTAATTTTTTTTTAATTTTTTTTTAACGTTTATTTATTTTTGAGACAGAGAGAGACAGAGCATGAACAGGGGAGGGGCAGAGAGAGAGGCAGACACAGAATCTGAAACAGGCTCCAGGCTCTGAGCGGTCAGCACAGAGCCCGACGCGGGGCTTGAACTCACGGACCATGAGATCATGACCTGAGCCGAAGTCGGACGCTCAACTGACCAAGCCACCCAGGCACCCCAAAATTTTTTAATTTTAATGAAGTCCAGCTTATTAATTCTTCCCTTCATGAATTGTGCCTTTGGTTTTAGATCTAAAAAGTCAACACCATGCCTAAGGTCTACCTACATTTTCTCAAGTTATCTTCTAGGGGTTTTATAATTTTTTTTTTTTTTTTTACATTTAAGTCTGTGATCCATTTTAGGTTCATTTTTGTGAGAGGTGTAAGTTCTATGTCTGGGTTCGTTGTTTTTCCACATTAATGTCCAGTTATTCCAACATAATTTGTTAAAAAAAAAAACCTATCTTTGTTTTATTGAATTTACTCCCTTGTCAAGAACCAGATGACTATATTTAAAGGGGTCTAATATGGGTTTTCTATTCTGTTCCATTGACTTATTTTTCTGTTCTTTCCCCATTATCATGATGTCAATCCTAATAGGCCTATATCCATTAAAGAAATTGAATCAATAGTTAGTAACCTTCCAAAACAGAAAGCACCAGGCCCAGATGGGTTCACTGGTGAATTCTACCAAACACCAAAGGTAGAAATTATACCAATTCTTTACATTTTCTGTCAGAAGACAGAGGTAGGGAATAATCTCTAACTCTGTCTATGAGGTCAGCATTACCCTAATACCAAATGGTATGGATGGATTATTGTAGCTTTACATTAAGTCTTGAAGTTGAGTAATGTCCCAGTCTTCCAACTTTGTTCTTCCTCTTAAATATTGTCTTGACTATTTGAGTCTTTTGCCTGTCATATAAACTTTAGAATCAGTTTGTGGATATCCACAAAGAATTCACTGAGATTTTTGATTGGAATTGCATTGAATCTATAGATCAAGTTGGGAGGAACTGATATCTTTTTTTTTTTTTTTTTTTAATTTTTTTTTTCAACGTTTATTTATTTTGGGGACAGAGAGAGACAGAGCATGAACGGGGGAGGGGCAGAGAGAGAGGGAGACACAGAGTCGGAAACAGGCTCCAGGCTCTGAGCCATCAGCCCAGAGCCTGACGCGGGGCTCGAACTCACGGACCGCGAGATCGTGACCTGGCTGAAGTCGGACGCTTAACCGACTGCGCCACCCAGGCGCCCAGGAGGAACTGATATCTTGACAATATTGAGTATTCCTATCCATAACATAGAATATCACTACACATATTTAGTGCCGTGATTTCTTTCATCAGAATTTTGTAGTTTTCTTCATACAGATCTTACACATATTTTGTTATATTTATACCGAAGTATTTAATTTGGGGGTGGGGGCAACTGATGCAAATAACATTTTGTTTTTCATTTCAAATTTCACTTGTTCATTGCTGATATGTAGTAAAAGTGATTAACCTTTGTATATTTTGCGTATTAACCTAACCTACAATCTTAATCATTTATTAGTTCCAGGAGGTTTTTTTGTCTTTTTTTTTTTCTACATAGATGATGATCATGTCATCTGCAAAGAAAGACAGTTTTACGTCTTCCTTACCAACCTGTATGCCTTTTATTTCCTTTTTTAAAATCTTACTGTATTAACCAGGGTTTCCAATATGATGTTGAAAAGCAGTGATGAGAGGAGACATCCTTGCCTTTTTCCTGATCTTAGCAGGAAATCCTTGAGTTTCTCGTTATTACGTATAATGTTAGCTGAAGGGTTTTCATAGATATTTTTTATCAAGTTAAGGAAGTTCTCTGTCTCTCGTTTACTGAGAATTTTTATCATGGAGTTGGAGTTTCTCAAGTGCTTTTTCTGCATCTATTAATACAGTCGTGTGATTTTTCTTTTTTAGCCTGTTGATGTGATGGGTTACATTAATTGATTTTCAAAATGTTAAATCAGCCTTGCAGATGTGGGATAAATTCTACTTGGTCATTGTGTATAATTATTTTTATACATTGTTGGATTTGATTTGGTAATACTTTGTTGAAAATTTTTGCGTCTATTCTCGTCAGAGATACTGCTCTGTAAATTTTCTTTTCCTGTAATGGCTTTGTTTGGTTTTGGTATTAGGGTAATGCTGACCTCATAGACAGAGTTAGAGATTATTCCCTACCTCTGTCTTCTGACAGAAAATGTAAAGAATTGGTATAATTTCTACCTTTGGTGTTTGGTAGAATTCACCAGTGAACCCATCTGGGCCTGGTGCTTTCTGTTTTGGAAGGTTACTAACTATTGATTCAATTTCTTTAATGGATATAGGCCTATTAGGATTGGCTATTTATTTCTTCTTGTGTGAATTTTGGCAGATTGTGTCTTTCAAAGAATTAATCCACTTTGTTTAGGTTATCAAAACTGTGGGCATGGAGTTGTTCATAACATTTCTTTATTTGCTTTTAATTTCCACGGGATATATATTGATGTTCTCTCTTTTATTTCTGATATTAGCCATGTTTCCTGTGTCTTTTTTTTCTTAATTAGTCTGGCTAGAAACTTTTTTATTTCATTGATCTTTTCATAGAACCAGCTTGTGGTTTTGTTGATTTTCTCTATTGATTTCCTGTTTTAAATTTCATTGATTTCTGTTCTAATTTTTATTATTTCTTTTCTTTTACTTACTTTGGAATTAATGTGCTCTTCTTTTTCTAATTTTCTACGTAGGAACTTAGATGTTTGATTTTGGATAACGTATTCATTCAGTGCTTTAAGTTTCTAAGTACTTATTTTCTGGCATACCACAAATTTTGATAAGTTGTATTTTTATTTTCATTTAGTTCAAAATATTAGGTTTCTCTTGTGATTTCTTCTTTGACCTACATGTTATTTAGAGATGTGTTGTTTAATCTCAAAGCACTTTGGAATTTCCCAGCCATCTTTCTATTATTGATTTGTGGTTTAATTGCACTGTGATGTGAAAGCAGACAGTCTATGATTTCTATTCCTTTAAAAATTTTAATGCCTGTTTTATGGCTCAGAATGTGGCTTATCTTGGTAAATGTTCCATGTACACTTGAGAAGAATGTGTATTTTGCTATTGTTGAATGAAGTACTATCGCTGTCCATTATATCCAGTTGACTCATGATATTATTTAACTATGCCTTTAATGATTTTTTTGCCTGCTGGCTCTGCACATTTCTTTTTTTTTTTTTTTTTTTTAATTTTTTTTTTTTCAACATTTATTTTATTGTTGGGACAGAGAGAGAGAGAGCATGAACGGGGGAGGGGCAGAGAGAGAGGGAGACACAGAATCGGAAACAGGCTCCAGGCTCCGAGCCATCAGCCCGGAGCCTGACGTGGGGCTCGAACTCACGGACCGCGAGATCGTGACCTGGCTGAAGTCGGACGCTTAACCGACTGCGCCACCCAGGCGCCCCTTCACATTTCTGATAGAAATGTACATATATATATATATATATATATATATATATATGTTAAGGGTTGTTATGTCTTATTGGAAAATTGACCTGTTTACTGTTATGTTATGCCCTTCTTTATCTCTGATATCTTTCGTTGCAGTGAAGTCACAAGCAACTTAACTGGATCTTCTGCTCAGAGTATCACAGGGCTATACTCAAGCTCTTGGCTGGGCTGCATTCTCATCTGAAGCCCAATGTCTTCTAAGCTTGTTGAGCTCATTGTCAGAGTTCACTTCTTATAGCCATAGGACTAAGAGCCTCAGTTCCTAAAGGCCACCCCTCTGCATAAGAAGTTCGTAGCTAGCTTTTTGCTTCTTCAAAGCCAGTAGGAGAGCATCTCTAGCTCCAGGGAAGTCTTAGACTTCTTTTAAAGGGATCCCCTGCTTAAGTCCTACCTACCCAAGATACTCTCCATTTTATTTTATCTTTTTTGTTGTGTACAACATGATGATTTGATGTACATATACATTGTGAAATGATTATCACAGTCAGGTTAATTATTATATCTGTCACCTCACATAGGTACCTTTTCTGTGTATGTATGGTAAGAATGCTTAAGATCTCCTTTCTTAGCAATTTTTAAGTACACAATATAGTGTCATTAACTATAGTCACCATGGTATACATTAGATCCCCCAAACTTTCTTATCTTATAACTGAGGGCTTTAGCACTTTGAACAGCAACTCCCCATTTTCCTAACCCCTCAGCCTCTGGTAACCACTGTTCTGGTCTGTTTCTGCGAGTTCTTTTTTTGTTGTTATTTGGTGTTGTTTTTGTTTGTTTGTTTTTTTTTAGATTCCCTAAAAAAGTGAGACCATATAGTATTTGGCTTTCTCTGTCTGTCTTATTTCACTTAGCATGATGTCCTCCAAGTTCATCTATGTTGTCATAAACAGTGGGATTTCCTTCCTTTTCATGACTGAAGCAATCTCTCTTCTAATTAATTTAAGACAACTGATTTAGGACATTAATTCTATAAAATAGCTTTACCTTTTTCATATGCTACCCATTAGAAGCAAATTAAGATCTTGTCCACAAATAAGGGGAGGAAATTATACAGGGCTGGGCCTATCGGGATTTCTCTTAGAATTCTGTCTACCAGAGAGGTCTTGACTTGTATGTTTAACTCCCTACCTATATCCAACATTCTCTACGTTGCCCCTTACTTTTACCATTTGTCACAGTTTGCAATCATATGTCTAATTTGTTTTAACTTGTTTTCTTGCCTTTTCCCAGCTTACTTTTATGTCCCAGTACCTAAAGAAGATCTGTCAAATAACATTGTCAAAATACACATGATAAATGACTGAAGTGTCGTTATTGTCATCAGTATGGGCTAGAGTAGTTCCAAGGCTTTATGAGATATGTTGGCCTTGAGCTGTTCATTTATAGGATAGAGCGTCAAAAAAGAAGAAAGTACCAAAATAGATGTTGTAAAGAGAAAAAAACAAACTGATGGATGTATAGATGGGCAGGGAGTGCTCAGGAATCAGTAGACCAGAGAAGGGGCTTTCTGTTGGGGGGCAGCAGGAAATTAGGTTGCAGAGGTATAGTGACCACCTTATAAAGAGTCTAAAAGGCAGATAGAGGTATTTCCACTTTAGTTCAACAACAACAGCAACAAACAACAACAAGCAACAAACAACAAGCCAAAATTTAATGGCTTTTTAAGCAAAGGAAAATCATTTAATAAACAATACTCAGGAGAGACTGATGAAGCAGCATTATTTGTGTTGAATTGAAGAGATTATCTAGAGATAAGTTATCTACACAGGAGTCTTTTTATTCATTTATTCCATACATCTTTATATACCACTCACTATACCTAAGGCACTGTGTTTAGCATGTGGGATACCATGAACAGCATCACTTCAAAGATGAGTCCTAAGGAGCAAGCAAGGACCAGCTTGAGGTTGGCAGAGGATCTGAAAAAGAAAGGAAAAAATGTTTGTGTGCCCACAGACAAGAATGAATGCAGTTAGTTTTCAAGAATTTAAATAATTTATCCCACCTTAAGAGTAGAGTTTGAGATCAAGGTATGAGTGATAAAACTAAAGAAGTAATCAAAATCTAGATTAGGAAGGGCCTTGTTTGTTAGAAAAGAAATTTGGAACAGTTAAGAAGTACGAGGAATGGTAAAATATATAATGAAATATCAGGTAGACATTTAAAAATGTGAAAGCAGAATAGGTGAGTTATATTAGAACTGGAACATGGGTTAAACTTTTCATCTTTACAGAAATTAGATCATTTCATGGGGGACTGAGCAGAAAAGAGAAAGCAGAACTCCATGAAGAAAAAAAAGAGAAATGGGTGAGATTGTTAAAGGTTGAACAAGCGATAATCACCATAGGAGCCAGAGATGTGAGACCTTTGAGAATGGTCAACAGGTCAATGGAGGAAATGGTCAGGAACATAGAGGACATATTTTGTAATAGCAAGAAAGAAATAACTTGTAGCTACAAAAAGGAGGTTTTCTGTGGTTTTCTGGATGACCAAATAACAGATAATCAGAATATTTCAGTTTTGATGTCCACTTTTGTAAGTTCCTAAGATGTGGGTAAATGTTATTAAAGGATTTCCCTATGTTGGAGAAAATAGGATATTTTCTTAAGACAAATAACCCCTTATATCTTAGTTCAGTTTTTCATTTATTTAGTCAGCTCTGATTTTTGGTAACAAATAAAAAAGTAAATGAGCTCATTTTGAGCAAATTTTAATAAATCTCATAATTTTGGCATCACTGTATTTGAGGGGTACACTTAAGTTTAGTGGAAAGAATATAATTTGGGGACAGATGAACTTAAAATTTGGATTCTGGTTCTGCCAGTTATTAGTCATGTGAGCTTCCATATTTTGGTATTACTTCCTTGTCTCTAAACAATACCTACATTTTTGAACTTGATATTTTAGTTTTAGGCCTTATTTCTATTGACTTTCTACCACAATGCAAGTCCTTTTTCCTTCCTCATTTTAGCACACACATTGGTCCTTGACCCCCCTATCCTACTATCCTCCCAATGTAGTGATAGCATTTTGTTTACATATTCAGTGCTTTCTTTATCATGGATGTCTATATGTTATCCACAGTGTAGCCATGCATTTCAATCTCATTTTTTTCCTTTCCTACATTTTCTATTTTCCCTAAAGTTAATAGTGTCATGCTCTTTTATTTGCTTCACGTTCTGTTCTTATCACTGATTTGGTCAAACTTCATCGTTGTTTAAATTTCCTCTCTAGATGTTCAGACAAATCAGCTAGTCTCCCAGTTTTGTCTTCCTAAAAAGTTTCTTCCAAACCTCTCTTCTGCTCCATTGTGAACTGCTTACCCTCTACACCTATTACACAGCTTTTATCCTTTTGCTACTAATGAGAAACTTCTCTCATGTCATCTCTCTCCTTTTCTGGACCTACAGTTTTCTGTATCCCATTTCTTCTTATGCCCTTGCTTCATCAGGTCCTCTCCTTTGGAGAGGTAAGTTTTTTTGAGAACTTGCCTGAAAATATTTGTTCTACTCACACCTTTGATGAGGCTTTGACAGAATTTGGCAGCATTTAAGAATTTTAAGTGAAAATGATTTTCTTTGAGAATTTTGAAGACATTCTTGTTCCATTGCCTTATTCTGGATTCCAGTGTTGCCATCAACAAGCCCGACATCATTGTTATTCTTGATCCCCTGGATGTGATCCATTTGTTTCTCTCTGATAACACTTGGAACCTTTACTTTATTCCTAGTGTTCTGAACTGTCAGCATGATCTCCCTTGATATGTTTATTTCATCATTGTGCCAAGTACTTGAGATCCCTTTAAATCTGCAAATTCATGTCCTTCCATTCCCTGGAATTTTCTTGAATTCTGTCGCTAATGATCTATATTGTGTTTTCTCAGTTCTGTTTGGAACTCAAGTTGTTCAGATGTTGAATCTCTTAGATTAAGAGATCAAAAAATCTCTTAGAGTTTTCCATCTCTTTGTCCTTTTATTCTGCCTTCCAAGAACACATCCTAACTTATCTTGTAGCCTGTAGGTTGGGTTTTCTTTTGGTTATATTTTTTATTTGCAAGAGTTTTGGCTTTTTGCCCCCATCTTGTTTTCCCATCTTTTTATTAAATATAGGGTCCTGACCTGCTTTGATGGAACCAATACATTTTCTTATGTCTCTAAGGATATAAAATATAGTTCATTTGAATTTGTTGTTTTGTTGTTTAGTTTTGCTTTGTTTTTCCCCTGTTCTTTGCCTTGATTCTTTTCTGGTTATCCACTACCTCTCTCTTGCCTTCCTTCTTCTAGGCAACATAGTGCACCTTTCCTAGGTATTATAGCACACAGCATCTTCTTTCTTGTTGGTATCTATGAAAACACTTTGAACTCAACATTTATAGTGTTTTTAGTTATCCCTCTTCTGCATGAATTTCATTCTCTAAAAATTCATTTTTTTCTCTGTCTTACAATCATCTCCTCTTCCCTTATCTATATCTTTGTACATTTTTCCCCTAATTTCTTTGCTTTTATTTTAGAAGAGTTTGAAGAGGAAATACATGAGTCAATCTGCCCCTATTTAACTAATCCTTGATTAATTAACTGAATTAATTAAAATCAACCAGTGCAATAATAGCAGTAAAAGCATCTCTAATTATTCACAATTTTGTACTATTCTTAAAGTTTTACAATACTTTTTTTTACATGTTTTGTTGTGTTTCCTGCCTTTTTTTTATGAAATGCTAATTTTCAGTTATATATAATTCCTGCTTTGCTTTGTTGGCATCATTTCAGGCTTCCCAACGTATCTGTACTTATTTCAATAACTACCTTAGGCAGTCCTTTTGATATTGTAATATGAGCACTATTTTTGTGGTGTGTTCTTTTGAAAATGCCTTAAGAGCCTACTATATGATTTTTGTCAGTAGATATTTTTGCAGATTTATTTTCCTTTTTTAAACTAAGATTTGTAGATTAGCACCTCTGCTGTTTTAGTTCATGTTATTTCTCTATTAAATGGTTGCAGGCTAAGCACAGATGGGCTAGAATGTGAAACAAAAGAAGAGAGAGGGAGCACATAGGAGAATTTAATAAATATTTGCATGAGATTGCTTGGAGCTAGCCATGAGTGCTTGGCTTACAAACTACTATCTGTAAGAAACAGATCATATTCCTTTTAGAATATATATGTATTGCTAGTGTTTTATAGACCTTTCTGTTAGCCATAGAATTTTACTATTTTATGGAAGCAGTATTATCCTTTCTATAAGATACATTGTACAAAAGCAACACATCAGGTGCCCGGATAATACATAATGAAGGGGGAAAAAATCAATCATCCAAATAGTTATTGACTGTCTAGCTGATTAATCATTACAGAAATAACTACACAATATATCTAGTGTAAGGAAGCAGGATAATCTATAAATATCATACCTTTACAAGGATTTTTTTGGTACTGTGATGAGCAGAAGGGAGGGATTTAGAAATAATGTAATATATAGGTGAAGACATGATATATAAAAGACATTTTGTCTAGATGGCAGCTTGTAACAGTAGTATTTATCTGTGTTTTACTGTCTTACCATAAAATACGTACTTGAAAATATACCCAGACAATTTGTTGAATACACAGCAATGCCACACTATTGTCTGAATGATTTATTACAAAAGTTTGTTGTGCTAGAAGTAGTCTTAACTATTTGACATTAGTTAAGTACAAATATTGCTATTTTACTGTACAAAGTAACATTTCAAAACCAGTTTAATCTATTCCGTTTTATACTGTAGCTAGCATACAAATTGGGAACTACTGCCTACTCAGAAAAATAACTAAAGATCAAAATGCCTTCCTAATGTTGTTACCTCTTTTTTTCTTTTAATTTTTTTTAACATTTATTTAGTTTTGAAAGACAGAGACATAGCACTAGTAGGGGAGGGGCAGAGAGAGAGAGAGAGACACAGAATCTGAAGCAGGTTCCAGGCTCTGAGTTGTCCGCGCAGAGCCTGACGCGGGGCTCGAACCCACAAACCATAAGATCATGACCTGAGCTGAAGCTGGATGCTTAACTGACTGAGCCACCCAGGCGCCCCATGTTCTGTTATCTCATAAAATATGCCAGGTTTGGTTTGCTTTCTGCCTTTTTTTTTTTTTTTTGAGGTCTTTTGGAAGTAGATATAGCACCGTGAAACTTGTAAAATTCTCTCTTTTCTCCTCCCCCCTCACTTTTTTCTCTCTCTCCTGCATTACTCTATTTTTGGATTATACTACTTGTCCAGTTTGGTGACCCATGAAACTCACCAGATTATGTATATCCCATATACATTGGACTATCTCCCTGAAAAGCAACTCCATTAGTCAACATGAAAAACTCATGTCTTGCTATCATTAAAACAGAAAACAAATATTTAATTTAGCATATATGGCTTATTTACATAATACTCAAAGTACTTTGTTATTTACGGGTGCTGTTCATTATTATTCAAGGGCATATGAATGACATTTGTGTGTGTAACAACTGTCCTCCCTACCATGCACTAAAATCCACACACTTGTTCTCTTCCGACACTTCAGACTAATGGTTGGAATAGTAAATTTCCATCTTGCAATTCCTCTCCTCAAAATCCTTTGGTCCTTTTTGATCTTCTCTCAGTAATTTCCACATTGATCAAATCATCTTTTCTGGTCTCCTGATTGCCATTTTGGGGGAGAACCATATTTCATAGTTAATGATTATTCCTACTATTTCTTAAATATTTACTTATGAATATTTATTAAATATTTATTATTTATTATTATTTAATAGTGTTCTTTCTTGGCTTTGTGATTGCATGTTCTTTATGACATGTCTTATTTCACAATCCTTTCCTTTGAAATTTTTTGGAAAGTCTTTCTATTCTCCTTTTATTTGGACTGAAGGAAACCCCTGAGGCTCTAACCTATAACCTGTTTTATTTATACAAGTTTAGCTATTATTTTTGTGGTACAAATCCTCATAACACTATCCATGCATCCAATCATGCTGAGGTTATTGTATCTATTGTATCTACTTCTGAGCCCTGCATTTAAAGAAAAGCATTAACAAACTCAGATGTGTCTGCAGGAGGATGATTAAATTGATTGAAAGCTCCTAAACCCTGTCCTGTAAGGAATGGCTGAAGGAATTGTGTATATTTATTGTTTATCCCAGAGTAAAAAAGATTAAGGGCAGACAGGATAATTGTTTTCAATAATTGGAAACTCTGTCATGTAAAGGAGAACAGATTTGTTATGAGTTGTTCTAGAAGGCTCTACTAGAACCAACTTGTGTTAAGTTACGAGGAGATAGGTTCACATATTCTCTGATGAATATCAGAGATTAAACCTTCTTCATTTTGGCTTTGCCTACAGTATCTGGCACAGGGCCTTAGCTGTATTTGGACTGAATGGATGTTTATTGATTGGATTGAATTGGCTTGAATTGAAAGAATAAACCTGTCTAACAGCAAAAACAGACTGCCTTTTTTTTATTAATTTTATTTTTTTAATTTACATCCAAATTAGTTAGCATATAGTGCAACAATGATTTCGGGAGTAGATACAGACTGCCTCTTAAAGTAAAAATACCCACTCTTTCAACAAATACTTATTGATTAACTATAGCACAAGTGTCCCTGTGCTGGGCATATGTAAAATGTGAAGATATTAACAGCTTAACATTGCAGAATGTGTCTATGGGCCAAGCGTTCTTCTAAATATTTTTCACGTATTAACTTATTTCACAGCAACCACACATGGTGGGTATTTTTATTATCTCCAGTTTAGATGTGAGGAAACTGAGGCACATAAAGGTTACATGATAAGCCAGGTCACAGAACTGGGAAATCTTCAAGCTGTGATTTGCACCCAGGCATTCAGGCTCCAAAATCTTCATATTTAACTACGACGTAGTACATAGTAGCATAGTAATGTATGTATTTGTATGTTATCAAAGTAACTACATATTTAACTTACGCTACAGTAAACTGCCTCCAGTAAGGAAAGACAAGAGGATGTTCACAAACAAAAAGACAGAGGAGTTTTGGATTGGAATGTAATCTAGTCCAATCCCTGCCTAAGGATTTCCAAATTGAATGATCTTCCCAGAGTGCAAGCCTGATCACTCCACTCCCTTCAACCCTGTCCTTGGCTCTCCCATGTCCACAGGACAGATCTGATCACCCTCTGTGATGTGTCTCCACCTGTACCTCTCACATCATCTTACTGAACCCTGCATCAGACCGTGTGGTTATGTAGGCCTGTCCTGCAGATTTCTTGTCTGGGAAAATAACAGAGTTATTATGAGAATTAAATTAAATAGTCAATATAAAATGCTTAGAAAGTGCCTGGAATGTACTAACTGCTCAGAAAATGTTCATATTTCCATTTCCATTTATTTCTGAGTATGCTGCAAAAAATGCTACACTCCACATATGGCTGATTGCTTAGTTCTCTTATTGTACTCAGACTTGCCTTGTAGTAGATTGAAAAATAAAAGGAAATTTATGGGTTCTCCTAATTTACAAATTCAGAGGCGGAGTGAGTACAGTCAAGGTCCTTTTGGAACTTTTCAGTTTTCTCAGCTTTGCCTTCCTTTCTGTGGCCTTGTGTTTCACACTGGCTTCTGTCAGGGCAGAGGCTGCCAGCAGCCATGTGAACTATGAGCTTCCTTATTCACATTCATGGGGAGAGAAAATATCACTTCCCATGACCATCCAACCAAAGCTCTAGGCTCTGCTCTGATTGGATCATCCGTGAAACAATCGCTGTGGGCACGGAAAGCCGGGTCACCTGATGTAGTGGGTTGAATGGTGATCCCCCCAAAGATATGTCTATGTCCTAACTCCCTGAATCTGTGACCTTATCTGGAAAAAGGTCTTTGCTGATATAATTAAATTAAGGGTCTCAAGATCAACTCATATTGGATTGTCTGCGTGGACCCTAAATCCAATGACAAGTATCCTTATAGATCACACAGAGGAGAAGGCCATGGGACACTGGAAACAGAGTGGAGCCACCAGAAGCCAGAAAGGATTCTCCCAGAGAGCCTCCAGGGGAAGTAGGGCCCTGACTACACATTGACTTTGGACTTCCAGCCTCCAGAAATGTGACAGAATAAATTCCTGTTGTTTTAAGCCACCAAGTTTGTAGTCATTTGCTATGGCAGCCACAGGAAACGAAGGCTCTGACCGGGAACATAGGATTAATTTCCTGTTAGGATTACACTATTTTGGGTTCATCGCTGGAGCTGGAGGTGAGGACTGTCTGTTCCAAAACTGTGTGCTTCCAGACAGAGAAGCAGAATGGACAGCAGGGAGGCACTACAGTATCCACTTGAATATTCTTCCATTCCACTACTTACTTGTAACCCGCCCATTTCTGTTGGTTGCACCACAACTGATCCCAGTTGTGGACTGAAAGCCATCTGTGAGGCAGCACTTCTTAGGTTACATTATTAACTACTATAATAACTAACACTCACTCATTTTATTGGACTTGCTAACTCCTTCACCTTATCTGATATAATCCCTTGCCGCCGATGACTGCTTCAAATCACCTCCAATGTGACCACTCAAATTGCCATTTTCTTTATCACCATGGCCAAATCCCAGGACTCCAGAAAACTTTCCCAGGCCTTCCTCTATCCTCATAGGTCCCTTTAATAAAGCAGAATTTGGCTGTGTATGTGTTACTTAATGTGATCCTGATGACTCCCGACTGGCATGTAAATATATGCTACAAGTTCCTATGACATAAACAAATATAATATTTCTGTGTCATCTGTATGTAACACTTTAGAATGGGGCACAAGTAAAAGTGGGAGAGAGGAGATGAACAGTTGATTTAACAATAGCCTCTATAAGTGGCTTCCCCCCTCTCTTTTTAAAAAAAATTTTTTTTAATGTTTATTTATTTTTGAGACAGAGACAGAGGAATGGGGGAGGGGCAGAAAGAGAGGGAGACACGGAATCTGAAGCAGGCTCCAGGCTCTGAGCTGTCAGCACAGAGCCCGATGCAGGGCTTGAACCCACGGACTGCAGGATCATGACCTGAGCCGAAATCGGACGCTTAACCGACTGAGCCACCCGGGTGCCCCTGGTTTCCCCCCTCTCTGATACAAATGTTTGTATTAAGTATATGTGTGCAAGGGCTTTTGCTTTTAGTCTCATATAGTCTCTAAAGATAGATTTTTGTTGCCTAAAAACAAACAAACAAGTCTACACTGGACACTAGGATATATAATCTGAGTTTAAAACTTTTTCTTCTAAAACAAAGAATTATAAGGGCAAAGCTTTGTCTTCTTAAAAACTTTAATCATAATTAAATTTTCATTACAACAGCTAAAAGTAGAAGGTACCTGTTAAATTATACAGGAAATCAAAGTAACAAAATTCATAAGGCAGCACCTATAAATTAGTGTCTGTTTTTGTGTTCCGTGTGACAAAACAGAACAAAAAACTTGAACAATTGAGCTATTACAGAAATAGAACAAGAAACACTATACTTGAGAAACCATGCAAAAGATATTTGAAAAAATCAGTATTATTCTACCCATTCATAGCAATTTCACAAACTGTCTTCTTTTAAAAGGTACTATAGTAGTTGTCATTGCCCTATAACAGATTTTATCAAATTTAGTGGTTTAAACAGCACAAATATATGATCCTGCAGTTCTGTGTGTAGTGTGACACAGACTAATATCAAGGTGCCGGTCGGTAGGTCCACGTTGCTTTCTGCAGTTTCCAGGTGGGATCCATTTTCTTTCTTGTCTTTGTGAGGCCACCTGCATTCCTGGTTCCCTTCCTCCATTTCCACCATCTCCAAAGCTACCAAAGGCTGGTTGAGTTCTCCCATCACCTCACTCTGACCTCCTCTGCTGCTCCCCTCTTACACTTATAAGGACCCCTGTGGTTACATTGGCCCCACCCAGGTAATCCAGAATAATCTCCCTAAATAAATCGGATGATTAGCAAAACCTTCATTTCATCTGCAGCCCTAATTCCCCAGTGCCAGGCAAGGTAACATATTCACAGTCTTCAATGATGAGGAGGTGTCTCTTTGGGGGAGGGGGCATTATTCTTCTGCCTTTAGCATGCACTGTTGTTAAGTTCCTGGTCTTGATAAATTGTTCTCTGGTTACATAAAATGTTATCATTGGAGGAAGCTGGGTAAAGGGTACACAGGGACTCTACTATTTTTTGCAACATTAATGTGACTCTAAAATTATTTCAAAATGATAAGTTTAAAAAATGCTTAAGGATTGAGTGAAAATACATAGAAATTGCTTATAGAATTTCAGAAATTGCACAGTAATAAAATGGATTAAAAGAGTTGTTTAACTTCTAAAATAGTAAATACATTAAGTAATAAATATAAATAAAGGTCACCTTTCTCATTCATTTCAGAGTAATTCAGTCAAGATTGATGGTTTTATGGTTGTTAACCATGAAAAAGGGTCTTTGCTGATGTATTTTACAATGACTAAATAAGATGGGTACTATCTACATTTTCTCCCTTTAAATAAAATATTGTCCATAATTGGCTAAATATCATTAGACTAAATACCACAATTTAATTTCACTATGGTTTATAAAGAAAATATATTTTTAAAAATTTATATGCCCATAATAGCTATCACATAAAAACCTAATTTCCTTAAACCAGATTACCAAAATGCTTTATAATTATATACTGTTTTTACACTTTTCCAAAAGATCATCGCATATTCTGTTTTATTTAATATTTTCTAAAGCTATCAGATATATAGGGCATATTTCATTGTCCCATTTTTGCAGATAAAATTAAGTCTGGAAAGTTTGCATGGGGATTTCTGGTGAAGAGAAGAAAGTATGTTTATGTTTTGGTATTCCTAGTCTGCTCCCCAAAAAGGCCAATGGAAGATCACATTAAAGAAGAAGAAGAAGAAGACAAAGAAGAAGAAGAAGAAGAAGAAGAAGAAGAAGAAGAAGAAGAAGAAGAAGAAAAAGAAGAAGAAGAAGAAAAAGAAGAAGAAGAAGAAGAAGAAAAACATAAAACCAGACTCAATCAGGAACAGAAGTAACAAGCAAAACTGGTAAAATACGCAGAAATTATGAGTCTGTTAGGCTTTGGATGTGGAAGCTGCTGGCCTATCTGGGAGTTTAAATCCTGTGTGGGAACTGGTAGTTAGGCTTATTGACTGGAATACAGCTGCCCCACTATCACCCTAGATCAAAAACTCCAAGCCCACAGTAGTGAACCTTATCTCTGGATAGGAGCCCAAAGTACAATTTGGAGGCTACTGATAAGTAAGGAATGGCAAACAAACAAAAGATGGAGAAAAAGAGAAAAAGGAAAATAAGAATTTAAAAACTATTCCATCCAAAATGAGCTTACTCATAAGAATTCCAAGATCATGGGGGTGCCTGGGTGTCATTTAAGGGTCCGACTTCGGCTCAGGTCATGATCTCACATCAACAGGGTTCAAGCCCACATTGGGCTCTGGACTGACAGCTCAAAGCCTGCAGCCTGCTTCAAATTCTCCATCTCCCTCTCTCTCTGCCCCTCCCCCACTCTCATTCTGTCTGTCAGTCTCTGTGTCTGTCTCTCTCACCCTCTCTCTAAAATAAATAAACATTAAAAAAATTTAATTCCAAGATCATGAATAAATCTAATGCTAAGAGATTTACAAGCAAAATTACAAGCAAAATTTAGTTTTTATTGTGCAATCTGACAAAAACTTTCAAATACATGTAAATAGTCAAAGAGTAAAGGATAGTTTCTAATTAAAGTGTATGAAACTCTCCGGTATGTGTGATTTAGCCAATACCACCAAGCAGTTCTCCATGAACACTGACCAGGTATCACATAAATTTAACTCAATTCTAACACTGTCTACCTGGAGATAGCGTCAGATCCCACAGGTTAAGGGCTCAGTTCTACAAGACCTTTTCACCCTACCGCCCCACACCCACCCATCCTCCACCTCCCCATCCCCCCTACTCCCACACCTTGGGCTTCAGATGCCAGTCACAAGCCCAGATTGTTACTTATACCTCTGACCAGCTGGCTATAGATTGGAGGATCCCACAACCCTCTCCTCAGGTTCCATTAATTTGCTAGAGAGGCTCACTGGACTCAGAGAAACATTTTACTTACTGGATTACTGGTTTATTATAAAAGAATTTATAAAGGATAGAGATGAATAGCCAAACATCAGGCAAAGGTCAGGAACTTTTGTCCCCACAGAACTGAAGTGTGTCACATTCTTGTGGATGCATTCCGGTTCATCAACCTGAAAGCTCTCTGAACCGTGTTGTTTTGGGTTTTATGGTGCCTTCTAATATTACATAGGTACAATTAATTAGATCATTGGCCACTGGTAATTAATTCAACTCTAACACCTCACCTGTCTCCACAAGTCAGGGGTTGGGACTGAAAGTTCCAGGTCTCTGTCAAGGTTGGTTCCCTTGGCAACCTGCACCCACCTGTGGGCTCTGCAAAAGTCAGCTTATTAACATAACAAAAGACACCTTTATCACTTATCACTGAGGAAAAGTCCGGGTTTTAGGAGCTCTGTGTGAGAAACAGAGAGGAAGACCAAATATATATTTTCTATTATAAATAACATCCCAAACATGAAAAGCAGAGAATAATTGTAACCAAACTCAGGGGGTTCACCACTTGGCGTGCACCAAGTTGAACACAACCCAAGGAAGTGTTGAAAGCAAAGAACTTTTTTATTACTTGTTACAAGTAAGGAGACTGGGAGAGTTTTCTCAAAGCACTGTCTTCCCATGGGGTTAGTACAGGATGATTTTATTCAGTGTATTAGGGAATGGAGGGAGCTTACATAAACACTTCAGTTCAATTGCGATCACCTAGCGCGCATCCCCATGCTAACGCCTACATCCTATGTTCAAAAATGATAGAAAACTTGCCCCATTGGAGAGAGCTTAGTATTATAAAGAGCTAAAAGTAACATCAGGACAACTCAGGGGGATTTCAGCTCCAATATAGCTAAAACTGGCTCATTTAAGAGCTATAGGATGAGACATACCTAGCAAGGGACTATCAGGTGTAACACCAAGTTGGGCATCTCCTTGGCTGGAACTGTTCTGCAAAACAAAACACATTCTTTCCCTGCCTTTGTCCCTTCTCCTCTCTTCTGCCAATAGCTTTCAGCCCTCTGATTTGCATAACTTCCTGTTGCATCCTAGCTAAAAAAATGAAACAAGAACAAATGGATATGGAGAAAGAGAAATTAGGATACTGTGAAAGTCTACAGTGTTGGGAAGAATACAATAGGCAGAATACATACTAGCATAGACAAAAATAGATTGGTAAATTAGAGAAGTAGCTCAGAAAAATTAACCCGTATTACAGTTTAGAAAGAAAAAGAATGGTTCTTAGTTTCCAGAGTGCTGAGAGAGAAAATCATTTTTAACCTCAATTCATATTTAACCATACCATCATTCCAGAATGAGGACAAAAATAAGATAATTTTATACATACAAAATCTAAGATAATGTAACTCTCAGGTATCCACTAGCAGAAATATTTAAGGCTGTAGTTCAATAAGAAAGAAAGTGAACTAAGAAGGTATAGCCCTCAAAAATCAACACTAAACACAGAAATTGATAAAATACCAGCAACTTCAGTCACTTAATAATAAATATTGCTTTTAAATAATTGGATTTAAATAGAAAATCTCAGACATAATCAGGGTGAGGAAATAATTCAGTGTCTATTTAAAGCATGCTAAAGTTTCTGTAAAAGCTATAAACTTTATTAGAAAAATTCATACCTAAGAAAGTTTTATTTTTTAACTGCTTAGCTAACAGTAATAAAAATCTATGGATTCAAAGAAATCAGAAAGGAGCAGAGAACATTAGATAACTTTAGGAAAACTATAAGTCTAACACAAGGAGGAGAAAAAAACATTTAAAAAAGGTATAAAATCAATTTAAATTACAAAATATTTAGAAGTGAATGACAACAAAACTACTACACCTAAAGGTGTAGTTTGTAGTTGTAGAGGAAATTCGTGGCCTTATATAAATGTATTTTATGAAACAGAAGATCTAAAATACATGAACTGATTTTCAACTAAAAGACTGAAAAAAAAACCCAGATATCCCTAAGGAAAAGGAATAGAATAAAGAAAGATAGGAGAAGAAATCAGTGAAATAGAGAACAAGAACAAAAAAAGAGGGGGAAGAGAGGAATTACAATATACTTTTAAATAAAACAGACAAATCTCTAGCAAGAATGATCAAAGGGAAAGGACATAAATACATAACATTAAGAATGGAAAGGCGGCTATACCTAGAGCTATGAAAGATCTGTAAAATAATAAGAAAATCTCATGAACAGCTTTATACTGATATACTTGGAAACCAAAAGGACATGATAATTGTGGAGGCAATATAATTTCCTAATGCTGACTAAAAAAGGTAGAATGAGGAATGAGTAAGCAAATAACCATTAACAGAATTAAATCAATAATCATATTCATTTTCCATCCCTCTAAGATAGGCCCAGATGTTTGCACAAAAGTATGACATTGGGCCAATAGAACAGAATAGTGTCTAGAAGCAGTAACAGACACATATAAAAATTTGAAATGTAACAAAATCAGCATTAAAAATCAGTAGTGTGGGGCATCTGGGTGGTTCAGTGGGTTAAGCATCCAACTTGGGCTCAGGTTATGATCTTGCGGGTTTGTAAGTTCAAGCCCTGCGTGGGGCTCTGTGCTGACAGCTCAGAGCCTGGAGCCTGTTTTGGGTTCTGTGTCTTCCTCTCTCTCTGCCGCTCCCCCGCTCACACTCTCTGCCTCTGTCTCTTTCTCACAAATAAACAGTAAATTTTTTTTTAAATCAGTAGTGAAATGATAACCTACTCAATTAATGGAGTTGGACAAATGTTGTTGATAGAGAATGGATACCTTACAACATACACAAAATAAATTCCAGGTGGATTCAAGTATTCAATGCAAAGCAGAACTTTAAAACTTTTGAAAGGAAATATAGAAGAATAATTTTAATATTTGAAGATAAGAAATATTATCTTGGAAAATTCATAGAGAACACAAACTTGGTGTCTCCCATTTCTACCATGCTTTGTGATTGCAAAGCTCCCCATAATGTGGTACATAACAAGTCTCCCTTTTTGGGTTTGGGGGGCTTGTTTAGGTTCCATTACGAATGAAGTCATGCAGTATTTGTCCTTCTCTGTCTGGCTTATTTCACTTAGCATAATGCCCTCAGGTTTCCTCCATGTTGTCCTAAATAGCAGGATCTCCTCAGGCTTTCAATTGGGTCTGCCAAATGAGAGTCACTGACAAGGTAAGGGTAGGAAGAAATTGAGGATGGGTTAGTAATTCTTCTGGTTCCCTTAAAACCCCCTATAGCATGTTGTCTGTGACCCTGTGCAATACGTGACAGCTCTTATCAGCCATCTCTCTCCTTCCAGCCCTGCTCCAGGGTCCAAGAATAGTTCTCTACTTTCTTTCTTCACTTCTAGGAGTGGTTGCTGTTACTCACCCTTAGGAACTACTCTATCCTTTGCTGGTTTCCCAAAACCCTGATTAGTCTTTAGGAATTATCCCATGACTAACCTCCCCACAATTTCATGAGCTTCAGTATATCCTTTCTTTCAAGACTCTAACTGATATATCAAGAAGGAAAGAATGACAAAATTTGATTTAAAACTTTTGCTTAATAAAACAACCACACCACCAGCAAAGGAAAGGAGCGGGGGAGGATAGAAGGAACAATAAGTCACAGACAGGAAGATTTTTGTAATGTCTGTAACTGACAAAGACCTGTCATCCAAACACATAAGGAACTACACATCAATAAGAAAAATGGGGAAGAGGTACAAACAGGAAATTCATAGAGGAGGGAACTAGAATAGGAAAAAAACAAAACAAAACAAAGTAAAAACCCAAGCAATTATAAAGTTTCAGTCCCTACACAACTTGAGAGCCTCATCACATCTTCTGCTTCCTGGGCACCTGTGGGTGGAGAGATGGCTGGAAGATAGGCACCTGAAGCAATCCAGAGGGCTCAGTCTTCAGGCTCATCAGGGAATGACAGCAATAGGGCAGTTGTGGGAGGGGTTACAGAGGAAGTCACTGAGGGAAGAGGTTCAGGAAAAGACCCAGGCTGGGGTGGTATTAATGGAGTTGAGTTTCATGGGAGCCCGGGGGGAGATCCAGGCAAAGAAGTGTGGGTGGGGACAGATGACAGTAAACTTTGTTAGGGCAGGTGGTAAATTGAGAAAGGTCATCCCCAATGGTCTCTTATTTGCTCAGAGAATGGGAAAGAGAGAGAGAATGGCAAGGACTGCTGACATCGTGCAAAGGTGGAGGTTGAGGACAGACAATCTCCTGACTCAGCTCTTCTACACCAAATTGCATCATTGTTCCAAGCCAGCCTTTCTAAATTTCATGACTCCCTCCTTAAAATCATACACTTCTGCTCAACTGGACAACTTATAATTTCCTTTTAAATAAATTGCCTCCATCTAGTATTAGTATACTCAAGTCCCAAAATGCTTCTGTTGGTAACCAGGGTTATTTAAATTAATTTTTCCCATTTTACTGAGATATACCTGACATACAGCCCTGTGTAAGTTTAAGATGCTCAGCACCTTAAGAATGATAAGACTATACTGAGTAATATTCTTTATCCATTCATCCATCGATGGACGCATAGGTTATTTCCGTGTCTTGGCTATTGTAAATATGGCTGCTGTGAACGTGGGGGTGCAGATATCTCTCGACATTGTGTTTTCATTTCCTCCAGATAAATACCCAGAAGTCGAATTGTGGGATCATATGGTAGTTCTGTTTTTAATTTTTTGAGGACCCTCCACGCAGTTTTCCATAAGTGGCTGCACCAGTTTACAATCCCACCACCAGTAGACAAGTGATCCCTTTTCTCCACGTCCATGTGAGCACTGGTTATCTGTCTTTTTCATGATGGCCATTCTAACAGGCTTGAGGAGATATCCCACTGTGGTTTTGATTTGCATTTCCATGATGATTACTGATGTTGAACATCTTAAAAGAGTAATCTTTTAAAGGGTTGGAAAAGAGATAATGCAGTGAAACAATTATTTGTGTGTGTCTTTTATATTCATTTGGGACAAATCAATAGGATTTGCAAATAAAAATAGAAAAAAATTTTTAACAAAGTCACATAATTCCTCTTTCAGGATTCTAGTACAACTTAGACTAAGGATTTCCCAAGTACAACTAGAAAATTAGTTAATTTACCTGTATTTTGTTACTGGAGCTCCACATTGAGTTCAGTGCAACACACACTGTTGAGTACACACTGTTGGGTACCTGTTAGGTTCAAGGTACTGTGTTTATATGATTGGGGAGAGGAAGGAGTTGTATGAAATACAGGAAGCCTTTGACCGTGGAAATGTTGTATAACGCTTGTACATAAAATAGCATTATTCCAAGTAATTTCAATCTCCAGTAGTCTGCACTTTTCCTGCAGGCATAGAGGTAGATGTATGATCTCCAAATAGGTGTGTTTTCCCATCACAACTGACCTTCAGGTTTGCTTAAAGCAATACTGCTGCTCCTCCCGCCTCACCTTTGTTTAATGAGAGCCATTTCCTGATGCCAACGTTGGGTTAATGGACTGAGATGGGAGAAAATCAAACGTATCTCTTCGTTTTACACCAGATTGCCTTTCTGCCTTGTGGCTTTAATCACTCAATCCTACTCACATCTGCCATAATAACAATTATGGGTTTTCTCCTGACTTCTTACCCAGGAGGGTATGTCAGCGTAGAGCAACATCTCCTGAAGAAAGGAAGGGCAAATTCTTCATCTCTTTCCAGCATCGTAGGTAATAATTTTCCTCTGCAAACCCTCAAGGACTACTTCTTTTGGCTTTCTCATCTACTATTCCCACAGGTTCGTGGCTCTGTTCTGATTTATGCGTTTTCTTCTATCCTCTTTCTTCTGAGATAAGTTTTAATTACGTAGACAGATTGTAAAAGTCTCTTTCTTCTTGTAAACAGCTATTTCTCGGTTAGTACTAGATTTTGTTTAACTGGTTTCCTCCTACCCGACTCTTCTCCTGCACCCAGGAATTATGTCTGTTCATTGTTTAACTGCAGCATCAAGACAAGAGAAAGCTGGCTTCTCTTGGTTGCTTTCCTTGAGGGATTCAGTCTTGGAACACCTCAAATTTCAAATCTCCCTCGGGAACTGTTCTTTGTTGCATGTTTGGAAAGCCCGTAAGATTTCAGTTTAGAACCTATATAAGAGCAAGGTACCACCCGTCATATATAGCTGTATGATGATACTCTCAGTTCTACGTATTTAAAAGCTTACCCTATCAAAATCAAGAAAGTGCTTGAAATGCTCAAAAGCCCTCATGAAAATATTAGTAGTTGCCCCTTCCTCAGGGGATTCAAGACCAGTGGATTCTAGAAAGCTCCTCAGGTAATGCTGGCAACCAGTGCTCTTGCTCTGGCCCCTTCTGGGTAATAATTAAAATATAAAGAGGGGCGCCTGGGTGGTTCAGTCGGTTAAGTGTCCGACTTCGGCTCAGGTCATGATCTCACGGTTCATGAGTTCAAGCCCCTCATCGGGCTCTGTGCTGACAGCTCAGAGCCTGGAGCCTGTTTCCGATTCTGTGTCTCCCTCTCTCTCTCTGACCCTCCCCAGTTCATGCTCTGTCTCTCTCTGTCTCTAAAATAAATAAACGTTAAAATAAAATAAAATATAAAGAAAAAATGTATTTATAAAACAACTTTTTGTTGTTGTTCTGCATAAACATTTTTAACTATTTGTTGGATTTCTTTTTTTCTAATCAGGGGATCACTCTACCACATTTCCTTATAATACAGATCTCATAGGTTACCTTTGAAGCCCACCATTTATGTGAAAACTGGTTTTGCCAAGAACAGCTCAATATTATCTTTTAACCAGCCAACAATTTTCCACAGCAGGCTTTTAACTTTTACCTTGCATCTCACGAAACACCTCTTCGAAAAGGCCAGATCGATATTCTCCCAGGAGTTTCTGAGGCATACTTGGAGAAAAAAGAGAGAGAACTTTTAGACACAGCAGTGTGTGTGATGTCCTCACAGTAAAGAAACATTCAGCTCTCCAAAGAGGGGGTGTGGTCTGTAGCCAAGGAAAAGGGCCATGGTCTTTGGCCAGTGCTAGATACAGTGCAAGATACAGCTTGACCTCATTAGCTGGACTATGGAACTCACCAGGCAGGCTGCTGCATATTTGCGTGGCAGTTCATGGGCAGCAGACCTTCTTACCTTGACTTTCGGTGAGAGTACCTAAGCATCCCGATATTGATGCAAGAGCATATGTGTGTTTGTATTTGTCCAAAAGGAGAGTCTGCATTTTCATTAGATTCTCAAACATGGATGCAACTTACAAAAAGTAAAATGTTAAGATTACACTAAATGAGATTGTTGTAAAACAAAGTCATTTCAACATTTCTTTAAATAAAGTAACTTTTCATTGTGGAGGTGGATTTCTGTAATCTGAGGTACACATCTGTACTCCGTGTTATTGTGCGAGAAGCCTTTTAACTTTGACCTTTTAATATTTATCCTTTTAGGCGTTTGAGGGATTTTTAATGTACCCTTTCAGTTGGAGAAATCTATTACTTTTACATGAAAGGGAAATGATAGATTGAACCCTCCATTTTTGAACTTTATGTTATTTTTCAGACATGAAGTGATTTTCCCCTTTTTTTTCTATGAACGTGTTTTTCAAAACTCCTTCAACAGTCTATCCTGATAGGTCTTCTTTCCCCTCACAGTCATCTTAAGGTCACTGGAACCTGCTTTACTCTTTACAATAGAGGGTGGCTTAAGCCTGTCTTTACTGCCCCTAATTAAATGCGAAAGTGTTACTTATTAACTGTAGGATACAGTGAATTCCTTAGATTCTTTAGCTACAATAAAGCTTTATTATAGAAAATGGCCATTTTTAGGGACACTCTCCTACCATCTCTTCTGTCTTCCGAGTGTTAATGGTTCATGTGAGCCCTCACCGTCATTGACATGCTGCATACTTATG
Source organism: Lynx canadensis (assembly GCF_007474595.2). Classification (NCBI taxonomy): domain Eukaryota; kingdom Metazoa; phylum Chordata; class Mammalia; order Carnivora; family Felidae; genus Lynx; species Lynx canadensis. Next base: position 45,069,234 of record NC_044314.2, read on the forward strand.
CTGTGTTTGGGAAGATATGTCATCAGTAAGGTACAATGTGGATTTTTAATAATTCTAGGTTACTTCATGGAATGAGCACCTAATAGCACAAGAAAGGATCAAAGCTGTATCGAAAAACAAATCATGTGGTCTTCAGAAATGAGGAGAAATGCAGCCATCTGAAATGGTCATGAACCCCAAACAAGTCTTCCTCTCGGTGCTGATATTTGGGGTAGCGGGGCTACTCCTGTTCATGTATTTGCAAGTCTGGATTGAAGAGCAACATACAGGTAACACATCAACCCTTTTCCCCTATTTTGATTATAATGGCCATTTTCAATTAAATAAGCTGTGATGTCTACAGAACTATATAGAAGGTCACCTTATTTCCAGCAACAGCAAAAATTAGACACAAATTAAAATCCCCGGCTCCTAAAAGAAAGGATAATTATGCAATTCTGGTGGGCATTTGCTCCGGGGCTTGGGATAACACTTGGAGTTTTTGTTACCTCAGTAGGGAGCAGCGTGGCCTTTTAGCCCAGTAAGGACTGCTTGTGAAAAATTTGCCTGCTCAAATGTGCAGGGGTGCCTGGGTAGCTCAGTCGGTTAAGCATCTGACTCTTGATTTTGGCTCAGGTCATGATCTCACTGGTTCGTGGGTTCAAGCCCTGTGTCAGGCTCTGCACTGACGGTATGGAGCCTGCTTGGGATTCTCTGTCTCCCTCTCTCTCTGCCCCTCCCCCGTTTGCTCTCTCTGTCTCTCTTTCAAAATAAATAAACTTAATAAAAAAATTTTTAAGTGCGTAGCATGGGTCCTACCTTTGATGTGTCCGCTAAGCATTGGGCACAAACGCAATGAGCTAAATATACAGCTAAATAACTCTTCTAAAATTCCTTCTTATTTTTTGTGTCAATACTCAAAATGGCACATAAATTTTTAATATCTTTACTATAAGGCGGGAGTTTACAAACCCTCTCTGTAAAAGATTGCATAGAAAATATTTTAGGCTTTGTAGACCCTGCCATTTCTTTCAAAATTACTCAACCATGCCAGTATGTCACATGAGCAACCCTACGTTACATGAACACAAATGGACCAGGCTGTGTTCCAATAAAACTTTATTTACAAAAACAGGGATTGGGCTGGATTTGGTCCACAAGTAGTAGTTTGCCAATCCCTGCCAAACTGGTACTTTCATCATCCGGTTTGCCATTGCCACACATTGGGAACACCTCAATCACTGTTAAAATGGATTATGTTTATGATGATTGACTTAGAACATTATAGAAATATATACATATATATATTATAAAATTCAGTTGTCTTCCGTAAGTATAAGTAGACTATGGCTTATGATTGTTATGGAAAATAAAGTAAAAGCAGAACAATTTCTTAATTGTGTCTAATTGTGGCCTATTTTTTAAATCATTCTAGATATAAAGCCCTTAAGAATCTACTCTGAAAGAGAATTCAATACTGAGTCACAAACATGATATTTTTTAAAGTTGTTTCCATTTCTAAATCCCCTTCCTTGGATTATTGTCTTATACATTTTGGATTAATTTATATAGTAACTCTTGTGAAAAGAATTTGCATGTAATTATTTTCTAGAGAATATGTAACATTGTCAAAACTTATTCTTTTTTTTTTTTTTTTTTTAATGCTTATTTATTTTTGAATGAGAGACAGAGCATGAACAGGGGAGGGGCAGAGAGAGAAGGAGATACAGAATCCGAAGCAGGCTCCAGGCTGTGAGCTGTCAACACAGAGCCCAATGCTGAGCTCGAACATATGAACTGTGAGATCATAACCTGAGTCAAAGTTGGATGCTTAACTGACTAAGCCGCCCAGGTGCCCCTGTCAAAACTTATTCTTAATTTCCATTATAAGTTACATGAACTGTAATATTTTCTAAGCTTTTGATATTACTATAATAATTTATCATAACTTATAATATTTCATGAAACCATCTTGATAAAATATAGAGGCTATTTTCTCCTGCAGTATAGATTTTCTAAGCCCTTGGTAGGTGTTTGTTGAATGAATGATAAAAAGATGAATAAATACACTGAAAACTCATTGCAGACTACACACTAGAACACAGCAAAGGAGTAAGAGTCAGAGATCTTATTTTTCATATTTTTATGATCTAATTTCATAGTCTCATAACAAATTTCATGAGGAAAGTATTGCAACAAGGCTCCAATCCATATAAGAAAATGTATTCATATATATAAACCACGGGAGAAATGTTATAGTTAGAAACTACGTGATTTCTGAAGAAACCAGTCATATAATAATACCTTACAAATATACTGAAGTTTACAAAATGGGCCATAGGCATCAATAGCCACCATTTACTGAAAGCTTATTAAGTGCCAAGTGATTACATGTATCTTCTCTAATCCTAATGGAATCTTCTTAGGTGTGATATTGAAAGTTTATAGGTGAGGAAACTGAGGCTCGGGTAGATAAGGAACTTATCCCAGACCTCACATGTGCACATCTAGGCATAGAGGCATTTGTGCCTCTCCAAAGTCTATGCCCTTCCCCAACACATTGCATCTGTGTGGGGTGGTGGAAACGTGAGTATTGTTACCCCCTAGTGTACAGACAGGGTAACTGAGACCCAGAAACTAAGTGGCTTGCCCAAAGGTGCAAAGGCTAAGAGTTTCCAAAGTAAGACCCATGTCCAGACTTTCCTGCTTTATGTTCCCTAAAAGAACCTCATAACCAAAAAGGTGGATAAGATAAACATGTAATAAATAATATCCTATCAGTCCAGTTGTTTTTAAATCCATGACTTGTAAACCAAGCTATTCACAAGGTCGATTCTTAGTTGAATTTATAATTTCTCCAAGCTGGGAAATTATTTTGCCTAGTTAAGATGGGCTTATACTATAATAAATAATAATAAATAACATTTATTCTCTTAAATGTTATTTGTAATTTGCTAGTACTTTCCCTGATTCTCTATATGTCTTAAATGCATTGTGTAATATTTCACAATCTACTCAGGACAGTGAGTATAAATGCTCGAACCAGGATTTTTTAGATAACTATCTTACTGAAGAAAAGTTTTCTTCTTCTTCAATAAGAAACAACTTCCATCTGGAGTTTTGCCTTTAACCAGGCTAGTGCCCTGGGTGGTAATTCTGTAGTTTTCCAGATAGACCGGTATCTGTGTATTTTATACATGTTTTAAATAACATCAGGAGCATCAGGCATTTTTAGAAGCAGTTTCTTCTTAAATCAGAAAAATATCTGAACGTGTGCTTTGATGTCAAGTTAAAAATGAGAATTTTGTGTTTTGGACATTTTAGAGCTGTCACTCAAAGGACTGTGGAAGATGAGTTTATTTTGGTTGCTGAAACCTTCTATAGGTAGAGCAGATTTTAAAACTCTGAATGGTTTTGATCTTGTATCCATTTCAGTTGTGTATGAAAACTCTTGGGTTTTTTTCATGCTTCTTATTTGAGTCCTTTAAAATATAATAAGATATGGGATATTTTCTAAGCTTTCCTAGGTTTCCTGGGTTCTTCTGTTAAAATAAAATGCTTTAAAATTACAAAAAATCTTAAATATGCTCTGATATGCTAGTAAAGGTTATGAATAGACAAAATTTCTTTGGAAGTGAAGAGGAAAATGTGTGACAAAGAAAGTGAATCTATCCAATTATACAACAGAGAGTTCTGTAATAACACCCATTTTTCAATAGCACACCAATTAAGTTATGCATTTCTTTATGCTAATATGGATGTGCTATTATGAATTTTATTTTATAATTTCTTCCCTGGTTGTTAAGAGTACAAATTTCATATTTAGAAGAATATTGAAAATCTCAGATCTACTTGTTAGCTGTGTGACCCTGGGCAAATAACTCTATGACACAATCTCCTCATCTGTGAAATGGGGATAATAATATTTTCCGTGTAGGGCGGCAGGGAGGATTAAAGGAGACTTAGTATGGTGCCTGGCAAGTAGTAGTGAACGATGAATGTGAACTGTTGTTATTATTCTGGAAATGATACAGAGCACCTGCAGACCAGCTTTTTCAGAGTTATCACGATTAAGACTCAGCCGCAATTCAGTAAAACAATCTTAAGCTTGTGCCTTGCCTGATTAAGAAAAAAAAAAAAAAAAGCTCAATTCCAACTCCAGTTAAAATAGTTAGGAGAGTCTCACTGGCACAAAGCCGGCATGTTTCACAGCAGAGGAATTGGAAGGATGATCAGGTTGAATGCAGAGAGGAGAGTCAGTGTCCAGGAGGATCTCTGGTCTACGCAGGGTGCCTCCAAGGTCAGGGTATCCATTCATGCAATAGCGTTTTTGTAAGATTTAACAATTGACCATGCCAAACTGGTGAATACTGAGATATAGTAGGGAACCAGCTATAATCCCTGTTCTCAAGGAGACTATAGTGTCACAGACTGTAAGGTAGAAAATGGTCTTGAGTTCAGGCCAAGGTGCTGGTACACAAGGACAGTCCATTGTGACAGAAGAGAGACAGGCCCTCCATTATGAGGCACAATAATGAGTTGGGACCAGAAGAAAGAGCCCAATCAATTGTCAGTGATGGAATTGCTGATCTGATGGAAGTGATGGGGGGTGGGGGGGTGGGATAGGATTAGCAGGCATAGAGGACCAGAGCAGAGCAGAATGCAGAATGGATATATCTACAGAAAAGATGTGTTGATGAGGGCCAGTTCAGGATAAATCACAAGAATGGATCATTTTTTCCCCAGCTACTGCTGAAATTTACAATTTGATGCCCTCCTCCTCTAGGTACAATGTTAGTGCTAAATAGAACAAATACCAAAAGGTGTGGTACGTAATTGTTTTATATGTATGTGCAATAAGACCTAGTTAGGACCCCGTCATATCAGAGTCAGAATCTCAGCTTTAGAAAAGAATTTATTGTTTAAACACTATAAATTGGTTACATCACTCTCCTGTTTAAAATATTTTAGTTATATCTCATTCTTTTCCACAAAGTCTTCTCCCTGGGACCCACAAAGCTGTGTGCGGTGTAACCTCTGTCTGCCTCCACTGGCTCACCCTCCCTTCCCTCAAGGCACTTCTGGGCTCCACCAGGAAGTCATCTTCCAGAAAACCAAACCCCTTGCTGACTCAGCGCTCTCACCACGAAAGAAGCTGGGATGCTCTTCTCCAGCTCTCACCCGTCCTGGCTTAGTTCACATGTCACCTGCTTCATCGAAGCAGCCAATCAGCCAAACAGCCCCAGAGCTAATCAGTCAGACCCCCATCTTCTTCATTTCCACCAGAGAAATGATCATAATCAGCAGTTGCCTCATTTTATTATTTGTTCACTTGTTTATTTTACAAGCTCAGTGAAAACAGAGACCCTGCCTGTCTCACTCACCTCGGTGTCCCCGTTCCACGGCATGGAACTTGTGTGGTAGGCGTTCAATAGTAGAGTCGTCTGGGTGGATACATAACACTTCTTTTGGTTTTTCAGCATCCAGCCAAATGACTGCATAGATTGCGTTTGAACCCTTCTGGGGACAAAGAATCCACTACTCCTCAAGGCATCCACTCAACTTTATAGCCACCTCCTTAGAAAGTTCCACATGTTAAGCCAGAACTTGCATCCTTAACTTAGGCTTACTCATCCTAGCGGTATCCCTGGCACTGGATGAGGCTCACTCTTCTTCCATCGCATGGCCAGATCATTTTCACGGCAAAGGAAGCCCCAGCTTTTTTAACCATTTCATAAAAGATGATCCGGGTCCCTCTCCTCTGAATCATTAACACTTTTTATGCCTTTTAAAATATGATGTATTGTATACTTATATGAAACCTGTGTTAGAAATATACATCTCTGGGGCACCTGGGTGGCCCAGTCAGTTAAGCATCTGACTTCAGCCCAGGTCATGATCTCTCCATGTACGTGAGTTCGAGCCCCACTTCGGGCTCTGTGCTGACAGTTCAGAGCCTGGAGCTTGCTTTGGATTCTGTCTCCCTCTCGCTCTGCCCCTCCCCTGCTCACACTATGTCTCTCTTTCTCAAAATAAATAAACATTAAAGAAAAAAGAAATACACATTTCTAATAAAATCCCCTATCAAGTGGTAAAGTAAAACACACATAATTTAAATATGCAAAATAGTGAAAAATCAAACAGATTCCCCCAAATAGCTTATGTTATTTCTTTTCTTGAGATTTTCCAGAATCAAATTTAGTTTCATCTATGCCAAACTAAAAATGTTCCCTGGATTTGTCCGACACTGTAAATATCTACCTAAACAATTTCTGAGCATTTTTATTCAGGACCATTACTTTTTTTTTAAATAAATCAATTTATTTAAACAGGAAAACAAAAAACAAAGACAGTTCACTCTTTTCTCCCCCACCCCCTGCCCTACCTGTGGCAACTACCAATCTATTCTCTGTATCTGTGAGCTTCGGGGTTTGTTTGTTTGTTAGATTCCACATGTAAGAGAGATCATGCAGTATTAGCCTGTCTCTGTCTGACTTATTTCATTTGCTTAGTGTCTTCAAAGTCCGTCCATATTGCAAGTGGCCAGATTTCATTCTTTTTTATTGTTGAGTAATATTGTTTATTCATTCATCAATGGACGCTTAGGTTATTTCCATATCTTGCCTATTGTAAATAATGCTGCAGTGGACATGGGGATACATGTATCTTTTTGAACAGTGTTTTCTTTCTCCTTGGATAAACACTCAGAAGTAGAATTGCTGGATCATATGGTAGTTCTGTTTTTTATTTTTTGAGGAACCTCCATACTGTTTTCTATAGTGGCTGCACCAATTTATATTCCCACCAATAGTGAACAAGGGTTCCCTTTCCTCCCTATGCTTGCCAACTCTTGTTATTTCTAGATTTTTTTGACAATAGCCATTCCAACAAGTATGAGATGATATCTCACTGTGGTTTTGATTGTATTTCCCTGATGATGAGTGATGTTGAGTATCTTTTCATGTGTCTGCAAGCCACCTGTATATATTCTTTGGAAAAATGTCTATTCAGATCTTCCCATTTTTTAATCGGATTGTTTGCTTTTTGTTATTGAGTTGTTTGGGTTCTTTGTCTATTTTGGATGTTAGTCTTTTATCAGATATATGATTTGAAAATATTTTCTCCTATTCAGTAGGTTGCCTTTTCATGTGGTTGATAGTTTCCTTCACTGTACAGAAGCTTTTAAGTTTGTAGTCCCACTTGTCTATTTCTCTTTGTTGCTTTTGCTTTTGGTGTTAGATATAGAAAATCATCCAAGACTTATGACAAGGAGCTCACCACCCTATGTTTCCTTGTAGTTTTATGGGATCAGGTCTCATATTTAGTTAGGTCTTTAATCCCTTTTGACTTGATCTTTGTGTTTGGTGTAAGGTAGTGGTCCAATTTCATTCTTTTGCAAATAGCTGTGCAGTTTTCCCAACACTATTTGTTGACGAGACTGTCTTTTTCCTATTGTATATTCTTGCCCCCTTTGTTGTAAATTAATTGACCATGTAAGTGTGGGTTTATTTCTGGGCTCTATATTCTGTTCGATTGACCAATGTGTCCATCTGTTTTTATGCCTATACTACACTTTTTAAATTACTTTAGCTTTGTAATATAGTTTGAAATCAGGGAGCATGATGCCTTCAGCTTTTCTTTTCTTTTCTTTTTTTCAAAAGTTTGTTTGTTTATTTTGAGAGAAAAAGAGACAGTGCAAGTGGGGGAGGGGCAGAGAGAGAGAGAGAGAGAGAGAGAGAGAGAGAGAATCCCAAGCAGGCTCTGCACTATCAATGCAGAGCCCAATGTGCAGTTCGAACCCAGGAACTGTGAGACCATGACCTGAGCCAAAACCAAGAGTCAGACACTTAACCGACTGAGCCACCCAGGCATCCTTGCTTTTCTTTTTCAAGGTGACTTTGGTAAGACCAGTAATTTGTTGGCTATTTATTGATAGTATTTTTACATGTTTTCCTTAAACAGAAACTTCTTTGACTTTTCTTTCCTACTTTTAAGTAGACCCTGTTTCCTGATTCCTTCTTTCTGATTTTCATGAAATAGTGATACTGAATTTAGTTTAGGGTTCAACATTAGCATCTAAGCTAAGAATTCTCATAGTTAACGTATGAATTACCATAGCTGGCATAGAAAAGAAAGAATGATATAGCCATAATCCCACCTTCTCAAAACCCACTCTCACCAACCCAGGCTCTGTAGGACCTGATACACAACATACTTAGCCTGAAAAGTATGTTCTTTTTGGTCAGTGATGTCAACTTCCTGCAGGTCAGCATTCTATTCAAATCTTACATGCTGTTATCAAAGGCAGCATAGCCAAAACAAAGAGGTACTTTTAATATTTTCTTCTGCTAATTCACAATAAACATCATTAGGCCTAGGTTATATTTTAACCCTCATAGGTGTGTATGAAAGTGAAACATAGTGGCTGCAAGCTTCTGATTTCAGGCAAAGTAAAGCCACCTTACTGCTTTTTCCTCAGACAATTGCTTCAGGACCTCATAAGCAAACCGGCCTCATGCTTTGGTATTTCTAAGGAGATTTCATCTTGCTTTTTTTTCAAACTAAGTATATTTTGTGGCATATAAAGTTTTGCAACTAGACTGGATTGACATAATTCTTTTCTCTTGAGCCTCTCTGATGAGAAAGTATATTCTTTCCCTCCAAAATCAAGCTGTTTGTCCTGATTGTGATGTTGCTATATTGAAATTCTATTTTCTCCCGGGGGATTTTTGTATACCAGAACTGGAGCAAAGCCACTTACAACATGGAAGGACTTTATGCTTACAATTGTTCCCATACTCAGGAAAATAAAAATTGCTTTCCTTTAAAAAAATCACTCATTTGAGTTACTTCCTCCAAGTTTGATGAGTCTGGCAGCCATTTTTTTTAATCAAATGAGCACATGCTGTCTCTGCTCACCTCTGGATGCCAGTGTGTCCTGTCTTTCATGTGATTTTTGTGCATCTCAGGACCTTTGAGTTAGCTGTTCTCTGTTCCTGAAATGCATTTTTCTTGGTTGTTTCCGTTGCTGGCTTTCCTTATCATTCAGGGTACAGTTTAAATATCACCTTCCCTCAACATCCTGTGTAAAGTACATCTTTTCTGATGGTTTCTCTCCTAGCATCTGTTTTATTATTTCCTAAAATTTTACTTCATGGCACTTATGATCTGTAATCATTCTTTATGTTTATTTATATATGGTCTACCTCTCCCAATATAATTTAAGCTTCCCAAGGGCAGGGAACCTATATATTGGTCACCAGTGTATCTCCACCCCCTCCTCCACCCCGTACCCCCAACTTCCAGGTCCCGACTCCAGTCCTCACTTCACTATGTACCCCCAGTGCCCTCTAAATTCAGTGTTTATTCTTATTCACCCGGCCACCTCTAACTTCCTTCTCCCAGTGGACTTTGTCTGGCCTTTCTGCCCCAACCTTCTGAGTCTTCTGTATTCCTGGGGGCTGTCACCTGCTTTTTTGTCTTATACTCCAGAAGCCACACTGCTAGAAATGAAGGAGAAATGGATGTCAAAGTTGCTTAAAATTTTCTGAAATTGAAGAACATTCAGTGGCCAAGCTTTGCTACAGTATCAGTCCATTCAACATAGATTTTTAAAACTCTAGTAATTCATTGAATACATTTGTTTCCAAGTATGTTTTAAGCACACATAAACAATAATGCTATTGCTTTAGCTATTGCTTTATCTCAGCACTCACCCTTCTTCAGGGTGCGGCCCCTGCCTCCATTTCTTTTGGGTGCTCCTTTTCCTCTGCTACACTATCCAAATTGTAGCAGAAACTGCCATATTACAATGGAAGGCTTCGTTTGGTCTGTTGGCCAACGCTAGGCCCATCTTTCATAGTACACCACACGTTGTGGTAGCAGCGAATCGCCAGTCCAAGGAATCGGTGGCCAGTGCAGGCTTGGCCACTGATTCCCTTTCTTGGGATTTTGGTTTTCAATACCAGGAAAATGGGCTCAAGTGCCTAACCATGTGGCACAAAACTCAGAAGTGTATGTGGCTGTTTCCTACCACATGAGCCAGAGGAGCTGAAGTTACTTGGCCAGGGAGGGAGAGAAGAAAAGCAGTCAGGAGGAGAAGAGCAGAGTCATGGACAAGTTCAGCAAGTGTTTGGGTTCCTGGACCTTCTTCTCTCAAGATTCAACACTGCTGCTTCCGGTGGTCTGTAAGGGCAGAAAACTTTTCCCTTCTTCCTTTCTCGGTTCTTTGGCTGGCCTAATAATTAAATTGACATAAGATTAACAGGAGACAAAAAATTGAATTTCATATGTATTGGAGCCCCATAAAAATATGAGACTCAAAGAAATGACCAAAGAAGGCAGGCAGCTTTTATAACTTTTAGACAAACAATAAATTTGTGAAGAGTGGACAAGATGCAGAGGTAGTAAATTGTTAAAGATGTAACAAGGTTTGTACAGTCTTCTCAGCATGAAATTCTCTGTCTCTGGTGGTAAGGATGCCTTCCACCCTCCTGGTACAGGAAGGGTACCTTTCACGCGGGAGTTTTATTTCCTGCTTTCAAGGAAACAAAGGAGGGTCCTTCTTGAACTACCTGTTTGTGTCTTTTTTTTTTTTTAATTGAAGTATAGCTGATATGCAATGTCGTATTAGCCCCAGGTATACAACGTAGTGATTCGACAATTCTGTAGCACCAGCTGTTTATTAAGTAAGTTTAATTCAAAATAATATACCAAAGTGACATCCTCGAACCCCTAGAGGTCCCAGTGGGGTTTCTGTCACCTGTAGCTCAAACAGTTCTAACAAATGCAGTCTGGCTCTTGTATATTCATCTTCTTTCCCACCCTCAGTATGTAGCCATCTTTCTCAAAGCAGGATTACTGGAGCTTCAAGGAGCCTCATGAAGGACCCCATTAGCTTTACTCACCTCTCGGGGAAGGGCAAAGGGGCGGATAGTGCAAAACAATCCTCCTTCACACTTTTTGATTCATTTATACCATGGATCGCAAGAGCTGCCTTGTTCACTCCGTGCTCTAGCATCCAGCATTGTGCCTGGCCCTTAGTACATGCTTAGGATGCCAGCAAATCCTTGCCTAATGAGTCAACCCACACCGAAAGCTAAGCTCAACCACACTTAGAAGGCAAGTGGGGCTGGTAGTTAACTCTGGATTTTTCAGAAGTTACGCTGTTTGGTTTAGCGGGGATTTTCTCCAGTGATATCCTGAAATGTCTTCCTTGAGGTTAGGAAGGTGTTACTTGGAGAGGCTTATTTTTCCTTTTGGCTGTGGTTTGTTTTTAACAAAAGCGGGATCATCATTTAGCAGACATGTTGTAAGTAAAGTAAAAAATTGAGTGAGGAATTGCAGAAGATAAGACCTTTTAAGGTCCCTTATAATGTTAAGTTCCCTGGGGCTATCATGTGTCTGAAGAAGAGACCAACGATTGAACAAAGCCAGTGTCAGGAGCTGTCCATTTTGGGGGTAGTATTTTGTAGTGGAAAGCACAAAGCTCTCACTACTCACTTCTGGCCTGTTTTGTGTTTTTAAACAAGTTGATTAATCTCTCCAGATTCTGGTTTATTTTCTTATCTGATTTCCGCACCTTGTTCCTTGCTGTCCTCGGTTAACCACCATCCCAAAGTTGATGCTTATCCCGGCATTCCTGTACATGTCTCTATAATTTTAACACATGTGTATTCCTTTTTTCATATTTTTAGTCTTCTATAAAAGGTGTCTATCTGTATATACTCTTGCGCAACTTGGTTCTTCATTCAACATTAGGGTTTTGAGATTTATTTCTATTGATATATTGCAACTGTAATTCATGAACCCAACTACTGTATAATATTTCATCATGTGAATATTTGCAGTTGATTTATCCATTCCCCACTTGGTGTGCATAAAAGCTGTTTCTAATTTTTTGCTGTCACACAACTTCCTACTAAGAGCATTCTTGTGTAATATCTTTGCTCACATGTTTAGAGTTTTCTATAAGAGCTTACACTGCATGTTCTCCAAAATAATATCAGCTTCAAGATTCTGTGATTCCATGTCGTATCTTCTCTTCTGCTCACACAAATCAAAATTAGGACTTTTAGAATACCGCAAATGGGGCGCCTGGGTGGCGCAGTCGGTTAAGCGTCCGACTTCAGCCAGGTCACGATCTCGCGGTCCGTGAGTTCGAGCCCCGCGTCAGGCTCCGGGCTGATGGCTCGGAGCCTGGAGCCTGTTTCCGATTCTGTGTCTCCCTCTCTCTCTGCCCCTCCCCCGTTCATGCTCTGTCTCTCTCTGTCCCAAAAATAAATAAACATTGAAAAAAAAATTTTTTTAAAAAAAAGAATACCGCAAATGTTAAATGATAAATCTTAGTAAAAAACGGATACAGAAATATTTACTTGGATACACGGATTTCTGTTCAGAATTGTGGATGGAAGGATACAAATATAGTGCACAGAACCTGCTCTCACAATGCTTCTTGCTTATTGGTATGCCAACAGGGTAGTTAACAGTTCATTGAGAATCGATTAAAATAATTACTAGGTCATTAGTGTGGACTTTGAGTATAAGTGTAAAGACCTCACTCACTAAATAATTCATGATGATAGGCAAGTTAACTCCTGCTCATATTGATTTGGTATGTAATACCACCAAGTCCAAAATTTCTAATTTTCCTAATAAAAATAAACTCTTTAAACTTTCAAAGCATCACCCAATCCCAGCCTCCTCCTTTTATAAAGGAGCAACAGAGAGGCTTAAATTTGCACAACCAGTAATAACAACACTGGCACTAAAACACGACTCCTGATAACTGAGTATTTTCCACAAAATATTCTTCCCCTTTCCCTTCTAGTTTTTCCTTTTGTCTTTTCCTGGAGATCCAAGAGGACTGGGGTGCTTTTCAATCACTGGTTTGTTTCCTGAAGTGTCTTGAACATAGCCATTCCAAAACCCAGCTGAGAAGTGTAGCAACCAGATGCATCACTGGGAGCAAGGATATAGTTTCTGTTTTCCAATTGAAAAATCTGCCTGCACAGACAAGACCTTGAGTGTGGTGACAGTCCCAGACTTCAAAGGAAAGTTCACCAGTGTAGAACCACTGTCTTTGGAAATAATGTATGCTATGTTTCTTTTCAAACTTAGCTTTCAAGAATAAAGCAATCAACTGAGAGAGGTTTGGTGGAAAACTTCATGGTACCCAGTTCATCACAGGTTAAAGGTTTACCTTTACAAAAGGTAAAAAGGAAACATGGATTGTTTCTAAATAGAAGAACCTTAGGGGTACCTGGTTGCTTAAGCATCCGACTTTTGATTTTGGCTCAGGTCATGATGTCACAGTTTATGGGTTCAAGACCTACATTGTAGTCCACACTGACAGCATGGAGTGTGCTTGGGATTCTCTCTCTCTCCCTCTCTTTCTGCACCCCAGCCCCTGCTTGTGCACATGCACTCATTCTCTTTCAAAACAAAGGAACTTAAAAAAAAAAGAATTTTAGTTTTCATTAAGTGTTCTTTCTTGTTTCCCCGAGTCACAGATTACCAAAAGTTATACTGAATTATATATATGAGATTTAAAGTAAATATGTTTGTGCTACTCAAACAGTATTAATCACTTGTCTCCCTTTTACTTTTCTCTAGCTTTTAGCTCCAGCTCTTGCAAAGTGAGTCAGCCTAGGTTGCAAACATTTGCTTTCATTTCCCCAACTGGAAGCCCACTGAAGGTCAGGACCACAGTACCTGGAACATAGGTGGTCCCAATTAAAACTTCAATGGAAAGAATTGGGAGAGAGATTCCAGAGACAGAGAGCAACTGATGGTTTATGCAGGATTCCCAATGTATCAATCTTTGGTGTCATCATAACCTTCTAAATCTGTTTGTGAACTTCACAACTCTAGATATTTTCTTTTACCTCTTCTGAAGAATTAAACAACTTTCGAGTGACTGACTATTCGTACGAAACAGCCACATAGGGATATATGTATAACCCCCAAATCATTTAATTAATGATTATCGTATTAATGGAGCTATATATTCCAAATAGAATAGCTGTGTTCACTAACCAGTCCCCCCAGATTTTCTAGGCTCAGAGTGTTGGGGAAAAATGTACTTTTCATGGAGTCATGCAATGAATTTGGAATATTCTTGTGGGAGTGTTTTGTGCAGCTCATGAAGAAGCCTCATCAACTGTTCACAAAACGTGGTGTCGTTCCTCAAGATCAGTCTGACTGTCTGTTTTTATCTCTGGCAACTATAGACAGTGGTAGAAAGTTACATGAGACAGATTGGTACAGGATAAACGGGTGGCTGGGCTCTTAATGTTGCCTGACAATCCTGTGTTCCCTATTCAGCTTTTTCCTCTCCTGTTTCCCAGAGAGACAGTTTCTTTTTCTTTTCTTTTCTTTTTTAAAAATTTTTAATGTTTATGTATTTTTCAGAGAGAGAGCAGGAGAAAGGCAGAGAGAGAGGGAGACACGGAATCCAAAGCAGGCTCCAGGCTCTGAGTTGTCAGCACAGAGCCTAACACGGGGCTCGAACTCACAACCAGTGAGATCATGACCTGAGCTGAAGTTGGACACTTAACCAGCTGAGCCACCTAGGTACCCCTCAGAGACAGTTTCTAAAATGCTACTTTCTCCTCAGCCCTCCAACCACACCATCTCCCTGAAGTCTCTCTGCAGAGCACCGCTCCTCCCATTTCACAGAAAAAAGATAGCATCAAAGAAAACTCTCAGAGCTTCCTACTAACAGTTGTAGCAGCAGAAGTAGACTCATCTACTTCCATCCCGTCTTTGGCTCATCTCTCAGCTTCTACTTCCTCCTCCTTTTCCTCTATCCTCCCACCCCTCCTCCTCCTCATTGCCTTACTCATATTCTGTCTCCCAAGACGTGTACTTCTTCGCTGATCTTGCCCGTCCTCTATATATTCTCTTCTCCTGGGACTTTGTCTCTTTCTCTGTCACTTCCTTGTATCTGCATTTCTACATGGTTCAATCTCACTGGTTTAAAATAACACCTGTCAACCACAGCTTCCCACTTCCCCCAATCTACCTCCTCACCTTTAACTTCTTTTTTTGTCTTTAATGTTTATTTTTGAGATGGGGGGAGGGGCAGAGACCGGAGAGAGAATCCCAAGCAGACTCCATGCTGCCAGCACAGAGCAGTCGCAGGGCTCAAACTCACAAACCATGAGGTCATGAGCTGAAATCAAGAGTTGGACGCATAACCAACTGAGCCACCCAGGTGCCTGTCACCTTTAACTTTTAAAAAGAATTTTGTATAATCACCACTTGATTACTTTCTCCTCTTCTTCCCTTCACTTACTGCAGTCTGGCCCCATCAACCACTGGTCCTTATAATCTGCCTGCCGTAACATCCACTGAGTCCTTCCCCGTCTTCCACTCGGCTCTCTGTAGCATTAGATACCAGTGACCTTCAATTGTCACCTTCCTTTGATGTCCATGGACAGACTCTTCTAGTTTTCCTGCTCTTCTCTGGCTGCACTCTCAGTTCCCTCTTCAGACTACTTTGTTTTCTCTTACCATCCCTTGGATGTTGATGTTCCCTACCCTTGTCCCCTTTCCTCCTCACTGTACATGCATTTCTGGTATAATTCCATCCATAGCCGGATTCCTCACAGTTCCCATAGTGCCATCTGCTTCCTAGGTGTCTGAACTTGAGTGCCCCCCAGATCCCTTGAATTCAGTAAGTACAAAGCTGAACTCATCATGTTCTCCAATGTGTGTCCCGTTTGACCATTGAGGCAGTTGCCCCATCTAAAGACCTTGTTGCCATTTATGATATCTCCATTTCCCTTGTTCCTCCCCCCGGATGAAAGCTCTTCTTGGCCCCAGAATGGCTCTTGGGACAAACCCAAACTTCATAATTTGGCTGTCAAGGCTCTTCATGGTATGACCTCTATTTAACTCTCTAGGCTCATTTCTGCATATGTTGCACTTCTTCTCCAGCTGTATTAAATTCCTTCCACTTCCTTGAAGTGCCCATCAGGTCTGTCACACCTAGGCCTCTACAGGTGCCTCTGGAAGCATTTCGCATGTCTCAGATGGTTAAGTTTTTCCTCCCATGTGCACCCTGTACTTTCCCATGAAACCACTCGTGATGGTGAACCTGGGGTGTTAGTCAGTATCAAGCTCACCGCCTTCAAACCACTAGGCCATAAGATGTACGAGGGTGGCAGTAGCAGCCCATTTCACCGTTGCTTCCCCTGTGCCTAGCGTGTGCTTCCTCTGGCCATGGTAGGTAGGATTTTGCTAACTCGATGTGAAAATGTTGAGTTAGGGATTTTAGAAAAGAAATACCAGTATATGTATGCATATATGTCAGCATCTCATTGCCTACCCAGGAAAATGACGTTTTCCGTCAGTGTCTACGAGAATCCACCATATGATTTCATGGAAGCAAAAACACATGATTGTACTCTGTCATGGTGACATGCTTCTGCAAAACCTTATCATGCATTATTTTAGTCATAAGGTAGTTAAATCTTAGTATAGTTTAACGTTAGGGCTTTTTTATAATATAAAAATTTAATTTATAGGTTATTAAACTTCTGTTCTTTTACTCTGTGCCCTCACTTCTCTCATTTTCTCAATTTTACCCTTCTGAAATTTCTTTGTTTTCCAGAACATTCAACTTGGGTAGCCCGTCTGTGTGACCCACAGTACAAAATTATTAGCTCCAGTGTTAGTGATTTTTAAAAACCAATAAAGAAGAATGTGGGAGCAGAGTTGACATCAGGGACAGTGAACGCTCTCATATCTGGAAGCTTCCCATTTGTCTGGACCCCATCTCGGAGAAAGCACAAAATGTATCCTGCACAGATGCCATTTTCCTTGCTTCAGATGACATTTCACTGTTAGGTGGGTGGCTGCTGGCTACGTAGTTAGTTAAGAATCTTGACGGAGAGAGAATTTTCCTCATTAATTTTTCAGAAATTGAGAAGGCCAGACCGACATCAGAAGTGGCTCAGTTGTATTCAGAGAGGAAGCAACACGGAGGCAAAATGTCCAGCTGTCCACGCCGTGGCCGTGCACTGTGGAAATGCCTGAGTGTACTCTTAATGAAAACATCACAATGATAAATGTAGAATTCCAGAATACTTATCACATACCATGTAGGTAAATCACAATTAATAGTTGTTTGTGGATGAATAACAATAGACATAAATATTTATGTATTGCATGCATGGTCCTAGAAACGGCTTTCAAATTATTTTAATAGCCAATTGATCATGAATTATTAGTTCACATAAGTTAGGCTTACACAATTTGGCCTTTCTTGTACTATGAAATATACTTTAAAATACGAATGATTTTTATCATAAGATATTCTGCGTGACCCATCACATAATAATTCGCTAAGAAATATTTAGTAACACTAAGAAAAATTCTCAGTTTAAAAAATCTTGAGGTACACAAAGCCGAAGAATATCTAGTAGTAGGAGAAAAGAATAGCAGCCAGCTTTCACACACTCAATAAACCAATGTAGGTTTTACTAAGCCTTCTTTTAAGTTTGCTCAGGAGAGAGACAAATCCATAAAGCAGTCAGCCTGCTTGTGATCACACTGCCAGAAATACACTGTAAACAATGAAATTGCCTCCGAATTTTGGACTCTGAATTTTATGATTGACATTAAGGGTCAGTGCCTGCATTTTAGAACCATCCCCAGAAGCAACTCAATAATCAGCAGAAATCAGAAGTCCATTCACTGAACGAACCACTGGCAGAAAATTAGGTAGAGACTCCCAGTTTGCTTTGGATCAAAGGTATGTCCGATAACCCAGAGCTAAAGAAAAAGACATAACTGCAACCTGAAATCCCATATTCAAAAAGTGAGGTGCTGTGTTTTGGGAAGAACTAGAAAGAGTTATGAGCAATCTAGAATAGATGAGAAAATGGTTATGTAATTAAATGGAAAACTAGTAGTAATGGGAAAATCTAATAGGTTTTAATTCTATTTCTTCTTCTGAAATGTTTTACATCAACTTGATTGAGCTTGTAATAGCAGGTGTGCATTTGAAAAAAATCTGAACAAGTTCAAATTATACTATGGCAATACCCATTGAAATTTAAATAGCATAAGTCTTTGCAGCAACAGGTAGGGCAGCCTTTCTCCTCTGTATCACTTGCATTTAAATTTCATGGTCTCTGTTTACAATTGGCGAGAGTCAGGTTATCCTTGATGTCTGCCAAGATGCCAAGTTAACTTGGCTGATGTTGGATTCCAGAAGGCAAAGAGCCTTCTTCCCTGAAGCAATTTCTGATTAAGGAGAAAATGAGATCTCAGGTGTATTTTTAGCATCTGGAATTCTTAAATATTCATTTATTCAGTTCTGACTTTGGGGACCCTTTGGGTTCTATTTTTTGTGTGTACAGTGAATAGCACTACCACATGAATCATTCTATTGACTTCAAACAATTGTGTTGCCATTCCTTCCAGAAAGCTCCCTTGTAAGATTCCTATAACTTCATAAAGGCATACATCGCTCCACATTTGTATTCTCTGAATATTCCTGTGAGTCATTGCTGGCCAAGGGCTGCAGAGAGGAGAGAGGATTTTGAGAGCAGGGCTTGTGACTAGGTGACATGATATTTCACCTGCCTGGCCCAGGGTGAAAAGCACAGACCCTAGGTTTACTGTGGTGGTGGTGGCTTGCAAAGAGTAGCCTTGTTGCCCGACTCTGGCTATCTTGTCAGGAACTAACAGACCACATTCTTGGTGTCAGTGCATAAAAATGGCGTCTTCTATTGCCACAATGCTTATGTCTGCTTCGGAGCAAGCTGCTCACCAGCAGTTCTGAGAACTAATAGGGTGTCCTGGGGAAATGAGTAAATCTTCCCTTGTTTTTGACATTTCTTTCCATTACTTCTTAGCCCTCCCCAGACTTCTCCCTTCTTTTTTGCTGTGTTTCTGTTAGAATTTAACTAAACCCAGGACATGATATTCTGTCTTTGTGGTATTGTGGACTATCTGTTTCTACAAAGGTAATTTCTATTTTAAAAAGCTCACATAATTCCACAAGACTCTCTAGAGTGCTACTGAATACTGCAGACTTTTACCAGGTGACTGTGCCTTGGGGAAAAGGAAATAATCAGACTTTGGAGGGATTACTGGACACTGGCCCGGAATTAATACCAATTAATACTCTGTCATTGTCAGAGTAGGGGGTTAGGTGATGAATGACATTTTTAGCTCAGGTCTGTGTCACAGTGAGTGGGTCATTCTGAGCCCATCCTGTGGTTATTTCCCTGATTCCAGGATACGTAATTGGAATAGACATACCCAACACATGGCAGAATTTCCATGTTGGGGATTCTGAGAAATAGGTCTCAGGAAAGAACTTTACCCAAAACTGTACGTTATTTCTTTATAGATACATATTTTAGAGAGGAAAATGGTTATTGATGACTGCCAAGGGAGCTCACACCGAGTAGCTGTGTGGGAGGCCTGAGGCCCACCTCACTGGGCCTCCTAGCCTCAAACATAAGGAAGTTACTCAGTTGGTCAAGTTGCCTTTCAGCTCTAAAGTGCTGATATTTAGATTCACTTACAACTCCTTTCTTTCTGCACTTTTTCCCTTGAGTAGTCAAGCTGGAGATGTATTGGGTTCATATCTATTTCCAAATAACCAAATAAAGCTATTCTATAACCAAATAAAGATGGCCTTGGCACGCCTGCACATTCTCAGTGATCGATTGTGCAATAAACGCTGATACTTTCCTACACTCTTTTGTTTCCACGTGCATCGAATTTGCCTCTTCCCCTTCTTTTTGAAGCCTCTCTTCTTCACCGTGGAGCTCTTGCTGGCTTGACATGAAAAATGTGCATTAGTAAGTCTAATGGATAATTACATCAAGGAGGGAGGGAAATGATCTAAATTTCAAATTCAGAATAATTACCTAAGTCTTAACTATAACTAGCCATAACATAATTACTTTTTCTCTTCAACTGTTTTTTTTTTTTATCGTTCTGCATATACCAGGCTGATTTTTCATTAACTTTTAATGCTGTTTGTAACTGTATTCCAGTTTGCCCTCAGTGTAGCTTTGAATAGGGTTCTGCTCACAATAGAGCACAATACTGTACAGCTTTCATATAAGACAAAGGCTCCTATTGAAGTTGTAGGAACAGAATTTTTATTAAGATTGTTTCAGTTAATGGAAGGGATAGGCTCACTCCCATCTGGGTTCATCTCTCAGCAGTAGCAAAATTTCTGAGCAGTTCAGGGTGGCAAATCAATTTTTAAACATTTGGTAGTAAATTTATCTGATTCGCTCATTGAAACATTTGCTCTTCAGTAATTATGACACATGGAGAGCCAAAGCAGTAACGATCCTGCCTGTACCTCTGACTCTACTTCTGCTCTTACTTCTCTGGATTGTTAGACAGAGATAATCTTAGGCTCTCTTCCTCAAATGCAACTTCACAGCACTTTGAAATAAGCCATATTGACCATAGACATGTCAGAAGAGCACCCAAAGGTATTGTCTAGAACTGTGGGCTTTTAGTGACAGAAATCCTTCTCCATGGAAGTTAAACCAATAGATAAATAGATAGATGCCTTCAACAAGAGACTCTTAGCATAGCCCAGCCCCTAGGAAGTCCCCAGTGGTTTCAGGAATGGCTGGATCCAGACTTGCAACTCATCTGGACTCTCTCCACATTTGTCTTCCTCACTTGGCTGTGCTTTGCTCTACATCATGATCGTCAGCAGGCTCCTGCATTTGATGGCAAAGATACTCAGGGGGATTCCAGGCTTTTACCATCCCCACTGATAGCAGTTGCAAGGATGAGACCCTTTCTCCCCTGATGCTCTTATCAGTTACTGAAAATGGCCTCTGATCTATCCTGCTGAGGTCTTCTACTCACCTGTGTACCAGTTTATGTATGAAAATAAGTATTCTGAGTGGCCAACATGTTACAGACCTTCCAGTGTCTCACAGTAAGTGACAATTGACAGCCTCATGCCAGCTAAGGGGGTGGGAAGTGTGAAGGCAGTGCTGCGAAAGAGGGCATGGAGGCAGGTTTTAAAACTGTTGCTGACATCCTTGATACCACATTCAACTCTGCAGTGGTGGGGTTGCCCAGCTCTTAAAGGAACTCCCAAAGTGATCTCAGAAAGCACAACCAGAGGTGACTCAGTAGAAGTCTTCCTAACTTTGGGACAATCCCGGTTATCTAAAGTCCCTAGCTTTGGGGACTGTTTCCTTCAGTGGCTGTTTCCTATTCAGACATGTTATGTGAAGTCAGGATTGTTTACCTCTTTTTATAAGGTTTTGGGGTTTATGAAAACGCCATAAGATGGGTACCATTATGATTCTTAATCTATAATGGAAGACACTGAGTTACAGAGTGGGTAAAACTTGCCCATGGACACACAGCTAGTAGTGCAGTAGGGTTTCCCATCCTTTTCAGATCACAAGTCAGTGGAGCTTTTCTAAAAATGTGGATTGCCTGAGTGTCACAATTCAGTAACTGTGGAATTGGTTGGGGGACCGTACAGCTTATGAGATGGCCAAAATCATTCTGATGAGTCTCAAGAGTCTCTGATCTCTAGACAGAGATAGAAGCAGAATAGCAAAGGGCCAGAGGGTTTTACTTATGGGATAAGCAATAGTAAAAAACAAGAAAAAATAGTTTATTTGATATAATTTGTGACACCCTGTTGTATCAGGAAAAGAGCATTCTGGGAAGAGGTTGGTAGAGGCATACTCTGCTTTCTCCTTCAATCACTGCTTTCTTTACCTATATCCAAAACTTACTCTTCATATAGGCAACTGTTTTCTCTATCAGCCATAAGGAAAAAAACACATTTTCTCTTTGGCTAACAATCATTCTTACATTATGAAATGGAAAAACCCAGGGTGTTTCTAAATGCTGTTTCTTATGCTTGGAATAGTTTTGCCCATCCCCTCACCTAACTCCTACTTATGCTTCAGTTCTTATGTTCAATATCACCACCTCTGGGAGGCATTCCTTGACTTACCTATTTCTAGTAAGTTCCCTGGATATAATCTCTATTCATACCTTGTACCAGTTATCATAATTTGCAAATGTTAATTTACTTGTGTGACCATTTGATAGTCTAGCACTGGCCTCCCAGTGCTATCAACTAGTGACCATGTGACCATGTTTGAGTATTTAGTGCTATACTCTCAGTGTGCTATACTATGACTGACCCATATTAAATATTTGATAATTCTCTTTTGAATGAATGAACAAGTAGACTCCTTTAAGAAGTCATTGATACCTGAAAATATCCTTCAGAAGATACCCCCTTAATGGAAATTCTTAAAAAAGAAAGAAGTGAAGAAAGGCTGGGGGAAACTTAGAAAGGGCTTAGAGAACAGGCAACAAAAGCTGATAAGGAGGCAATGATCACCTGCAATCAAAGTGTAGGCATAAGTAAACAACCTTAAGCTGTGACAGTAGCTAGGGACCCACTGGAAAAGGCCAAGTAATCGGGCCATTTGCTAGAGAAGCAAGAGCTGATTCCAGTAAAGCTGGATGTAATGTTCTCAGGAGTATTTTGTTGGTGTTGATTTTTTCACAAAATTTTACAACAGAAAAACACCTATCTAGTAGTCCCTACACTGAGGCCCCCAATATCCCATGTGCTCAGAATCCTAGGAGCTTGTGAACTATGTTCAAAATCTCTGAAAGGCCAACGAATGTTCTCTTTCTGTATAATGTGGCCGACTGACTTAACAGAAAACAGAAGTCCGTGCATTTGCTTCCAGTCAGATCAGCTCCATGAGGTTATGAGTGCGCGTTATCGATTAAAATGAGGAAGTGAATATAGTCGGTTTGATGGTTCAATCATTGAGAAATACTGAGCCCAAGAAGAGATAAAATAAGGTCTGGTGATTTTCTCATGAGGCAGCTCTCATCAGCCCTATACCCAGACTCTAGTTTTGTTTTGTTTTTTGTTTTTTTTTTTTTTTAATGTATATTTATTTTTGAGACAGAGAGAGACAGAGCATGAAAAGGGGAGGGGCAGAGAGAGAGGGAGACACAGAATCTGAAACAGGCTCCAGGCTCTGAGCTGTCAGCACAGAGCCCGACGTGGGGCTCGAACTCATGAACCGTGAGATCGTGACCTGAGCCGAAGTCGGATGCTTAACCGACCAAGCCACCCAGGCGCCCCCAGACTCTAGTTTTTGTTAAGAACTCAGGAAAATGTTTAAGTTCCGAAAGATACAGTTTTGGAGATATATACATATCTCCAAATATATATATATATATGCATGTATATATTTATAAATGGAAACCGTTAAATCAGAATTAATGCATGATCACATAAATCACATAAGTCCAAATCATAACTCTTAACTTCATTGATTACTGAACAGAAATCATTAACATTTTCATTATACCTGAAAACTCTGTAATGATTTTGGTGTGGGTAGGGTGGGGATAGAAGGGTCAAGAGGAATATTGGCCATTCTGAGGAATAGTGGACAAGGCGGTGGGAACCTTCTAGAGGAGCCGAGGGCCTCTTCATTGGCTATATGAAGGAAGCCAGCAGAGTGGTCCAGTAGCAGAGATGGTGTTCCAAGACAGCCGCAACTGGGGACTGGTGTAGAGAGGTGAGCGTGACCTCAGAGCCCTTAGTGGGCACTGTCGGTGTAGGTCCCCAGAGCCAGCTGCAGATCTATAGGTTGTTGGTATCATTTTGCCTTCTGTTTATTAAATCTCTTTCTAAAGTATCTCGGTGAATACTCCTACCTGGAAAGAGTTTTTGGTTGTTTTTGGTTTTGTTTTGGTGTGTTTTGGGAGAGAGAGTGAGAGAGTTCACAAGCAGGGTAGATGGGAAGAAGCAGAGAGACAGAGACAGAGAAAATCCTCAGCAGGCTCCGTGCTCAGCACAGAGCCCAGCGTGGGGCCTGATCCCACAAGCCTGAGATCACGACCTGAGCTGAAATCCAGAGTCAGACTCTCAACTGACTGAGCCACCCAGGTGCTCCCTGAAAAGAGTTTTTGAGTCTGGCTTTGAAGTATGACCGCCCGGTTCAGATCCCACTCAGTCTGCAGATTTCAAACTCCCCGATGTTGAGCTGTCTGAGCCCCTATCTTCTCATCCATAAAATGGACTTTTCATACTTTTTTCCGGGGTTGTTGTAAACATATTAAGTAATGTCAGAGTCACTTAGCACAAGGCCTAACAGAGAGTAGATAATATTCTTCCTATACTAAATATCCAAGTGATTTTAAAATAGCGTACATTTTTCATATATCATTTGGGCATGTTCCTCATCCTTTGTTCATGAAATGTTTGGTGAAAAGTGAAGTCTGATACCTGGGTTAGAAAGGAAGAAAAGCATCTTTATTTATACATAACATGATCTTCAATATTGGAAATCCACAAAAAAAACTAGAATTTATAAGTGAGTGAAGCAACTTTGTAAGATGCAATCAATATACAAAAATAATTTGCATTCCTGTACATGCAGTGAACAACCTGAAATGCAATTAAGAATCCCATTTATAGTAACATTAAAAAGAATAAGATATATAATGAGGGATATATTTACTAAAAGAAATGCAAAACTTATACTCTGGCTCCAAACCATTGTATAAAGAATGACTTCAGCAACTTACCTGTCCTGCAGGAGATGTGGGAGAGGTCATATTTGTAGACCCCTAAATCTATTCTACCCCAGATGATTCCTGGGAATCAAACTTGAACTTGAATCAGAATCACTGAAGAGCTTGTTAAAGCACAGGCTGGGGTCCCCATACCAGAGCTTCAGATTTCATAGGTCTTGGGTGGGCCTGAGAATTGGCAGTCCTAACAAATCCCCAGGTGATGCTAATGCTGCTGGCCCATAACTGCACTTTGAGAGCCACTGGTCTAAGGTAACCATTGCCCTAGTTGTTCATGGGTGACAGAATGGGCATATGATTTATATTTAGCCCCCACAACATGAAGGAATACCTGCTGGAAGACAAGTCATACATAATTTGGGAATGAGCAATACACCACCCCCTGTTCCCCATCTTTTTCCTCTGGAACATTCCATTTCTGGATGTGGAGCCTAGAAACAGCAGTGGCCATACTGTGACCATCTGTGACCATGAAGGAACATGCCTCATCATGACTTTACGGCTGACCAGAGCAGGGAACTAGAAGAAGTGTGGCTCCGTGAGGACAAGTGACCCCAATGGTACCCGGCCTCAGGTCTGAGCTTCCAATTATGTGAGAAAACTAAATATCTTTATTGTTTTGGCCAGTTTGAGTTCG
The DNA here is from genome assembly GCF_007474595.2 of Lynx canadensis. Classification (NCBI taxonomy): domain Eukaryota; kingdom Metazoa; phylum Chordata; class Mammalia; order Carnivora; family Felidae; genus Lynx; species Lynx canadensis. The sequence continues at coordinate 45,094,453 of NC_044314.2, forward strand.
AAATTAATGTTTGTTATAGCCCAAGGCATCCTAATTAATACAGAAATGGCAGAGAACCTGAAACCTGTAAGAGAACAGAAAGATTTTAGGTAGAAAAACAAACCCATCACATAAAAAAAAGAAGAAATATTAGACACACAATATCAAACAACAGAAAATAGTAGAACCCTACCAAGTGAGAGAAAGCAATGAGGTGAAGGCCAGTAGCAAATCACCAAAACAAAACTGTTTTTAGGTGGCAGAATTGAAACAACCCAAATCTAAAAGTCGGCTATAAAACTCTAGTGAGGAACTATGCGTTGAACATTTACACTTTTGCAGTAGGATTTATTTTAATGTGTTCAAACCCTGAGGCAAAAGCTCTGTCTTCCTCCATCTGCCTTCCCAGACCAACCTGGTAATAAATTACTCAACTCTGCTTATACCTAAATAAAGAAAATTAGACTTCCCCATTTCTCTGCTCAGCCAGGAGCTTCCCCTCCCGCTAATGGATAAGACACGGAGGCCTAACTTCTCTCAAAGGTGCCAACGGCACAGAGGCCGACTGTCCCGAACCATCCCTGATTATGAAGAGAAACATCAAATTGTCAAACTCACCTAGGTAACCAGGGCACAGCCTTGAGGTTAAAAACAAAAGTTGTCAGAAGCAATTTCAAAATTCACTGGGAGCCACTGTCAGACAAATGAAGTGGCAATGATGAACTGATTCAGATAGAAAGTGATGGAAGTCAAGCAGCTGGCATCGGCACCAATTAGAGTGTGGCACTGGAGGAGCCAGAGAGCACAGACGGCCGCGTGCTCCCTTGGAATAAACAGGCTGCCACAGCTACGGTGGGGCCGAACAATTAGATACAATACAGATCTCAGTTGGATTAGTCAGAGGATGTGCGCACTCTTCAACTGTGGCCGTGTGCCCATTTCTATCCAGGTTCAAGACAGCAGATATATCACTCAGCGTTTTGCTCTCTAATCCCAAGGCAAAAACGAGCAACTTCTCAACACAATTTAAAATAACCCAGCTTCTTCAGACTATGAATAAATGCCACTTTCTAGGGTAAAATGGGGACAGCAAATCCCAGCAACCAGTAGGCTGTGTCCCATGGGTTTGTAAGAGAAAAAAAGGTAGTGGTGCCTTGATTAAGGACTTATGTAATGAGATCCAGCTCCCAGGTGGCCGAGGCCCTCCCAAGTGTGGGCACAGAGTCTTGACATTGCAGTGTTATCTGCCTTCCCATGCTCTGTTTATTTGCTACATAAATCTTGCCGTATAGTGGGATTTGCTAGAAACACTATTGGCATCTAATTTTGAATACAACTCAAGACTTCTGACCTCCTTGTCCTACAATTATCCCTTACTACCTTGAGAATTATCATGATATTTTGGTGTGACCATGAATGCATGATACCATTGTCCTACGGAGAAAGAACTATAGATAGAAAAGTAGGGTGATCATTATCTAAAAGCAAGAAGAATTTTATTTTATTTTATTTTATTTTTTTTATTTTTATTTTTATTTTTTTTTAAAGCAAGAAGAATTTTAAAGTTAGTTTAGTTTAGGGGCGCCTGGGTGGCTCGGTCGGTTAAGCATCCGACTTCGGCTCAGGTCATGATCTCACGGTCCGTGAGTTCGAGCCCCGCGTCGGGCTCTGTGCTGACAGCTCAGAGCCTGGAGCCTGTTTCAGATTCTGTGTCTCCCTCTCTCTCTGCCCCTCCCCAGTTCATGCTCTGTCTCTCTCTGTCTCAAAAATAAATAAACGTTAAAAGTTAGTTTAGTTTAAAAATTTCTGCGAAAAATAAAGTCTTTGCCCCCTTAGTTCTGATAAATACCAGAATAGAAAACAAACAAACGAACAAACAAAAAGATTTATATACCCCAATATGAAGTTCATTAAGTATAATATCTGTGTGTTGCATCATATTTACAAGTGACAGTGATTTTTCTGTTTTAGTGGGATAAGACGTAATAATAGGACATCATTTTTTCAATACCTCTCATGCCTACTTGCTGTCCCTTCAACTCCTCCCAAATTAGTCCACTATTTCTTGGTAAACAGTGAAATAACATGATCTTCAAAAAGAAAAGTATTCTTTGGAACAGAAAAATGCATAGTGCTATTTAGAGGCATTTTTTTCTTTTCATTTTTCCTCTCCCTCCTCTGTCTTCCAATATTTGTAAATATGTAAATGTGCAATCCAAACCCTCAGTCTCTTAGAGGGACTGTCTGTATTTATCATATAAAACCCTCTGTCAAAATGAAACCTCATTTAATGTTATTCACATATAATTTAAATACTTACCCACACTAGGAAAAGCTCATTTGCTTATTTTATAATGTAACTGTTTGCATCATTTTATATTCAGAAGTCATAAAGAACTATGACTTAGCTGATGATAAAAAAAAAAAAAAAAAACCCTGAAACAAGGGAATTCTGAGTCTTAGCAGTCAAACATCATCTGAGTAGAGACATGTACTTGGAAGTAGCTCCAGCCACAACTGTGAGGGAAAATCTAAACATCCAGGTGAACTGTGATTATAAGAGAATCATACAGGTCTAACAAGGAATAATTGATGGATTTTGTGGAAAACAAGGAGAGTAGGCTAATAGGGGACTCTAGGAGCAGGGAATAGGTAGGTGTCTAGGTATGGGTAGATGACTGACATCAGGAAATTTCAAAGAGAACTGCTCAGAGTAATGGAAGGCTTCAGTGTCTGAGAACTTGCAGAAATAGGCAGAGGACCAAGAGGTAAATGAGCCCTGAGTCAGTATATGGACCTGAAGTTTGAGCTTACTACAACATAAACAGAAAAGCAATTGGCAGGGAATCTGCACAGTAGGCTTCATTCTTGCCCACAATTGCCCTTCATCCAGCCTTGCATCCACCAAACACAGCACATTTGGAGGAAAAAATATGGCATTAGAGTAGAGCTCTGGAGATATTTGATCAATTCAAGGCGAGTTTACTGAAATGACAGCAGGAAATCTCTGGCTATCTCTGTGGAGTTTCCTCTATGTTGACAAGACAGCCATCTTTCATTTCCACCAGTGCTATGAGAAATGGGGTCTCAGGACCATGTACACTCCAGAGCAGTAACAGACACTTGCAGGGAACGTCCTATAAATCCAACATTTTTCAGCCTTTTTACCCCAGCTCAGTACTGAAACCTGCACGTCAGTTATAGGCTTAGGGTACCAGCTACAGTTCCTTTCGTGTGTAATTCCAGAGAACGTTTAACTGACCAAGTTGACTCATCAGCAATGAGACTTTAGAAAATTCTCATCATGAGTCTTCTATGCTGTTTATATGTTAAAACTAGGAGACAAGATGGTACCCACACGGATGCTATGTGATGAACTGAAACTGGACGACCACAGCCAAAGGGCTCTGAACAGATCTACTCTTTCTTAGTCTAAGAAAGATACTCCTGCAAAGATTATCTTCTTAAAATAAGTCCCCATCATACCACTGGCTAAAACTCTAGTAACTCTCTGTTGCCTATAGAATTCAAACTCTGTACGCAAGAATTTAATACAATTTGAAGTGTAGTCACAACTTATCTTGCAAAACCCCTTACTATTCCACTTATCAGATACTTCATTCCCCCAGGGATCCTCTGCCTTTCCTTCCCAAATGTCTTTCCTACCCAGGAAACCCTCTTTATCTTTTAGTGCCAGCTCTAAGCCATACCAGCCCCCAACTTTCTGAAATACAAAGCATAGTATTTGTCTTCAAATACACACCCATCTGCTTGTGCACATACGTAAAGTGCACTAGCAAAGTCTTAGGATTATTATTTTCCTTTTGGATTATGAGAAAGATCTAGGTTAATAAAAAGGTCATTATATGGAAATAGGGTATCAAATAGGTAGACAAATTTGTCAACTTCCTTAGATATTTGATAAATGACCTATTGCAGAATTTACCAAAATTTAAAAAGAATATTTTTGTATTATTGCAGTTTTTTGGCGTAGACCTTGCATGATAAAAGGATGCGTTATGTTATGAAAATAAGCGATGGTTTATTTTAAGCTTTACCCCTACATTTTTTACCGTTAGCTAGTAACTAAACTATAAATTTTAAATGAACTGCCATTCAGAATAACTGAAAATAAATTATTATATATGTAAAATTTAGGGTGCAAGTTTTATTATACAAGTTATAAATGTATTTTCCTAAGGTCATATGCAAAGTCTTAGGGAATAAGAAACTGTTGCTAAGACAGCAATTACAACAAAATGGGAACAAATTGGTTAGGCTAGTAGGCGAATTTATCCAAATCCAATAATAGCACTAACAAAATGAGAGGGCTAGTTTTCAAATGGAGCTAATCATTAAGATGGGAGACTAAGAGGAATGATCCTTAGTTAATGATTCTGTTCAAAGTTTAGGCTCAGCTAATTTTACACTTAGTGCTGGACTATCTCTGTTTCCTCAGAGGCCAACAAAGCCAGTTGAAAAACTACATGATTTAACCAACACTTTTGGTGATGATGTCAACCAACTATTAAGAATAATGTCTGACTGTGTTTCCTGGTTGTTGATGCATTGATGAATCTTTCAGAAATCTATTTGAATTTCCATTTTTGAAAGTTGAAATTTTCCTCCAGATATTCAATTTTTGTTATTGTTTCACAAGTAAAATAGCCTGCTCCTACTGAAGTAAAATAGAAAATTTACAAAGCGAGTTGGAATGCTAAAATTTGCAGATATATTTTTGATAACTTGTATATTTTCATGTTTTGCACTTTTTCTACATTTGAAAAATGTCTTATCTTTAGCACCTTAAAATCTCATTCTAACTTTAAATTGTCCACCCAGGCTAGCACATGAAATTTGGAAATGCAGATAATTGCCTGCATGAGGGTAGAGGGCTAAAGAACATTTCTGGTGCAAATAATCAGACTTCCAGAAGTTTTGGTAACTGCATGAGTAATTCTACATAGACCCGGTTTTGCATAACATAATATTCAAAAGAGTAGCCAAAGAAATTAAAATAGAACTTCAGTATTGAATTGAAAAACATGAAAGGTGCTAATTCATTGCACGTAATGATACTTCTTAAAAATCCCTTTCCTCACTCCCTCATCCTCCCTTCTCTTCTCTCCTACCTTGTGACTGCTTTCCTTTCTCATAAGCCAAACCTCCCAAACTTTCTCCCTATAAACAACCTCTCTGCCTGTCACCTTCCTTTCGCTTCTTTGTTATGAGGCTCTCCACTTATTCTCAGGGTTCTAAATCACAGAGTCCTCAGACTGGTCTGGCAAAGACAGAACTCTTCTTAGAGACAAAGCAAAGGGAGGAAACTGATTTCTTTCTTTCCTTCTTTTCTTTTCTTATCTTTTCTCTTTTCTTTTCTTTCTTTCTTCTTTCTTTCTCTTTCTTTCTTTCTTTCTTTCTTTCTTTCTTTCTTTCTTTCTTTCTTTTCTTTCTTGTAGAATGAGTGGTATGAACTCAGGAAAAAAGACCTTGAAAAACCCAAAATTAATAAATTTTGTCTTTGTTATACAAACTTTGGTGATTCAAAAGAAGTGGAAGCCCATGTTTATTTTCAGTCATAAATTATTTTTTTTCTTTAAAACATTCATTTAATTTACTAAGGCATCAAATAATGTCTCCTTTTCAGATATTATGAACAAAGAAAGGAAAAAAAAAAAGAAAAGAAAGGACCAGGAAGGAAGGAAGGGAAGAAAAGAGGAGAGAGGGAACGTTGAAACTAGAGTTAGTTAGACCTCATTCCCACAAATTACTGGAAGGCGACAGTGTCTATGCTATAAAAGACAAACAATTGCTTCTTTTATTCATTCAAACAGCTGTTTCTTGAGTGCCTGATGTGGGTGAGGCACTGAATAAGTCTCCTGCTTCCTGACATGACATGCTGGGCAAATTTCATGGTTTTTTGCTTTTTTTTTTTTTCTCAAGGAAACAAAGTGAAAGCATGGAAAAAAGATGGATGCCATATTTTAGATAATCTATGGGATAGAATTATTTGTCCTAATATGGTTATTCTGCCCCTTGCCTTGCTTTCGTTTGCAAAATTTGATTTGAAAGATTATGGAAAGTTCATGTCTCGACAGCACCATCGATCATTATTTTAAAGTTTAAATAAACTATCAAAATCAACAGCTTAGCCAAACATGCTGCTCATTTTGTAGAGATGAGCCATCTGAGTGAGTAACCAATATAGTTGCTGAGACTGTCTTAATGGCATATTCCAAGGATCCTCTCTTCTCTGCTGAGTTAATCCTTCCCAATAGGATCTCTTGCCTGAACAAAATTTCACGTTAATGGTAGCCTAAGGAGAGGGTCTTTGTGAAGACTGAAAGCAAAAGGAACAACTTTTGACATAAGTTTCTACCCCTGAAAAGCAGGCAGTGAGGCTGGCAGAACACCAAGTTTTGCATCTGTGCATCAGACACACAGTCCCTCACTCAGACACCATGAAGAAGCATAGCAATGCCCTGTCTACATATCCTAATATATTCAGTACAACTTCTGCAGCCTAAAAGACCACCTTGGAAGGACATGGGATCTTTTTTGTTGGGTAGCCAGTGCTCTTTCTGGCTCCACGTAGGTATGCAACGCATAGTGGTTGTGATGGGTAGCAAAGTGGTAAGGTAGTAGTTATTAGCTTCTGAAAATATTAATGGTTATTCAAAATCTGTTAGAAAAATGTAAATACCAGGTTATATTGTTTAAGGAGCATTTCGCATAGTATGCGCTCAAAGTTTCTTAAAATAAATTGATTTCTCATCCCCTTGCACCAGGTAGTATCAGTAAGTAGTATATCAGTAAGTCCTAGAAATCACATAATATTCAGAGAATTCAGGCCCCTGGCTCCTTTATTCTCCTTACACTAGTATTTATAAACAGCAATTATAAACAGTGAGAGCAAAAGAAAACATTAATTTTGGTGATGTGGTTGGTTGGTATAATTAATTAATTGCTTTGAAGGTGCCTGGGTGCCTTGGTCAGTTAAGCGTCTGCCTCTTGATCTTGGTTCAGGTCATGATCTCATGGTTCCTGAGATCAAGCCCCATGTTGGGCTATGTGCTAATGACACAAGCCTACTTGGGATTCTCTGTCTCCCCCTCTCTCTGTGGTTGTCCTCTGCTTGTGCTTGCTTTCTCAAAGAAAGGAAAGAAAGAAAGAAAGAAAGAAAGAAAGAAAGAAAGAAAGAAAGAAAGAAAGATTAATTGCCTTAAAGTCTATTAATGGTTAGTAGTTGATGAATTAAAAGAATCTATAATACAGGAGGCCACTTGGCTTGACTCACCAAAGCCATCAATGAACTCCCTCCCCTATAAGAAGCCCAAGATTTTTCAACAATTCTTTCGAACTCATCAATGATTGTGCAAGAAGTTGTTAATTGTTAACTGAACAAGATTCTATCTTGTCAAGAAAGAATGCCACATACTTACGGAACAAACTTTTCTGTTTAGGATGGAGGAGAAATGACAATACCACCTCACATCTTTTTATGGTTGAGAGTAGTCAATTTCCAGTAACTTGTGCCTCTGGACAAAAGTAGACTAAATCCTCAAATAGGGAAAATCACAGCCGTTGTTTCTCAAGCTTTCGTCATCACAACACTTTCATAAATTTTGCCATATCCATATATGATCTGTACTGTAAATGCCTAATACTTTTCCTGAAGTTGATTTAAGAGATGCTTACTTAGATTCACCCTAAACAAATAAGTCCGTAAATTAGTACAAAGATTTTAATATCTCATACCTGTTCAAATGAAACTTAGTTACCTGTATATCTCCTAACGTTGTCTTGGATACTGAACTGCAGGAAATAGTGACCATACCCCATGGCCTCATACACAGACACAGGTGCACAATCTACCCTGTTGGAAAAATTCTTCAATTCGTGAAGATGATGCATTAGCTCAGTTACAACTCAGCACCTCTGCCTTTCAGCAATTTTCATAAATTCCCCTCATGAAGCCACCTGTGATTTTCAGTGGATTCTGTTTTAATTAATGAATAATCATGACCAGGGCACATGCGTGGCTCAGTCAGTTAAGTGCCAAACTCTTGATTTCTGCTCACGTCATGGTCTTAACAGTTTCGTGGGTTTGAACCCCACATCAGGCTCTGCACTGACAGCGCAGAGCCTGCTTGGGGTCTCTCTCTCCCCCTGTCGCCACCCCTCCCCTGCTTGTACTCTCTCTGTCTCTCTCAAAAATACATACATACATACATACATACATACGACCAACTGTAATTATATCACACCAAGTGTATATTGTGATTTCTAAATACAGTGATACCTGATCACTAAATATTTGGAAATTTGGAGCTATTTTGATTTGACGTGAAGACTAAGAGTATTTTGTACCCTCAATCTAAAAATATCCATACCTAATATGATTTTGCAATAATACATCGGAATATATAGTTTCTCAGAAAGGTAATTCAAAGCCTTTGCAATCACAGTGAGAACCCTTGGGAATCCTGATAGCACAGATGTCATTTATAATGATTATCATCTATGTGATAGAAGCACAGATATTTAAGAAGAGGGTGTTTAAAGCCAGAAAAATCACTTATGTTTTGCCTCTGTGGAAATGTCAGCTTCACTCTGTGGAATTCAAAGATAATTCTTCATGTAAAATAAGATAATTTCTTGAATTTTCAGTACAGATTCCCCATTTCTCTGAACAACTTAATTATGTTTTAGCCTGTTCTCCCAAATATTATAACTAAAAATAATTTTTTTGAGTCATAAACCTTGTGGAATGGGTTACATCTTACATAGTGACGTATTTTGGATTTAAAAATAATTTAGAGATTACTGTTTTCTAATTACTTGAAAGCAAAGGAAATCAATTATATTTGGCTTTTCAGGGATTTAGGTGTCTGCATTAATAAATCACCAGAGATTAGGGCATGTAGAACAAGAGTTTATCTATGTCTGGGAACCAAGTTTTCCTATAGTTCTCCTGACAAGTGTGCAAACTATTCTTAAAGGAGGAGAATTAAAGCAAGCGGTGTACTTCAAAGATAAGAAAATATGCCTGACTTGGCTGATAAAGGTTGTTAGCAGCAATCTCCTCAGTACCAACCAATGGGAGACGCTAAAATCAATTAGGATGAATCCTGGATTATAGCAAGGGTTTGGGTGTATTGGTTGCTTTTAAAACCGTATAATTCAGGGATCTGAATGGCATGTCATGGTTTTTTCCTATTCATTTTATCTGAAATCGTTTAAAATCTAAACTTGTGGGAAAGATATTTGAGGCCACCATATTGATTTCCTTATTATGTTATGGTGTCACATTTATTGCCCATAGAAATACCAGGAATTTCACTCATGATGGAACTCTGTTCAACTTATTTTTAGTTAAAAGATTGTTCTGTAGGCATTCATTTGTGCCAGACTTGAGGATCATGAAGAAATTTACAACACAATTGCTTTTGCTTCAGAGTAGCTCTTTTCTCCTAACTGTAAATAGGTAGTACACATTCAAGAACTCCTTCTGCCACTGATTATCCAATGCTTGTTCAATTCCAGGAAAGCAAGATTTGCACATTTCATATATCCCTTAAAGTTGTGAATTAATAAACATTATGTTAAAGGGAATCCACCCCCCAAAAAATATTTTATAATGTAAATTAACCTCTACATGTTCATGTAGTGTATAGATTGCAGGTTGTGAAAACAGAAAACCTGCTTTTAGTTTTGCTGTAAAAATTGTACAAATCACTTCATCTTACTGGGGTGCAATGATCTCATCTGCAGAAAGAAGGTGACATGCTTTTTGGAGACAATCTTGGGTTTTAAATCAGAAAACAGAGATGTGAAACCTGTCTTAGACACTTTCTAGCTGTGTGACCTTTGGTAGGCCACCTAATCCCTCTGAGCCTCATTCTCCTTATCTATAAATTTGGAGTTGTAGCTTGGACTTCATCAGATTGCCATGAAAGTTAACTGAAATCTCAAAGTTCCAAGCATCATATCTGGCCCATAGTATGAACATAAGACTTAATAGACCTCTCCTGCCTATTCCTTTACCTTTAACTTCCTGAATTCCATATCTGATGTATTTAAAATGAAATGTCATCTATAATTTCCATTGCTAACCTTCCATTAAATTTACACATTGATACCACCATGAACATAACCCTCCATAAGAAGAGATGGCGAAGCCTACTTAACAACTGCCTGACGGAAACTGAGAACTCAGTCATAGGCATATTGGTGTTGTCACTTTCATGTTATTACGTGGCAGACAAGGCTTCTACATTTTTCTTTTTTTTTAAATTTTTTTAATGTTTATTTATTTTTGAGAGAGACAGAGACACAATGCGAGTGGGTTGGGATAGAGAGAGAGGGAGACGAATCTGAAACAGGCTCCAGGCTCTGAGCTGTCAGCACAGAGCCTGACGCGGGGCTCGAACTCACGAGCTGTGAGATCATGACCTGAGCTGAAGTCGGACGCTCAACCGACTGAGCCACCCTGGCGCCCCTTCTACATTTTTTTAATGTCAGTATTTATTATGAATCTTGGCATATAATAAAGGTTTTTTATTTGGCATATATATGAGACAAATAAAACCAAGTGAGAGTATTTTCTTTGAGTAAGATTTTCCATTTTATTTAATAAACATTCAGTAATTTTTGTCCCCTGCTCCACACCCCCCACAGTGAATGTGATGAGATGTCTCAGTTCTGTCAAGTGGTCTGTTTTTGATGATCATGACCCCTCCAGGTTCACTCTGTCTTCGACAGCAAATAAGGGTTTGCCCCTGTGTATATATAGTTCCCTGAATATATTTGTGACAAGCATACAAATAAAAGTGCAAAAAAATTAGTTTCTGGAACATCTTTCAGTTCTCCCAATATGACAATAAATCCCACTTCATGTATTGAACCTAAAATCCACATGTTCCAATATAAGCTTCTTTACCTTTGAGTCTGACTTACCGTGAAGATAAAGAGTATGGGCATCAGCCTTTTTGCATGTGAAGAGCATTATTTAATCATGTCACACAGCCTCTTTGGTCAAGAAAAACAAAGAAGAAGAAAAGAGAAAAAGAGGAAGAGGCTCTTCATTAACAATTATGTAGAATATTGGTGTAAGGGTTGAAAATAGCATGAAGCTAGAAACTATGGAAAATTAACCAGACTATTAATTGAAATGCTCTAATGCCAAATGAAATGACAACGCCTTATTGCAAACAGTTGAAGAACAGCCCTTCTCATCTCAGTTCACCAGGGACGGCTGGTGCAGCTACCAGCCCATTGTCCTGCGTGTTCCACAGGAGGATTCTAAATCGGTGCCATGTCCGTGACCCCCTGCCTGACAGCTCCTTTCTGTAGCGTGTTGCTAAAACTGTGCATCTCGAAGATGGCATTAAATTCACTGGCAACTTGCATAGATAGCCCCCTTTTACTCCTAAGGGAGGTTTCCCTGCCTATAGACATTTTTAAGTGTTAATAGCTGGAAATGCAGTACAGATGGTTGTAACTCAGTATATTAGCAACATGGGAAATCGAATGGGTGAGGGGCAAAGGTGTAGATTATTGGTAAATGTAACTGGAATGTAAAGAAGCTATTTCTCAGTAGTCTGTGTCCTTAAGCTGTACTCCAGAGACCTTCCTTTCCAACCTCTTCATTACTAGTATGATTCCCCCATGGCCATATGTATATTTCTTCTTGCTTTTCTTTACCGTCTCAAACTGTATACACAGTAATATGCAAAATCCTGGGTCTCATGTATTCTGAGATGATGGGGGAATTACCACTATTATAAAGTGGGAGCCTATAATAAAATATTATACTTAAAGCACACGAGTAAGTTGGTAAAGCCTTCCCAAGTTTTTGAAAATGAGGATTTGTCCTTTAAAAAAATGTTTATTTAATTATTTTGAGAGAGAGAGAGTGAGCATAAGCAGGGGAGAAGGGCAGAGAGAGAGAGGGAGAGAGAGAATCCCAAGCATCTCCATGCTGAGCATGGTGCCTGACCTGGGACTCAGTCTCACAAACACAAGATCATGACCTGAGGCCATATCAAGAGTCGGATGCTCAACCGACTGAGCCACCCAGGCGCCTTAAGGATTTGTCCTTTTAAAAAAGTCACAAAGTAGGAGGCAATGGAATTGAAGAGGTGAAGAACCTCTAATGTGATAGTCCTGTATTACCTGAAATTGTAGGCGATTTCTCATTAACACGAAGATCACTTCAGGCACTGTCTGGGATCAAGGGTACTGATGGGTTGCCATCAACAGCCAGAGTCTTCTGTCACAAATGCCATTTTCAGGGGACTGGTGTGTACCTTAGGTTCCTTGGGAAGATAGATGCTGGTAGAGCAATTTGGTTGGTACTTATTAACTAATAAGATTATTAGGTATTCATGGTTGAATCCCAAAAGTCATTGTGGAATAATATCCCTTACAGTTTAGTGGGGTCTTAAGGGTGGGGCAAGGGGAGGGCAGGTGTGTATGAGGACACAGTCACTATCAGTTATGGTTCTGCACATTTAAATCCATATACATTTGCAAAGCAGGAGCAACTGAGAATATTGAAGTGAAATATGCCTACTACACTTTCCTTATGGAGGAACACACTCAGTAAATACTAAGAATGAATGATTGGCCAACTTGCCACAGCCTGCTACCAGAAAAACCACCCAAAAGCACAAAGGTACTCAGCCAAAGGGCAAAGAAGCTCAATTAGAAAGGCAATTTTTCCAGTGTCTCCACTAATGTTGGGTCCACATGAGCACTGAAAATGACAGATAGTGACAGCAGACACAACGAGACAGAAACAAGCTTCCTGACATCTTTTTGAGGTATTTTTTCCCCTTTTCCGACTAGCTCCATGCTGATATTTCTGATGTCAATAAACATAAATTTTTAGAACAGCCTCTGGGGAATAGAATAGAGGCCAATCCAAGAAGGCTAACTTTCAGATATCCCAGTAACTGTTCTACAGTTTTATTATTGTGTGATTAGAGCCATACAGTAGAAAGCAGAAAGGGCTCTCACTCTCTTTATAGATTTCCTTTTTTTTTTTTTTTTAAGTTTATTTATTTTTGAGACAGAGAGAAAGAACAAGGGCATGAGCAGGGAAGGGGGCAGAGAGAGTGAGAGAGGGAGAATCTCAACCAGGCTCCGCGCTGTCAGCACAAGAGCCCGGAGTGGGACCCGATCCCACCGACCGTGGAATCATGACTTGAGCTGAAATCAAGAGTCAGACTCAACCAATTGAGCCACCCAGGTGCCCCTATAGACTTACTTTCAAGACAGTGTCACACTTCAGTTCCTGCTTCATGTAAATATCCATAAAATCTGTCTGCTATCCAGGAGTCATTTTTTTAAGAATCTGCTTCCTCTTCCATTTAAACTTGTTAGAGTGTTTAAGACATCAGCTCATTTAAGAGACCCTGCATTTAAGACCCCTCATTTAAGAGTCCTGCAAGAGTATCCTAGTCTCACATTCTAACACCTTCCCTTACTTTATACGGGTCCCTGTAGAAACTCATTAAAATCTTATTTTATTCATCTGAGTATTTATTAAGACTTTGAATCTTTGAAATTGTATATACTCTTTATCCAATTTTAGGCTTCTTTAGTGCTTACCATCAGGCAATAAGTTAGCCATTATTTTGTGGTTTTTTCTTAAGTAATTACCATCTTTATTAAAAATACAACATTTCAGAATGCAGTTTAGTTAAATATAAAGCCCTCCAGTTTTAGAGGCTGATAGACTGGCTTCAGATCCCAGTTGTGCTACTTAATGGCTCTGAAACTTTGGGTAAATGATTTAATCATTTTAATCCTCAGTTTTCTTGTGTGTTGGAAAATTCTTTTGCTTACTCTTAGAATTCAATGAGATGATACTCGTATCAGCATAAAGAAAGCACTCAATAAAATATACCATTATTCATAGATTTGGGGAGATAGTTTTAGGGAGTTCTAAGTCAATGTGCTAAAAACCATTTTCCTCCAGCCGATTAGCAAGAGCCGATTCAATTCACCAAATTTTCAAACAAAAATTACTTCAAACTGTTATATAGATATTGAAAACCACGTCCAGGATGGATTTGAGCAGCCAGAGGTAGTAGTTGAGGCAGGAGTAGGAGGTGAGTAGACAGAAGAGCAGAGGGGGCTGGGGACCCACGAAAAGACCAGAGGCAGAAGTTCCAGAAGTGCTAGACATCTGAGTTTTGAAACATGCCAAATGGACATTAGCTAAACCCAACTGTGATCAGCCAGTGGGAAGAGAGGGAGAAAGACGTGGTAACGGTAACTCTTGGAAAAAATTGACAAATTGGTCACTTGACAAATTGATTTTTGGTAAATCGGCTTTGTGCAGTCAGTTAGCAAATTAGCCTGCTTCTCTATGAGGCCTATTTTTATAACAAGTAGAGAAAAATTAACATTTTTAATTTTTCTTACAAAAATACATGTTCAGAGGCAATCAAATCATGAGTTATCACATATACATCAACTTCATAATATAAAAATAAATTTTCACCCCACACAAAGTTTTCATGCGCTCGGATCTTCCTCAGAATGCGCCTTAACAATTCATGACAAAATAAATTACAGTTGATGCTAAATTTTAATCATGCATAACAAGCTGTTCACAATTCTGGATATGAGGATAAGTGATAAATAGAAAGAACACTGTGTTACTTCTTTCCCAATATCTACCTAAGCAAACTTAATACTGAGCTAAATGAGAGTTGATGATCATACAGACCTATCATTTATCAGAGTAAATTTAACACCTTTTCTTATAGCTATCTTTTCATACTAGTCCTCTATTTCTTTATTTTTTTAATGTTTATTTGAGGGAGAGAGAGTGTAAGCAGGAGAGGAGAGAGAGAGAGGAGAGAGAGAATCCCAAGCAGGCTCTGCACTGTCAATGCAGAGCCTGATGTGGGACTTGAACTCAGACTGTGAGATCATGACCTCAGCCAAAACCAAGAATCAGTCGCTTGACCAACTCAGCCACCCAGGCGCCCCACTAGTCCTCTCTCTCTTTACGGGGCCTTCATTTGGGTTGCAAATAAGCAACACCATATTATTTAATAACCTTTCAGCATTAGAGCCAGCACACCTACTGATGAAGATGATGTTGCCTCACCCTGAAAAATATCCATTTTCTAAAAGATGTGTGAAAATCTCCTGGTTCCTACAGGGATTTAAAGCTAACAAATTGCACACAGCACACAAAGTAAGCATTTAGAGAAAATTTGCTAGAGCTTGAGTGCCCTTTCAACTGGACATATCAAAGCCTAAGTGTGTTCCTCTTACACTGTCATCTTGCTCCCTGAGGCAGAAAGATGCCCAAGGTTGTCTTTTCTGTGTGTATTGACAAAACTTCAAGAAAAAGACAGTGGGAACCAGCTGTGAAAAGCTTTTGAAATTTTTGCCCACAAGTTTTACTTAGAAACTGGCTTGCTTTGAAAAATTAATCCCAGTTCCTGAGTAGTGTAATTCATCCATTAATTTTATTTTTCAGTTTTATTGTCTTTCATAGTATTGAGGCAGGGTAAGTATCATATTGAGAAGGGAAGAATCAGCTAAAAAGGTTAATGGACCAGCTGGATGGTCATTGCCATAGAACATGCTCGGAAAGATGGATGTATTGCTGTGAAGGAGCTTGCATTTGCTTGGGGATGGTAGAAATAACAATCTGCATGTTGTATGTTTTTCCACACAGTATTTTCCTTTATGCAAATCAGTGCTAAATCTGAGAATTATATGATAGTAGAACAACTTATTGAAGTTAATAAATTGTAGCTTCTGGCATGTTTAAATATAAAATACAAACACTTTAATGAATTTTTAAAATACCCATTGTGACATTACTAAAAAAACCATATTTTCATTATCTAAATTATTTCAAATATGTGAATGCCCTTTGTCTTGATTCCCTTGAAATCCTATTTTTTTGTATTTAACAGATTTGGGGGTGTCCACTTTTAAGGTAAACTTGGTCCATCTTCTGTTTAGAGCTACATTTCTAGGCTCTTAACTACCAGTCACCCCCAGTGGGGAGCATTGGGTCAGACTGACTAATAAACATAGTGCAGGTGACTTTAGGATTAAATCTCATCTTGGGACCAACAGTCCTGTTTATATTCTTAATTAAGTTCAGGCTTCTGTCCCTTATTTGAACCTTTGAGAAGTATCATATAGCAGGAAATTTCAGTTGAGCAGCAATCCAATTATGTTCATGCAGACAAAGAATAAACACAGGATGTGCTTTTAGCCCCTGATCCGTGCACAGTGTCTTTCAGCAAGTTGGTAACATTTTTTTTTTCATTCTAGTACCTTAAGCAAACTTAGGAGAAACTGGATATAATATTAAGAAAATAAATACCATCACATCTGAATCTCATTAATTTGTTACTTTATTGATTAGTATACTAAATGTGAAGACACTAAGTGTTCAGCACCTGGGAGACACAACGATGAAGAGATACCGCCCCTACCCTCAAAAAGTGTACCCTCTAGGACAGTGGGAAAGACAAATGCTTATCCTCAAATAACAGTAATGCAAAGTAGATAAACTACTTTGTGCCATCGACAGGCTCAGAAAAGGATGCAATCACTTGCTCTCCTGTGGTCCAGAAACAGTCCTCTGAGAAAATTGCTCTGTCTTTCATCTGATGTTGATTTTATTCTTTAAAAAGCATGTATTCGGTTGATTCCTTCTGAATACATTCACCAACAACCTGTCCCTGATTCTTTTCTCCTTATTTCTTTTGACAGTCTTTCCCTTCAAGCCACCCCTATGGCTCATACCATTACTCCTAAAGGAGACTAATCCCAAATGATACCCTGATTTTTCTCCTAAATTCCACTTCTTTATTTTCTGGTCATCTCAGTCAGTTGTTGTCTTAAACTCTTCAGATTCATGAAACCAAAAATGGAGTGCACGATCACTCTGCACCAAACCTAAAATTCCCCATATAGATGTATTTTTTCTGTTATATCCATGACCATCTTGTTGGTCACCCAGGCTGCAAAGTGCAGCTCCATCCTTCTCTCCAGGCCTTTCTCCACCTTCTTCCCACAACATCACACCATCAGTTAGTTGAAAAAGCCCTCTTTATGACATCCTCAGGGCCCAAAATTGGTCAGGTATCATGCCTTCTCTGCATAGTGCCTGCCCATATTGATTTATTCGTATATTTACTAAGTGTCTATTATATGCAAATCACCAGGTGTTGAGGTGTTGAGGATACAAAAATATTTTTAAAAGCTGGAAGAGTTTTTTAGAAGATAAAAAATGCATTCTAATGAGAGAGGCACAGAATTAAACTATTTTTAAAACGAATGTGACAAGAGTACCATCTCAGCTTAGGGCATCAAGAGACATGTCCCAAAAAAAGTGACTCTTGAATTTTAAAGGATGAGTAGCAGTTAACCAAGCACAAGAGGAAGAAATGGCATTTCCCGATGAGGGACAAACAGGGACAAAGGCATACGTTACTTGTGGATCTATGCAAATAGAGAATTTTCGGTTAGTGACCCATCCCTTTCTTTGAACTTTCATCGGACTTGGAAACTCCTCTGCCTTGTTGAATGATTATTGTAGTATTGGCCAGCTCCTGCCTAGATGACAGAATTTAAGGGCAGAGACCATGTCTCAATTGTCTTTGAACTCACTATAACACTTGGACCAAGTTTGCTCTTGTGATAGGCTAAACAATGGCCCTAAAGATGCCCATATGGAAACCCCTAGGACCGATGGATATATTACTTTACCTGTCAGAATAAACTACGGTGATTAAGTTAAGGACCTTGAGATGGGGAGATTATTCTGGACTATCCAGATGGGTCCTGGATAATCACAAGGATCCTCATTAGAGGGAGGCAAGAGGGTCAGAGTCAGAAGAGATATGGGGGCAGAAATAGAAGTCATAGCAATGTGATTTCTGACCATGACAATGAAGGAGGTTTTGTGAGTCAAGGAATGTGAGCAGCTTCTAGAAACCACAAAAGGCCAGGAATGGATTCTCCCTGAGAACTCCCAGAAACAGTGCAACTCTGCCCGCACATTTTAGATCTCAGAACTATAAGATAATAAATTTGTATTGTTTTAAGCCACTGAGTTTGTGATAGTTTGTTACAGAAACAATAGAAAACAAATACAGTGTTTAATATTTATAAATATTGTGTAGATTCATGACATGATTTTTAATATTCTATATTAGCATGACAGTAGTAGGAATCATTTTTTTAATTTTTGCAGAGGAATCCAAAATGTAACAACCACTACATTGTGGATAAATTAAAACAAATGGGACATTTTCATCATATAAGTTTTAATCATCAGAAAGGATTAAAAGAGAAAACAGACAAGAAACTCCAGATATTGTGATAAGGCCATTTTCTTCAACTAATGATATTCTTTACTTTGGAATGCAATTCCAAGAAAGTTTTTGGGGTGCTCTTATCAGAAAATGCGAATTTTTACTAAAATTCTTACAAAATACCATTCTACATTTCTCTTTAACCAGCGTGATAATTTAGAGTACAAAGACACTATTTTGTGTGCGTTGCAAGCCTCTCAGTGTTTTCAAGGAAGAAAACCCACAACCCATTTTGTTAGGTGTTGGTACACAATGATACTGGACGAAACATGGTGTAGAGTGCACTTTCAGCAGGAGGTGTCTGGGAGATTCCTCAGAGGACACCTACAGGCATCGCCACTAGCAGGTGGTAGAAACGAGTATTTAGGAGACCTCAAGCCTATTCAGGGCATTGGTCTAGGAACCGAGCCATCCGGAATTTAATCCTAACCTTAAATGGCCCTTGCTGATGCCAGATTTACAAATACAGTCAATCCTCATTATCCACGGATTCTGGGTTTGCAGATTTGCTTACTAGCTAAAATGTATTTATAACCCCCAAATCAACACTCATGGCACTTTGACACCCATACATGGACGTGCCCAGAGTGACAAAAATATGCATCACCCAATGCATGTGTTCTAACTTGAGATCAGAGAAGACCATGTTCTGCCTTCAGGTTTCAGCTCTTCTGCAGAGATGACCAGAGGATGAAGATACTAGGGGCCAGCACGGCGTAGTGCAGGAAGCTTGGCTCTGGGGCCAGTTGAATGAGGTTTGAGTCCCAACTCTGGCACCTGTGATGGAGAAGCTATAAGTAAAGTCACTCAACACTTATGAACCTTATTTTTCTTTTGTAAGGAAAAGTAGAATCTACCAGAATGAATAAAACAATTCATTTAAGATTTAAGATTATAATCCATGTGAGACATATGTACACACACACACACACACACACACACACACACACACACACACTTCCCCTAGGAGCAGGGTTCAGCGTTTGCTAATTGAGTATTTGTGGTGACTTTATGGAACATAACTACTACAAATAATGAGAATCAACTGTATTTGTCCATGTGAAATATTTTAAAGACTGGCTAGAGTTGGGATTGCTGGCACTGAGAAGACATTCATAACAAACCTCAGTTTGAAATACTCGGGCTGAGCTCATTATGTGTTAGTGATACAGGCCAGCTATATACTACATACACTCTAGGACCCTGTTTCTCTCTTGCAGAAACAATAATGTTCAAAATAATGAATCCCTTCTACCATGTCATATTTTTTTTCTGTCTTTATATGAGCAAGACACTATTTGCTTATTTACTCTGGCAAGTTACAAACTTTCCTACAGTATTATGTTTTAAAAATGTAGATTAAAAATATACAGAATTCGTAGAGATGTTATCACTTTATCACTTTTCACTTTCCCCAAAGAAGTTTATTTCTTTGTTGCAGTAAAAATATCCAAACTAAGGCTTTTCCTGCATAACACTTACCTATTATGAAATGGAATTTTTGTTTTCAAGACTCATTCAACAAGGGTTTATTAGGCACTGTGCTATGGAAGATTTAGATATAGCAGTTATTTTTCCTTCTCATCAAAGCATTTATACCATCTGGGAAGGAGGAGTAAGTGAACACACAAAGAAGAATAAGAAAAGTATAGGGTCAAATAGATGCATGTGTGTTGTATATTGGAATCTATATATTTAGTCACCAACTTAAAGCATTCCAAGAGAATTTGAAGAGTCTGTCAATCAGAATTTTAACCACTTGGAATTTTCCTTGATTTTCATTTATAATCTAATTAAAATTATAATAACTTCTCTCGCCTCTATCAATATGATTGATTCTAAATATTGGTAAAGAAGAAGAAAAGACACCACTAGCACCAACTGTTAAAAAATTGTTTTAAAGATTCCATACAGAGTCAATAAACTCGAGCTTGGTGGGTTAAATGAACCATGTGAAGCTATAATTTAAAATTTTATGCACCTTATAAGAACATGGTATAAAACATAGAAGGACTGCCTCCTCTCATAGAGCGGGAATTTCCTGATCAGTGTTGGCAGCTATGCCACGTATTAAAGCCAGGAGAATCCATTTGCCAAATCACCTCTCTGAAGGGCTAAATGTGTGGTTCAGTGATTGGTTCTCCTCCCCATTCCCCTCCTTTCCCCTCAGTGGGCATATAGCTCTTGTCTCCTTTTCCTGTTGTATGGAGAAAATAGGGAACAAGTTTTCTGTACGAAGTTTTCTGTTGGACACCTATTGGCCTGATCATGGGTGGAGGACCGATGCAAATCAAAGCTTGCACAAACGATTCATGTCCTCCATATAATTACATCTGCAAGACATGCTGGAGGGTGGGGAAGAAAGAGTCCCTTGTGTTAACTGCAGACAGGATGTCTGCTCTGGGTTGCTTCTGGTAAAATACAAACAAAAATCTAACAGACTTCAAGCAAGGAGTTGATACGGGGCTGCAGACATAGGGACTGTCCAGGTTCATTCTGAACTTCCTGGAATTTGGCTCTCAGCTGCCACACTGACCCACACCTATCCCAGGGTTCACTTACTGGTAAGGTACTAAAGTGTTCCAAGCATCCTAGACAGTTCTCCTTTTGCAAATAAATTTGAAATGGAACTTTGGGGGGCTCAAAAAAGTTGAGTCTACTAAAATAAACCAATACTACACACATACACACACACACACACACACACACACACACACACACACACATTCATTAAAAACAAGTCCCTTTAAATTAAATTAAGTTAAATTAAATAAGACAGTTACTGCTACTGCTTCTGGAAATGTCTCATATCAGAAAGAGCTTTAAATTTCTAATTATGTCATTTAGCTAAATTTTTAGGAATTTAATCCTTTTCAAATAGAGCCTATTGTCTGGAAATTGCACATTTAGATAAGAGAATAGAGTCCTTTCACCAGAGTACTTCATGAATGTTGAGAAATCTCAGATTTAATAATTTATCACCTGCATACTGCATGCTTTGAAACTGAGGACATGGTAACAGTGGTAATGACATGGTAAATTATGTTACCATGGCACGAGAGCCTCCAGTGGCTACTCAGGTTTCAGCTCTGTGGACTTCACATCTTTCTCAAGACCAGGGTCAAAGGAGCATGGCATCTGCACATGTGTTAAAATTGTTTGATCTTTTGGAATTCCATAATTTGTTCCCTGGATTCAGGCCTCCATGACGATCTTGTACTTACCATAAGAAACCCCGAAAAAATGGCAGATCTTTAAATATTTAAGTGTTTAGTAATTAATTTTAGTCATTCTTACTCTGTCATTGAGAAGAATGTTTTCTATCTATAATAGGAGACAAAAGAAATTTGTGCTTGTGGGGGTATGTATATGGAAGCAGCACTTTCATATGTAAGTAATTGACACCTAGTAAGTGAGATTTTTTTTTTTAATTCTTTAATGTTTATTTTTGAGAGAGGTGGGATAGGGGCAGAGAGAGAGGGAGACACAGTATCTGAAGCAGGCTCTAGGTTCTGAGCTGTCAGCACAGAGCCCAATGCAGGGCTCAAACCTACGAACCGTGAGAACATGACCTGAGCCGAAGTCAGATGCTTAACCAACTGAACCACCCAGGCGCAAGATTTTTTAAGTTTTGTTATAAACAAAACATTCCTAGTATTGTCTAATTTTACACATTATCACAGTCCAGCAATCTATGTTTATGTGAATTTTACTTAAAAAGCGTAAGTGAAGTAAATTTGTAATTTCAGACCATTTGGATTCAGATAGAATTTATTTTCCCAACATTGAACCAGAGGCCAGTGACAATGAGTGATACTTTTAGATAAGACCAGTTGACAACTCAGAGTTTGTTTTATCTTTCCTTCTTTGATTTCCTTCTGGAAATAAGGATTTCTTTTCTCGTGTGTGTGTGTGTGTGTGTGTGTGTGTGTGTGTGTGCGCGCGTTGTCAACGTTGCTTTCATAAAGCAGTGGAAATTTAGTGTGTTTGCTGTCTGGTTGGACAAGTTTATTAACTGAGTGTGACAAACATGAGTCTGCCCATGGAGCTTCTTGCAACTAATGAAACGTGTCAGGAAAACAAAAACAAAAACAAAACAAAACAAAAACCCACCTCTCATAAGACCTGCAGTATTTGGTAGTCAAGGGCAGTTGCTGCACCAATTTGGGGGGCACTTTCATTTTTATTTGTTAGTGATCTGCAGTCTGTACTTCTAGCTTTTAAAAATTAAAAAAAAAAAAAGAAAAATGTGGTAGGGAAACATTTTCCTTTTTTAAAAAAAAATTTTAAAGTTGATATATTTATTTTGAGAGAGAGAAAGAAAGAGCATGAGTGGGGTAGGGGCAGAGAGAGAGGGAGAGAGAATTCCAGGCAGGCTCCACGCTGACACAGTGCAGAGTCCAATGTGGAGCTCCAGCTCATGAACTGTGAGATCATGACCTGAGCCAAAATCAAAACTCTGATGCTTAACCGACTTGAGCCACCCAGGTGCTCTGAAACATTTTCTTTAAAGCATTATTTTTATCACTCCTATTCAATGACTATGTTATAGCTGTCAAATCTTATATGTTGCTGCTCTCTTATATATAAATGTATAAAATTCATATGTATATTAGGTATTATAGAGCATATATCATATATATTTATATAATTATATAAATTATGTATTATAGTCATTTTATATGTTATATATTATTATGTGCTAATATTGTTTAACTTAAATTGGGATTTAATATATATCTTTTATATTGATGTGCTGTCCTCTAACCTCAGCAATATGTTCAAAAACAGAGTGTAATGATGACTGCCTATGCAAAGCTAGAAACAGAATATATTTTTTGTCTGTGTTTTGTCCAAGTAGAATGCCAGCATCAGGACACAAACCACCCAACGCTGTTACCAAAGGCAGGCTCATAGCTCTATGTCAGTGTCAGGGTTTGGGGGGCTGGGGACAGGGTCAAGAGGGTGGTCATCGTCTCCCAGAGAAAGTTCATACTCTGTCAGATTCAGAAAGGATAACATTAGTCGATTCCATTTCGTTCAACTCTACAAACAACATGCAAAATCTTTTACACCCCCCAGCTATTTTTAAGTGCTAATTTGTTATAAGTCACTGTCATTAACCTGAAAGCATTTTTATAGTTTTGTCTTTGTTTAAAAACACATACCAGCCATTAAAGACTCCATTCGTTGCTGAATAGATAGTATACACATGGATTCGGATATTTGGGGTAAATAATAAAAAAGAAAATGAAATTAATTGGAGAAAAGATCCTTCATGCTAAGCTGGAAAAATAAAACACAGTTTCCAAAATCACGTATCTCTTGGGAGAAAGTTGCTTCCATGCTTCACAACTTAAGGACGTTAGTCTCATAAACTTTCACACATTCCAAGTCAATGGTAAACAGCTAGGTGTCATATTCAAAAGTGCTAGGATAAAATATGAATATCTGTGTTGTGTTCTTAACTCTGTCACCAAATATGCTACCGAAGGTGAGACAAGAGGTTCTGTGTCACAGTTACAGCTCAGTTTCTCCTTATCAAGGATGAATTATACCTGTACCTCGTCAGAGTTGTGGGCCCAAATAAGATTAGAAAAAAATAAGAAAAGATGAGGTGATAAATGTGAACCCAGAGAAATAGAAAGGGTGATGGACGGCTCTATATACTGGACAAAATAGATTTAGTCATGAAAAGTAAGTAAAATACTGCTTAAAGATATTTTAAATGTCAGAAGCCACAAATAGCTCCCGGGGAGGAGGGCCTCGGGAGGAGCAACGGTGATTGGCTGCAGTGGTGACTGAATACCCAGTAGGCCTGGGAGTGGCCACCTGGCCTCTCAGCATCAGCCCTAGATCATTCCCTGTCCTCCACCCCACCCCCCCAGAACTCACCTGACGAGGCTAGTCCCGCTGCTAATTTACCCTTTCAAGACCACATACTCTGTGACGACGTCACCTCAGTGTCATATAGTTGTTTCCAGCCTGGGCTACGCAGGCTGAGGAGTCTGCTTTCCCACTTTGACCCTGGTCCTGCCCCACCCTGGGCTGGGCACTACCCAGCTGCTAACCTAACTTGTTAACCCAGCAATGACATCATTCCCAGGCCGTGGCGGTCTCCAGAGGAGATCATGGAAAATCTGTCAACCAGGTCTGCCCTCAGACTTGTTCTCCATGTCCCTCAAACACTCATGCTCTGGCTCTGCCAAGTCACTAGGACGGCATGTGTCCCCTGCTGGTGGGATTTCTCCGAACGCTGTGAAACACATCGGTGTGAATTCTATCTCCTTGTCCAGTTAGATGTTTGCCTACAAGTACAAGGTTCCCGTTGCCAGTGACAGGAGGCCCAGGTGCTGTGTTTGACTCATTCACCTGGTGACTTAGGCCAGTGCTTCTCAAACGTCAAGTGTGCATGGAAATTACTTATATCTTGTGAACATGATGATTTGGATTCAGTAGTTCCTGGAGTGTGGCCTGAGATTGTTCGTATCTCATGAGCCCCTGGGTAATGACAGTGCACCAATCTTCCGTACTCTGAGTTGCCACCATCTGGGCAGAGTTGGGTTGAACCTCTCAAACAGAAAGAGAGCAGTGAGTGCTCTTCTTATGGAAACCTGCCAGCCTCTAATTCCGTCAGTTGCATTACGTCGGTAGACTGGGCCAGAGTCTTCCACCAAGGCTTGGGCTGGCGCCACAAAGCCCATCGAGTCTGTTGGAAAAAGGGCTGTCCCTCTCTGTTGGGATGGGCTGTGAGACCGCCTGAATCCCGTCACTATGGGTTTAGATCCAAGTGAGGCTGAACATCCGGCCAAGCGGGACTGGCCTACCTGTGAGGCACGGTGTCGAGGCTGAATTTTTGTAACAGGTCACACATGTGAACACCCACGCCTGCCACTTCCACCGGCATCTTGTATGTTCTCTTACTGACTTAAACCATTTCATCAGCCATGATAAATATTGCCAAGAAGCTGGTAAATAGAAGCCCTTTGGTATTTAGGAGGTGTGCCTTCGGTCAAGAGCCATTTAAGGATTAAATGACTGGAACTGTATTTCGTGAAGAAATTATCCCTGTGACTCTTTGTTCCTTTTATTTTCTCCAGATTAATTTCCACAAAATATTTATGCTGTATATAGGATTTTTATCATCTCTTCATTATTATCCCTTGTAAGGACGTGTTTGAGGTTGGGAGAGGGAGGAGCAGGCAGTGAAAGTTGGGGAAGGAAACATTTGCGAGTCTTCTGTGTGTGGAAGAGAAGAAAAATGGATCATTTAAAAAGAGTCCCCAGGGGCGCCTGGGTGGCGCAGTCGGTTAAGCGTCCGACTTCGGCCAGGTCACGATCTCGCGGTCCGTGAGTTCGAGCCCCGCGTCAGGCTCTGGGCTGACGGCTCGGAGCCTGGAGCCTGTTTCCGATTCTGTGTCTCCCTCTCTCTCTGCCCCTCCCCCGTTCATGCTCTGTCTCTCTCTGTCCCAAAAATAAATAAACGTTGAAAAAAAAAAAAAGAAAAAAAAATTTAAGAAGAGTCCCCAAAGTAATATAATATGCAATGGTTATAACTTGCTGCTTGTTTTCTCACAGATTATAAAAAAAAAGTCTGCGTTGAGTTTCAGTACCCAGACCATGCCATTGCAGTAAAATGATGAAGGGGGCAAAGAGGCTTAATAAACTAAAAACTGGATAGGTATTCCCAGAGTAATCAAATGGCCTGTCAATCTAAATATATTAGATTTAACATCCCCAAACTCACGGTAACTACCCTTTTTAAATTCTACTTTTACAGGGGGTACACAGGGCCCTAGAAAAATGAAGATAGGGAGTAGGGCTAGAAACACTCAAACAATCCACTTCTTCCTAAAAATAGATAAATGGAAAAGAAATACCTTGGGTCCTATCCCCCCCTCCTCTGTTGAAATTGACAAAACAGAGTTCATAGTTGAATGCCCTTGACCTGTGGCAGGAAAGCTTTTTATTTCCTTTTACTTTCTTTCTTTTTAAATTTCTAAAGAGGAGGAAAATGTCAGGCAGTAGTGTGTTGTTATTGCCACAAAATATTATTAAAGCATAACTACCAAACCAGAAAGCATCGCCCTGTAAATTTAATGCAATGTCAGTTTTGATCTAGGTGTTTTGCTCTCCAAAGAGATGCTTAATCTTCTAAACAAAATTGAACTGAATGGATTTCAAAAAAAGTCTGTTGTGGTAACGTGCCAGTACAGATTACCAGCCAAATAACCAACTACACACATTCCCATAGGTGAACATGTGAATTTGAAACTGAGGCTTAACTATGAAAATATTGATCAGGTGTTGCAATGATCAGTGATAACACTTTACTTTCAAGAAGGCAATTAGAAAATTGGGTCTTACCAGTTAAATTTAATGTTTTAAATGTAAAAAATTCTGTCCTTATAAAATAAATCAGGGGGATCAAGACCAATTGAGATCATACACATGAAACAGAAACCACTATAGAAAATGTAAGACTGTGTTAGAAATAATCATTAGTA
The DNA here is from genome assembly GCF_007474595.2 of Lynx canadensis. Lineage (NCBI taxonomy): Eukaryota > Metazoa > Chordata > Mammalia > Carnivora > Felidae > Lynx > Lynx canadensis. The sequence goes on from NC_044314.2 coordinate 45,121,310, forward strand.
AGACTGAAAGATGTTTACCAAACATAGTGATTTCCTGGAAATCATGATATTTACAAAGTTTAATGAGGCCTATTTAGTTGATCTTTTTAGAAATGACTTTAATGATCTTTTTAATAACCAAATAAGTATACATAAGACATCTAAATAATTTGGAATATATCACGAGATATAATTGAGGAAAAAGACTAGATTTACATGAAAATATATGATATACTAACTAGTTAAGGCACTTCACTGCATAATGAATGTAGGAGATATGTGAATAATTTAGCCATACTGGGGAGAGTGTGGTCCTGACAGGTTTAAAGAATCCTATTGATTTTTATTTTATTGTGGCTTAAGAGTCATGAATTAAGATTCAGCATTTATTGGGAATATAATAGTCAACATTTCTTTTTATTTTTGTAATAACTCTAATAGTTTACTGTTGCTCCCACCTTGGACTTGAGGAGATGGAAATACAGAAGTGAAAGCAATTGGCCCAGATCATGTAATTATGGAGGGGAAGAATGAGGATCCATAGGCCCTCCCCCTACTTGGCCATGTTAAGTCCTAACAATTAATGCTTTTTTCTTTTGATTTTGTTTCCCAGATCCAAATCTTCTTCAGTCACCCATTATTTTAAGACTGTGTCCCCATCCTATGTAAAGTCCAATATTTTCTACCCCAGGAGGCTTATAATTTCTTCTGGCCATCATCTACTTCATTTTCTCTTTATGCCAAATTCTTGATCCTACTCCATGTTTTCTTTCCTAGAAGAAAACACTCTCCAGCCTATATCCATTAAAATGTGGTTCATAGGCCACCCTCCCACATTATCGTGCCTGACCGATTTTTATTGGTATGGAGGTGGTTAATAGGATGGGGTTCAGCTCAACACAGAGTTGGAAACAATTTAATATTGAATGTAGTTACTGTGGTTCCGAACATTTGTTGCCCATTTCCTAAAATGGATTTCTTATTGGTTGTACCCTTCCCTAGGTTCCAACTGATCACATACTCATATATTCATTCACTGGGCCCCTCCCTCCCCTTTTAGACTGTTTTTCCCAGTACTTTTTTCAGGGTCATTTAACCTCTCAAAAAACAAAACAAAACAATTGACGAACAGCTCCCCATTTCCTCTTATTTCATTATACAAAAAAAAGAAAGAAAGAAAAAGAAAAAAAATCCACCTTTCTTTTTCTCCATACTCCCTCAAACTATCCCAGGTGTCTCACTTTTGTAACCACCAGGGAATTTTCTTAAAGAACCGCGTTCCCCCGAGATGCCACTTCCCTAGAAGGCAGATAAGTTGCTACCATTTATTTTGTTTTTAATAGCAAATTTTCTTTCTCGTTACACTAGTATTTTTTAACACATATGTATTTCCACATAGTGGTTATGAAAGATAGCAGAATGACAAACATGAAAATCTAAGATTCTTGATTTTTTAGAATTAAAAAGCAACCACAACAACACCCAAACACCCATGCATTCAGACTGCATGCTGGCTGTGAGGTGTTCTTAACATGCAAACTTCCTCAATATGTGTGTATTTTAGTTCCATCATGTGGAATTATACAGCCTTCAAGGTGAAGCATTAAGATGTTTATTGAAGAGTTTTCTATCACTTTAACACAGAAAGAACAGTTCCAGGTAGTGTTTCTTCTTTCTCTCCCTCCACGTTTAGACATTAGAGCCCGAATTTGTATGCACCAAGACTAAACATCTTGCCAGGGGATACACATCCCCGCATGCCCTGCTATGGGGCATGCATGCTTGAAATGTTTGAGATGACAAATAGCCCAGCAGGTCTGGCCCCTCCCCTCCTGCCCCCGAGCTGCTGGCAATCTATTTCAAATTGTGTGTGCGTTGTAGGGTGAAGCATGTACCCATGAATGCCAGCCTCACCCCAAGCAGTGTCCTGTTGAATATGGGATTAAATGCAAGTCTCTGGGGGCTAGCTAGAGAATGAAGGTGCCCATCATCACCAGAGGCATGATCAGCATAACAGAAGAGTCCTCTCCGTTCCACAATTCTTTGAAATGTTTATAGTGTCACATGCAATTCTGTCAAATGTTTCTGAAGTGGCAAAAAAATTAAAATATGCACCGACCACCTTTCACCCCACAGGGGCATCATTTGGATGCCAAGAACAAAATCTAGATGTTGAATTATCTTGGGTTGAAGCTAACCTTGCCATTTTGTTTAAAGCCCATTAGTACTTTCTACAAAAGTCGCTGCTCTGAATAGTAGACAACAAGAGTGCTATATGCTTATGTTTATTATGGTGGCGTCTGGATGAGTGGATACTGTTGGAAGCCAGAGATAGCAACCTGACCCCATCCTGCTGACTCAGTGAAAATAATGACAAAACTCACAACCTGCATTTTTTTTTCCACTGTAAGGCTTAGCTATTCCAAGTGTGTGATGTGGATTTTGTAACATTATTCTTCACCCTTTGAAATGACTCTTTTCTGTATATATCTATTATCACTTTTCCAGGATTTCCTACCAGCTTCTCAAGAACTGAGAACAACCTATTAATGTTCAGTCTTTATTTTTTTTCAAAATATTTGGCAACATCACAACAGTTAAAAAAGTAGATATATAGATATAGATATAGATATAGATATAGATATAGATATAGATGTGTGTAGATATATACGTATCTAGATATAGATATGCCTATAGATATACCTTTGATATATATTATTTATATTTGATATATATCTCAAATATCTATATCTAGGTACCTAGATATATACACATACATACCTTTTGATATATATTATTTATGTTTGCATTTGAGATATATATCTGTATATCTATATCTATATCTATATCTATATCTATATCTATATATATCCTGATATATATATCAAGCAAAGGGGGTATCCCTTAGATATTCCGGGTTCTGGGAGAAATCTCTTAGGTGTCCCTGGGTATATAAGTGGGTCATACACATGTGGAATTGACATCTCCTCCTTCCAGAGTTACCCCAGAAAAGATGAAAAGCAATGCTGTGAAGGTCTCTAACTCTCCTGGCCTCCCCTCCACCACTCTCACTCAGATTTCAGTACAATAGGTTCAACTGGAGGACAAAAGAACTGAAATTTAAAACAAATATCATAAATATGCAAATCAGCTCGTAACTTTTTTTAAAAAATTGTAGCAAATAGTGAATTGGGGAATTTAAAATCAAAGTGACAGATTGGGGCTATCTAAACAGCCAGTTCAGATAATTTTATGTAAAAAAAAAAACAAAACTTGTATTTTGCACAACAAAGGAAAAAGAATAGAATTGACCCATTTCCAAAAGACTTCAGAGAACATTTTCATGTTATACAAATGAGAATGGATCATCTATATCCTATAATAGCATGAGAGGAGGAAAGGCTAACCCTGACCCATTTTATTTATTTTATGCCAGTATAGTATTTTATTAAGATTTTTTCAACTTTTTAATATACAAATAAATGTAAGAGTGATTCACTTATAAAGAAATTTGACTGAACTTTATTTATTTGTATCTTACCCCTTTAGGTAAGCATTGCTAGGTGTTTTAAGATAGGAAACTGGAAACTGCACAAGTAAAAAGGATAACTTAAATCATTCTGTGTCTCAATTTCATGTGGAAATTAAACTGCCATCACATAAAATCTGAGGGAGTATATGTGGTAAACAATGAGATATTTGAAAGTTCTGGGTTCAAATCCAGGATCGAACACTTCCTGGGTAATCTTGGATGAGGTCACCTCTCTGAGCCTCTGTTGTTTCCTCATTTATCAACTGCAGGTAAAATACCTCCTCCTTCCTTTCCTTGGACTACTGTGAGAATTCGGTGAAGCAACGTATGCGTGCCCATCATTTCTAGACATTCTTATAGCAACTACCCTTGGTGTGTGTGTCGTGACAGATCTGCTGCTATATTTGCTGGGCCTGAGGCAAGAGAACCAGTATGGGCCACCTTTTCTTTCTGCCTGCATCACATCCCTTCCTGCATTGTGAGGAGCTTCATGCACATGCACTGGGACCAGACTGTATACACATCCAAGCCCCAGGCGTTCTTAGAATACCCTGTAAGGCCTCGCTCCAGTGGTGCAGTCTGGTCCGGTATACCCCCCTCTAGAGATCTAGGAAGAAGGCCCATACAGAGCCGGCATGGCCTCAGGGGTGATTGGCCAGAGAATTCTAGTATCCTAAGCACTCAGTGCATGGTCCAGGTAAGACATCGACTCCAAGAGCAAACACCTTGGCCCTCCTCACCCAGGTGGAGGTGATGTGTCTGGAAGAGGGCGAGAGTGGACCTTCTAAATGCAGCCCCTGGCTGGGGAATCGTCTCACCTTCACAATTCCTGGGGACACCTTTAAGGCAATGCTCTTTCCGTCAGGTTTAATTTCTAGTTTATTTAGCATAGCATACTTAGCTAAATAATTATTCAGCATTCCCAGTTTATTTAGCATAGAATAATATTATTTTGAGGTTGGCCTGTGTGGAGGATAGGATGCTTTCAGCTGCAAGTAACTAAAACCTGTAACTTTAAAAGGCGGGGTCAGTGTTAAATAACTCATAACAAGAAATCCTGAGGTGGGGAGGGTCCATGGTGCAGTACCTAAGAGCCTCAGTGACATCATCCTGGGGTGTGTTCCCTTATGTCATCCTTGCAGTATGTTGGTTTTTTCCTCACGTTCCAGGCATCTTACCCAGATGGGACATCCACCGAAAGAAAAGGAAACATTTTCTCCCATCTGTCTCTTTTTATCACCAAGGAAAACCTTTTGATGAAATTCTTCAACAGAATTCATGTCATTGGCCAGAACTGTCAAACAACCAAGCAAAGCAAGGGGAACGGGGCCACAATGATGCGTGTACATCAGTCATGTTTCATTGGTGTCTTGCGAGGGGAGGGGAGGGTACCAGCATGGAATGAGAGGGCAAGTGACCGCAGGGTAGGCGCTCAGCTGTGTCTGCCACAGCCAATAAAGCTAGAAAGTTACTCCCCCGCCTCCGGAATGCCACACTCGGAGGCTTCCAGTGGCTGAAGAGAGTTGGGAGAGCCTTCTCAGTGTCCCCACTCCCCTTCTGTGCTCACCTCCACCCACTCCCTGGGGTGCTCCGCTCCCTGTCTTCCTGGATGAGCCGTATCAGAAGGAGCTCCCCGCAGCACTGTGTCAGGGCCTGGTTTGCTTTTTCTGAGATCAGCGTCTCAGAATAAAAGATTTTGCCAGAAAATAGCTTATTGAGTTAGGTGTTCCGATCTTGATTTCTCTTCCCTCCTGAGGGTCTCCCACTCTCTGTTATTAGATAAAGGCCCACGTCCATTCCCCACGGAAGGTCTCACCCACTGAGCCAGGCTACCGGCTCCTCTGTGGCACTGCCCTTGACTGTGAATTTCTTGTTGACTCTTTACAGTCACACTACAGATGTAAAATGCCTACTTTTCTTCCTGTCAGGTAATAGGCCCTCAACGTTTGCTCTCTTTCTTCTTTCTCCTCTAAGTATCTGAATGTCAGTGGGCCTCTTCTCCTGCACATAAAATGTACTAGATAATCAACAACTTTTCTGGTAAACTCAGGTAGTCAACCCGGTTTACAGAGGATAGTTTTACAAGATTACAAAGAACACTGCAATGCCTGAGAGCAGTAAATCAATACCCACTGATCTAAGCCCACTTTCCTTATTTTCTTCCTTCAGTCCGTGAAATAAGAGCTTCCCCGCATGTCTAAGGCCCAAACCTTTGATGTGGGTCAATGTGAAGGAAAAAATGAGTATGATGAGGTTTTTTTTAAAGATTAAAATAAAAGGAAAAACTTGGGGCCAGTGGAAATGAAACCCATGCTGACGTCTCAAAGAATAAAATCCAGCTCACCTCTGGCCTCCACCAGCTTTCTCCACGAGCTAATGAGGTGATGATTAAGAGCATGGGAGAGAGAGCAATGAAATGTGGTCATTTCCTCCAGATGAAAAGCTGGGCATGATCGGGTGTCTGTTAGCCAAATAAATTGCTGTTTAAAGTGAAAAAACTCTTGACTTCGCAAGCATAGATTCTGATTGGACTCCTATCATTACCTTTCGTAATGAAATGTTTCCCCTTCTTGCCTTCATACAGAAAATTAACCCTAAATAATATTAATGCTTTTAATTCGATATAGATTCTACTAATTCATCCTTTAAAAGTAAATCCACCTGGGGAAAATAAGGTAATATTTAATTATTTAGCAGAAATTGCTGCTGAATCTTTTCAGTGTTTCAGTTCAGAGGGTTTCTATGTAATCCTAACCGTAAGTGATGAAGTTTTTGATGCCTGGATGGAGATTTACATGTTGTTGTTTCACATGGGTACCCCTGTTGATGGTTCACAGGTTCTAAGATGTGAGTTAACTGGCAAGTCTCTACTCTCCTTTTGACTGGTAACCTGGACATAGGGTGATATTGTAATACTCTTAGAAATCCAAGATATGTATTAATCTGCATAGATTGTACTTTAACCACACTCCTGATTAGAACAGATTTTATTCTGTTTTTTGAAATGGAATAAGCTGACATGCTAAAATGCTGGGTAACAGAACACATTTATAGTATAGTTGAGGAAGCCAGTTTAGGAAAGAAAGAATCTAGCACAGCTGTGAATTCCTGGAGAAAAAAAAAACCCAGCAATGTATACTGGTATATATTGATAGGTATATCAGTAAATGTTCTCAGAAAACAGAAAAAGGAGTTGTTTTTACTATCTATTGCTATGTATGGATGTATGCCAAAACTTAATGATATAAAACAGACATTTATTGTGCTTGCAGCTTTGTGGGTTAGGAATTTGGAAAGGGTTCAGCCAGGCAGTTGGTCCCCAATCCGCATGGCATCTGCTAAGGTGGCTGGAGCTGAAGGAGCCTCTTCCAGACGGTTTCCTCATTCACATCTGGCACCTGGGTTGCGATGGCAGGAAGAGCTAGCTGCTGGTCTTGTACAGTACAGGCAGCTCTCCTTCCATGTGGCCTCCGTGTGTGGCTAACTTGAGCTTCCTCACAGCATGGTGGTCTCAAGGTAGTCTGACTTATTACATTATGGCCGGCTTCTCCCAGAGCAAGTAATCAAAGACCCAGGAAATGGAAGCCTCTTGATTCTAAACGTCCAAGCCTAAAAACTGGTGTTTCTAGCATATGAAGTTTGTTATACAAGTTACTAAGGCCTGGACAGATTCAACAGGAAGGGAATTCAACTCCACCTCTTAACATACGGTCATGTTTATTCTAGCACAGGATTGAATAAAACATCTTATGAAAAGATTCTTTATTTTACAAAATGATTCATTCCTCTTTCTTTTGCATAATGAACATTCAACAGACATTTAGAATATTATGTCACGTAAAAATACTTATTCACACCTAACTTACTAGAAACATATTACCGTACAATGCAAAGTATAAACATACACATCCCTGCTTTAGTCAGGAGCTGAAGCATACATTAGTAAAACTAGCCTTCCCATTTTGCAGAGAGATTTAAGACCTGGCAGTCACTGGGTATTTTTTCTTCCCCCAATCTGACTTCAACATCTAAAGGTCTTCCAAAAGACTTCTCTGCCAAAAATGACTGCCTCAGAATGAGGTTCTGAATATCAAAAGGTTTGCTCTAAGATTGAATTCACCCGGGCCAACGTGGGGAATCCGAAAGGAACGGCTGCTTGTCACATTAATTATGCGCTTGTCCAGTGGATCTAAGTGGGAAGAAATTCTGTGCTTGACACTGTCCAAGACAACATAAAACTACTGTTTCTCACACTGGTTTTGCCGTCTCTTTGCAGAGCGGTCAGCCCAGGAAGATCTTGGAGCATTCAGTTCTCCTTAGGTTTTCTACTCGCTGTGACGGATGGCAGACCCCAGGGCTGGGGAGTGCAGATGGAGTGTCAGCCCTGCCAAGGCAGATGGTCAACCTTGGAGGCTTAGCTCTATCTGGAGCGATATCTGAAGGGCCAGCCTCTGTAGCTCAGTACACACTGTCTGGAGCTCACAGCATGCAGCGTGCTCATAATGGCCCTCTCTGCCCGGACATCCCAGCAGCATTTGAACTGACCAAATAGAAACGGACAGGAGAGCAAGTGGAGTTTATCTAAACCTGCAGGAGGGTGTGAGGACCCACAACCATACAGAGGCTCATCACCATCGTCTGCTAAGACTGGTGCCATTGCAGCATCAGCATTAAACCAGGCGTAAATGACAAAATAAGCCCCACAGCCTTTTCATGCTATTGACCAAACAGAAACTAGGCAGTTTCTGCAGGCTTATGCAGACCGCTTTAGACCAGTTGGTCTTTGAACCGGCCCGGTTAGGCTTCTCTGTTCCTGCTCCGGGCTCAGGGCTTACAGTCCTCTCAAAGCCCTGTTTGTATGATTTCTTTTGGAGTTGTAGTATCTACCTATCTAACTCAAAGGAACACTGGATCTTGGAAAAGTCAGGTTACTTATTCAAGGTCCTACCGTTTGTTGCGAGGAGAAAGTTGTGGCAATGGGGACTTAGGATTTCTAGAAAAGCTCTCCCCTTCTATTTGGAACATATCAGACTGTGGAGAGCTCCATAGCTGCTGCTCACTACAAAATGAGGGTAGGGATTCAAACCACAAACCCCGGATTCTAAGATCATATGAGCCTAGCTCATAACTGCAAAGAGGTTTGCATGTCAACCGTGTGTCATCAAACCCAGCTGCGTTCGGAAAGAGGGCATGAAGGCCAAAGGAAAGGGATTTTCTAAAATGGAAAGCCGCTTCTTTCTTAGAAATTCTAAGGGAAGGCAAGAGAGAGGTGACAGTAAAGATATCAAGAATGTCTCAAAGCCCGACCTTTATAATATTTGTGTCAATGTAGCCATTGGCCTTGAGAATATTAAGCATTATCATATGTTACCAGGGACCAGCTGACATGAAATGTTCATAAAGAGGAGCACCCAGCAATACTGTGTGTGGCGGTGTCCTGAGCACTGAGGTGACGGCATTATACACTTGATTGCATAAGATCTACTCAAAATATTTAGGATTATTATTAAACGTATCATTTTGTGTAACCCTCACAATGACCCCGTGAAGTGGGAACTACTCTTACCCTCATTTCCAGACGAATGCAGTGTGATTTCGAGAGATTAAATGATGCGCCCAACATCCCACACTGATTAAGTGGCTGGAGGTGCAGACCTGAGCTCTTCGCCATCTACGGGACTGCCCTAATCACCGAGCCAGTGAGCTCGGAAGAGGTAACAGTTTCTGTGCTCATATTCCAACTGTTCATTGACTGGAGACTTGTGACTATCACACAAAAATTTCCGAGCCTACTTTCTACACTGGCAAATGGACGTCATGATCTATTCCATGGAGCTATTGCAAAGGTTTACAGTGCCCAACTCATCAAAAGTACTAAATAAATGCTAAACTACTAAAAAAAATATACACAAAGTCCGAACGTCTTTTTGGCATGCTGCTCTTGAAATATTGTGATTAGGTGCTTAGCAGTTAAAATAAGCTATTGAGTCATTCAAACAAATCATTTGACAAATGGGCAATAGCTAGTAAAAAGAATCTGAAATGTTTTTAACAAAATAATTAATGCAGGCAACCCTCAAAACCTAGGGACTGATTATTATATAGCTTATGGGTATCCTAATTTTTATTTCTCCCTACCCTTTGACCCAACTATTTTTTTGTCTTCTCATTATTTATTTGCCACTTAGCAGGTAATGATTTGGCAAAATTATTTAACCAAATTTTTACGCAGTTTCCTTACCTGAAATGGGTATATTTGCAAAGCCTTTATACTACGTTGAAAATAAATCGAGTTAATCCATATACGGATAAGATAACAATGACAAGCATGTAAACATTGCTTAATAAACATTAGCTACTATTATTAGCGTGATTGTAGTAATGGTACTAGGTTAGTATCCCTTGGTAATGATAATGGAAGTAAAACTCAAATTGTTTCTGCTTTCAGTCAGAATATCAGAGATGGAGAGAGAGAGAGAGAGAGAGAGAGAGAGAGATGTCTTGTATACCCACACATACACATATATGAGAGAGAAAGGAAGAGGGAGAGGAGGATGAAGAACAAAAAGAAGCCTATAATGAGAAGTTACTCTACATTTCATCCCAGAGTCACAGAGCTCATAGGTACCCATGGTCAAGATGAGAAGTCAATGCATTTAACTCTGAAGACCATGTTTCTTTCACTGGATCATGTTGTTCTCCATTAGAAGAAATTGGCTAAGAGAATTTTGCATTTGGGTGGACTTTATATATTCATATTCTCTCTCATTACAATCAGTAAGCAGGAATCTTTGGTATATTAATACCCAAATCAGCAATAGTTTTTTAAAGATATTGATCAAGGCATTTTTTTCTTATTACCCAAAAGCACATTCCGAAGAACACTTTTCTCGTAAGTCTTGCGTTAAAATAGCTAAACATGACAGTGGGGCAGTGGTGGTGGCCTGGCTTTTGGGTTGGTTTCGCAAATCAACTAGCACTGTAACCTCATTACCCTGTCTATAATTGGGGCATTTGAAGTGAGTAAATCTTAAAGCCCCTTCCTCTCTTACACCCCATAAACAAAATTAAAACCTTATCGCCTTCTACTTTTCCTGTTAACTCAAAAGTATAGAAGTACTACAGAGTCTCATTATCCAAAAATATGGCCCGTGGTTTTCCATTAAAATCCACGTGAAACAAAAATGATATTAAAAAATTCATGGGAGTTAGCATTATATTATCTGGTAGGTATATTTCTTTGCTTCGCCCTCACTCCACTTTTTTTTTTAAATAAGTAGCATGTGCACAGTAATTTTCCTTGTCATGATTCTATGCCTTCTTCATAGTGCATTTTGCCAAAGCAACATCGGACATAAATGAACATTCTCAGGTATCCTAGCAACAGGATGTGATTAATCTTACCTCTCAGCGCAGGGCAGATAAAATGCCTGCGAGGGAACGTGAACTCAGAATTGGCTACTGAGAAATTGGTAGTGCAGTGAGGGAGGCTTGATAAGATTCCATGACAGACTTTATTATACAAAGATGGAAGCATATAGAAGAAAGAGTATATTTCAGAGACAAGACTATATCTGAGTATAAAACTACATACATATGTATCACATATATATGAATGTAGTGCATGTGTATGTACGTGTGTATGTATGTGCATGTACATACATATACATACATATATGTGCTACACATACATATACACATATACGTGTGTGTGTGTGTGTATACACACACACACAATTTCCTTTCCATTAGAAGTGACCTAAAATACGATTTGTCATACAAACACCCCTCCTCATTATTGGTGAGACATCACTGGATTGTCATTTATGTGCCCATGGTTTTAAAAGATCAGAAACCATCACTGTGACTAGGGTACTGCTTCTGTACTGAGGTACAGAAATGTGCTGTAAATTGATACATATTTAATGTTCCTCCATGGAACAAAATCAACAACTTCAAGTCTAAGAGAGCTTTTAAAAATATCAATGCTCCATTTATATAAATAAGTAGTCGTGGCAGGTGGAATTTTAATGTTCAATTAAACACATTTTCTCAGAAGAAAAGTTTTCCCCACCAAATTCCATTTTTAGGAGATTACTGTCCATTTTTATTCTCACAGGAGGAGTGCCGCATCCAGGTTTAAAGAGAAGTAGGGTGCAAACCATACTTTAATGTTTTGTTTTTAAACTAGGATCTGTGATAAAATAAAGCACAGCTAAGGAAAAATGCATGTTCATGATTCTGAAAGCCTGTCTGTTATTTTGTCACCCACTTTTCTAATATAATAGTTTTCTAGGGTGTCAGTTGTAGTGTAAATATCTGATAAAAGCGCTGTTCTGGGTTGTACTTGCACTCGGTGTTGGCAGTACTAAAATTTGCTTCATGTTCTCTAGCATTTTAAGGAGGGCTGGGGCATTTCATAACTCTCTGTGTGTGCTGACTCAATCCCAAGCATTTGTGTCCCCAGCTCTGCTAGGCAGGAGGAGACAGAGAGGGGTAAAGTACACACCCCTCGCCCTAACAGAAGCCAGTTGGCGGACACACAACTAATTATGAGCCAAACGTTGGAGTTAGTACTGTGGCAGAGGTATAAATAAAGGATGAACGAGCATAGCAGAGGGCGATTAATTCTGCAGGGAGTGGAGAGTTGGGGTGGCGCAAAGCAGAAGACTTCTCAGAAGGACTGCCATCTGACTCAGCTCTAAAGGATGAACAGAGTTCTGATAGGCAGGACTGACATGTCAGGACATTCCAGGAAGCAGGGACAGCTGGCACAGGGAGTTGGGATGGGAGGTGGGATTCTTGGCATAACTGACCAGTGTTCTGTATGGTGCTTGAGGGATGGTAGAGAAGGTAAGTGGTGGCCAAATCTTCCGGGGTCATCAATTTCACATTAGGGCATGTGGATTTTAATCTTTAGTAGTGATCCAACTCAAGGACGGAAAAGCCATCCATAAAATCAATGAAATCAGTTACGGGTGTGTAGAAAATAACCCCAGGAAGAAAGTTAGTGTCACGTTTGTGAACGAGGGCAGTGGTAGTGAGAAAGGAGAGTATAGATCCAAGGGCCTGTACAGGGAGAATGGAGTGAGGTGAGGATCGTATTAGGTGTGGACATTGAGTGAATGGGAGAAGCTGGTGACTCTGAGGCTTCATGTTTGGGGGCCTGAGCAGACTGGAGGACAGCTCCAAACACGAGCAGTTCTGCAGGGAAACACAATGATTCAAGTTCAGGATATGTGTTATAGTGCCGTATTAAACACAGATAGAGATTTCCAGTAGGCCTAAAATCTAGGTAGATTTGGAGCTAGAGATATGGGTGTCAGAATCATCTCTTTCTTTCTTTTTTTTAATGTTTATTTATTTATTTAGAGAGAAAGAGCACATGAGCAAGAAAGGGGAAGAGAAAGAGAGAGCGGGAAAGAGAGAGAGGGAATCCCAAGCAGGCTCCAAGCTGTCAACACAGAGCCCAATGCAGAGCCTGAACCCACAAACCATGAGATCATGACCTGAGCCAAAACCAAGAATCAGATACTTAACCAATTCAGCCCCCCAGACACCCTCAGAGCCATCTCTTTGTATAAGGGCACACTGAAAGAATGAGGGGCAAGATAACCCTCATTTGGGGCAAGATAAAGGGACTAAACAAGAAACCTAGAGGGTCATCTCCAGTTAAGCAATATTCTCTGTATCTCTTAATCAACACCATGGTGTCTTAACTAGTTTTTTATTTTTCTAGTTTGCTGTCTAGTGTATATGTAATTAAGAAGAGAAATCTAAATTGATTCCTGTAACAGAACTAATAGCATAATAAAACCAAGAAATAACATTTGTATAGCACTCTTCGGTTTACAGAGCCCTTGCATACGACACAGGGGCAGAGGACTATTTAAGGTCTCAGGGAAAAACCGTTACAGCAAGGCCTTCCAGCCTCCCTTCTGAAACATTGAACCCCAATATCTTGTGTGAGTTTCCATTTCTTGCTGGCTCTGCATATGGAATTATTTACTCCTCACCACATTCCAGAGAAACAGGATCTGATCCTCATTCTACAGAAAGAAAGTCAGGGAGACTGACTTATTTGCCACCAGTTATATCACTGGTGTAGGAAGTTATATCACTGTTATATCACTGTTATATCACTGTTATATCACTGTTGTGTAGGAAGTGATCAACTAACCTAGACTTCCATAATAAAATTACTGTATAACAATTTACCCAAAACATAGCAGCTGAAACCAACAATAAACATCTAGCGTGTCATACATTTTCTCTGGCATGGCTAACTGGATGGTTCTGGGGCAGGGCCTCCCATGCAACGGCAGTCAAGGGGTCAGCAAGAGCTGCGGCCATCTAAAGGTTTGAATGAGGCTGGTGGACAGACTGCTCATGAGCCTGGGGAGTTGGTGCTGATAGCTGGCAGGAAGCCTCAGTTCCTTGTCACATGAGCCTCTCCATAGGGTTACTTGAATGTCCCCGTAACCTATTATCTAGCTCCCCTCAGAGAGAGTGATCCGAGAGAGCTAGATGGAAACCACAATGGTTTTAAGGCCCAACCTTGGAAGTCACATTCCATCATTTCTGCAAAATCCTCTTGATTACACAAGTCAGTCTAAATCAGTATGGGAGGGCACGACACAAGGACACAGTTACCAGGAGGACCAGAAAGACAATGGTCTTTGGGAGTATCTTGAGACTGAGTATCACACCATATTATTTATCCCTAATACTCTCATTGTCAACTTTCAGAATTTATGACTCATTCTTCTGCAAATTAAAGACTTTCCAAAGAGATGTTTGTCTGAAAACATTTTATAATTCAGGACTCAAATAACATTTTTTAAATTTGTGAAAATGTTTGAGGCCTCTAGTATAGAACAATTGGTAATCAAATAGTAAACAGTTGCTTGCCTGATTAAAAAAAAAAATAAATGAGGAGGTACCTCCATCACACTTGGTAATGAATGAAGCCTTTAAGTGGACTACTCATGTCATTTATCTGTTTGAATCATTGAAATAAATCGTATCAAACAAGACCTCTGGAAATCACCTAAATGAATAGAATGTGCCATTAATCAAAATGCCAGTTAGATGAATTCTGTGCTTTTGGCGGCTGCATGAGAAAAAGGTTATACATTCTCCACCTTATGTTTTAGGATTTTAAAAGACAGGAAAGGCTGGTAGAAAAACTTAGATAAAGTTTACATGCCGTTTGCGTGTTTTGCACACCCTCTCAGTAACTAGCTCCATCTGTGAAATCTTGAAAGGTGACAAGAAAGCGATGGCCAGAGGGTGCCCTCGCTTGCCCATCACAAAACCAAGGCTCTCACCTCCACAGTGTTGTTGCCACACAGCAGTGCCCTGAGCAGAGTTCCTTATCTAAACCTGTAACCATGACGAAGCATCCCCTAGCCCGGGTTTTCTTCTGCTCAGGCTGTTGCCCGAATCGCATTCATTTATGGGCTGCCAGATTTCATGAACAAGAAGCCATATCCTCAGCCTTGTCTTCCTCACCACCCCCTACTCCTCAGGCTCTCAGAGTGTCTTGTGTTCCCCGCCCCCGCTCTGCTAAACCTGCTCTCTCACAATGAACCCAAAAGATTCCGATGCTGTGGGTGCCCTCCATACTTCCTAAATTTATCTGTGGCGCACGGTTCTGTGCTCTGTTGATCTCCATGGATCTCTGCTGCTTCTTCTCATGGCCCTACATCTCAAAATAGAAGTAGCAGTTTTGTTCTCTTGGTCACTATCCTCAGCCTCGTCCTCTGTGCCACCTGCCTTTCTGTTCCCATTCCCCACCTCAGGTCCAGCTGTCTTCTCAAAATGGACCTTTTCTGCATCCGTAACTTAGATTTTCATCTCTCTCCCAGGCCCCATGTCTCTGTAAGACTTCAAACTCAGTAAGTCTAAAACTGAACCAGTCATCCCCATGCCCCCATCCCATTTTACCATTCCCCCACATTGCATCACCATGCCCAAAGTCACCTAGATAGCCATTCATCTCGACCTTTACTTCTCCCTTGCACTTCACATTTTGTAACTCCCTGGGCCTTCTAAGTCCTGCCCTCCTACCTCCCTCTTCCTGCTGCCATACTCAGTCCATCATCTCTTGCCTAAGCTCTAAGATAGCCATCTATGCAAAACCATAGTTCCTAAAGCAAGCTTTAAACATGGCACTTGCTCAAATAGCCTTGTCTTGTATAACCCATACTATTTCTTTTAATGATCACCAGTACTTTCCCTGTTTCAAATTTCCCAGATCACATGTATCTTTTGAGGCCCAAATCAAATATCACTTTCTCCTTAACTTCGAGGGCACCCCTTTATTTCCTGAACTAATCACTTCATCCTCTCATATCTTTAGACAGTTTGTACCTTTTGGGGCACATCTCATCTCACATTGCATTGTCTGTCCTTTATCTCCCCAAATAGGTTGTAAGAGGCCTTGATCTTATTTAACTCGGGTGTTTATCCCCACAGTTTGTGCTATGGGGATTTGATCCTTGTAAGTTTATTGTTGAGTAAATGACTCTTACTAACAAGATTTTTAAAACCCAGCAGCATGTTTTATTTAATGCATCCTCATTTCTTGTTGATTTTCATAAATTGGATTGAGAGCATTTTTCATCCCCTTCAACTATGCCCATGCCCGTCATCTCTAGAAGCATCTTGGACACAGCTGAGGAGTGATTATGTTTGGAAATTGCCATAAGCGGGGTTTCCTCTTAGTTACACCTTGTTCTCATGGACCCACTCTGTAACTGACCTGCCACTTCTCATTTCAGGGAGAGTGGAGAAGAAAAGAGAACAAAAAGCAACCTCAGGTAAGATTTGGACTAATTAGCTGCAATTATTTCCTGTTTTTACTTTCAGCTTTTTAAAAAAAAATCTATTTGCAATTGAATATTCTAAAACCCACACTAAAAAAGTAATGGTTTATGGTCCTACAATTGATTGACATTAAATTAATTAAAATAAATTAATACATTTATCTTTTTCACTTTCACATCAATCATGTCCTTCCCATTCTCTCACTGTATTCAAAAGAAAATGAGAGAGAATGTGATTTTTTTCATCATTCCCTATTAAAAGGTGAATCTTATAACCGCCAACTTTAAAAATTGGAATTGTAACAGTTGACAACCATTTTATTTGCCCAAATATCTGTGAATCTTAATTATTTGTCTTAAAACCATTTATGGAGGCAATTTTTTCAGGATAGTGTTGACTGCTTAACCAAAAAGAATTCTTAAATTTTGGAGGGATTTTAAGAATTATTCCATTCCTAAATTCTAGTGTATATCCAGAAGTGAGTGATGTTTTGACACAGTGCCATTGTGCATAGTAGGGGCCCCTATTTGCACACTGATAAATTTTTAAATTCCAGATTTGCATTACTTGGTTTTTGGCTTAAAGTCATGAAATATGATAAAATTTAATGTATGAACTAAATCTTTGCAAAAGTGCAATCTTCCAGCTTCCGGTGCCCTAAAATTGCCGGTAATCCTAGGGAATTCTAATTTGGCCTATTTACCTGTGCCCACCACCCTTCCCAAGTGTCTACCAATCCATTATCGTATGATATGTGAGGGCTGCCAATGTAAAGACACATATTTCCCAACCACCATTTTCTTTTAGTTGCATTTTTTTTGTCTGGTAACAAGAAAAAATGTATTTGTTTGTTTGTAATGTGTGTGTTCAAACAGTGTAGTCAATAGAAGATAAAAATCCGAATTAATCAAAAATGTATAAACAACCTCAGCCCCTGTCCCTTTTCTCCTTCTCAATCTTAGCATTCATCCTAGACAACTGAGCAATGGACTCTTTGTATGACTACCCTCTTAAATGTTATTGTTTGCATTCTCTTTGTGGATCTTTTAAAGCCTGATCATTAATATCAAAAACAAAAAAAAAAAAATGTGAAGGCAAGAAAATGTCTTTTCTCCTCACGGATGTGATTACCTCCATAATTGCTCCTTGGGGGAAGATTATTTATACTGTTTCTAAAATGCTGTTGTTATGATTCTATAGATACTGGCTTAAAGAAACTTTATAGTTTGAGAGAAAGCTAAATTGGCCACAGTGGTAAACCAGATGTCTCTTTAAGTTCCCTTTGTATTCGTGGATTCTAATATTCTGTGTGACCAAAGGTGACACAAAGAGCTAGAGACAAAAGCAGGACAAGAACTCTGGTTCCTTGACTCCTTATTCTTTCCAGTGTCTCATCATCCTGACCTTTCCTTACAAATCAAAGCACCAGTCACTTCAATACCATGTTGAATTTCTAGCTTAATAAAATATTTTTCAACAATTGGAAAATCTTTTTAAGGCAACAAGGTCTTCGCAGGGAACACTAGTCACCAGGGTTATGAGGAAACTCCTTTTATTAACAGAACTAATCTACTTCAACTGATGCACAGCTTGTCAGTGTGTCTGATTTTTGGGAGAAAGTGAAAGAAACTTATGAGAAAGTGAAGTCAAAGATACTAAATAGGGGTGCCTGGGTGGCTCAGTCAGTTAAGCGTCTGACTCTTGATATAGGCTCAGGTCATGATCTCACAGTGGTGAGATCCAGCCCTGTGTCAGGCTTGCATTGGGCATGGAGCCTGCTTAAGATTCCCTGTCTCCCTCTCCTTCTGCTTCTCTCTCTCTCTCTCTCTCTCTCTCCCTGTCTCTCTCTGTTTCAAAAAAAAAGTAGTTAATGGACAGAGTTCAAATTATTGGGGAAATTTTCTAGACTCCTCATCATTTCAAAGAACACAAATCCAGTCCTCACAAAATCTATATTTGCAAAGATGGTCTGAGTTTTCAAAATTGAGACCTAACCTTCGCCAACGTAGTCATAAATATCACCATCTTCAGTTTGTGATACTAGTTTGACTATATGTGTCTTTAGATATCAAGAATGTCATGGGCATTCCTGCTGCTGACATCCTGCAAGGACTTCTTTGTGTCACTTGTTATTCATTCTGCTCAGATTCTGCATCCTGCCCGCTGAATTAGACAATGCTTCCACATCCTCTTGTTTGTAGCAGATCCATCTCTTGGCTGTGGGAGATCAGCATTAGTTCCTGGACCCTTTCAGTCTATTCCATTGTGTTGTGCTAGTCGTGATGGAAACCAAAGAATATAGAAAAAGTGTTGTAGACAAAAATGTTACCCGTTAAAACAAGGGACTTCCAGGGCCCTTACTTTTTGATTGGTTAAGGTTGGTTAATTCTTTTTTTTCTTTTTTTTTTTTTTTTATATATATGAAATTTATTGTCAAATTGGTTTCCATACAACACCCAGTGCTCATCCCAAAAGGTGCCCTCCTCAATACCCATCACCCACACTCCCCTCCCTCCCACCCCCCATCAACCCTCAGTTTGTTCTCAGTTTTTAACAGTCTCTTATGCTTTGGCTCTCTCCCACTCTAACCTCTTTTTTTTTTTTTTTCCTTCCCCTCCCCCATGGGTTCCTGTTTAGTTTCTCAGGATCCACATAAGAGTGAAACCATGTGGTATCTGTCTTTCTCTGTATGGCTTATTTCACTTAGCATCACACTCTCCAGTTCCATCCACGTTGCTACAAAAGGCCATATTTCATTTTTTCTCATTGCCACATAGTACTCCATTGTGTATATATACCACAATTTCTTTATCCATTCATCAGTTGATGGACATTTAGGCTCTTTCCATAATTTGGCTATTGTTGAGAGTGCTGCTATAAACATTGGGGTACAAGTGCCCCTATGCATCAGTACTCCTGTATCCCTTGGATAAATTCCTAGCAGTGCTATTGCTGGGTCATAGGGTAGGTCTATTTTTAATTTTCTGAGGAACCTCCACACTGCTTTCCAGAGCGGCTGCACCAATTTGCATTCCCACCAACAGTGCAAGAGGGTTCCCGTTTCTCCACATCCTCTCCAGCATCTATAGTCTCCTGATTTGTTCATTTTGGCCACTCTGACTGGCGTGAGGTGATACCTGAGTGTGGTTTTGATTTGTATTTCCCTGATAAGGAGCGACACTGAACATCTTTTCATGTGCCTGTTGGCCATCCGGATGTCTTCTTTAGAGAAGTGTCTATTCATGTTTTCTGCCCATTTCTTCACTGGGTTATTTGTTTTTCGGGTGTGGAGTTTGGTGAGCTCTTTATAGATTTTAGATACTAGCCCTTTGTCTGATATGTCATTTGCAAATATCTTTTCCCATTCCGTTGGTTGCCTTTTAGTTTTGTTGGTTGTTTCCTTTGCTGTGCAGAAGCTTTTTATCTTCATAAGGTCCCAGTAATTCACTTTTGCTTTTAATTCCCTTGCCTTTGGGGATGTGTCGAGTAAGAGATTGCTACGGCTGAGGTCAGAGAGGTCTTTTCCTGCTTTCTCCTCTAAGGTTTTGATGGTTTCCTGTCTCACATTTAGGTCCTTTATCCATTTTGAGTTTATTTTTGTAAATGGTGTGAGAAAGTGGTCTAGTTTCAACCTTCTGCATGTTGCTGTCCAGTTCTCCCAGCACCATTTGTTAAAGAGGCTGTCTTTTTTCCATTGGATGTTCTTTCCTGCTTTGTCAAAGATGAGTTGGCCGTACGTTTGTGGGTCTAGTTCTGGGGTTTCTATTCTATTCCATTGGTCTGTGTGTCTGTTTTTGTGCCAATACCATGCTGTCTTGATGATGACAGCTTTGTAGTAGAGGCTAAAGTCTGGGATTGTGATGCCTCCTGCTTTGGTCTTCTTCTTCAAAATTCCTTTGGCTATTCGGGGCCTTTTGTGGTTCCATATGAATTTTAGGATTGCTTGTTCTAATTTCAAGAAGAATGCTGGTGCAATTTTGATTGGGATTGCATTGAATGTGTAGATAGCTTTGGGTAGTATTGACATTTTGACAATATTTATTTTTCCAATCCATGAGCAGGGAATGTCTTTCCATTTCTTTAAATCTTCTTCAATTACCTTCATAAGCTTTCTATAGTTTTCAGCATACAGATCCTTTACATCTTTGGTTAGATTTATTCCTAGGTATTTTATGCTTCTTGGTGCAATTGTGAATGGGATCATTTTCTTTATTTGTCTTTCTGTTGCTTCATTGTTAGTGTATAAGAATGCAACTGATTTCTGTACATTGATTTTGTATCCTGCAACTTTGCTGAATTCATGTATCAGTTCTAGCAGACTTTTGGTGGAGTCTATCGGATTTTCCATGTATAATATCATGTCGTCTGCAAAAAGCGAAAGCTTGACTTCATCTTTGCCAATTTTGATGCCTTTGATTTCCTTTTGTTGTCTGATTGCTGATGCTAGAACTTCCAGCACTATGTTAAACAACAGCGGTGAGAGTGGGCATCCCTGTCGTGTTCCTGATCTCAGGGAAAAAGCTCTCAGTTTTTCCCCGTTGAGGATGATGTTAGCTGTGGGCTTTTCATAAATGGCTTTTATGATCTTTAAGTATGTTCCTTCTATCCCGACTTTCTCAAGGGTTTTTATTAAGAAAGGGTGCTGGATTTTGTCAAAGGCCTTTTCTGCATCGATTGACAGGATCATATGGTTCTTCTCTTTTTTTTTGTTAATGTGATGTATCACGTTGATTGATTTGCGAATGTTGAACCAGCCCTGCATCCCAGGAATGAATCCCACTTGATCATGGTGAATAATTCTTTTTATATGCTGTTGAATTCGATTTGCTAGTATCTTATTGAGAATTTTTGCATCCATATTCATCAGGGATATTGGCCTGTAGTTCTCTTTTTTTACTGGGTCTCTGTCTGGTTTAGGAATCAAAGTAATACTGGCTTCATAGAAGGAGTCTGGAAGATTTCCTTCCCTTTCTATTTCTTGGAATAGCTTGAGAAGGATAGGTATTATCTCTGCTTTAAACGTCTGGTAGAACTCCCCTGGGAAGCCATCTGGTCCTGGACTCTTCTTTGTTGGGAGATTTTTGATAACCGATTCAATTTCTTCGCTGGTTATGGGTCTGTTCAAGCTTTCTCTTTCCTCCTGATTGAGTTTTGGAAGAGTGTGGGTGTTCAGGAATTTGTCCATTTCTTCCAGGTTGTCCAATTTGTTGGCATATAATTTTTCATAGTATTCCCTGATAATTGTTTGTATCTCTGAGGGATTGGTTGTAATAATTCCATTTTCATTCATGATTTTATCTATTTGGGTCATCTCCCTTTTCTTTTTGAGAAGCCTGGCTAGCGGTTTGTCAATTTTGTTTATTTTTTCAAAAAACCAACTCTTGGTTTCGTTGATCTGCTCTACAGTTTTTTTAGATTCTATATTGTTTATTTCTGCTCTGATCTTTATTATTTCTCTTCTTCTGCTGGGTTTAGGCTGCCTTTGCTGTTCTGCTTCTATTTCCTTTAGGTGTGCTGTTAGATTTTGTATTTGGGATTTTTCTTGTTTCTTGAGATAGGCCTGGATTGCAACGTATTTTCCTCTCAGGACTGCCTTCGCTGCGTCCCAAAGCGTTTGGATTGTTGTATTTTCATTTTCGTTTGTTTCCATATATTTTTTGATTTCTTCTCTAATTGCCTGGTTGACCCACTCATTCGTTAGTAGGGTGTTCTTTAACCTCCATGCTTTTGGAGGTTTTCCAGACTTTTTCCTGTGGTTGATTTCAAGCTTCATAGCATTGTGGTCTGAAAGTATGCATGGTATAATTTCAATTCTTGTAAACTTATGAAGGGCTGTTTTGTGACCCAGTATATGATCTATCTTGGAGAATGTTCCATGTGCACTCGAGAAGAAAGTATATTCTGTTGCTTTGGGATGCAGAGTTCTAAATATATCTGTCAAGTCCATCTGATGCAATGTCTCATTCAGGGCCCTTGTTTCTTTATTGACCGTGTGTCTAGATGATCTATCCATTTCTGTAAGTGGGGTGTTAAAGTCCCCAGCAATTACCACATTCTTATCAATAAGGTTGCTTCTGTTTATGAGTAATTGTTTTATATATTTGGGGGCTCCGGTATTCGGCGCATAGACATTTATAATTGTTAGCTCTTCCTGATGGATAGACCCTGTAACTATTATATAATGTCCTTCTTCATCTCTTGTTACAGCCTTTAGTTTAAAGTCTAGTTTGTCTGATATAAGTATGGCTACTCCAGCTTTCTTTTGGCTTCCAGTAGCATGATAAATAGTTCTCCATCCCCTCACTCTCAATCTAAAGGTGTCCTCAGGTCTAAAATGAGTCTCTTGTAGACAGCAAATAGATGGGTCTTGTTTTTTTATCCATTCTGATACCCTATGTCTTTTGGTTGGCGCATTTAATCCGTTTACATTCAGTGTTATTATAGAAAGATACGGGTTTAGAGTCATTGTGATGTCTGTATGTTTTATGCTTGTAGTGATGTCTCTGGTACTTTGTCTCACAGGGTCCCCCTTAGGATCTCTTGTAGGGCTGGTTTAGTGGTGACAAATTCCTTCAGTTTTTGTTTGTTTGGGAAGACCTTTATCTCTCCTTCTATTCTAAATGACAGACTTGCTGGATAAAGGATTCTCGGCTGCATATTTTTGCTGTCTAGCACCCTGAAAATCTCGTGCCAATTCTTTCTGGCCTGCCAAGTTTCAAAAGAGAGATCAGTCACGAGTCTTATAGGTCTCCCTTTATATGTGAGGGCACATTTACCCCTTGCTGCTTTCAGAATTTTCTCTTTATCCTTGTATTTTGCCAGTTTCACTATGATATGTCGTGCAGAAGATCGATTCAAGTTACGTCTGAAGGGAGTTCTCTGTGCCTCTTGGATTTCAATGCCTTTTTCCTTCCCCAGTTCAGGGAAGTTCTCAGCTATAATTTCTTCAAGTACCCCTTCAGCACCTTTCCCTCTCTCTTCCTCCTCTGGGATACCAATTATGCGTATATTATTTCTTTTTAGTGTATCACTTAGTTCTCTAATTTTCCCCTCATACTCCTGGATTTTTTTATCTCTCTTTTTCTCAGCTTCCTCTTTTTCCATAACTTTATCTTCTAGTTCACCTATTCTCTCCTCTGCCTCTTTCATCCGAGCCGTGGTGGTTTGCATTTTGTTTTGCATTTCCTTTAAAGCGTTTTTCAGCTCCTCGTGACTGTTCCTTAGTCCCTTGATCTCTGTAGCAAGAGATTCTCTGCTGTCCTGTATACTGCTTTCCAGCCCAGCGATTAATTTTATGACTATTATTCTAAATTCACTTTCTGTTATATTATTTAAATCCTTTTTGATCAGCTCATTAGCTGTTGTTATTTCCTGGAGATTCTTCTGAGGGGAATTCTTCCGCTTGGTCATTTTGGATAGTCCCTGGTGTGGTGAGGACCTGCAGGGCACTTCCCCTGTGCTGTGGTGTATAACTGGAGTTGGTGGGCGGGGCCGCAGTCAGACCTGATGTCTGCCCCCAGCCCACCGCTGGGGCCACAGTCAGACTGGTGTGTGCCTTCTCTTCCCCTCTCCTAGGGGCGGGATTCACTGTGGGGTGGGGTGGCCCGTCTGGGCTACTTGCACACTGCCAGGCTTGTGATGCTGGGGATCTGGCGTATTAGCTGGGGTGGGAAGGCAAGGTGCACGGTGGCGGGGGGGGGGGGGGGCAGGCTTAGCTCGCTTCTCCTTAGGTGATCCACTTCAGGAGGGGCCCTGTGGCAGCCGGAGGGAGTCAGATCCGCTGCCGGAGGTTTGGCTCCGCAGAAGCACAGAGTTGGGTGTTTGCGCGGAGCGAGCAATTTCCCTGGCCGGAACCGGTTCCCTTTGGGATTTTGGCTGGGGGATGGGCGGGGGAGATGGCGCTGGCGAGCGCCTTTGTTCCCCGCCAAACTGAGCTCTGTCGTCCGGGGGCTCCGCAGCTCACCCTCCCTTTGTCCTCCAGCCTTCCCGCTTCCCGAGCAGAGCTGTTAACTTATGACCTCCCAGACGCTAAGTCGCGCTTGCTGTCTGAACACAGTCCGTCAGGCCCCTCCGCTTTTGCAAGCCGGACTCGGGGGCTCTGCTTGGCTGGCGAGCCGCCCCTCCGCCCCGGCTCCCTCCCGCCAGTCCGTGGAGCGCGCACCGCCTCGCCGCCCTTCCTACCCTCTTCCGTGGGCCTCTCGTCTGCACTTGGGTCCGGTGACTCCGTTCTGCTAATCCTCTGGCGGTTTTCTGGGTTATTTAGGCAGGTGTAGGTGGAATCTAAGTGATCAGCAGGACGCGCGGTGAGCCTAGCGTCCTCCTACGCCGCCATCTTCCCCTCCTCTAAGGTTGGTTAATTCTTTAAGGAATCATGGACTAAGATGAAAGTTACAGAGGTAAGTTTTTACTCAGGATAAAAAATAATTTCATAACAAGGAAACCTCACCAGGACTGGAAAGAATGAGATTATGTTAGTAGAACTGTACAGAGGTTGGGCCACCACCAGTAAGGAATGGTAATAAATAAGAGCTTCATGAAGGATTTGGTTAGATCATTGCTAAGGTGCTTTTCAATTTTGCATCTATGATTCTACTCACCATTATTACTTTATTGAAATGACTATGTGTATCTGGATCAACACACACACACACACACACACACACACACACATAATGGTTCACATTTCATTATATAACCGAATGAATTATGTTCCAAAGCTTAAGCTTAATTAGTTTGAACTGAGTGGCTCAGGAAAACATATAGCCAGTGGGGCTAAGACTATAGAGTGATACTCTCCTGTAGTCAATTTAGCTTCTTTTTGGGAGAAAATTGTTTCACCCTTATTGCAACCCTGGCCGTACATTCAAATATGATGTTCTTCTTGAATTTAGCTATTTGGGTTGATAAAGAATATTAAAAATATATGGTAATATAATGATAAGTAAGGAAAATATCAGGAGACAGGTTCCTGATATCATCAATTATCTATTTGCCCATGATTTTTTAATGACCCGATTTCTTTACTAGAAAAATGGAAAAAAATGATCAGCTGTATTCCACAGATTTTATATAAAAACTCAATTTAATTTAAGAATTTTAACTTATGAAAGGAAAGACCCCTTTTTGGATCAAGGAACTCTTGATATTAAAAAACAACACAACAAAAAATACAAAGAAGAATCCTCACAGAGAAAGGTGCTTCATAAGCATGGTTTAGAAGAAATATATTAATTAGAAAGCTTACTAAAGTAGACTATAGAGAAACCATCTGTTAAATATATACTGATCCAGATTTTTCCAAGTAAGAGAACACTTTCAACTCTAGTTAACTGTTAAGTAAAGAATAGTCCTGGTGGGCCAGAGAATGGATTTGTAGGTAGAGATGATAATGAGTATTTTTAAATGAAGTTGCATACTTTTTATTTATGACATTAGATCATCCCTAAAGTTGGAGAGGTTTGTTCATTTTCATTATTTGCAAAAAGTTACCAGTAAGGAAGAACAAGCTTATTTTCTTCTCAACTCAAAAGGTGAAATTTATTAACGAAAATTCAGCAAATGGTAGAACATCTGCTTTGCAAGCTCAGTTCCTTGTTGCTTACTTTGTGACTGTGCTTTTCACTTCTTTGAAAGTGTCCTTTCAAAGAAAAGTTTAGGAAAAGTCCTAAAACATCAATAGCACCTCAGTTTTTAAGACTTTCAACACACATTTAACATGCACTCATTCAAGATTTTAAAAAATAGTTAAATAAATATGACAAGGATGTCCCCTTTCACCACTATTGTTCAACATAGTGTTGGATGTCCTAGCCTTGGAAATCAGAAAACAAAAAGAAATGAAAGGCATCCAACTCAGCAAGGAAGAAGTCAAATTTTCACTCTTTATAGACAACATGATACTCTATGTGGAAAACCCAAAAGATTCCACCAAAAAACTGCTGTAACAGATACATGAATTCAGCAAATTCTCAGGATATAAGATCAACATACAGAAATCAGTTACATTTTTATATAACAATAATGAAGCAGCAGAAAGAGAAATCAAGGAATTGATCCATTTACAATTGCACAGAAACCATAAAATATCTAGGAATAAACTTAACTAAAGAGGCAAAAGATCTATACTCTGAAAACTATAGAAAACTTATGAAAGAAATTGAAGAAGACACAAAGAAATGGAAAAACATTCCATGCTCATGGATTGGAAGAACAAATATTGTTAAAATGTTGATACTGCCCAAAGCCATCTATACATTCAGTGTAATCCCTATCAAAATAACACCAGCATTCTTCACAGAGCTAAAGCAAACAATCCTAAAATTTGTATGGAACTGCAAAAGACCCTGAATAGCCAAAGCGATCCTGAAAAAGAAAACCAAAGCTGGAGACATCACAATTCTGGACTTCAAGCTATATTACAAAGTTGTAATCATCCAGACAGCACATAGATCAATGGAACAGAATAGAGAACCCAGAAATGGACCCACAAACATATGGCCAACTAATCTCCAACCAAGCAAGAAGGAGTATCCATTGGACAAAAGACAGTCTCTTCAGCAGCAAGTGGTGCTGGGAAAACTGGACAGCGATAGGCAGAATGATGAACCACTTTCTTACACCATACACAAAAATAAACTCAAAATGGACGAAAGACCAAAATATAAGACAGGAAACCATCAAAATCCTAGAGGAGAAAACAAGCAACAACCTCTTTGTCCTCGGCTGCAGCAACTTCTTACTTGATATGTCTTCAGAGGCAAGGGAAACAAAAGCAAAAATGGACTATTGGGACTTCATCAAGACAAAAACCTTCTGCACAGCAAAAGGAACAATCAACAAAACTAAAAAGCAACTGACAGATGGGGGAAGATATTTGCAAATGACATATCATATAAATGGTTAGTATCCAACATGTATAAAGAACTTACCAAACTCAACACCCAAAAACCAAATAATCCAGTGAAGAAATGGGCAAAAGACATGAAGAGACAGTTTTCCAAAGAAGACATCCAGATGGCTAAAAGACACATGAAAAGATGCTCAATATCACTCATCATCAGGGAAATACAAATCAAAATTACAATGAGATACCACCTCACACTGGTCAAAATGGCTAAAATTAACAACTCAGGAAACAACAGATATTGATGAGGATGTGGAGAAAGGGGAACACATTTGCCTTGCTGGTGGGAATGCAAACTGGCGCAGCCACTTAATTTCTTTCCTCAAAAAATTAAAAATAGAGGGGTGCCTGGGTGACTCAATCAGTTAAGCATCCGACTTTGACTCAGGTCATGATCTCATGGTTTGTGGATTCATGCCCCACATTGGGCTTTGTGCAGACAGCTCAGAACCTGGAGCCTACTTTGGATTCTGTGTCTCCCTCTCTGCCCGCCCCCACTCACATTCTCTCTCTCTCTCTCTCTCTCTCTCTCAAATAAATAAACATTTAAAAAACTAAAAATAGAGCTACCCTATGACTCAGCAATTGCACTACCAGGTATTTGTCCAAAAGATACAAAAATGTTGATTCAAAGGGTCACATGCACCCCAATATTTATAGCAGAATTATCAACAATAGCCATATTATGGAAAGAGCCCAAATGTCCATCAACTGACAAATAGATAAAGAAGATGTGATATATATATACAATGGAATATTACTTGGCAATCAAAAAGAATGAAATCTTGCCATTTGCAACCCCATGGATGGAATTAGAATGTATTAGGCTAAGTGAAATAAATCACTCAGAGAAAGGTAAATATATGATTTCACTCATCTGTGGAATTTAAGAAACAAAACAGATGAACATAGGAGAAGGGAAAGAAAAATAAGATGAAAACAGAGAGGGAGGCAAACCAAAAGAGACTCTTAAATACAGAGAACAAACAGGGTTGCTGGAGGGGAGGTAGGTGGGGGGATGGGCTAAATGGGTGATGGGCATTAAGGAGGGGCACTTGTTGGGATAAGCATTGGGTGTTAGATGAAAGTGATGGATCACTAAATTCTACTCCTGAAATCATTATTACACTATATGTTAACTAACTTAGATTTAAATAAAATTTTAAAAAGTAGTTAAATAGATAACAATAAATTTTTCCATCTGTATGATAATAACATGTTCACTTTATTTTATGTTACTCACTTATTAAATGCAGATTTTCAAGTGGATTCACATTTAGCATTTTTTTCTCTATACTATTACTATTTTTGCAGTGGTTTTGCCTTAGTTCCTATACCCTGTCAAAAAACCCTCAAAAATAAGCATGAGAAGACCTAATTTGTTATTGTTTTAATTATTGGTGACCAATATTAAACATTTGAAGTTAATAGGCAAATCCTGTTAGGACAAATACATTTAAATAAATTATTATTATTTAAAAGCCCGTAATTTAAGAATAATGAGAATCATTATTTCAGTTAGGATCAA
This sequence comes from Lynx canadensis, assembly GCF_007474595.2. Classification (NCBI taxonomy): domain Eukaryota; kingdom Metazoa; phylum Chordata; class Mammalia; order Carnivora; family Felidae; genus Lynx; species Lynx canadensis. Next base: position 45,150,083 of record NC_044314.2, read on the forward strand.
GCCTGAAAATGTGTATCTTCCTAACTTGTTCACAGTTACAAAATCCCTTCACACTCAATAATCCTGTATTGTATATTTGAAAGTTGCTGACCAAGTAGATCATAAAAGTTCTCATCATAAGAAGAAATAAAAAGATATTGTAACTATGTGTGGTGACAGATATTAAGTAGATTTATTATGGTGATTATTTTACAATGTATATAAATATCAAATCATTATATTGTATACCTGAAACTAATACAATGTTGCACTTCACTTATATCTCAATTAAAAAAAAAAAAAAAGCTCTTGCCTTGACAAGACATCTCATTTGGTGCCACAAAGGCTCATTTCTTAGTTGATACATTGAGTTTGCTAAACTTTTTTGTGGTCCACATTTTGTGCTTGATATTGTATATGATGTTGAATGAGATACAGTGTTTATGTCCTCAATTCATTCACTTTAAGCTGGGGAAGCAAAGTAAGGACAGATGATTATAGTACAGTGAAGAGTGCCTGTTAGAGAATTACTGGGTGTCACGAGGGTGTCAAAGAAGGCTTCCAGGAGGAGGGGTGACTGGAGCTTACCAGGTAGAAAAGGGGAAAGGGGTGTCTGTCCAGAGAGACAAAGACAAGAAAAGGCATGGTCTCTTGAGAGTCCAGTCAATGGTTTAATAAGACTGGAGCACAGTCATAAGCAGACAAGAGGCAGGACATGTGGCCAAAGAGGTTGGCATGAGCCAAAATCAACAGGGGACATTATGCAATTCCATGCAGTTGGGACTTATGCAGTAGGTGTTGCATGCCAATGACGTGCAAGGAATTACATGATCTGTTTGCATTTTATAGAAATCCTTCCAGAGGAAGTATGGCTTGGAAGGGGAATTCGCTAGGGGCAGGGAAATCAGGTGGTATGCCATTTTAATTATTTAAGAATGAAAAGATGAATGTTTGAGGGGTCTTTACTAAGACAGCGGCATTAGAGAGGGAGCTAGGGAAACAGAATGAAGATACATTTACAAAATAGAACTGGCCTGTTCAATTGGATACAGGAGGTAAAGGAGGAGGACTTCTAGGTTTCCAGCCTAAGAAATGAGATGAATAATAGTACATCCTGCTTCAGAAGGAAGGCCTGGTTAAGCATGACAAATGCCACAGACACATCAAATAAAATAAGCACTGAAAAATGTCCATTGAAGTTGGAGGAACAGTCTGCTGCTCATCACAGAGAAGTGATTTTTCAGGAGCTCTGTAAATGAGATCTGGATAGCAATGGGTTGAATGAGGGAGTTCTAAACAAATGAAAACAAATGCGGACTTGTTCTCTCGGAGAGTTTGTCTGTGAAGGGGAAGAATGGGGACACAGAGACGGACAGAGACATAATCATGAAATCAGCAAGTCAGGGAATCGATGTTTACTGAGGACCTGCTATTTCAGGCTCTGGGCTCAGTGCCTTCTATTTTACCCTCAAAGTGAACTTCTAAGGCTTGTTTGTGGTTAGCACGTTAAAAATTAGGAAACTGAGATGTAAGGAAGTTAAATAACTTGCCTTAAGCCCCCCATATTAACTGGTGGAGCCAGAAATGGAATCTAGGCAGCAGCTTGCTGGAGTCAGCTGGTGCTATCTGGGAGGTAATTTGGAAGGAATGGCTGTCCACTTTTCTTCCCACTTCAGCATTCAGTGAGGTCATGCACATAGTGTTAAGTGGGTCCTGGTGGGAATATTTACACCACAGAAAGTGGCAAACGTTACAAACCAGAGTTGGTTGATTTGCTTGCTTGTTTGTTCCCGGAGAGCCAGTTGTTACACACTGACGGTGCACTGCTGGACCCCGCTGCCCTGCATGTGTGATCTGGCTAAGGTCACTTGGGTAACAAACAGGTAACAAGAGCTGAGACTTGAATCTAGACCTGTCACCCACATCCAGCCCAATACAGGCCCTGGCGCTTTGCTGAAAAGATAAGGGAACTATTCTTTCCCCCATATTCTATCCCCACATGGCCCAGGTTGGTATAAATGAAGTCTCATATTTATCCATTCTCCAGTTCCAAGGTACCAATTTTCTGCTTCGGCCTCCCAGGCAATCCATCTCTGGTGTGTTTGCTTTTAAAAATAGCTTTCCTGAAGAACTGGCTCTCTGAACTATGTTAATGAATTCTATTTTTAAAAAAATAACCAATTTTCTCTGGGTTTATGGTTTCACAACAATATTTATTATTGAGCAGAATAAAGTATCTTAGATACATTTGTCCACCCACGAAGTGGAAGACTTACATACAGGCTGTTCGTTATAAGAAGTCCTGAAGAGGTTATTTTTAAACCAACTTCATTTTCCAGCCAGTCGAATTTATGATAGAGAAGGAACAGCACAGCTGTGCCACATGATTTCGAAAATACCTTAAATTCCACTGGATAACACTGCATTTAAAAGAGTGTCTTTATGCAAACTGAACAAATCTGAAATGGTAAGTAGCTAATGGAGGAGAAATCACCATGTCTAACCACATAGGCAAAGTGCAAATGTGAAAAGTGTTACCCGAGATTCTCTCCACATGTTTAATTTGCATGGCTATTATAGCACCCAGGGCAGGGCTTATTTGCACACAGTCAACACTTGAAACACTTGAAACATGGTTTCCTTAAGTGGGGGGACGAAATACTCTCTTTAGGGGCATCACAGTGCCTCCTTTCATGACTGAAAAGGAGTAACTTACCTGGGTTGATTCTTGCACCACATATACATGTTCCTTTCACTCAGGCGAGGAAATGAAGAATTTGCTAATTTTGTTAGCCAAAAATTACCTCAGGCTTTCATCTGAAATATTCTTGGGGCACCTGGGTGGCTCAGTCAGTTAAGTGTGATTCTTGGTTTCGTGAGATTGAGCCCCACTTTGGGCTCTGCGCTGACAGCACTAAGCCTGTTTGGGACTCTCTCTCTCTTTCTCTGCCCCTCCCCTGTTCATGCTGTTTCTCTCTCTCAAAAGAAATAAATTAATGAAAAATGTGTATTCTGTAAAAAAAAAAAAAAAAAAAAAAAGCCACAAGGAATTCCCAGTTAAAATGGAAAGTAAGTCAAATACAAATAGACTTTCAGGAGGTATCTGATAGATCTCATGAAGGCAGTACCGGCCAAAGCAGGTGCCCAGAAAGTTCAGTTCATGTTAGTTTCAACGTCCTGTGGAAGTTGCATCAAAGGGCATTCTCTGTGTGTGTATCAGTCGATGTCATAGTAACTACACTTTAATCTGACACGATTTGGGAATGGAGCATTGTGGGTAACTGCGTATTTTGATTAGTTAAAAATGGCACTTACGCTAACAAAGGATTAAACATGCCCACAGAAATAGAATATAGGTGATCCTCAGGCTTTCTTGTGAAAGGAGTCTTAAGTCATGCCTGACTTTCCCACAGAGAAAACAGTGAACTTGTATTTCTAACCAAGAACAGATGCCCAACTTTTTTTTTTTCATAGAAATGACCACAAACATTTTAATCAACTATAAACGATCTACTTGTACACTGCGTAACTAGAAACCTTCTAAAGTGAATGTGCGTCATTTGAGCCGAGCAATACGGGAATCAACGGTATAAACTGTCCCATTATTTCACTGAAAATTCCCAGATAAGAGGATTGGCAAGGCAGGAGAGCAGCCATGAGACTGTAAGGAAACAAGAAGCCCCTGAAGACTGCTCACCCCAGAAATGAGGCTATGATGTGAGTGGCAGTTGAAGGAACTCTGAAAGGGGCGGAGCCTTAGTTGAAAAAGTAGAAGGTGGGGGTGGGAATATCAGCATCTAGGGACTCTCAGAAGCTGCTGAGTTACCTGACCAATGAATTCATCCGGAGGGGCTAATGAATGTCCATGGATTAATACAGTACTGATTCCAGATAGCATATTTTTAAGTTTCTTTATTTTGAGAGAGAGAGAGAGAGAGAGAGAGAGAGCGCACACTCACATGGGTGGGGGAACGGCAGAGAGAGGGAGAAAAAGAATCCCAAGCAAGCTCCACACTGTCAGCACAGAACCCCACGTGGGGCTCGATCTCACAAACTGTGAGATCATGACCTGAGCTGAAATCAAGAGTCAGACCCTTAACCAATTGAGGCACCCCTCAGAGAGCATATTTAAATTTTGTTCAATGTGATCATTAGTGTCTAGGCTTCCATTTGAACCTTCCCCTCCATTTGTAGGAGAGGATGGTTCTGCCCATGGTCCATGCCTTTGTTTGAACATCTTTCCCTTATTAGAATCCTTTCAGAATGTTTCTGGAATGCTGTCTCTGTTTGCTTGCCTATATTTGCTTATACATCTGCACTCCGCTCTAGTTATTAGCATGACTGTAAATCTCTAATATATTTCTTACTGCACAGAAACCATCTGTATCTCTCAGCCGAATATGGTCCCTTTCTCCTCAGGAATATCCCTGAAATGCAATTCTACCCATGCCTTCTCTGAAAACATACAGCTCTGTGTTTCACTGATACACTGATACAAATAAAACACCACATTCAATTTCATAATAATTTTGTTTGCTTATTTGGGTTATTTTGTTCCTCTCTCTCTTGCCTTCTCATCAGCAATCCAGTAAAAATATAATGCAAACCATACATGTACATCTAAATTTTTGAATAGCCACATTTTAAAAACTAAAAAGAAATAGGTGAGATTAATTTAATAATATGCTATGTAAGCCAGTATAGTAAAAATGTTCTCATTTCAAAATATAATCAACATAAGAATTATAAACAAGATGCTAGAAACGATGCATTCGCCAGACATGTGTATTGCAATAGAGATTAATGGAGTGCGTGACACCATTGTGGCACTGGGGCCCTCCAGAATGAACCTTTATCAGCAACATGCCTAGTCCTGGAATGCCTTTTTGGAGACTGATGTCCTTGCAGGTTCTGTTTGCTTCGTTTCTGAGCTAGGTTTTAATGAAATCGAAAAATGTAGTAAAACAAAGACAGAAGTTGCTTGTGTGGTTCTGTTTTGTCCCTGGTGCCTCCCACAGGGCCTGGAAGAAGCAGATTCTCAGGAGGTGTCGGTCCAACAAATGAAGGAGCAAGTGGCTTTGTGAAGTCATCAGACACAGAAAATGTCCCTGTGGGTTTCATAAGGAAAGAAGTCCCTAAGAATGATGGGAGGGAATTGCAAAGATAGGACAGGAGAAAACCAGCGAAATGGAAACATACATGAGAAGGGGACGAACACCCTAGACAGCGCCTTTGAGAAAGCACAAAGAATTATCCCCAACCAACCCCAGAGCTGTAAGCATTTCCTTATCCATAAATTAAACTGAAAACCTTATTAATTCTGCATATCAATTTCTGCATCCTAATTCAATTTGGAAGTGAAGTCATTCATTTATTCATTCATTTATGGGAGAGCTATTAAAAGAATATTTATTATTTGCCACTATGTGTCAAGGGCAAAGCACCAAAGTTGTATTTGAGATGGAGAGAAATCTCAAACATATAAAAAATATTCTTTGATTTGATTGTTTAGGGGAAGTAGAGGGTTGGATGGTATTTTCTAAGTTTTTCCTTTAGGTCTGTGACTGATGAATGCTGATTTCCCTGGAATGAGTCTGTTTTCCTGAAGAGATAATGAATATTACCTTTTCAGTGCCACTGTGGCATTTCAACAGAGAACAAAAGTCACTCTTTTTTTAATATATAATTCTGTCCTTACTGCACTTGTTGATTTTTAGTATTCTGCTATTATTTTTAAATATGTATGTAAATACAAGGAAAGACTATTATTTGCATACAGAAATTCTTTCCTTACCTACCTACGTGCTAGTGGAGATGGGAGCCAACATTTAGAAGCGATTTGGGGGATTGGACTGAAAAGAGATCTCAGGGTATCATTAACATTTATCTCCCAACCTTTCCTGCAGTCCTTTGTTGCATCTTTTTCATTGCAATCAAACACATTTATCAGTAACTCATCTGCCATTAACATAGGGGCTTCTAAGTTTTGGAAAATAATAGCATATGAATGACAATTTCTCTGTGTCAAGGAATATTCAATATTTGCTTCTCTTGCAAAGTGAACCTAACAAGCGTCCGCGTGCCTTGACCGCATTTGCTGCTAACCAGGCCTTCTCAGCAGTGAACAGTAAGTCATCATTGTGTGCAAGTGGGACAGCTGTGCATTGACTTCCTGGGAATTTGCAGGGCATTTGTGAAAAGTCCAGCTATCGTACTCAGAGTATCCTTAATCAGCATGTTTGCGGCATTGCTTCTATAAAGTTAAAATAAATGCGCCAGATGCAAAATGAGTAACGCGTACTTCATTCATATAAGAACTGTATATAAGTCATATGTGACTATAGTTGTTATTTTTTTAATTAATTAAATGACAACCTTAAAAATCATCATGTTGGTTGAAAATACCCAACACAGAAAGGGCTGTGACTATATAATTTCGTATGATTTTTAATTTTTTTTATTGAAGTCTAGTGGAGGCACAATGTTACATTGGTCTCAGGTGTACAACATAGAGATTCGACAAGACTCACGTTAAGCTGTGCCCACAACTATAGGTATCATCTGTTACCAGTGATACTGCAGTCCCACTGATTATATTCCCTATGCTGTGCCTTTTATCCCTGATTCCACAACTGAAATATGATGATATTTTTGCTTGTTGAATACACTGGAAGGTTAGCCTCTTTGTTCTTCACTTAACCTGACGCCAATGTATGGAATATTTTTTTGAAAAGTCAAATGTAAGTTTATGACTAGAATTCAGTTTACCTTTCTAGCATTTATTGAGAAAACAAGAAAAAATCGTTTTCTGCCTCCACGTGAGGAAGAAAACCAAAAGAGAGATAACCAACTGAATATTTTTTAACTCTATAACACAAGTCTTTAAGTCACAACTTCCTGACCCAACTGGGTTAGGTCCTGGTTCCACGTTCGAGTACCAGTAATGCCCTATACTAAATATTCTGATTATAGTCACAGTGTTTGAATTTCCCTGAACTTTTCAGAAAGCATTTCAAGTTGGCAGTAGTCAGAGTCTTTGAGGGATTTTAAAAATCAAACAAACAAAAGCTAAATGGCCTGGAAGATGTACTTCATTACCTCTTGTTTTTAAGTAATATATAAGTGATTGTTGGCAGAAACAGATAAAACAAGCAGATGCCTTGGGTCAGCTTGCATTTTTTATCTTTTCTCTCCAAAGGTCACCACGCTGGGTTCAGTAGGATCTGGGGCAGTGTAACTTGGGCAGTATACTCCGTCCACTAGTAAATTAGCAAATGTAACATTGTCACTCGTGAGATAACGTCAAAGGAAAGTCTTTGTTCTAGGTGAAAAATAAAAGATTTGCTTGTAAGATGGCAGATACGATTTAACTTTTAGTTCATATTTGCTGATAAAAATGTAAACACTGAGGCACCTGGGTAAACACATGAGGCCACCCATCGGTTAAGTGTCCAATTCTTGATTTTGGCTCAGGCAATGATCTCATGATCATTTTGTAAGATCGAGCCCTGTGTTGGACTCCGCATTAACAGCACAGAGCCCGCTTGGGATTCTCTCTCTCCCTCTCTCTCTTCCCCAACCCTGCCCGAATGTGCTCTCTCTCTCTCTCTCTCTCTCTCTCTCAAAAAAAAATAAACATTTTTTAAATTTTTCAAAGAAAGAAATGTAAACACCAAGGCTAAGATGTAACTAATTTAGATTTTCTTTTTGACATTTGACTTCAGAACTTGCATAAGTAGTATATATAATACAGTATAGTTTAGTACTGGAAATGACACTGTAATCAGTACGCTTTAATAAAGGGCCTATGTAAGGGACAAAAACGAATGTATCCCTGAAGCATGTAGATCTTCTCCAGAGCACTGGAATGGAGAATTTAAAGGTGAAATAGTTCAGGGAGCCTGGGTGGCTGTCAGTTAAGTGTCCCAACTTCGGCTCAGGTTATGATCTCACGGTCCTAAGTTCGAGCCCCACATGGGGTTCTCTGCTGTCAGCACGGAACCTGGTGCCTGCTTCAGATCCTCTGTCCCTGCCCCCCCTCTCTCTGCGCCTCCCCCACTCACACTCTCAAAAATAAATAAACATGAAAATAAATAAAATAAAATAAAATAAAATAAAATAAAATAAAATAAAGGCGAAATAGTTCAGAGCTTCGTAAACCAGCAAAAGCAAAGCAGCTATTTATCAACTTCCCACTCTCCTGCCCCAAGCCCTAGTAAGTTCTAAAGATCAGCTGTGTACTATTGTACCCATCCTAAACAATACTATATTTTACACTTAAAAATTTGTTAAAAGGGTAGACCGATGTTAAGAATTTTTACCGCGGGGTGCCTGGGTGGATCAGTCGGTTAAGCGTCCCACTTCAGCTCAGGTCATGATCTCGCAGTGAGTTCGAGCCCCACGTCGGGCTCTGTGCTGACAGCTCGGAGCCTGGAGCCTGCTTCAGATTCTGTGTCTCCCTCTCTCTCTGCCCCTCCCCCGCTCACGCTCTGTCTCTCTCTCTCTCTCAAAAATAAACATTTTAAAAAAATTTTAAAGAAAGAATTCTTACTGCAGTAAAATAAAATTTTAAATTAATTAATTAAATAAAATAGTCAAGTTCTATCTAGCAGGAGGCATTTGTTGACTAACTTTAGGTATGATTGCACTAAAAAAGTGATCAAAATGTCAAAACTGACCATACGAATGTCCAGACCTTTACTCGCACAATTAGAAGTTTAAAAACTACTGGTCCCACCCAGTAGTTGGGGAGTTTTGAGACCACTTGGCTCCATCTGAAGCAGGGAGAAAAATGATCTTAAGAAATGGAGCTTTTCTATTTTTCTTCATGTTTGAAAATTTTCGTAATGTCAGAAGACTAAGTAAAGAAAGCATGGCAACTGTGCCTTTGTTTTTCCTCCTGTCAAAACCCTAAAATGCTATCTCATCACATTGTATTTCCGGAAGTGGTTTTTCTGTTGGGCAGTCAGATCGCGTCTTTTAGACAGTTCAGGCAAGCAGAGGAAGAAAGGATAAATGAAGTCCAGGCTTCTCCAGCTTTGGGAACTTACCTACAAAGGGGGATTCCTCCTCCTTCTATGTCCTTCAGACCAGCTGATGCTACTTATTGTCACCAACTTGAATCATCTAGTGCCTGTACTTGATCTGCAAAATTACAGATACTCTGATACACCGCCATGATCTATATGCACTTTTGAATTCTGCCCATGGATTCTGCACATTCTTATTTTAAACTTTTTAACTGGGTTTCTAATTATAAATAATCTGCTTCAGTAAGCCCATATTTTTCTTTTTTCACTTGGTCATTATCCAAGAGAAAAAGATAAAATTAAATCTTGGGACACCACTTTAGCTAGAGTAGTGAAGGAAGATCTCTCTGAGGAGCTGGTATTTGAACTGAATCATGGATGATGTGAAGGAACCAGTCATGAGCAAATCTGACAGAAGTGGAAATGGCACGTACAGAGGCCCTGAGGCGGGACAAGCTTGCTGGACTGAGGAAGCCAGAAAGAAAGTCACAATGGCTGGAGCATAGTGGGTGCGGGTGAATATATAGGCAGTGTCCAGCTTATGTGGAACCGTACAGACCATAGTAAAGAGTTTCCATCTTATAACAATCACAATAGAAGATCACTGCAAAACTTGATGCAAGGAAATGAGATGGTTTATTTTTTAGTACTCTGACTTGGGAGGGGTTCTAGAGGAAAAAAAAAAAAAATGAGAGGTAGGGAAAACATTTACAAGCTGTTAAAGTAAGCCAGGAGAAAAATGAAGTGGTCTAGACTAGAGTAGTTTCAGTGAAAATAATGACACGCTATCAGATTTAGGATATATTTTTGAGGTAAAAATGACAGTGAACGCTGGTAGATTGGATGTGGGTGAATAGGAGAGAGCTAAGGGATGGCTCTAGGTTTTTGGCTTGAGCAAGTTGGTAATCATACTATTAGCTGGGATGTGGCCAAACATGAGAGGGCCAATTTGGGGAGCTGAGGACAAAAGGAGATTTCTCTTTTAGATATGTTAAATGTGAGATCACTGTTACCAACCAAAGCAAAGATGCTTCCTGGATATCTATTGCAGTTATCTAGGTGAGAAATAAGAATGGCCTGAGCTAAGGAAGTGGCGGTAGGGCCGGGGGAGGGTGATGGATTCGAGAACAGGAACATGATTATTAATGGCAAGAAGAGTCCCAAGGCCTCTGATTTGGGTTCCTGAGTGGTGCCAGTCCCTGAGAGGGAGCACTAGGGGAGGAGTATGATTGGAAGAGGAGGACTTCTTATTTAAATAGGCATGATTTTAGTGCTTGTAGGAGACCAAAAGCCACGTGCACTGAGCGCATTCTTATTTGCGTCTGGAGCTCGAGTAAGAGACGCAGTTTAGAGACTTGGTAGTCAGCATTGTAAAGGTACTTGTTATCAATGCCAATAAAGTGGATGAGATCACTCAGAAAGGGCCAGTAGTGCAAAAACATAAAGAGACTGAATTTTAGATGAAAAGAAAAGGCTTGATGTGAATCATGGTGGTTAGCAAAACAATCCTAAAAGCACAGAGAAGCGGGGGAATACTATAAATACCCTTCCAAGTCAGACGCATCATTTCAAGCTCCTCTTCAGCCAGAACTTCAATGAATCAATATTGGACATGAGTGTAAGTCTCATATACAAAGAGCAGAACCTACGACCATAGAACATGATGATAAAGAATATAGAAGTTGAGAGTTTGATTTTGAATTCTTGGGTAAATACATACATACTGTTGGTGGGAATGAAAACTGTTATAGTCACATGGAAGAAGAGTATGGAGGTTCTCAAAAAATTAAAAATGGAACCACTGTATAATCTAGCAAATCCCAGTTCTGGGTATTTATCCAAAAGAATTGAAAATCAGGATCTAGAAGAGATATGTGCACTGCCATGTTCACTGTGGCACTATTCACAATAGCCGAGATGTAGCAACAACTTAAATGTCCTTTGAAAGATGAGTGGATAAAGAAAGTGTAGTATATACATCCAACGGAATACTATTCAGCCTTGAAAAAGGAGGGAATTCTGTAATATACGACAACATGGATGAACCTTGAGGACATTATGCTAAGTGAAGTAAGCCGGACCCAAAAAGACAAATATTGCATGATTCCACTTACATGAGGTATCTAAAATAGTCAAAGTCATAGAATCAGAGAGGAATTATGGTTACCAGGGGCTAGGGAAAGGGGGAAAACAGGGAGTAACTAATCAATGAGCGTAAAAGTCAAGCAAGATGAATATGCTCTGGAGTCCTGCAGTATAACATTGTATGTATAGGCAACAATAATGTATTGTGCATGTAAAAATTTGTTAAGAGGGTAGATCATTGTATCTCCAGATGATATTAAGGTTGAACAATTGTCTTCCAGGCAGTTGAGGTCAGCAGAAGACAAGCCAGAAGTGATAGAATCAGATCCCCGTGATGGGGCTGCAAGGAGTGTGCTGGCCATTCAAATTAACAGAGCTCTTCTGGCTCTGAAATCGGTGAACACTCCCTGCCCCACAGCTGCCTCTTTAGAATAATAGAAGGACCTGGGGTACCCGGGTGGCTTAGTTGGCTGAGCACCTGACTCTTGGTTTTGGCTCAGGTCATGATCTCGCGGTTTTTGAGTTCGAGCCCCAGGTTGGGTTCTGCACTTACAGCATGGAGCCTGCTTGGGATTCTCTCTCCCTCTCTCTGCTCTTACCTTGCTCGTGAGCTCTCTCAAAAATAAATAAATAAACTTAAAAAAAAGAAGAAGGTCTGTGCCTGGGAGGAACTCAAGATTATTAATTTTTTTTTTTTTACAAATGGATTGAATAAAGCCAGGAGGGGGGAGCTTGTTACAAGTCACCCACCTGCTTTTGGGTGAAGTCTATGAGGATGTTGGAAGCAATTCCTGTAACACTCTGATACTATATTTATGGGACTCTTGTGAAAGGAAATGAAACCAATTTCACGCATGCCCTCTGTATGCCTCGTGGCCGAATCTACTTCTGGAGGGAGTGGAGTGTAAAGGTTAAGAGTGCAAGCTGTAGTCTCAGACCACCAGGGCTGGAGTCCCTGCTCTGTCCCTTAGGAGTCATATGACCTCAGCCTCTCTCAACTTGCTCCCCTTATTTGTCAAGTGGAGATAATAATAGTGTTATCTTATGGAGTTGTAATGAGGATTGAGTGAGATAACGCCCATCAAGCCCTGGGCCTAACATTTAGCTCGTGGTATGTTCGCAATAAATTTTGGCAATCTTTTTATTGCTCTTGACATTACTTCATATTACTTGCCTCTGTCTTTTAGCATCTAGGGTGGAAACGTTAATAACATACCCAGCGGTTTGTTTTTCTGGCATGTAGTGGGAATAAAACAAATATTTGTTGAGACAGTGACAAAGGAAGGAGGAAGGAAGAAAGTGAGTGAGGGAGAGTTTAGCACTGAAAGATCTTCCTTCATTGTCTGACTCATATTTCTGAGACGTGGAAATGTATAAGGTGTTTTTTGTTTAATTTTTTTTTAACGTTTATTTATTTTTGAGAGAGCCCTCAGCAGCCAGCAGAGCACAGAGAGGCTCCAGCTAGAATGCAGCTTCGTGAAAAGGAGCACTCAATACACACAATGGCACCGGATCTTGCCCTCTTTCTCTTTTTCATTTGTATTTCCTTTCAGTTAATTTTGTTAACTAACTAAAAATTAGTTAACTCATTTTGTGATCTTTAGAAAATGAAATAAACGAGGGGCGCCTGGGTGGCTCAGTCAGTTAAGCATCTGACTTCGGCTCAGGTCGTGATCTCACAGTTCGCGAGTTCAAGCCCCACATCAGGCTCTGTGCGGACAGCTCGGAGCCTGGAGCCTGCTTCAGATTCTGTCTCCCTCTCTCTCTGCCCTTCCCCCACTCACACTCTGTCTCTCTTTCTCTGTCTCACAAAAATAAAATGTTAAAAAAAAATTAAACAACAACAAAAAAAGAAAATGAAATAAATGGTTTACTCACATGGTCTTTACATTTGTACCCATGTTAATTAAATAATTAATCCATTATTTATAATAATGCTTCCAAAAGCATATTGAAATGAGATACTGTTTTATTATGAAGGAAGCTTTAAATCTCAACCGCATTTATAGCCAAGTGATTGCAATAATTGTTTTTTGAAACCAGATCGTTTAAAAATGAAAAAGCTATTTTTGAAAGTATATAAAACTACTGTCCCATGTATGAACATTTCGCACAATTTAACATAATTTTATTGAAGGGATGCCCATTTGAGATCTTAACCTTTTTTATGAATTCCGTATAAAGTCATAGAAATATTAATGCCTTTCTAATTTGCTTCTTGAAGAAAATAATTTGGAAAATGCCAAGGCAAGAAACATGGAAGGCATTTAATATAAACCGAAATCATTAATACTTAATGGAAAAACATAATAATCCTTTCTGAGGCATTTTAAAACAGCTACTATAAGATCATCCCTTTTGGGATGCCAGGAGGTTCTTCAAAACTGGTGCTTATCATCTTACTCAAAGAAGGACTTGATGGAGATAGAACCTGTAAAACCCAAGGATTAGAAGGAAGTGGATGGTGAGGCTCAAATGCCTTCAATGTAATTGCTGTTTGTCATCACAGATTTCTACTAAGCTTGCTCCCCTAGCTCCCCATGGGACTGTTGGGTCAGAGGTTCTCCTGTGTTGATTATTGTTTGCCAGAGAGGAAGGATGTCCTTTCAGAGTTGCAAAAACTGAAAATAGTTGGTGGTGTCAGTTGACCAAATGTGTTTGCTGAAACCTCTTTTGTTTTGAACCAGTGAGGCCCAAAGTCAAGAAATACCTGGGTGAACTTAATGAAACCACAATGGCAGGGTTCTCGGTTGCCAATTCCTAAGACTATCTTATCACTTTCTGTCTTCTCTCTTCTTTACTGTGCTTTCTTGATGACCACTTGTGAGCTATCTCAAGCCCCCTTCCTGACTGGTAGCAGTCTCCCCACCTCCTACAGCCTTCTCTACCCTAGGGCTCATGGGACAGAAGGAAAGAATACTGGAAGGATGGACTTGGAGGCAGAATTCTGGAGCCACATCCTTGTTCTATCTCTAGTTTTAGAATCTTGGGCAAGATACCTAAACTTATTGTCTCCTTCTCCTTCTCTCTCTCTCTCTCTCTCTCTCTCTCTCTCTATATATATATATATATATATATATACATATATATATATATATCAAAGTATTGCATACACAAGTATAAAATACAATAGAAGGGTTTTTTTTTAAGCTAACCCTTTCTTAAATGATTTGCCTAGTGAAGCAATGCTTTCTCTTCCCTAGATGTAACCTATTGATCGATTCTCAAAGCCAGCATAACATAAGAGCACCACCTATTATCCCTCTAGCTTACCTGTAAACTTTTGACCCCACCTGTGGGGATATATGTGGACCAAGAGCCAGTTGTTGTGTTTGTTCTCAAACCTGCTGTGGGAATTATACTTGTTCATATAATTATTCAATTCAGTTATAAATTATGTAATCCAATGACATATCAGTGCATTAAAAAAATGGCTATGTCTATAAAAATGCTTTGGAAAGATTCAATAATGTGGAGTTATTAAAAGTAAAATGCTGTAGACTAAGATGTGAAAATATAATCGTAAAATATTTGGAAAAAAATTTAAATCTAAAAGGATTACATGCTGGATGTTATTGTGGTTATTATTAATTCAATAATTGCGCATCCAAGTAACTTTAGAAGAAAATAGGAAAGAAAGGAAGGTTAGACCAAATTAGTATTTCAAAAGAAAATATTGGAATAAACTTAAAAAAAATTTTTTACTGTTTATTTATTTATTTATTTATTTATTTTAATATTTATTTATTTTTGAAGGAGAGAGAGACACAGTGAGCAGGGGAGGAGCAGAGGGAGAGAGGGAGACACAGAATCTGAAGCAGGCTCCAGGCTCTGAGCTGTCAGCACAGAGCCCTACGCGGGGGCTCAAACTCACAAGCTGTGAGATCGTGACCTGAGCTGAAGTCAGACGCTTAGCTGACTGAGCCACCCAGGTGCCTCTGGAATAAACTTTTAAATCCAACAACAGAATATGAGACAGCAAAGGACCTAAACTTCACTTTGATCATTTTTTTAGTCAGAATACCAGTATGTAAAATTGATGGTATTGATAATCACATTTCTGGAAAGTTTAGCTGGAAGATGAAAAAAACATTCATTCATGAAATGTAAACCTATTTCAGTTTCAACAACAAATTGCCACGTGGTCTTAGGAAACTGTCCAACCTTTTCCTATCTCTGTTATTCTCTCCTAGGTAAGGATGATGATAAACAACATGATTAGTTTCTCACTGTGGCCAGAGGAATTACTTTGAGAGAAGTGCATTGTGATCTTATTTGTGTTCTCTCACTTGAATGTGAGCTCTGTCTGGCTCAGTGTGCTATTTATGATGCATGGAGCTCTCCAACCCTGAGGAAAAGGATCAGTGAAATGCTATTTTTTTTTAAATTGATTTCCCATCAAAGCTCTAGACCTACTCGCTTAGTATGGTGCTTATGCCAAGTTTCAACAGGTGAAAAAAAACGTGTTTACTACCAAAACCAAAAATGACTCAGAAGACAGTCCTGTTGAGAAGGGAAAGATCCTGTTTCATGAGATTGTCTGTACCACTAAACTAAGCCTTTAATATCAAAATCAATCTTACAACCACAGTATAAGAACATGCACACCAGATGTGAGGTTTAACCATATTAATTTTAGGGGCTCTGGTCAAAACCCAGTTAATTTCTGTTATGTGAAACAAGCCTGAATGCTGAGATTTAATTCATTTGCACAGAAATGAATATTCATAGTTATTTAAAATATGGTCATGTAGTGGGGAAGTTAGTCTATGTTGACTGTGTGGACTGAACCCAACATCGTAGGTTACATTAAAAAAAAAAATAGGAATAGCAATGATTTAGAAGATACAGTCAAAGCCTTTAAGAGCCATACACACCATTACTCTTACTAAGTCGTGAGGGAGGGGGCTTTTCTTAATGAGATAATCCATTAACTGAAAAATAAATGGCATTTACTTTCCATTCTTTTTATCAGAAAAGAAATTTTAAAATTTAATTTAATTCAATGGATATTTATACAGGGCACAAAACTAGATTCAGGAAAGGTATAAAGAGGAGTAGGACTGGATCCTCCCTGTGTTCAGCAAATTTACTATAACACGTACAAGACATGCGCTTATCTAACTCATATACTTCAGTCTGTGATGTGTGGAGAGCCAAACAGGACCAGCGAGGAGTATACAATCCCTGACGGGACTTCATTATTATGCCCTGATGTCAGGTTTCCTGAGACCCTTAAGAAATTGGAGGATGGTAGTTTCCTGGAGCTGGGGAGGGGGAATTGGGAGTTGGTGTTCGATGGGTATAGAGTTTCCATCATGCAGGATGAACAAGAAAGTTCTAGAGATCGGCTATACTACATTGTGCTTTAGAGTAAACAATACTGTACTGTACATTTTAAAATGTGTTAAGAGGATAGATCTCATGCTGTCTCTTACCACAATTAATAAAAAAAGGGTAAGAGAAATTGGCAGATGACCTTGCACAGCCTTATATATTTGATTCATCATGGAGATGGGGAAAAGAGTCCGTCATGTTCACATTTTTCAAGGAAACCATTTGATCATTATAAGCCAGAGAGCTTAGGGGCGCCTGGGTGGCTTGGTCGGTTAAGCGTCTGACTTCGGCTCAGGTCATGATCTCTCCGTCCGTGAGTTCGAGCCCCGCGTCGGGCGCTGTGCTGACAGCTCAGAGCCTGGAGCCTGTTTCAGATTCTGTGCCTCCCTCTCTCTGTGACCCTCCCCCGTTCATGCTCTGTCTCTCTCTGTCTCAAAAATAAATAAAAACGTTTAAAAAAATTAAAAAAATAAAATAAAATAAGCCAGAGAACTTAAAAGCAATACCTGATGACACCAATGCCTCATGCAATCAATAAGCAACTTACCATAGTATCATAAGAGGTAAAAGAGCAGCCACATTTGACTTTTTGAATAGCCATTTTTCCACATCAATTTAATTTCCTCCCATGGTTGTGTGACAGATTATATAAACAATGAAACTGTGCTGAATAAAATCAGTTTTCTATGGAGGAAGATTTGGGGTTCTCGCCTAAACACTGTTCTTATCACCAAGCCGCAAGTGTGTGATCTTAATCATGCTACTGTTACATGGGTGAACAAGTAGATATAGAGTTGCAATTACATCAGAGTGGGTTGAAGCAGTGGATTACGTATCAAGTTCCAACCCGTGGGGATCAGTTGTCCTGTAGGACCTCTAACTTATTGATGAGCTGTGCAGATGACTTACAAATGCCTTCATCCAAAATGCACAAATCACTAAATCAAGTGGAGTTGATACGTTACACCAGGACACTCATGACAATACAATTCAGAATGTCCTTAGACACATCTTTTAAATCATCCTAGAGGGGAGAATAGCATTTAATTGACATAAGTATAAACTGTACATTTTAGCATAAATAAAATTTAGTGAAAAAATTGATTAAAAAGGCAAAAGCCAGTAGGACCTTTGTCACAATTAGGGTTCGAAAATGAATATTGTAAGTGAGTTACACTGATAGCAGGTTATGTAAATGGCACAGGATAGCAGAGTTATCCCTATCATTGCTTAGCTTCACCATTCTTAAGTACTTGTTCAAGTTTTTGACAACATACTTTGAAAGGGATATTTTACAGCATACAGAGAACAAAACATTACATATACAAGTATTTAAAATAGGATATGTATTCACATACAGTTCAGCATGCAATACATTGTCTAATATGTAAACATAGTTTAGTATGTAGTAGGTTATATTAAAATTATATATTACATACCATATGTGTTATAGTATACAGTATATAATATGTATTGTATATTATATATTTATAATGCATTATTTAAGGGAAGAATTATAACTGTAATCTAGAAAGCAGAAATCTAAATAGTCATATTATTACCATCTTGCAGTTCCCTGAAATTGTTCCCCGAATGAGTTGAGGCTCTCCTCTCCCTATAGATGACTAAGCCAGAAGGAATTTGCTATGTTACATTTAGCAACTCCATCTGGTAGAAAGAGGTCCTTCTTGATTATCAGGATGAAAAATCATTGGCTCAGGGAAAGCTCGAAGATTTCTTTCTTAGAGCTCTTTACTACGGAATAAACGAACATTAGTTCTGGATGATTTAATATCCATGGGATCACTTCCCTCAAAGAGCCTTTTTTCTTTCATCCTAGATTTTAGTTCGTTTACTCTTCCAAGCTTCACAGATCAAGGTATCCAACAGTGAGCCACAGATACTCCACGCCAGGAGATGTACATGGCATATCTATTCCGAATACCAATTTTATTCAGAGAGATCTGTCCCAAGTAGTCAAAGAATCTAAGCAGAAAATATAATCTTTGTATATAAACAAAGATGTATACAAAGATTCTAAGCAGGAAATATGATTGGATGTTAACACACTGAAACAAAGAATCCAAGGACACAAAGAATGCAGGGAAATTTTCTTCTCTCCAGTGAACATATTCCTCCTCCAACTACCCCACCAGTCCCCAGTTCTATTTCTCTGATGTGAAGGAAACAGGCACAAGATTCAGTCTTCTCTGTGCAAAGTTTGAAGGCAATTCCCAGTTTCCTGATAAGTGACACTAAGCCTGTCACCTCTTCAGTAGCCTAGAAACACAAGAGTGACATATTGTATTTCATGACCCTTCCTCCCCACACTCCATGATTTTCTTTGCTAGAAATAAAATACTAGAGGCATTGAGGCATCTTTATGTAGAAAGTTTTTAAATATACAGTGTGCCCGGGTGGCTCAGTTGATTGAGCATCCGACTTCGGCACAGGTCATGATCTCACGGCTTGTGGGTTTGAGCCCTGCATCTGGCTCTGTGGTGACAGCTCAGAATGAATTGCCTTTCTCTTTTCCAGGATGGGAGCCAGTAAATTACCTGCAACCTATACCCAGAATCAGTGAGTAAACTTTCCTTATATTTGAATCTCGGGTAACTGTAGATGAGCAGAGCAATGACAAGAATATCTGAGAACCTTATCATGTCTCTTTTAAACACCTGTTCTTACAGTGATAACTGTCACCAGAAAGCAAAGTCTAGGTGCCATTGTTGGGGTGTATAGTCTTGGAAGGTGGGGTAGAGAAGCGAGTAAACCGTGATCCTTGTCCTTGGGGAATTCACAAAGGAAACTAAAGATTTTGAAGATAGATTTCAGTTATATCTAGCTTAATGAATAATTGATGTTCATCTCATTTGAAGAAGTTAGCATTTTCCTGTTTTTATTTTTAAAGCATTTAACACTTTCCTGGGACATTGGACTGTATTCCCCAGAAGGGCCTTCCACTATGAATACAGCAAAACCTCATTAATTCAGCTATTGCTAATATAAGAGAAATAGAGGGAACACCTGTAACTTATTTAAAGAGAACAATTGTTTTCATGACTTTTGCATATACAATGGTCTTTAGGCAAAAAGATTCAGCTATAAAGTAAGCATCCATGTCATTAAGTAGATGCCTCCTTAGACTTTATGGGCAGGTTATAGTATTGAAAGTAATAAAACCGCATTGCTTACAATAAATTCTGACTTCCATAATTCAGCGTAGGTTCTCCCTTTTCCTCCCTACCTCCCCAAACTCATTATTCCAATCTAATGAAGTTTGCTATTATGTTATATGTGAACATAGAATTTATTAATATAAGAAGATCAATTCCTATTATCTTATTTTTTAAACTTAAAAATAAATTTTAAGTTTTTTGGATGTTTATCTGTAACATTGATCACCTGGATGACAGTAATATATTTACTGTTACAAGAAAAATGATATATCAGTCCCTCTCCTTTTCCATGATTTCATACAGCAAGTCATTTTTTTTTATTTAAAACAATATTTTCACAAAGCAGACAAGACAAATTCCCAGGATAATAGTGGAGATTTAAAATGAGGGGAAAAAACCCTGAAATCAGATCATGCCCTCCTTGGGACATGTTGAAAAATTGGAGTAGTAACTGAATCACTGTTCATCCATCCATTTGTACATCCATGCATTCGTCCATTCAACAGTCAAGGGCCATGCTTATTGCTTCCAGGTGTGTAGAGGTAAATAAAGTTCTCTACTTGTCTCTATTGTGCTGACACCCATAAGTTGAAACAGAGGTGGAGACAAACAAGTTTCTCATGTGGTAAGGGATGTGTTTTCCTTGTGAGCAAAGTGCTTTGGGAACACAGAGAATTTACCATTAAATCTGACTGGAGTAACTGGGGAAATAGTCATAGCAGGTACAACATTAGAGCTTATTCTTAAAGAAGGAATAGAATTTCTGCAAGTAGAGAAAAGGACAACATTTCAAATCCATGTGAGCAGAAGTATGGAGATAGGGAAGCTCATGGAGTGCGCAGAAAAACAGAGCAGACATAATTAGTTGCAGATTGCTGAGGGGTGGGGAGCAGTGTATGAGATATACAGGGACATTGCTAAGGAAAATGTGCCCTTACTGGGTGATTAGAAACAGCGGTTGGAGCTTAGAGAAAGACTTGAAAGGTGAAGAAATGGAACAGGATAAAGCCACTCGTGAACAACCGAGAGAGCCTTTAAGAACATAGAATAGATAGAACCAGCTTCTCCCTGAGATAGAGGAAGTAAAAAGAAAAAAAAGGATAAATTCCAAGGTGCATATAAAGAAAATGGAGGAAGTTTATATCTGGGAGCCTCCATGTTTTCTACTCTGCCATTAGATAAGCATGGGATATAGAATAGGACACAAGTTTGCATCCCAGCTCAGCTGCTGTGAAAGACATAATGTGGGCAGGTCACATGACCTGTCTACATTTCAGTGTTACCTTCTGTAAAATGGAGGCAAAAGAACACTTAATTCCCAGGCTGGAGAACTACATAAAGTATGCGAAAGCACGTTCTAAACTGTAAAGCACTCTACATCGAGAAGCAGCCTGACATAGTGGCCAGAACACACACTGAGTGACCTTGCTTAGCACTTGTCTATATCGTGGGGGTAACAATATGTAGCTTTTATGGGTTACTGAGATTATTAAACATAAGATTTGTACAGCCTATGCACATAAAGGCTCTCTATCAATGGGAGCGGCTAGATGGCTATCATCTGAATAGGAGCTTGTCTCCTGGGAAAGAGAAGGAAACTTTCCCACAGAAAATGAAGACAAGAAGGGGACATATAAAAATGTTGTTAGGGGGCGCCTGGGTGGCTCAGCCGGGTAAGTGTCCAACTTCGGCTCAGGTCATGCTCTCGCAGTTTGTGAGTTTCAGCCCCGCGTCGGGCTCTGTGCTGACAGCTCGGAGCCTGGAGCTTGCCTCGGGTTCTGTCTCCTGTCTCTGCGCCTCCCACACTCATGCTCTGTCTCTCTGTGTCTCTCAATAATAAATAAACATTAAAAAAAAAAACTTTAAAAAAAATGTTTAGGAGGAATTAAAAGCTCATTCTGAAACAGTACTTTGCACACATAGTCATGCCTATGAGCTCCCGACCAGCCAGAATGGATGACTTGGTGGGCTGGAGTTGGGAAGGGTCCAGGTAGGTACTATGCTATTGAGGGAACCACTGAAAATGTTGGTCAGTGCAGATCCCAGAAGCTTGCAGGCCTGCTTCTCCAAGACCTGTACTCCAGCCTCAACACTGAGTTAGCACGGTGCTGCCTTTTCTGTTCAGAGTCAGCAGCCTGTGATCCTAAGGCTCTTGTCATTATCAGGTAACTAGTCAGTTGCCTAACTTGCCCAAGGTCCAATGCTCCCCTTTCCACTAAGCTCCCACCATGGGGCTACTGCTCAGAGATCCCCCAGCCCCTGTCTGCTCCCCCTCCCTTCTCACCTCCCACCCTTGGCTCTCAGTCTCCCCCAGCCTCTGCCCAGCCTCCCTTTCCACTTGAGATTTATTTCTTCCCTAGCATATAAGGCAGTGAAAACCTTTTCCACAACTCTGGAATAAAAAACCTGGAGTTTGAACCAAGTAAAAAGGAGCCAGACTGCATTCCCTCGGTCCCTCACGCCATCAGCACTCATTTGAGACCTCAGTACAGAGCTCACTGGTTCCAATGGGCAGGGCCACGCTTCCTCTCCCACACTTGGAAGTGGGTTATCTCACCGGCCACTAGGATAATGTCCGGCGTCCTCCTAAAATGTTTAGTGAGCCTTGGGGACCCCAGGAGAGAGCTGCCAAAATCTATCATGATAGCTACTAAACTTACCTCAGAGGGAGATTTGAATTGCTAGAGCGTGTCCTCAATTTGCCAAATGGCAGTAATAAAGAAAATATAGGCTGTATTGTGCACATTATTGACTCCTATTTTAATTAATGTAAGACACATTCCTCATTTGGGAACATGGTTGATTCATTCACTTGGTAATTATTCATTAAGGATATACTAAATTCAAGGTACTACTATCCAAGATCTTTAAAGATAACGAATACAAGCATTTTCCATGGATAACATTTGAAACATAAGGAAAATCCTGTCAAATTCAGACAAAACTCCAGGTTTCTGTGAATGTACAACTGCAAAGACTCGTTAGGGACTGGGAAACCCCAGAGCTTTTTCTTCTCTTTTCTCAGGCTTGGTTCTCAGCGTCCACTCTCCTGTGAATGCCAACAGAAAATCACCTCTAAGTATCTTGCTTCCTGAGCACTCCTTTCAGGCAGCTGTGGTAACCTATGGACGTGTAGATTATTACAGAACATACTACATCCTCACTCCCCACACGTCCTTCCCTATGTGTCAGGAGCCATGCTAAAGTGCAGCCCGTCTCTGCCTTCCCCAGAGAAGGGAGCACCAGGCAATGCTTCTGCTGACTCAGTGTCAGACTGGGTATTCTCCCACCATACCACAAACATACATCAGCCCTTTCCTGAATGTGCTTTAATTGCCTGGGGGCCTCTACAGCGACCATTTCATTCCTGCCTGGTTTGTCTGCAGTCTTCATTCTAGATCTGCTAGAGGAAGCAACTCAACCCTCATTAAAAACAGACACAGACATTATCTCTCCATTTCATTTCTTTAACCCCACGTAAACCTTCTGTTTCGTTTTGTAATCAATATGTCTTCCGTTACTAGGTTCTGTGTGTATTTTCCTCTTTACCGCTCATCTCTACCCTTTATGTATCTCTGAGTATAGTAAACCTTGGAAGACATTGTTTGGCTTATCTGCCCCCCGAGTTGGAAGAACACAAGACTCCTGTCAGTTTCATGGCAAACTCAAACTTAGGAGTGCATGTGCAGCAGCATTTCATTTACATATTTTTCTCATTGTTCTTGAAAAATCCTTTGCTGCATAGTGCAATGATGTTCACTGTGAGACAATCCCGTGAATCCCCGCAAGCGAGAATACAGTCCAGATTGCACCATCACAGACTTGGGGACCTTGATAGAATGTTCAAGGCAGAGTCTAAAACTTGAATCTTCTTACTCTGGATCCTACACTTCCTTCAGCCTCCATTTATAGATCCTGGGGAGAAAAATGCATTCCTTATCTTTCATGAGTGGAAGTAATTCAAAATCATCGCTTAGGGTCATTGAACTGAGAAATGTTCCTTGGATTTTCGTGAAGAAAATCTTCAGGCAGGGTTTATGTCTGAGCAAAAAGATACACACATTTGAGGGTAATACCTTTTAACATATTGATAGCATACTCTCTCCCGGAGCAGAGGGGCCACCTTTGTGGAAAAGCTGCTGTGGTGTGTGATTTTAAAGGAAGAGTAGTCCTGGTCTTAGTAGTGCCTGGTCATCACTGAGGCACCCCTGAAGAGAGTCAATCCACAAAAGCCGTGCTCACGCCTCGATTTTTGCATTTTGTGGATGCTTTCTCCTAGACACAGTTCCCAGAAGGGACTATTGTTTATGTGTTCTCCGTGTCCTTGTGCTCACTCAGCTCCAAGGAGAGGAAGCACATCTCCTATTCGTGAGCACTCCAGATTGCAGAGATGTGGCTTCTGTCCTAGTGGGGACTCCAGCCCCACACTGGGCATGGCTCGGGGCATTTTCTGGAGCACACAGTGCCGGTTCCTCTGCACTTAGCTTCGCTGGGGAATGAGGAGAACTGAGAAGAGGTAGTATGGTGTTAGAATCAAGGTTGGATTATTATTAAGGTTAGAGCGTGAAGGGGATAGTTACCCACATTGTGAGTGCCCCTAGCTGGAGGCCCTGCCTTTGTGCACACCCAGGGACACGCTTCCCATCGTCAGCCAGAACATTCCTGTCTGTAAACCTAGGATTACAGAAGCTGGTCGGAAGGGATAGTTATGGACTTTTCTACAGCTTTCCTGAGCTTATGTGAGAATTAAGCCTTACAAATCTTATAAGAATTGATGAACATGGTGATATTTTTAAAAATGCAGCGTAAACCTTCAGATTCATGGCCTAACCATCTCAACTGAAAAGCCCTTATGCTTCAGGATTAAAAAAAAAAAGTGTCTATGCCAGCCTTACCCACTCTCAGACAGACTCTAGTATTCAAAGAGCTTGCAAATTCTGCACAAACTGACACTGTTATTCCCACATCTCTAAAAATAAACGGTGGAGTTGTTGGGGTCTTTTTTTTGGTGGGAGAAAGGATGTACGTTATTGTTCTTGTATGGAAATAATTAACAAAGAAAAAGTGGCATCCCACAGTTAATTTAGTCGTTCTTTTAAATATTTTCCTGGTACCTGAATTACACGAACATAGTATTTTAATAAGCTGATCTGCAAGTGTTTTTTTTTTTTCCCCTTCTCATTGAGGTGCAAAGTAATCTAGAGGGTCAAGGTTTCCAATCTTTTTCTCTTGCATTAAAATGATCTGTCATTTCCATTGTGGCTACACCCAAAAGTCAATTTTTGGTCTGGTTAAAGTGCCCTGTAGAATAATTCAGTGGTTAGGAAGATGAAATTCTTCCCAAAGTGTAACTACTCCACTTGCTGGTGTACTGAAGCAATGACATTCATCTTTGAACCGATCCTGATTCAGAGCAGGGGTTTTTTGTAGTTGCTTTTCAGCGTTTTCTTTCCCTTTGAGCAATGTTTTTTATCTTTATGTTTTGAACGTCATAAGAAATAGAGGCTTAATGTAATGAAATGGGATAAATTAATGCTTCCATCACACCTTGTAAACCAAGTATATTAAATTCAGTAGAACAAGAATTTTTAAAATACTTCTCATGGCTAGAAAGTAGAGAAATATTCTGAATGACTTAACATTAGAGATTTGCTTAATAATAGAGTCCATCAATTTTTTGAATTGAGGTGCACTTTCTATACAATAAAATGAACAAATCTTAAAATTTGAATCCAATGAGTTTTGACAATTGTTTACACCCTGTATAATGATCAGAATAAGATATTAAATCTCATACCCTAAAGATTTGCCTCATGGCCCTCTCGAGTCAATTCCAATCCAAGACCCCACCATCTCCCTCTCACCCTCTCATCTCCTGTGTACTCTCCAAGCAACTACTTTCTTATTTCTATCACTGTAGGTTAGTTGGGCCCATTCTTAGACACATCTGAAAGGAATCGGACAACATACGCTTTGTAAATGCTCCCTTCACTTACCCTAATATTTCTGAGATTGTTAACATGTATCGGTACTTCATTCCTTTTTTTAAAAATTCTCAATGTTTATTATTGAGAGGCAGAGAGAGACAGAGCATGAGAATGGGAGGGGTAGAGAGAGGGGGAGACACAGAATCTGAGGCAGGCTCCAGTCTCTGAGCTGTCAGCACAGAGCCCAACGCGGGGCTCGAACTCAGAAACTGCGAGATCATGACCTGAGCCGAAGTTGGACGCTTAACCGCCTGAGCCACCTAGGCGCCCCAGTACTTCATTCCTTTTTTATTATTGAGTAATATTCCATTGGATAACTGAACTACAAATTATTTATTTATCATCCTCTGTTTGACAGTTGAGTTGCTTCTAGTTTGGGATAATTATGAATAAGATTGCTTTGGAAGTTCTACTACAAATCTGTTGGCAAATGTCTGTTTTCATTCCGGTTGGATAAAGACCAAGGAGTAGAATTGCTAGATCATAAGGTAAATGTTTAACTTTGTAAGTAAATAACACTTCACCAGCAATGTTGAAAGTTCCAGCTGCTCTTTATCGTCACCAATAGCCAGTATGAAATGGTATCTCTAGTGACTTTAATTTACATACCATTGATGTCTAATGATGTTGATCATCTTTTTTTTATTTTTTTTAACTTTTATTTATTTTTGAGAGACAGAGACAGAGCATGAATGGGGGAGGAGCAGAGAGACAGGGAGACACAAAATCCAAAGCAGGCTCCAGGCTATGAGCTGGCAGCACAGAGCCCGACGCGGGGCTCGAACTCACGAGCTGTGAGATCATGACCTGAGCCGAAGTCGGACGCTTAACCGACTGAGCCACCCAGGTGCCCCTATGCTGATCATCTTTTTATGTACTTTGAACCTTTGTATCTTCTTTGGTGATCTGTCTGTTCAAGTTTTTTCTCGTTTTTGCCCAATCACTTGTCTGTTGTTGATGGCAGTTCTTCATATATTCTGGATATATGTCCTTTGTTAGATACATGTATTGTAAATAGTTTCCCAGTTTGTGGTTTACCTGTTTATTTTATTTAAAGTGCCTTTTGGGGAACCTGGCTGGCTGAGTCGGTACAGCATGCGACTCTTGATCTCAGGGTTGTAAGTTCAAGCCCCACATTGGATGTAAACATTACTTGAAAAAATAAAATCTTTAAAAAACATAAATTGGGGCACCTGGGTGGCTCAGTCAGTTAAGCGTCCAACTTCAGCTCAGGTCATGATCTCACAGTTCATGAATTCAAGCCCCACATCGGGCTCTGTGCTGACAGCTCAGAGCCTGGAGCCTGCTTCCGATTCTGTGTCTCCCTATCTCTGCCCCTTCCCCACTGATGCTCTGTCTTTCTGTCTTTCTCAAAAATAAATAAACATTTAAAAAAATTTTCTAAAAACATAAATTCCCTTTTGTGAACTTAAATTTTAAAATTTGACAAAGAAAAATAAACTTTTTTCATCTATGGTTAATGCTTTTTAGTGTCCTAAGAAACCTTTATTTACCCTGAAGTTGTGAAGATATTCTGGCTATGACTCCAAAAGTGGTGACAGCAGCTTTTTAAATTGAGAAGAATAATAAGGACAGTTTGCAGGCAGATAAAGAGTCATGTTTATAATGACTGAAACACAGGGCTGTCTCTGCACTTTTATAAGTTTGTGATTACTTGTTAATTTTCAAGTGTCTCCTTGATTTATCCTCTCTTTCTGAGAAACAGAAAGTAAATTTGGGTGTTTCGTGAATTGTCAAGATTGAAGTACTAGGAAAGAAAGCTCAATGTGAAGTTTGAATGCCCTATGTATGATAATGACTTTAGATAATGATCTTTATAGTAGAAGTGATTTTATAGCATTATTCACTGTCCTTGAGCAATGACTTCAATTCCAGGGAGCCAGACCATGCTATTTCTATTTTGTAGCCTCATCTCTGCAGCGAGAGGATGAGAGCAAATTATCAGACTGTCCTAATAATATCATTTGTTGGATCCGTTGATTTAAATACAGTTTTTAATATCTTAAATATACAGGCAATATATATGTGTAAAATTCTCTTCACCTTTACTAAGGTGATGTTCTAACATCACCTAGAGCTAAGGAACGCTCTGATAATATTTTATTCCTTTGATTAATATTTATTGATCCATACTGGTGCTAGGCACTGGTTATGCCATGGTGAGCAAACAGACCAGGTACTGACCTCTAGGGGCTTACTATCTAAATGAGAGGAGTCAGTCAAGCAGACAAAGGTATCATTTAGATTTTGTTAGATGCTCTGCAGGATATTACAGAACACTATGAAAGAGAGTAACAGGGATGATGTCTTTTAGGGCTGCCTGCCTCAGCAGGTGACGTCTAATCAGAGACTTGGGCTGAGAGGGCCATATAACAGATGGAGAAGAGCAGTCGGTGCCGAAGCAGCACAGGTGAAAGCTTAAACAGTTAAGAGCTGGTGTGATCCAGATGAGGGTCGTAGGGGGTAGTGAGCAGAGGAGAGAGATGACGTAAGGTGAGGTAGGAGAGAAAGCAAGATCACCGAAGGGTCTTATTCACTATGGTCAAGAGTTAAGTTGACGAAGACTGCCCTACTTTTCAGAACACATTTCTCACAAAATACGTACAGGGCGCTTATAGCTAGAATAAGGGATATTAATTAATATTTTGTCTTAGAGTCCCTGAAGAGTAGTTCATATTTATTTATAAGTCATGACTGATAGCACATGTCCTGGGATGACTGGGGTCACTCACTGGTGTTCATTGAACAGAATTGTCAAGACAAGAGCTCCATGAAAGTGTGAAGCAGAAGGGGGTTGCTAACCACGCGGGTTTGGATTTAGAACCCACCTGTAGGACATGAGGTCCCAGTGCATGAACATACTGAGGAAGTAAGAAGGAGGCCAGGAGTCAGATGGTTGGGTTGAGGCAAAGCCTTGAAATAATGTCTAGGATTTAGGATGAGACCATGTGAGGGACAGCAGACCTCATGTACACCAACAATTTATAGATTATTCTCAGGCAGGTGATGTGGACTGAACGGAGAGAAACCAGAAGCAGGAAATTCCACTAAAAAGAGTTTGAAAGAGTTTGTGTAAATTATGAAGGGGGGTAAAGAACAGGAAGACATGAAACCAAGAATCATTGTACAGAAATCTCTACCAATTGGTCAGGTATTTTTTTCAGGTTTGCTGACCTGCTTTGCTGACAATCAATTTTCAAGACCATCCAAGTCTGTTAGGGTATAAGAGCCCCTACATGACTCTCTCTGTGATTCAAAGTTATTTCCAGCTGTTAGGAAGTATGGACAAAATATGCTAGTGTGTATCCTTTCACACAGAGTCTTCAAGAGAGGCAAGGGTGTGGCTGGAAGCTGTCACCACAGCTCTAGGCAAGCAGATGAATGAGCTGGGTGCAGGATCAAAGTCAGAATCCTCTCCCTGCCTCTGTGCCCCCATCAGTAGCCATGTGCCCCATCATTAGCCTTTCCTCTTCTCAGATAAGCAATCCTCTGGCCCTCTCCCAAGGGTGCACAGTGCCTGCATAGACATACAAACAACTCCCTCTCTGCTGATCATATAAACTTGGGAAAATAAAAACCACGTCTCCCCATACTGAAGAGACTGGAACCCTTTGAAAGAAAGGTATCAGAATGGCTAAAAAGTAAGGGATGAAGGACAGAGTCCTTGGTGACACACACAGTGGGAATTGGTGGAGAATTTTTTTTCATGGAAAAAAGGAAGATATTTAAATGGTGAAAACTTAAAAAAGCAAGAAAGAAGAGGATCACAGAAATAAAGGTGAAGAGAATGTCTACAATGTGCTGTTAATCATGTTGACTATGATTGAGAAATCTAAGAGATTTAAAATAGGACAAAATTCCCCTGGTCTTTATAATGTGTTTGCAGAAAATATTTTTTTAATATGAAATTTATTGTCAAATTGGTTTCCATACAACACCCAGGTATTGAGGAGGACACCTGTTGGGATGAGCACTGGGTGTTGTATAGAAAATATTTTTCAATTAATCACAGTTCAATTCAATTTTTTTTCCAGAAATGGGCTGTATTTCTTACATAAATCCTCTAGATTGTGATTCACCGTTTTGGAAATCTAGAAGTTAGTCTATGGATGAGGTTGGTGGTTTTGTAATAGAGTAGTTTGAGGGTTCTTTTGTAATACTAAATAGGTTTTTGTTGAATTGGTTGCAAAAACATTAGTTTCAACAGATCTATGATTCTTTAGGTTTTCCATTCATTGTATTAGATATTTTTTTCATACCTCCTAAGGCTAAAGTTGGCTAGTTGATGTCACTGTGGAATTGGAACAGGGGAACATAGAACTAATTTCCTTATTTGACTTTTAAATCAGTTTTTTGTGTGCGTTAACTACAATTGAAATGTTTCGATTGTGAATAATGCCAGGATGAACGGGTACACTCCATTGACTTTAATGAAATGCACATGTTCTTGCCGGCTTGTGAATGATGACCTGGTAGCAGAGTGCTTGGATCCTACTATTTAATATTGGCTGCACTCACATATTGTATTTATGATACTACTTAACCACCGTCATACTTTTTTAAATTTTACGTACACAGGTGAGCTTAAAATTTTGTTTCATCAACTTTTCCAAGAGAATGACATTACCAAAGGTGTGTTCATAAAAGCAAGAGTCAACAACCAATTTGTTAAATTCATATTAGCTGACATCTACTACATGGCTATTATTTGAAAGGCACCGTGCCAGATTAATTTTCAAAGAATAAACAAATCAACTAGGTAATTAAAACTTTAAAATTCAATCTTTAGTCTTCAGTGCTAGTGACTATAATAAAATGTATATAATGAGTTAAATATTAAACAACACTTGCTGCTAATATATATACAAAAAAAGAGGAGCAACCAGGGAGATTCTGAATAATGATATTAATTGCACAGTGCCTTGAGTAAAATTCTGCTAATTCTTTTTAAACAGTCTTTTCTTGAGTTCTATCTTTAGTGATTGTTAGAAGAGTGAAATATGCTCAGATTCTTGTAAGTGTATTTAAATTTCATGTCATATATCCACAACTTGAAGCTAAAGCTACGTTTCTTGTGTGACTATTATTTATTACTTTTTAAAATTCTGATATAGTTAACATACAATGTCATGTTAGTTGCAAGTGTACCAGATAATGATTCAACAGTTCTATGCATTACCCAGTGCTCATCACAAGTGGAGTCCTCAATCCCCATCACGTATTTCGCCCACTCCCCCACCCTCCGCTCTCCTGGTAACCATCAGCTTCCTCTTAAGAGTCTGTTTCTTGGCCTCTCTCTCTCTCTCGCTCTCACTCTCGCTCTCACTCTCCTTTGCTTATTTTTGTTTGTTTTTTAAATTCCACATATTAGTGAAACCATATGATATTTGTTTTTCTCTGGCTGACATATTTGACTTAGCATAATACTCTCTAGCTCTATCCACGTTGTTGCAAATGGCAAAATTTTATTCCTTTTTATGGCTGAATAATATTCCATTATATATATATATATATACCATTATATATATATATATATATATATATATATATATATATATATATACCACATCTTCTTTATCCATTCAGCTATCAATGGACACTTGGACTGCTTCCTTACTTTGGCTACTATGAATAATGCTGCAATAAACATAGGAGTGCATGTATTCCTTTTAGTTGGCGTTTTTGTGTTTTGGGGGGGGGGCAAATACCCAGTAGTGCAATTACTGGATTGTAAGGTGGTTCTATTTTTAACTTTCTGAGCAACCTCCTTACTGTTTTCTGCATCAGCACCACTTTGCATTCCCACCAGCAGTGCATAAATGTTCCTTTTTCTCCACATCCCCACCAGCACCTGTTGATTTTTGTGTTTTTGATTTTAGCCATTCTGACAGGTGTGAGGTGATAGCACACTGTAGTTTTTATTTGCATTTCCCCAGTGATGAGTGATGTTGAGCATCTTTTCATGTGTCTTTTGGCCATCTGGATGTCTTTGGAGAAATGTCTGTTCATGTCTTCTGCCCATTTTTTAATTGGATTATTTGATTTTGGTGGTGTTGAGTTGTATATGTTCTTTCTTTTCAAGTTTATTTATTTTGAAAGAAAGAGAGAGAGAGAGAGAGAGCATTAAAGCTGGAGAGGGGCAGAGAGAGAGGGAGAGAGAGAATCCCAAGCAGGCTCCTCGCTGTCAGTGTAGAGCCCAACACAGGACCTGATCGCACAAACCATGAGATCATGACCTGAGCTGAAATCCAGAGTTGGACACCTAACTAACTGAGCCACCCAGGTGCCACCGTGTATGTTCTTTATACATTTTACATTCTAACCCTTTATCAATATGTCACTTGCAAATATCTTTTGGTTATTTGATATCTAACCCTTTATCAATGTCACTTGCAAATATCTTTTGTCACTGGCAAATATCTAAGGTTGTCTCTTAGTTTTGTTAATTGTTTCCTTTGCTGTGCAGAAGCTTTATATTTTGATGCAGTCCCAATAGTTTATTCTTGCTTTTATCTCCATTGCCTCAGGACACATATCTAGAAAAATGTTGCTATAGCCGATATCCCAGACATTACTGCCTATTCTCTTTTCTAGGATTTTTATGGTTTCAGGTCTCACACATTTAGGTCTTTCATCCATTTTGGATTTATTTTTCTGTATGGTGTAAGAAAGTGTTCCAGTTTCTTTTTCTTTGCATGTAGCTGTCCAGTTTTTCCAACAACATTTGTTGAAGAGATTATCTTTTTCCCATTGGATATTATTTCCTGCTTTGTTGAAGATTAATTGACCATATAATCGTAGGTTTGTTTCTGAGTTTTCTATTCTGCTCCATTGACCTATGTGTCTGTTTTTGTGCCAGTACCATACTGTTTTGACCACTACAGCTTTGTAATATAACTTGAAGTCTGGAATTGTAATACCTCCAACTTTGTTTTTCTTTTTCAAAACTGCTTGGGCTACTTAGAGTCTTTTGTGGTTCCATATGAATTTTAGGATTGTCCATTCTAGTTCTGTGAAAAATTCTATTGGTATTTTGATAAGGATGCATTAAATGTGTAGGTTGTTTTGGGTAGTTTAGATATGTTAATAATATTTGTTCTTCCAATCCATGAGCATGGAATGTCTTTCCATTTCTTTGTGTCATCTTCAATTTCTTTCATCAGCATTTTATAGTTTTCAGAGTACAGGCATTTCACCTTTTTGGTTAGGTTTATTCCTAGGAATTTTATTATTTTGGTGCAATTGTAAATGAGATTGTTTTCTCTCTCTGCTGCCTCATTATTAGGGTATAGAAATGCAACAGATTTATGTACCGGTTTTGTATCCTGTGACTTTACTGAATTCATTTATCAGTTCAAGCAGTTTTTTTGGTGGAATCTTTAGGGTTTTCTATATATAGTATCATGTCATCTGCAAATAGTGAGAGTTTTACTCCTTCCTCACCAGTTTGGATGCCTCTCATTTATTTTTGTTGCCTGATCACTGTGGTTAGGACTTCCAGTACTATGTTGAATAAAAGTGGTGAGAGTAGACATCTTTGTCTTGTTCCTGACCTTAGGGGAAAGTTCTGTTTTTCCCCATTGAGTATGACGTTTGCACTGGGTTTTTTATATATGGCCTTTATTATGTTGAGCTATGCTCCCTCTCAACCTACTTTGTTGAGGGCTTTTATCATGAATAGATGTTGTACTTTGTCAAATACTTTTTCTGCATCTATTGAAATGATCGTATGGTTTTTATCCTTTCTCTTATGATGTATAACGTTGAGTGATTTGTGAATATTGAATCACCCTTGCATCCTAGGAATAAATCCCATTTGATGGTGGTGAGTGATTTTTTTTAATGTATTGTTGGATTTGGTTTGCTAGTATTTTGTTGAGGATTTTTGCACATATGTTCGTTAGAGATACGAGCCTGTAGTTCTTTCTTTTGTGTGTGTGTGTGTGTGTGTGTGTGTGTGTGTGTGTCTTTTTCTGATTTTGGTATCAGGGTAATACTGGCTTCATAGAACGAATTTAAGAGTTTTTCTTCTTCTTCTTCTTCTTCTTCTTCTTCTTCTTCTCCTCCTCCTTCCCCTCCTCCTGCCCCTCCTCCTCCCCCTCCTCCTCCTCCTCCACCTCCTTCTTCTTCTTCTCCTAGTTTTTGGAATAGTTTGAGAATAGATATTAACTCTTCTTTGTTTCATAAGAGTTTTTTTGATTCATTATTCAGTCTCCTTGCTGCTAACCAGTATGTTCAAATTTTCTATTTCTTCCTGCTTCAGTTTTAGTAGACTATATGTTTCTAGGAATTTAACCATTTCTTCTTGGTTGTCCAATTTGTTAGTATATAGTTTTTCATAATATTCTCTTACAGTTATTTGTATTTCTGTGGTGTTGGTTATTATTTCTCTGCTTTCATTTATAATTTTGTTTATTTGAGTCCATTCTTTTTTTTAATGGGTCTGGCTAGAGGTTTATCAATTTTGTTAATCTTTTCAAAAACTCAGTTTCTGCTTTCATTGATCTGTTCTATTGTTTTTTTAGTTTCTATATCATTTATTTCTGCTTTAATCTTTATTATTTCTTTCCTACTGCTGGTTTTGGGTTTTGTTTGTTGTCCTTTTTCTAGCTCCTTTAGGTGTAAGGTTAAGTTGTTTATTTGAGATTTTTTTCTTGCTTCTCGAGGTAAGTCTGTATTGCTATAAACTTCCCTCTTAGAACTACTTTTGCTGTATCTCAGTGGTTTTGAGCAATTGTGTTTTCACTTTCATTTCCTTACATGTACTTTTGGATTTCTTTGATCTCTTGATTGACCCATTCATTGTTTTGTAGCATGTTATTTAACTTCCATGTATTTGTGGTCTTTTCAGGTTTTTTCTTGTGATTGATTTCTAGTCTCATAGCATTGTAATTAGAAAAGATGCATGGTATAACTTCAATCTTTTTTAATTTTTTGAGGCTTGTTTTGTGGCCTAATATGAGGTTCATCTGGAGATTGTTCGATGTGCATTTGAAAAGAGTGTGTATACTGCTGTTTTAGGATGGAGTGTTCTGAAATATCTGTTCAGTCCATCTGGTCCAATGTGTCACTCAAAGCTACTGTTTCCTTGTGATTTTGTGTTTGGATGATCTGTTCATCAATGTAAGTAGGGTGTTAAAGTCCCCTACTATTAATGTATTGTTATTGATTAGTTCCTTTATGTTTGTTATTAACTGTTTTGTGTATTTAGGTACTCCCATGTCAGTGCATAAATATTTATAATTGTTATATCTTCTTGTTAGATTGTCTCTTTATAATTATATAGTGTCCTTCTTTGTCTCTTGTTACAGTCTTTGTTTTAAAGTCTATTTTGTCCAATATATGTATTGCTTTCTTTTGACATCCATTTACACACAGGTGTATTTAGGTCTAAAATAAGTCTCTTGTAGGCAGCATATAGGTAGGTCTTGTTTTTTTTTTTATCCACTCTTCCACCCTTTGTCTTTTGACTGGAGCATGTAATCTATTTATTTATTTATTTATTTATTTATTTATTTATTTATTTTGAAAAAGAGAGAGGGAGTGTGCATACCCCTGTGCACAAGCCAGGAAGGGGCAGAGAGAGGGAGAGAAAGAATCCCAAGCAGGCTCTGTACTGTCAGTGCACAGCCCAACACAGGGCCCGATCTCACAAACCATGAGATCATTACCTGAGCTGAAATCAAGAGTCAGATGCTTAACCAACTGAGCCACCCAGGTACCCCTCAAAGTAATTATTGCTAGATATGTACTTATTGCCATTGTGTTACTTGTTTTTTGGTTATTTTGTAGTTTTTCTCTGATCCTTTTATCTCTTTCTGTCTTTCATGGTTTGCTGACTTTAGTGATATAGTCGGATTCTTTTCTCTTTACTCTTTGCATATCTAATACTGGTTTTTGACTTGTGATTACCATTAGTTTTATGTATAACATCTTCTGCATATAGCAGTCTATATTGTTGATAGTTGCTTAAGTGTGAACCCATTCTTTACTCCTCTCCCCCACCATGTTTTAGGTATATGGTGTCATTTGCTTCTATGCGAATGTTACCTAGCAGTATCCATAGGATGACGTGATTTTAGAGTCCTCCTACTCCACCATCTTCCCCAGAAGTCTGTGTGATTATTTTTGCTAACCTTTTTAATGCTAAATGAGCAATCAAAGTCTAAAGATATACTTAAGTTAACAATTGTCCAGTCAATATTAGAAGGATAAACAAGTTATTCATGAACGTGCTAATATTGTGTGTGAAAGAGCTTTGAAATGAACAGTAGATTCAGCATGTGTAACATGCTCTGAAAATTAGCTGTTGCACAGTCTTGCTAAGTGTTATATGCTGCACAAATTCATGGAATGAGAAATTATGAATACCACCTTACTTGTTGCTTTTGGATACAATGCAATGTGTCCTGGAAGTCCTTACTGGTTGAATAATACAGTCCTTTATTTCATAAATGATAGAGTTTAAATGGCTTGCCTAGGCTCACCCCAAGTGAAAGAACTGGATTTATAAGCCAGGACTCCACTATTCTAGCTTGATGGGGGTGTATTACAGAGTTTACCTATATACCACAGGGAGAGCCTAACATCTTGCCCACTAGAAAGTTCCATGGGCATATGATCTAATTTAATATACAATTCTTTGATAGAGAGCCACTAGCTACAGTTTTTAGCCCTATGTCCAAAATGGTTGAGGGTAAATTTTATTGATCATTGCAGCTTTTTGTTTTATTTTGGATTCTGAACTTGAAAAATATGCCCTGGACTAGAGTTCTAAGCCCATTACACCCTAGCTGTGTGATTTGTGGAAACTTGCTTTACCTCTGAGATCCAGGCCTCTGTTCTGATTTTGTTTGTTTCTTTGTTGTTTCCATTTCCATTTCAAATATTCTGTAAAGTGTAAAGAACTATATAAATTACAATTAACAAATATAAATGTATTTACCTATTTGCTGGTTTGAGGGCTTGGATGCCTCCAGTGGCATCAGAGGTGGGGATAATGTATGTGCTCCATTCCACCAGCATCCTAGAGAAAAGTTGGGCCAAGACACAGCCATATACATGTGGACCTGTGCACCAAGAGAGGGGGAATGCCCCCTTTTTTCTGTCTTGTGGGAATTTGGATCTATAGACTGCCTCTCCTGATGAGGGAAATGGGCAGCAGAGGCCACAAGTCCAGCGCATAGCCTGGCAACCCAGAGAAACCTTCTGAGGCACTCACCAGACAACCAATTAATCTCCCCAAGACTGAAAGTTTGGAAACATTTAAATAAGACAAATAGAAATAATAGACAGTGATTTCAGCCATTCCAGTTAAAATGCATCCCAAGTTTACTTCTTTGTCTTTCTACATGAAGGCTCTCCCTTGTCTGTTTCCACCCCTGCACTATAGTCCACCTTTCTCCCCCTCCCCTGGATGGCTGTTCTCCTCTTCCAGTTGGATTTCCCAACTGTGGCCACCTCCACTTTGCTAACCCCAGCTTGCCCCTCAGTTATGGGTGTCACACAGAACTGCCCTTGTCATGTTCTTTCTCTGCCTGAGAATGGCCCTCAAAGTTTTCATGATCAGAACCTGGCTTTCCAAGTTCTATCTGCATCCCATGCCCTCCCTTCCACTCATGCCAGACTTCTTGTGGCTTTGCATTCCCAAATCTATGAAGTTTTCAGCATGTTTATGCTACACCATAAAACACTCTCTGCCGTGTGTGTTCTCCTAGGTAAGACCCAAGTCCTCACCACTTCGGTGGTAGGATTCCATGAAGCTTTCCTGATGATTGCCATCCACAATGGTCTCTCACTTATCTGTAGTAATGCCATGAAGTGCTGAGCAGTTTGGAATTTAATTGTCCCTCAGTTGTTCAGCCTCCCGGCTTCCTGGATGAGTCAAGGGACTGTACCATGAATGTTGTATGATTGATTCCCTGCCCTTCCCACATCAGATGCCTAATTACCATCTGCTTCTGGATTAATTGCCTGATACATGAGGGAAAGATGGACAACATTTTGGTCTACTTCATATTTTCCCACCATCAGCCTTCCTTCTGAGGCTTCGTGCTTGACTCTGGCTCCATTGCCCTCCCTTGAGCACTATAAGACTTTGGACTCTGGAATCAGATATAATGGGGCTCAAGCCTTGACCTTTTGTAGGTCCTGGGCATGTTGTTTAACCTCTCCAAACCTCTATTCCTCTATAAAATGATAATATATTAAGAGTTGGGATTTGGGGAGGGAAGGGAATTGTCTGCCTGTTTGTTTGCTTGTTTGTTTAAATTGATGTGTTGACCATTCTATAATGAACAGAGAGAAGTGTTTAAAGACACAAGTATGAAAAATGTGCTATTCTAGGGGCACCTGGATGGCTCAGTCAGTTAAGCATCTGACTCATGATTTTGGCTCAGGTCATGATCTCACGGTTCTTGAGATCGAGCACTACATCAGGCTCTGCCCTGACAGTGTGGAGCCTGCTTGGGATTATCTCCCTCTCTCTCTCTGCCCCTCCTCTGCTCACTCTCTCTCTCTCTCTCTCTCTCTCTCTCTCCCTCCCTCACTTGAAAATAAACATTTTTTTTTAAATGTGCTATCCTATGAGTGCTCCTTGCATGCCGTGTTGAGAACACTGCTATTCAGGTGACTGGGTGTGTTGTAGATGTGAAACCCGATGTTCAGGGGAATCACTTTTCTTGTCCACAGCCCTAGAGGTGGAAGGTGTGGAGTTAGGATACAGATTTGAGTCTGTGGGACCCCAAACCTCACACTCCTCCCATTCCACCTTCCCTGTGTCTCTGGAACACAGGATTATACCAACTGATCCTAAGAGAACATCTGTCTTGAATGACCTTTACAATTACTTCAAGTTGTATAACATTCATACACACTC
The DNA here is from genome assembly GCF_007474595.2 of Lynx canadensis. NCBI lineage: Eukaryota > Metazoa > Chordata > Mammalia > Carnivora > Felidae > Lynx > Lynx canadensis. The sequence continues at coordinate 45,188,577 of NC_044314.2, forward strand.
AGTAACTTACATTGTCAAGTGCTCAAGGAGAGAGGGGCTCCTTTTTGCATATGTTGCTAAAATCATAATACTCTGAAAGAGGACAGTTGAAATGAGAAGAAACATTATAGACTTATATCCCTGGGCTAAAGCCAAGGATACTAGGTCCTGCTTTCAGCTGTCAAGTATCATTTATGATCGTAGATAAATTTACTTCATATGAAAAGAAGAAAATTCTGTATCTCCAGACATGTTATAAATGAAACTGATTACTGAATATGATATAATTATATTTAAGTAAAGAACCTAGCAGCCACAGAAATAATCCGTAATCTCTAAGACATAGAACCCCGCACAGAAATCTGAGGTTAAAGGGTGATATAAATGAAAAAAATAAAAGTATTACCTTGTTATGTTCGCTGGTTTAATTTAAACCCCGTGCTCTCAGGTTTTGCCTGGGAGGTTTATGGTACTAACTGTGTATTTCTGATGCAACCCAAAGTAAGTTACCATAGATTTGATTCCACCAAAGGCAAAAAGAAAGGAAAAGGAAAACAGAAAGGAGATGAGACAATGCTTTTTCACAATTCAATTGTGAAAGAACTTCAGAAGTTGCATTTCAGAAGGTGTGTTTTTAGAAGTATTTGATGGTAGCCTTTTCAACAGAACCACAGAATAATAAAAGCTTATTTAACTTAATTTTCCACTCCATTACTCCCCAAAGTACAGGACCAAGTGAAGGAATGTCCTCACAGATTGCATACCACATGTCAGAAATTTATTACCATATTCACTGGCATTATTTCACCCATTTCTCTGTAATATTTTAATTCCTAACTGAAGGCAGGGAAATTATACTAAAACTTAGATCTTAGTCTGATGATGCCCTGTCCACCTCCATTAGTGTAAAAATCTGTGCTCATTTGGTTACTAAGGGATCCTGAACAACAAATTCAAATTATCCAGCATACATTAAGCAATCATGCAGGCAGAACACCATGCTCTATAGAGTCTGTGGGCAAAGAAAAAAGTGAACGTGCAAACCCCTCCTCTCCTTCCTGGGAGTCAGTTCTGTGCCCTATCCATAGACCACTGCGGCCACCAATTCACAGAATTGTATCCTCAGGCCATATTCTTAACCATTGTAAGTTTTTCGTCCATAAAATGGAGTGCAGTCCAGGCTGGAGGGGAGATCAAATGGTCTCTCAGATCCTTTTCAACATTAAAGTCTTGAAAGAGAGTCCACAACTGAATCAGCGTTACACATACACATAAATTGTGACAAAATATTAAGTAGAACCGAACACGTTCTCCTTTCTTCTCTTGATGTTTAAAGCAAAAAGTTTCCTAAACTACAGAGATATGTTTCTGTCTGTGTGAGAGAGAGGAACAGAGGGAGAAAGTGCTTGCGAGTGATTCCCTTGATTTCCCAGTTGGTGTTTCAGTGTTTTTGACAAAGAAAAAAACAAACAAGCAGAAAGCCTGTCACAACCCTATGCCTCAAGACTGAAGGGCCATTAAAGATCTGGTCTCTTCATGGTAGCATAAGAGATACAATTAGAAGTACCAATATTATGGAATACTTACTGTGAGCCCAGCACTATGCTGGATGCTGGAGAATGAGAGAGCAAGGAAGGGACCTAGGGGCAGGCATGGATCCAGGGGCACAGGCTGGCGAGAGGCTGAATGAAGGCAAGCCTCCTGGCCTGGCAAGGAATTTACTGAACACCTTTTCTGCAAGTAATTTCCACTTTTTGCAATTAGCTGTTTTCCGTTTGAAGAAATTTCTGCTCCGAACATGCTGTTTCAAAGAGGAAAGATTTATTAAGTTGTGGAGAATTACAAAGTATGCACAGAAGTACATTTAAAAGGATTGCTTTTAATACATGTTTAAGAGGGACAAGTAGAAGTGGGGGGGCAATATGTTTTTAGGATTCATATCTGATACTCACATTTCTGAATGTTGTTAAAGGACCCTTCGATCATTCCAAAAATTCATTCCCTAGCTAGATCGTTCTCTGAAATAATCATCTCATACTACCTCTGGTTTGAAATTTCATCCCCCAAACTCCATCTGGCACGCCTCTCCTCCTGAGTGGAGGACATTGCTGCATGTTTCAGGGAGCGTAACAGAAGCCATTCGCTGAGAACCATCTCAAATACCTACACCAAATCCGGAAAGCAGTTTGCTTCTCTTCCCATCTTCTGCCCCTCCCTTTCTGTTCCAGTGAAGGGAGCGGATTAGTGGTGAGTTGTTGCACCTGTGCCCTGGGTCCCCTTTATTCAGCCCTCCCGTGGACCTTCCTGAATGGGTTACTCGCTTTTCCTCCTAGATATTCAACCTCTTCCTCTCTATGGCTTCTTTCTGTCGGTATTCACAATGCTCTATTTTCTCCTTAAAAAAAAAAAAACAAGTTTCTTCCCTGAGCCAAGCATCTCAGAAGAGTTATCTACATAACACCCCACCCGTTCACTTCCTGTTCACACCAATCTGACTTCAGTCGCAACCACTCCACTGGCTTGCTCTTGCTAATGATCTCTGTGTCGTTAAATTCAAAAGACACTTCGTGGTCCATCTGACTTGACCTGTCTTCATCTTATTACTCTTTCCTTCTTGAACTGCCTCCCTCTGACTATTCCTTTTGTATCCCTTTAAGGAGCTGTCTTCTCCCATCTGAATGGTACACAACAGATTCTTAGGGTAGCCCTAGCTCCACTCTACTTTGTGGTCTACACTCTTTCCCCAATGATTTCATCCACCCCTATAGACCAGCCTCTCCTCTCCATGTGCTATGTTCAGAACTTCAGAGCCATGTAACCAACTGCCTATGGGTGTGCCATTACTATGCCTCCCTCGAGCCTGCACCTCCTCCAACATTCTCCATCTCAGTAAATGTCACCTAATTGCTCCTGTTGGAAACATGGGACTTACACTTTCCCTCTTCTGTAGCTCACATATTTAGTTATCAAGTCTTCACCATTTTAGCTCCAAAATGTCTGTCATGCTCTCTCTTTCTGTACTTCTCCACCCACCACCATCTCTCACTGGCCATAGAAACAGCTCCCTAACTACTCTCCCCATATCCACTTTGGTTCCTCTCTATTCCACTGCCCTTGTCAGAGCCAGAATGAGTTTTATCAAATGCAGATCTGAATGTGTGACTCCATAGATTGAAATGTTTCAGGGGAAAATTGAATATTTCTTTCCATGATTGAATGTGCCTTTTCCCCCTTGACCTTTCTCTCTCCCTACTACCCGTTGCCATCACCTGACTCATTCACCTTTCTGTTGTACTGAGCTTCTCTCAGCTGCTTGAACACAGAGGCTCCTGCTGGATTCCCTGAGATTCTCTCCCCACCTCATTCCACCTATCTCCCCCCAACTCCGTGCTTTGTCTTGGCATTCAGATTAAATATCACTTCCTCCAGAAAATTCTCTAATCTTCCCAACTCCTCCAGACTAGATTTGCTCTCCCTGCTCTTGGCTAACTTAACACCTTTTACTCATTATATCAGTTACCACAATTGTAATTATATACTTGAGTAATTATGTTTGACATCTCTTCCCGATCAGACTATTTTCATTCCTGAACCTCCAGCAACTAGCATATTTCTAGCACATAGTAGGCCTCAAAATTTTCATTGAATAAATGAATGAACTATGCAGCGTTTTTTCTTTCCCTCTTCTAAAATCTCCTTTCCAATCACTTCAAATTTATCTTATATAGGTTTCCCATCCTGTAAGGAAACATCTGAGTAAAAACTAGCAACAGCTTTGGTTCTATTTTGGTCCTAGTCTTAACCTAATTCTCTTTGAGACTGTTTGCCCTCTACTTTTTTCTAAACTACAAAGAGGGACTAAAAGAATAATAAACAATACAAGTGGAATTCAAAACCATTAATACATTGTATTATTCTCACAGTGAATATCAAAGCGTTTTACTTCCATTTGTTTACATTCTCAATGGCGTATATGACTTAGTATCTGGTCTTATAACCAACACTTCTTAGTGGGTGCCCTTCATGAGTTCTGCTGGTCCCTATATTCCTTTTCACAGATGTGGTGCAGGTTGAGAAGTTCATCTTCAACATTACAAATGTGAACTTTGACCTCATTCATCTTCCACTTTTTTCAGTTCTACTTTAAACATGGTTTTAGTTGTAAGTAGCCAAAAGTACATCTCAAAAACCTAGATGCCTCTACCCACAGTTGAATTTTGATTATTTCTGCTTCTGACTCTCCTAGCTTTATGGGATTAGTAACTCCCAAAATAAATAGATGTATAGATGTGTTATCCTGATTTAGATTTTGCAGGAATGATGGGTTTTTTCAAAAGTCCACGCACTTTTATAGGACCGCTTTTTTTTTTTTTTTAATTTTTTTTTCAACATTTTTTATTTATTTTTGGGACAGAGAGAGACAGAGCATGAACGGGGGAGGGGCAGAGAGAGAGGGAGACACAGAATCGGAAACAGGCTCCAGGCTCTGAGCCATCAGCCCAGAGCCCGACGCGGGGCTCGAACTCACAGACCGCGAGATCGTGACCTGGCTGAAGTCGGATGCTTAACCGACTGCGCCACCCAGGCGCCCCTTATAGGACCGCTTTTACGTTTAATAGGATATGGGCACAAAACCACATAGAAGCAGAGCTGATCATCATAGAACAAAGCAAAACAAAAGGGCCTACATGGAAATAGAACCTAAGCTGTGGCCTCTATAATACTGTGCTTTGAGCAAATGGATTAAACACGAAAATATATACACACAATTGGTAGTGCACAAAGAATCATTCATTCATTCATTTTTTCATCTAAGTATAATTTATGGAATGCCAACTACATGACAAGTATTATGTATTTACTAAATAAAAAATTATATACTTTTCTTTTTTAAACCAGCATCATCTTTGGGGCAAATCAAGTACATGATTAAATCAAAGAAATAGCCAGCTACTGAGGAGTAGTATCTCAAGAAGGTAATGTGAATCTGCCAAGCTTCCATCATCTCTCCAAGGCAAGGTCATGCTTAAAATCAAGAAGCCTGTGCCTTCCTTGTGAGAGGGCACCCACATTAAAAGATGTATTTCCTTCACATATTCTCTGATGCCCAAAGTACTCTTTAGCAAGAGACAGCCATTTCATGACATAATTGAAGGAAATACCTAAGTCCAGAGGTAATATATTGTCAAGGACTCCCATTAGGATGCAAGAAACTAAAATCTGCTTCTCACTGTGACTTTGATACCAAGGTATGGAATGTTTATATTGGACTTGAAATTTTAAGATTTAAGAGGTTGAGGTGAACTCCATGGAATAAATGGGAATACACACACACAAACACACACACACACACACACACACACACACACACACACTCGTGTAGACTGGAGTATTGAAAACATTCTGTGCCCTCTCACCTACTTTCAGGCCATGCTTGATATTGTCATGACAAGTCTGCCTACTCAGGAGTCCTGCTCATTCACCAGTGTCTGGTCACCAGCCCTGAAGTTGCTCAGACAACTTGGCTTTGCTGGTCTGACTCAGTCCAGATCAGTGAGATTAGGCTGTTCCGTGAACCTTTGTATGTTGAGCAGAACTTCTAAAATTGCAGCAATCCCAAGAAGACTCAGAAGTAAATCACGTAAATTACTTGAATCTGAAAAGGGGGAGAGGGGGTTAACAAATTTTAGTACAAAAGAACAGACCTGCACCTGGAGATGGGAAATAGTTTTTAGAAACAATTGTTACCACTGTTTATGTGACACACAGGGACACTAGGAGGACAGAGAACTACAGATCTTTGGATTTCAACCATAACTGAAATCAAGTGAATGAAAATTAAATGATAAAACAGGCCAAAGAGAATTACAATAAAAATTTATATGGCAGGGGATACTACTTTAAACTCAGTTCACGATCCGTGTATTGCTAGAGGTTTTCAGAACACAGAAAGTACTTACTTGCCCCAAATTCATTGAAATTGAGTTCTGCGAATATAACATACCCTCCCCATGCCTGGGGTGTAAGGTTTAGAGATCTCTGAAAATAGATTCATCAATGAATATTTGATCCTGGCCAAAAAAAATAAGAAAAATTAATAAAGCCTAGAGCAGCTAACCTCATTCTCTTGAGGGCACTGGCTAAAGTCTTTCTATTATTCTGATTACATCAGAGAGAAAATTCCAATTGCACACTGATCCTTTTAACTTCATGCTAATCAGTTTTCCTTTTAACTAGGCCTGTAAATAGGTGACAGAAATAGGACTAGGGGAGTATAGGGAGTACGAGTGAGGAAAACCAGGAGAATTTGAAGCTAAAAATTCTAAAGCAAGAATTACAAGCAATTTCTCTTATGTAGCTATAGAAATATAAATAAATGTAAGCATAATTGACTGGAGTTCTTAATCAAGATCGGTTACTAACCTGATTTCCATTCCAGAAGTGGCTGAGGAATTCAACACATGTCCATCAATAATAGTGGCTCTGGGGCTGCATATTCTTAAGCATCTTATGCCTCTAAAGGAGCATGGGAGAGTGTATCTGGGAAAATCACTCCCCCCAGAAGATTCCAATACTTCCCCTCCAGAGCTGTCCCTTCCCCCATTTTTCTCCAATTGATGTACCTCTTTGTGCCTTAGTTTCCTCAATAAAATGAGAGTATGTTTAAGAATCTATAAATGATAAACGGATATAAGAAAAGTTTTAATATCTCCCATTTGCATGTTTTATTCAGACAATTTGTTAAATATGGTACAACACAACTGGATTTGTTGGATGTTCTAGTTAAGTTCTTGAACACTTAGGTTCCAAAGAGAATCTAAAAATAGCTCAGATTGGAAGTAAATATTGTCCATAGTCTGTTTAAAGGTCTTGATGACTCTGCTTCAGAGTATTGAGATTGATCCTACCAAATATTTTTTAAATTTTTTTAAGTGTTTATTTATTTTGAGAGACAGAGAAAGCAGAGGAGGGGCAGAGAGAGAGAATCCCAGGCAGGCTCCTTGCTGTCAGCGTGGAGCCCGACACAGGACTCAAATTCATGAACCGTGAGATCATGACCTGAGCCGAAACCAAGAGTGGGATGCTTAACCGACTGAGCCACCCAGGTGTCCCTAATTCTATCAAGTATTTTCAAAGAGAGAAGAAAATACACAGAATTGGCTTACATCAAACATTGAACTGCACATCATCACAGTGATTATCATTTATTAAGCCCTAAATATATGCAAGAACAGCCTAACATGTAATATCGTATTTAATCCCCCACAACAGTCTTTTATTATCACTCCCATTTTACAGATATAACATTCACACTTCAAGAAATTATGTAACATACCTCATATCCTATAAAAAGTTACTAAGTCGGGGCGCCTGGGTGGCTCAGTCGGTTAAGCATCCGACTTCGGCTCAGGTCATGATCTCACGGTCCGTGAGTTCGAGCCCCGCGTCGGGCTCTGGGCTGACAGCTCAGAGCCTGGAGCCTGTTTCAGATTCCGTGTCTCCCTCTCTCTGACCCTCCCCCGTTCATGCTCTGTCTCCCTCTGTCTCAAAAATAAATAAAGGTTAAAAAAAAAATTAAAAAAAAAAAAAAAGTTACTAAGTCAATATTCAAGCCTAAATTTTATGATTGCAACATTTTGCCTTTTACCTACCATACTAAGTTCCCAGAAATATCAGAAGTGATCAGAAGAAATTATAACTCGGAAAGAATTGTAGAGTGTCATGTCTGTGTCTATGCTATTTTATTGTTTCACGAGATGAATGGAAAGAAACTATGTCAGGATTTGAGTCTTAATACAACTTCACAGAGGAAGAGGGGGATATGACTGATCACATTCCCAAATAGTTTATTTTGTAATGGTACAACTGAAGGAAACTTGCTCTTATAATAGGAGACTATAGATTTCTTCAATAATAAATTAATTTATAGAGAAAAATAGTAACTCACTGTTATAATGTCTTATACCTGCCCAAGAAACTTTCCTCTTGCCTAATTAAAATAAATTGATAATAATTTGGATGCTTTGTCCCCGAGATGGCCACATTTGTACTGGGAAAAGGAAACATTTAGAACAAAATTACTTGCAAAAGAGATTTTGAAGTTGGACCTTGTCACTAGGGGGCACTTAGGGATATAAAATCAGCATTGCCAAAAGTGTTTTCTGAAATAAAGCAATTACTGGCATGTGTCTTTTCAAGGGAGGAATAAATACTTGTGTGTATAGACATAAGATTCAGGACGTCTTCTGATCGACTATTTTTAGGTGCCAGGTTGATTGGAGAAGGAGCATTTAAAGTGTGCACAGTACTAGAATCAGAAGTCCTGTCTTCTCTCTCCTGTACTTCACCACTGGAAGCACAAATGAGATGCTAAGAAGAAAATAATAATAGTAGTAGTAATAATAATAATAATAATTATAATTATAATTATAATAAAGGAAGAAGAGAACAGGGGAGACAAAATCCTTCCTCCTGCCAAGTCCCTTTCTTTGCTTCCTCTGAGCATCTTTCTCACTGTTCTTGTCCCTTCCTGCCTTTTTTCCCTGAGGACATCCGTCCTGCCCCCTCTTTTCCTCAGTTATATGGTCTTTGTTTTTACTGGACTGTCTTTCATTTCATTTCTTCCCACTGTGCCCAGCTCTGTTCTTTCACTTTATTGTTCTTTGTTGTCATTAGCTGCGACATTGCGTTCCGGTTTGGGTTTTTATTCCTATTTTGTAGGGTTTTTTTGGTTTGGGGTTTGTTTGTTTGTTTGGTCCTTTTTCAGACGCTTGCATCACTATATCCTTAAGAAATCGATAAAATGTGTTTCCAGGATCTGCTTTACCTAAACTTGATGGTCATAGCGTGTGATCTGAGGCCAGAGGAAGATAGTTTTTCACACTGATCAAGTAAATGGGGAGAAAAACAAAAGAGCAAAAAACACATTTTTACAGGACACAAACCAGCAGGAAAACCTATTTCGTGGTGTTATATAGAAGACCAAAACCACAGATTAAAAAGAGAAAGGTGTGGTAAGAAAGCTTGCTTTTGTCCACAGGACACTGCAAAACCAGTTTAATTGATGTTCTTTTCAGAATTCATCATTTTTTGGGGTTGTCATGTGAAGAAGTTGTAAACTACGTAAAATCGTTAAGTGCTGTATTTAAGGGATATTAGATATCTCAGCAACACCTTACAGCAAAGATGAGAGACCTTCAATCGCCCTACTCCTTAATGTGAAGGGAAAAAAAATCTTCCTATATTATGCACCCTATCTGCGGAAATTACCCTGCAGTTATAATTAAGGAAATAATTGCAAGTACAATTTACCAGGTCCGTGCCCATCATTTCATCCTGTAAATTGAAACACTTCACCCACCGACCTAGATTGTGAGCTTTGGGCTAACCTCCCATGAGTGGTAGATGTAGGTCTTCTTGAATAATGACATGTTAGTCTGGGACTGGGAATCATGAATTTGGTTCCTTGTTCCCCTGACTCACCATGTGGTCAGAAAAGTCTACACATCATCAATTTTTTCTGGTAGGAAAATGATTAGTGTAATTGTTATGCAGATTACTCTAGAGCCTTGATTTCAATAAGCCATTCTTAGCACCCAACTCTGCCCTCAACCTTTAAATAAACTTTTTATTCTCACAAACAACAAATGTTACTTCAGATGTCAGTTTTCTCAAAATTATTATTTCAAAATTATTTTCAGGATGAATTATGTTAATTTTTCTACTTATTTAAAGCTAAATCAAATCATAAGACATCTATCCGTTAGTCAACCCACATGGTTGAGTTACAATAGATAAGTTAATTGTAATTTCAATTTAACTTAAATTAAATTAATTAGCTTGTTTAAAATAAGTTAAATTTCAATTAAATTTCAATTTCATTTCAGAAAGAAATTGGTTTTTCCTTTTTTGCCATTTGACTTCTCCTCCCACCTGACGTTACTGCCCTGAGCTGACTTCATATTTTATATATTTACACAGTCATTAATATTGTATAACCCCCTAACACTTCTCCTAGGAAGAAAGAACATTTGCTTTTCTGTGTTCACTGTAATGTGTTGCATTTCTATATCACATCCACTTCTTAGCTTCTAGGAATTCCAAGATGGCCAATGAGTGCAAAGAGCTTCATTTTTGTTGCCTCTAAACAGACTAATGCAGGGTGCTGTAATGTAACACAGTATGTCCAACAACAACGGGATCTAACACTTTATTCAACAGAGCAGTGATTCCATCAGAGGCTACAGGCCGTCCTAGGAAGAATTTCTGAAAGATTGTGAGGATAGTTTCTTGTTACAAAAATTAAGGGTCTCTGGCATTTAGTGGATCGAAGCCAATACTGTTAGACATCATTGAATGTGCAAGTCAGTTCTACCCAACGAAGAACTGCCCCCAGTTGCACGTGGTTTCCTCAAATCCTACTGGACATTCTTGAAGTCATGTTTATAATTAGGTGATCATAGACCCTTACTCTATTTGAGACATAAACAAAGAAATTATTGTTATTTTAAGAGACACCAGATTTTCCGGAAAAGAATTACCCTGTAAACCAAGGGAAAGCTTTTTAAAATTTTGCTCGGAACTTGACCAAGAGAATTCCTTTGCAAAACTATGTCACCAACTGCTGATTTGCTCATTTGGAACACTAATACATAGTGTGTATCAATCTGGGATTATTGCTGATACATTCAGTGTTCTAGGTATTGGTTCAACCCTCTTGCTACTCTTCATTATTCCCTTTTGGTAGTCTTTCCTAGGAAGACTTATGTATTCAAGTTTGTATTGTTTTATTATAAATTATTGCCCTTTGGTTCTTTTTGGTGATAATTAGGACATTTAATTAAATTTTTGAAATTACATGTGCATGTAAGTTTTACCATATGTGCATTTCATTTCAAGATAATTGTATCAGTTAGCTATTGCTGCATAATAAACCACCCCCAAAATTTCATAACATCACCCGACCACCACCCAACTCACCAGCTCTGTGAGTTTATAATTTAGACTGAACTTCCTCATGATTCTGCAGACACGTGCAGAGGTCAGGCGATAGGCTTTGCCAATATTGACTGGACTTTCTCCCATGTCTAGAGTCTCGGTTGAGACAACTAGACTATCTCACTTTGGCCCATGTGTGTCTCATCCTCCCATAGGCTAGCCCAGACATGGTCATATGGCAAAGGCAAGAGATTTCAGTCGAGCCAGCCTAGACTCAAAACTGTCACATTATCACTCTTCCTGCATTCCATTGACAAAACAAGTCACAGAAATTTCCAGATTCAAAGGATGGGAAAATAAATTCCATCTTTTGGGAAGGGCTAGTACAGGAAGGGAAGGAAAAATTGCTGTATTGTTTACAAACACCTGGCCACAACATTTGTTATAAAAGGTAGTGTTGGGCCTAACCATAGTTCTAAAAACCACTACAATAGTCAAAGAAGAAGCAGGGAAAGAGAGTATGGTCAAATTTGTACTCAGAAGATCATCCGGCACTCTGTAGCAGGTGGATTGCCGAGAGACATGGGTGGAATAAAGGAAATAGTAAGGCAATTGCAGACTCCCAGTGAGGGATGGACTGAAAAACATGAAGAATGATGCAGGCCTCCAGATAGAGTTCTGCAATTTGTGACCTGCAGAGTGAATGGGAATTAAAAACTCACTTCATTGTTTCCAAACTGTGGGCCCTGGCCCCAGGGCTGAATTAGCTCAAAGGAAGGAGCAACTTTTTCTAAGTCTTCCACCCAAAACAAGTACCTTGTCTTTATTTTGTCAGTCCCAAGGGGAATCTTTTTAAAACTGTGTCTTTCCACAGGAAGCAGCATTGTGTAATTGGCACCAAGGCTCTGTAAATGTTTGGCCAGAGACTGGACTGCCATCTCATGATTCCATGCCTTTGCTCACACTTTCTCTTCTGCTTGGAATGACCTTAGCCCCTCGTGTGCCTGGCAAATGTTTTGTTGTCTTTCAGTGTAATACTAGGATTACCTGCTTCTGATTCCATACCACCCCCTACCTTGGTGGAAGAGAATGCATCCCCCCCCCCCCATGTTGTGTTGATGTTTTTACCCAGTACAAAGCTCCATCCTAAGCAGCTCTGGTCTCAAATGGGATCCTGAACAATCCAGTTCTGTCCTGTCAAAGCTGCTACTACCACTACCACTATGAAATACAATTTTTTAGAAATTTGTGATATTATTTTAGCAATTACATATTGCTAAGTTTGATATGTTTGTGTTTTATCTGCCCCTCTAACGTATTTGCCTACTTCCTTCCACTGGATCCCAGTGAAGTTTCAGATTTTTTCATAGTACCCAACACAGGGTCAGGCACAGAGCAGGCATTCAGTAAATGGTTTTTTTTTATTTATTTAACTTTATTTTTTTATTTTTTAAAATTTACATCCAAATTAGTATATAGTGAAGCAATGATTTTAGGAGTAGATTCCTTAGTGCCCCTTACCCATTTAGCCCATCCCCCCACAACCCCTCCAGCAACCCTCAGTTTGTTCTCCATATTTATGAGTCTCTTTTGTTTTGTCCCCCTCCCTGTTTTTATATTATTTTTGTTTCCCTTCCCTTATGTTCATCTGTTTTGTCTCTTGAAGCCCTCATATGAGTGAAGTCATGTGATTTTTGTCTTTCTCTGACTAATTTCACTTATCATAATACCCTCCAGTTCCATCCACGTAGTTGCAAATGGCAAGATTTCATTCTTTTTGACTGCTGAGTAATACTCCATATATATATATATATATATATATATATATATATATATATAATATTTTCTTTATCCATTCATCCATCGATGGACATTTGGGCTCTTTCCATACTTTGGCTATTGTTGATAGTGCTGCTATAAACATGGGGGTGCATGTGTCCCTTCGAAACAGCACACCCATATCCCTTGGGTAAATGCCTAGTAGTGCAATTGCTGGGTCGTAGGGTAGTTCTATTTTTAGTTTTTTGAGAAACCTCCATACTGTTTTCCAGAGTGGCTGCACCAGCTTGCATTCCCACCAACAATGCAAAAGAGATTCTCTTTCTCCTCATCCTTGCCAACATCTGTTGTTGCCTGAGTTGTTAATGTTAGCCATTCTGACAGGTGTAAGGTGGTATCTCATTGTGGTTTTGATTTGTATTTCCCTGATGATGAGTGATGTTGAGCATTTTTTCATGTGTCGGTTGGCCATCTGGATGTCTTCTTTGGAGAAGTGTCTATTCATGTCTTTTGCCCATTTCTTCACTGGATTATTTGTTTTTTGAGTGTTGAGTTTGATAAGTTCTTTGTAGATTTTGGATACTAACCCTTTATCTGATATGTCGTTTGCAAATATCTTCTCCCATTCTGTCAATTGCCTTTTAGTTTTGCTGATTGTTTCCTTCGCTGTGCAGAAGCTTTGTATTTTGATGAGGTCCCAGTAGTTCATTTTTGCTTTTTTTTCCCTTGCCTCCGGAGACGTGTTGAGTAAGAAATTGCTGCGGGCAAGATCAAAGAGGTTTTTGCCTGCCTTCTCCTTGAGGATTTTGATGGCTTCCTGTCTTGCATTTAGGTCTTTCATCCGTTTTGAGTTTATTTTTGTGTGTGGTGTAAGAAAGTGGTCCAGGTTCATTCTTCTGCATGTCGCTGTCCAGTTTTCCCACCACCACTTGCTGTAGAGACTGTCTTTATTCCATTGGATATTCTTTCCTGCTTTGTCAAAGATTAGTTGCCCATACATTTGTGGGTCCATTTCTGGCTTCTCTATTCTATTCCATTGATCTGAATGTCTCTTCTTCTGCCAGTACCATACTGTCTTGATGATTACAGCTTTGTAGTATAGCTTGAAGTCTGGGATTGTGATGCCTCCTGCTTTGGTTTTCTTTTTCAAGATTGTTTTTGCTATTCGGGGTCTTTTCTGGTTCCATAAAAATTTTAGGATTATTTGTTCTAGATCTGTGAAGAATGCCGGTGTTACTTTGATAGGGATTGCATTGAGTATGTAGATTGCTTTGGGTAGTATCAACATTTTAACAATATTTGTTCTTCCTATCCAGGAGCATGGAATCTTTTTCCGTTTCTTTGTGTCTTCTTCAGTTTCTTTCATAAGCTTTCTATAGTTTTCAGTGTATAGATTTTTCACCTCTTTGGTTAGATTTATTCCTAGGTATTTTATGGTTTTTGGTGCAACTGTAAATGGGGTCGATTCCTTGGTTTCTCTTTCTGTCGCTTCATTGTTGGTGTACAGAAATGCAACCGATTTCTGTGCATTGATTTTATATCCTGCAACTTTGCTGAATTCATGAATCAGTTCTAGAAGTTTTTTGGTGGAATCTTTTGGGTTTTCCATATAGAGTATCATGTCATCTGAGAAGAGTGTAAGTTTGACCTCCTTCTGGCCGATTTGGATGCCTTTTATTTCTTTGTGTTGTCTGATTACAGAGGCTAAGACTTCCAATACTATGTTGAATAACAGTGGCAAGAGTGAACATCCCTGTCTCGTTCCTGACCTTAGGGAGAAAGCTCTCAGTTTTTCCCCATTGAAGATGATATTAGCGTTGGGTCGTTCGTATGTGGCTTTTATCATCCCGAGGTATGATCTTTCTATCCCTACTTTCTTGAGGGTTTTTATCAAGAAACGATGCTGTATTTTGTCAAATGCTTTCTCTGCATCTATTGAGAGGATCATATGTTCCTTGTCCTTTCTTTTATTGATGTGATGAATTATGTTAGTTGTTTTGCGGATATTGAACCAGCCCTGCATCCCAGGTATAAATCCCACTTGGTCGTGGTGAATAACTTTTTTAATGTATTGTTGGATCCGGTTGGCTAATATCTTGTTGAGGATTTTTGCATCCATGTTCACCAGGGAAATTGGTCTATACTTCTTTTTAGTGGGTCTTTTTCTGGTTTTGGAATCAAGGTAATGCTGGCTTCATAGAAAGAGTTTGGAAGTTTTCCTTCCGTTTCTATTTTTTGGAACAGTTTCAAGAGAATAGGTGTTAACTCTTCCTTACATGTTTGGTAGAATTCCCCTGGAAAGCCATCTGGCCCTGGACTCTTGTTTTTTGGCAGATTTTTGATTACTAATTCGATTTCCTTACTGGTTATGGGTCTGTTCAAATTTTCTATTTCTTCCTGTTTCAGTTTTGGTAGTGTATATGTTTCTAGGAATTTGCCCATTTCTTCCAGATTGCCCATTTTATTGCCATATAATTGCTCATAATATTCTCTTATTATTGTTTTTATTTCTGTTGTGTTGGTTGTGATCTCTCCTCTTTCATTCTTGATTTTACTTATTTGGGTCCTTTCCTTTTTCTTTTTGATCAAACTGGCTAGTGGTTTATCAATTTTGTTAATTCTTTCAAAGAACCAGCCTCTGGTTTCATTGATCTGTTCTACTGGTTTTTTGGTTTCGATAGCATTAATTTCTGCTCTAATCTTCATTATTTCCTGTCTCGGCTGGTTTTGGGTTTTATTTGCTGTTCTTTTTCCAGCTCCTTAAGGTGTAAGGTTAGGTTGTGTATCTGAGATCTTCCTTCTTTAGGAAGGCCTGGATTGCTATATACTTTCCTCTTATGACCGCCTTTGCTGCGTCCCAGAGGTTTTGGGTTGTGGTGCTATCATTTTCATTGACTTTCATACACTTTTTAATTTCTTCTTTAACTACTTGGTTAGCCCATTCATTCTTTAGTAGGATGTTCTTCAGTCTCCAAGTATTTGTTACCTTTCCAAATTTTTTCTTGTGGTTGATTTTGAGTTTCATAGCATTGTGGTCTGAAAATATGCATGGTATGATCTCGATCTTCTTCTAAGTTCTTTTTTTTCACATTTATTTATTTTTGAGAGACAGAGTGAGACAAAGTGAGAGTAGGGGAGGGGCGGAGAGAGAGGGAGACACAAGATCGGAAGCAGGTTCCAGGCTCTGAGCTGTCAGCACAGAGCCCAACGCGGGCCTCAAACCCACAGACCATGAGATCATGACCTGAGCCGAAGTTGGATGCTCAACCGACTGAGCCACCCAGGCGCCCCTGATCTCGACCTTTTTGTAGTTACTTAGGGTTGATTTGTGTCCCAGTATATGGTCTATTCTGGAGAACGTTCCAGTTGCACTGGAGAAGAATGTATATTCTGCTGCTTTAGGATGAAATGTTCTGAATGTCTGTTAAGTCCATCTGGTCCAGTGTGTCATTCAAAGCCATTGTTTCCTTGTTGATTTTTTGATGAGATGATCTGTCCATTGCTGTGAGTGGGGTGTTGAAGTCTCCTACTATTATGGTATTACTATCGATGAGTTTCTTGATGTTTGTGATTAATTGATTTATATATTTGGGTACTTTCACATTTGGTGCATAAATGTTTACAATTGTTAGGTCTTGGTCTATAGACCCCTTGATTATGACATAATGCCCTTCTGCATCTCTTGATACAATCTTTATTTTAAAGTCTAGATTGTCTGATGTAAGTATGGCTACTCCAGCTTTCTTTTGTTGACCATTAGCATGATAGATGGTTCTCCATCCTCTTGTTTTCAATCTGTAGGTGTCTTTAGGTCTAAAGTGGGTCTCTTGTAAACAGCATATAGATGAGTCTTGGTTTCTTATCCATTCTGTTACTCTATGTCTTTTGATTGGAGCATTGAGTCCATTGACGTTTAGAGTGAGTTCAGTAAATGTTTTTTAAATGAATAGATTCTTGTGAAATATAGTTATTACTCTGTTTCCTCTTGTCCTTTTGAGCAGAGAAGAAAAATACTTTACCAAATCAGATATACTTCTAAGTTATGAATCTCTACTGTCAGTATATTTCTTCTGTTTAGAAATCTCAGCTTCTAGTGGATGATGACAGACAACTGAAGCTTGGCATTTAGACTGTCCACTCATGTGTGATAAGTAACTAACCACAAAACACACACACACACACACACACACACACACACATTCAAAGCATGCAAACTGATTGTTTAATTTTCCCAAAATTTAAATCTGAATTCTATTTTTCAAAATTTTTAAGAGTATAGTAGAGAAACTCATTATTGAAGAAAATCTTTTGTCTAAAACTGGCTTTTCATATCACGCTCCCTAGTTCTAAGTCACACAGACATCTCTCAGCATTGAGGAGGTAGTTTCTCTGAAGCCCACCTCCCAATCAGCCAGAGAAATTCTACTTGTATTTATATGATACATTGGGCTTCCACAGTGGATTTTGATGGATAAAGGGTTTAATGTTGTTAGATAAACAAATGAATACGTAAAACACTGATGTCAAAAACAAGTCATTTGTCATGAGGGGCAGACTCATATTATCACCTCCTGCATTATCTGTTTTGTACCCTATCCATTCTTCAAAGACCTAGTTTATATCTACTCCAATCTACTCCTTCTGCAAAGTCTTACTAGTTTCCCCAGTGGACGGGTTGCTGCAGTCTCTGTGCCTTATGTTATCCATTCACACACCTTTGTGTCCTTTGGGGACAGTGATTTCCAAAGTGGGTTGCTTATAGTCCAAGAGGTATGCAAGATTATATATTAAGGAAGAAAATATTGGAAGTTCCATTTGTGTGTATTTTTTGTCTTCTTAGTTCTCTATTTTGGTATAGAATACATTGTATAAGATCAAAATATTCCACCACAGTGGTATGTGATAGATATATGATAGATGGTAGAGATAGATAGATAGATAGATAGATAGATAGATAACAAATAAATGGTGGGAGACTTTAGTGCTTCACAATGAAAAAAAGTTTTAAGACCACTTGTCTGGTCTGTTGACTCCTAAGATAGAATTTCTTCATCTTGTATATTCAGATCAAATATCACTTGCCTAATAAATTAGTTTTGAAAGAACAGGTAAATTATTTTGGATTTTCTACATTTAAGTTTTCTGAAGGCAAAGCACGTCTAAGCTAAAATTTTGAGAAGTCCTTTCATAAGTGAGCACCTTTGTCACCAAATTGTGTCTTGTTTTTCTTGAAAGATGCCACTATGACCAGTTTTTCCTGAAGTGCTGAAGCCCACAGCTCCTCATGTGGAAACTAAGAGCAAAGCAGATGTGGTTAGACAATTGAGAAGGCTGGAGTGAGTCCACAGAGCATGGTTAGCTGTATACACCACTTTGGAAATGGGGGTGAGAGGTGAGGTTGGGAAAGGGGGTGTCTGTAGTGGGATCTTGCCAGGGATGCGAGGGAGGCAGAAGGTGTCATTCTGAATGCATGCTCCAAATGATCAACAAAGACAGCTTGGATCTCTGCCTTGCTGAGCGTCCTGTCAGTGAGTTAAACGAGCATGCTATCAATCTCATTTTCTGTTTCATTTTGTTATGCTATTCTCTTGTATTTTAACTGATGTCTTTTATAATCTGCCATTAAATAACTAGCTTTGTGGGGCTCAGTTGGTTGAGCATCCAACTCTTGATTTCAATTCCGGTCATGATCCCAGGGATGTGGGATGGGGCCCTGCACCTGGCTCCACACTGAGTGTGGAGCCTGCTTAAGATTCTCTCTGTCTGTTTCTCTGCCCCTCTCCCCTGCTGTGCTCTCACTCTCTAAAATAAAATAAAATAAAATAATATAGTATAAAATAAAATCTAGCTTTGTATCATTACACACTGTTCTTACTCAACATCCCAGCATCCAACTAAATTAATTATATGTATTTTGAATTCTTACTTTAATCTTATCAATGGGTTTCCCTAAATATACAGATAGCAATAACTAGGCTACTAACTCTGTAACATTTCATAAATTATAACTCTTATAAAATCCCTGAAATGTAGGTCATTTTTATCCCTTTGGTTACAACGTAGGAAGTTAAGGAGAAACATACAACTTTCTCAATAGAGAGAAAATGATATACTACCATGAAATCCTTTAATTTTCTCTAACTTCCAATATTTTCTTTATATAAACTCTTAAAATTTTTGTTCTGTTTAAATTTTAAATTAAATACTGAGTTTGATCTTATAAAACATTTAATCACTTTTGGAAATGCATTTTATGAGACCCAGTAAAGCCAGTTTCAATGATATGAACTAAAAATCTAATATCATGCTTGGAACACAATTTTTGAGAGCACACTGCATCACTGGTGGTATTTACTTTGGAAAATGAATTATTGTGTTATGGGCTAAATCCTGCCAGAATTGATTTTGAAAATCCAAAGTGGAATATTTTGGATACTATAGTTTAATATGAAGTGAACAGGCAAATAGCATTTTATTTTTTTAAAAAGTAATAAAGTGGTTTCAATAAGTTGTTATAGCTCATATTTATTACCTACTCTGTGGCTCCAAACCGTAAATCGACGGCTATATCTGAAGTGTAAGCAAATACTGTTCTGTATAAATGTGGTATAAGCATTTTCAAAGCTTGTTGCACAATCTCATTATCGTGATCAGTTATTGCTTTTCTTCCCAAGAGAAGGGTTGTCCATCCTAATTTAGCAGTGAAGAACTGATCTTTATTATATTCTCCTGAGTGAAAAGTAGCTCCAGTTCTCTCAGATGGAATGATAACCAGGATGACTTATTGGCGCGGGGGGGGGGGGGGGGAGGAGGGAAGGGGGGAGTGGGAGGGGGGTGGGCTGCTGAAGGGCCAGAACTGCAAATATCCAGAGAAAAGCCCATTGGTGCCTTGGGCAGTGCACCGCCCTGGGCAAAGAGCATGGCTTCAAAAGTCCTTCCTGTACATTTTCACTCGATAACCAGGGATTTCCAGCATTTATAAGACATTCCTTCCATTTGATATGGAAGACTATGACATAATAGTCTCTCTGGATTTCTTTATGCTCCCATTTCCTTATTTTCATCTTTACCGTCTTTATGCTCCTTGTCCATTTGCTAGTTAGTTAGTATTTTTTTTCAGTATCTGTTTTATGTCTAAGCCAGTGCCATATCCCAAGATGGCAGAGACAGGATTTATTCTCTCAGAAGGGAAGACCAGGCAGGCAAGCCAGCAATCGAGACCCAGTGGTGTGGGTGCCACAGTAAAGGTCCAAGCCGAGGGCCATGAGGACACAATGCAGAGAGAGATGAAGTCCAGTCCGGAGGGTCTGGGGGGGGCTCCAGAGAGCTCAGCCTTGTGGTGTGCCTTGAAAGAAGGGAAGCTGAGCTCCAGCTCTAACTCAGGCTGTGTCTGGAAGCATCAGCAGGCTCTGCCTGTTGTGGCTGCTGCAGCTGATACTGGTGCTCCCGACGACGACGGCATTAAAAAGTTACAAAGTAACCAGCGACACAGGATGGGCATTTTAAATAAAAGCAAAGTTTTTCAGTAATTTTCTAATTAAGGTGCATTCTATGGTGTGGAACTGTGTGTTTTGCGGGGGAAATTAATGGCAGGAGGTATGCTGGTTTGGGCCTTGTCTCTCAGGTCTGAAAGACAGTGATGGTAACATAGCACAGTGGTAATGTACTAATATAAAAGGAAAATAATTATCGAAGATTAATTTTGAGTGATATTGTTTGAGTATTAGAATGGCCGGCAGACTACGGGATGGCAGCCATCTTAACCTTTTCCTCATCAAAAGTTTCCAACTCCGTTTGCAGGGACGCGGCCATGGAACAATAGCTATTCCCTAATGACACAAGTCAATGGGACAATCCCTTTACAAGCAGCTTAACTGGAATCTTCCACTGTGCAGAGAGATACCTCTGTTATAAAGTGGTTTCTCCTCCAATTCCATGCCATGGAACCAATTTAAACGATGTGTGTAAGAAGAAGAAGCCAAACCCTCACAGACGGTCTAGAAAGATGGATTGCATTGTAATTGTTGTGCCTCATAAGATCATACTCGAACATTTTGGTTTTATGGCTAAAGACTGTGTTATTAGTAATAACACTGTCTCTACTGAGGATTCTGTTCATAGTTATGTTGTGGAGAACTACTTATTTTAGGCAAATTTATTCCATGCTCTGAATGATTGCTCACATTTATTGAGCAATGGCTGTGGGGAAGATAGGGTGGGTGTGGTCCTAAGCACTCTACAATACAAGCCTGTCAGGAGAATCTGCTATTGTTCCCTTTTAGAGATGAAAAAGTGAAGCTCACAGAATTAAACAACTTGCCCACTGGCTAGCAAGTGGTAGAACAAAACTGGATCTCAAGTGGTCAGAATTCGGGAACCATACTGTGACTCATTATCCTAATATATTTAAGATACTTATAAAAAATACTGTATGTTTTTCTGAAGTTGTGAGATTTGTTTAAAGATACAAAGGATTATTGTTGACAACAGAATAATATACCCTAAATCAACTGATTTTTCTACAATAAACATAAGGTCAAATTAAAGGACGAGGCATAGGGGCACCTGGGTGGTTCAGTCGGTTAAACCTCCACCTTTGGCTCAGGTCATGATCTCACGGTTCATGAGTACGAGCCCCATGTCGGGCTCTCTGCTGTGCAGAGCCTGCTTCAGATCCTCTGTCTCCTCTCTCTGCCCTTCCTCTGCTCACACCCTCTCTCTCTCTCAAAACTAAATAAACATTTCAAAAAGGACTAGACATAGTTTATATACCTAAATGTACACACAGATATAATATATGACATTAGATTGTATGCACATGTGCACACAGGCATGCATTCACACACACACTGTAGAAAAACAAGAGACTACTGGACAGAAATTTGAGGCTGCCCTTTAACTTGAGTTAAAAACCTTGAGTCTTTCTAAGAATTTTTTTAAGAAAAATTTTTCTATAAATGTTTATTTATTTTGAGAGAGAGAGAGAGAGAGATCAGGGAGGAGCAGAGGGAGAGAGAGAGAGAGAGAGAGAGAGAGAGAGAATCCCAAGCAGTCTCCATGCTCAGTACAGAACCCAACGTGCCTCTCGAACTCCCGAACCATGAGATCATGACCTAAGCCGAACCAAGAGTCAGACACTTAACCGACTGAGCCACCCAGGCACCCCAGTCTAGGAAATTATTAAATTGCCCAGTGTCTAACATCCCTTTGGGCAACAATCTCCCTTCTCTCTTTCAGCCTCTAGCCCATGGCGTTTGGTTTCGATCTATGCAGAATGATTGCCACGTTACAGTTAGCCAATAATTATAAAAGCATTGATGTAGAATAGAACTTCCTCTTCTATAGGAACATAGGGCTCCCTGTGTCCAGAGCCCTCCGATAAAAAGATAGGTTGCTGCCTAAGAGTCACATTTACAGAGTATAAGTAATAAGAGCATTAGATGCAACATACGAGGGTATAGGAACTGAGTGTGACAAATTGTCTCTTGGAGCTATCACCCAGGCTTGCCCACGGAATCCTACATGGACAGAACAGACTGGTGAGCACCACAGGATGCAGTGCCGCCCAAAGCATGATGATCCAGAGGTTGGATCAGATCCAGTCTCTGCCAGCAAAGTGTATAAGTAGTGCACAGAGAATCTGCCTCTGTCCCCAAATGGGTATTGCATATTAACCATATAATTTCTTTTTATTAAAACCATTAAAAACAAGGTCTTTGAAAATTCTTGAATTGTTTTAGTTCTCTCTTAAAAGAGAAACTGAAATTTTAACTGAAATAAAGGAAAACACAACCTAAACTAAGTAATTATAGAACTAAGTTAAAAGGAATTAAGATCTATGCTAAAGCACTTCCGTTTAGTAACAGGAAGACAGAGCAAAGCAACTCTCTTTTCAGGTTCCTTGTTGGGTGAAAAAGTGACATAGACTTGCACCTTAGATTATTTTTTTTTAATTTTTTTTTAACGTTTATTTATTTTTGAGACAGAGAGAGACAGAGCATGAACAGGGGAGGGTCAGAGAGAGAGGGAGACACAGAATCCGAAACAGGCTCCAGGCTCTGAGCTGTCAGCACAGAGCCCGACGTGGGGCTCGAACTCACAGACCGCGAGATCATGACCCGAGCCGAAGTCGGACGCTCAACCAACTGAGCCACCCGGGCACCCCTAGATTATTTTTTTTAAGTAGATACCACACCAAGCATGGGGCCCAACTTGGGGCTTGAACTTACCACCCTGAGATCAAGACCTGAGCTTGATCCGACCCGAGTCAGATGCTTACCTGACTGAGCACCCAGGCACCCCAACTCATCCTAGATTTTTAATCTCAATTTAGAGTTGTTAATAAAAATTTTCTGAAATTGATTTTTTAAACACTATTGTTTTATGTGTCAATGAGCTACAGTTTCAGAAAGCTATGTTCGACTGGTATTTATCGGTTGAAATTTTATTGGTTATCTTTTGTTCCATAACAAATTACCACAACACTTAGCAGCTGAAAACTACACTTATTATTTCATAGTTTCTGTGGATCAGGAATCCAGTCACAGCTTAGCTAGAGAATTTTAGCTTGGAGTTTCCCATAGGCTACAGTCATCTTTCGGCTTGTTACTCCCAAGTTCACTCATGTGAACAGGCCTCCCAAAATCTGCTTCCAAGCTCTGTCATGTGGGCCTCTCCACAGGACTGCCTCACGACATGGCAACTGGCTTCCCTCAGAAGTGAGCAATCCAAGAGAGAATGCCCGAGATATAAGCCACAGTCCTCTTTAACCTAAAACTAAACATGATATTCCAACACTTCTGCCATATACTATTTTCAAGAAGGGAATCAGTAAATCCAGCCCACATTCAAGGGGAAGGGATTACACAGGACATGAATACCAGAAGGTAGGGATCGTTGAGAGACATTTTATTGGCTGCCTAATATAGCTATGTATCAGAAACCAAAAGAGAAAAGGAATTAAAAGGAAACTGAGAAGAGGTATTGAGAAAATCTCTGTCAACTCTTCCCCCAATGCCCACCCCCCCCACCACAGTAACCATTTGACGAATCATAACATTTATAAATTGGGATACTTTAGCACTCGGAGAAGTGTAAAAGAAAACAAAACACTTTTTAGCATTATTTTAAATATATGCATTAGTATGTAAATTTTTTCTGAAGTCTAGTGCTATAGATCAAATTATTTCCCTTGCCCCAAATTTATATGTGGAAGTCCTAACATCAAGTACTTCCGCATGTGACTCTATTGGGAGATAGGGTTCTTAAAGAGGTGACTAAGTTAAAATGAGGTCATTAGGGTGGGCTTTAATCCAGTCTAACTTGTGTCCTTATAAGAAGAGGAAATTTAGACACCAAGAGACACTAGATATGCAAAGACATAGAAGAAAGACCCTGTTGGGCTGTCGCTCTCTCTCTCTCTCTCAAAAATAAGTAAATAAACATTAAAAAAAATGTCCCTCTGAGGAACAGGCACAAGATGGCCATCCACAAGCCAAAAAGAGAGATCTCTGGGTGCTTGGTTGGCCCAGTCGGTTAAGCATCTGACTCTTGATTTCAGCTCAGGTCATGATCTCACAGTTCATTAGATCGAACCCCACATGGGGCTCTGTGCTGACAGTGAGGAACCTGTTTGGGATTCTGTCTCTCCCTCTCTCTCTGCTCCTCCCTTTCTCATGCTCTCTTCTCTCTCTCTCTCTCTCTCTCTCTCAAAACAAACATCTCTCTGTGCATTTTAAATTGTTGCTATTCCCATTGACCTCAAAGAGAGCAAAGTAAGTGTTCCCATTTTGTTTTGTTTTAGTTTCCTCTAGACACAGTCTTAGCCCTTCTATTTTTTAGGATTGTTTGAAATTTTCCAAAGAATACAGTTAAATCAATTGACTCTGTCTCTCTGTCTTTAGCTTTCCTTCTTTTACTCACTTATCATATTGTTGCCATATTTGCTTTATCTTTACTAAGATAATATTAAGCTGCCTTTACACTGGCTTGGTAGCAATATTTGTGGCTTGATAGGAATCTTGGCACTATGGTAATAACGTAGAACATTATTGGATGTTCATGGATGAAGAACATTTCTTGGATTCTTCTGTTGTTTTTTATGGGACAACATTGGCACACACATACACCATTCAATTTTCACCTTCATTTCTAGACTTAAAAGTTCTGACTTGACCCAAGAGAGTAAAATTTAAAGTTTAAATTCCCTTTAGTTTCTATGATGTTCCCATTTCATGTGACAGGCTCCGCTTTAGTGGATACTGCAATTGCCAGAATCATTATGCAAATTACAGTCCTTCATTAGTGTGTGAGGGTTCCTTTTGTTTCAAATCCTCACCAACACTTGGCCTTATTTGCTTTTTTGTCAGCCATCCTGGTGAGTATGTGTGGCATACAATTTTCATTTCCCTGGTGACTACTGAATTTGAGCAGCTTTTCATGTTTTGCTTATTTGAGAATCCTCTTTCGTGAAATGGCTTTACAAGTTCTTTCTCATTTTTCTGTGTGGTTGACTATCTTATTAATTTGTAGAAGTTCTTTATATGTTCTTTTGTCAGATACATGCATTGCCAATATTTTGTCCTTACTAACGGATTTCCTTTTTACTGTATTAATGGTGTCGTTGGATAATCAGCATTTCTTTTTTAAAAAAAATTTTTTAATGTTTATTTTTGAGAGAGAGAGAGAGAGAAAGACAGAGTGCAAGCAGGGGAGGGGCAGAGAGAGAGGGAGACACAGAATCTGGAGCGGGATCCAGGCTCCGAGCTGTCAGCACAGAGCCCGAAGCGGGGCTCGAACTCACAAACCCGCGAGATCATGCCCTGAGCTGAAGTCGGATGCTTAACCGACTGACCCACCCAGGTGCCCCATATAATCAACATTTCTTAATCTTAATGTAGCCAAGTTTATCAAAGTTTTTTTATGGTTGGTTCCTTTGTTGTCTTATTGAAGAAAACATCGTTTGCTCCAAGTTCATAAAGATACTACCCAGTGTTTTGTTCTAAAAGTTTTATTGTTTATCCTTCTCACTTAGTTCTACAATCCACCTGGAATTAATTCTTGTTTGTGGTGTGAACTTAAGGGTCAAGACAGGAGTAACCAGTTTCTCGGGCATGATCAATTGAAAAGACCATCCCTTCTGAGCTAGCATTTTTTGAGCATTGATTATGCTGTAAGCATTGCATTAGTTGATCTTTCATTTCATCTTCACAAAATCCCTATAAAGGTTGGTGTTTCCTCCCTTTATAAATGAGAAAAAATATAATTACACGAGTTAAATTAATTTCCCAAGTGTTCCTGGCTAGTAGGGATGGTGAATCTAGGTTTTGAGCTTAGGTCTTTTGACTTCAAAGCCTTTTTTAAGGTAACCATGAGTCCCAGTGTTATCAAAAGGGATAATTACATTTTGTTAGTAAAAACCAAGAGAGTGAAAGGGTTGGAAACCACTGGGAAGCGTGAAGGTGAAGAAGGGTTGACCCTAGAAAAGAGGACCTTGAATAGTGCCTTGCATATGGCAGGACTCAGTAACAATTTGCTGAATTGCAAGAAGGATACTCTTCAGAATAACTATAGATTTTTGTTATTTATATTCATAGGCCACATACAATTTTTATATACAAAACTTTGTGTGATCTGTTCCTTACCTGTCTTTGGCAGTGATTTCCAAAGTGTGGTTCCGCAGTCATCAATATCACCTGGAAACTAGTTAGAACTACACACTATTGGGCCCCATCCAAGACCTATTAAATCAAAAATTCTAAAGGTCAAAACTGGAAAATCGGATCTTAACAGGTTCTTCGGATGCACGAAATGTGAAACGTACAGGTCCAGAGCCTACATTTTGTCCACCCCTCCTATAAGGCTTCCTTTAACCTGCCATGCTTGGTCCTCCCTCCAGATGAGTGCTTACTGAGAGTGTCTCTGCCTGGATCCCCATCACATTCCTTAGCCTGTCTAATACCTTCTCGGGGATCAGTCCCTCCCTATTATTATATATATGCACACGTGTGCATGCATGTACGTACACACACACTCATGTCTAGACTCAGTCCCTCAGTCACTCTTCTTGCCACACTACTTTGTCTGTTTATCTATATCTGCCACTAGACCGTGAGGAGCTTAAGGCAAGGGCCTCTGAATTCCTAGAACAAGGCATATAATAGGTGTTCAATACAATTCTTTGAGTAAATGAATTGTATTCAATTTTATGCTTGAAGGACTTTCATGTTGAAAAGGAATTACATCATTTTTGAGTAAATCAGTAAATACTGAAGGACCCTTTTGTGGAAAAGGGATCATAGAACAAGGTGCAATGAATAGAGACTTCAAGGAAGCAAGGAGCACCGAGATACCTGTCACAAGAGGCATTCAAGAAGAGGCTAGAAGATCTCCAAAGACCCTGCAACCCCTTTCCCACTCCCTCTTCTAAATTGTGAGCTCCTTGAGGCCGGTGACAATATCCCATTTACTGTGTGTCCCCAGTCTTACATAGGGGCTGGTTCAGTGCCTAATACACAATGAATTCACCATAAGTGAATGAATGAATGAATGAATGAATGAATGAGTTACTTAATGACATACACAGAGTTTTGTTGTTGCTACCATTCTGTTTGCTTGACTGTTCTTTACTGGAGAGACAGCTACAGTTCTAGATCATCCAATTGACTAAGTATGCAATTTTTTAGGAGCACCAGTAAAGCAGAAGGAAAAAAAGTGAGAGTTTAACTTTAATAAACATATCCAGCATTTTGTAATCAGAAATATCTTAAGAAATGAGTTTAACTACAGCATGCGTATGTGTTTTGTGTTTTGTGGTTTCTTCCTCTCTTTTTCTTATTTATGTATAGGTAAAGGGACTAGGAGGTGGGGCATCCTAATCTCTTCAGTGTTTAGAGGCTCTAACTCTGGCCCCTGGGCAGAGGCCAGACCACGAAGACCCTGTGGGTCTTGTTTACTCTGTGTAGGAGTTTGTACTTTATCTTGAAGGCAGCTGTAAGCCATTGAATGATGTGAAGGAAGGAAAATAATGTAATAGATTTGCTTTTCTAAAGGTCACTCTGACTACTGTGTGAAGGATTGATTGGGAGGTGGGCAGGGGAGGACGGCGACTGGAACGTAGACGCCCAGTTAAAAGAAATGTTGAGGCTGACGGAGAGAAAGCTGACGAGGACTTGAACCAGGGCCCTGCCAGGGTGGAGCTAAAAAGGGACTGGACTGGGTTCAGCAGATACTCAGTTAAATTGACTCAACCCACTGAATTTGCTGACAAAGATAGGGGGGCTTGTCAGGAATTATTAGAGTTAGCTTTGAATTTAATAGTAATAATTAAATTGTCAGGCCTCCGCTTCTCCTGGATCTGCGAGCTTATGTAAAGGAAGCCTTTGTTAATGACAAAGCGCTGAACACATACGAAGTGGGATAATTACCCACAGAAATCATACCTCCAAAGTCCATGTGCCAGCGGCAAGCACTGAGAGTTTGAAAATGAGTTCATGTTTATTGGTGATCAACAGCAGGATTGCACATGTACTCCTGAACAATGAACTTACTGTTCATTCTCAAGTGCTCATTACAATGGAAATGAGTAACACTTGAATGATTGATGCCTCTCTGCTCTAAACATGCCACTTAGCAAATACTTGCTGAGCGGAGTATGTCAGGAATTCACATGCTGATTGATGCCAGATATGCGTGGCTATTTTTTGTGAATGGAATGAAGATGAGTACCTCCCCGTGAAGAATGTGCAGTGTATCTGCGCAGCTCATGCGCAAGATTGCGTTTATAAGTTGGCGTTAAGTCGCCTGGTGATGCGCATTTAGGTTTTTGGCCCCGTAAAAAGGAACGTTTAAGCGTCTTCTTACCGATATTTTACGTCATGCTTTTTTTTTTCCAAAACCAAAAGCCTTTACTTAACACGTAAAATTCAATCTGCAACTAACTCCAGTTTCTCAGCCCACTTCTTAATTTGGGAAACTAGGGGGAAAAAATGCAATATTCCAACTCTGCTATGTGGGTATGTGTAAATACAGGGGGAAAAGGGATCCTCCTGTGGCCTTAATCCATTTCCATCAACATCACAGAATTCTCCTTGCATATTTAAGGATTTTTTTTTTTTTTTAGCTGACAATTGATCAGCATTTTGAAGAAAAACCAAAGAAGGGAAAGGCAGTATCTGTATTCTTTAAGATCACTTCATTTTTACATATGCTTTCTGCACTGCGGTTTAAGCATAGAATATTCAGGTTTCTGTTGTAGCCAATGGGTTGCTATGAAATAATTCCATGGCCTCTTTCACATCACTTTGCTCATTTTCTGCCCTTGGTAAAATATTCATTATTAACTGTTATAAATTATAAAATCTATTTTTTTTCCCAGGAAAAGTCTAGACTTTCTTTTTTAACAGATTTGGAACTGATAGGGCTGCTTGCCTGAGGCAGCACTACCAGTAATTGAATCTGAATGCTGAAGCAGTAACCCTAGGACTCTTTAGAGGAAGGAATCCTTACGTATAAAACAGAGTAAAAGCGGGTTGATGGAAAAGTGGAAATCCGTTGTTGTGAAACTTCCTGATTCCAGCGTGTGAATCATCGAATAACTGAACATTATAGCAGGTGTTGAGCATTAATTCTGTCAAGATTTCGAGAGCAAAGAATTCCACTAATTCTCTATCTCTGTGTTTGGTAAATAATCATCGCCATGAGTTTTCTTCATGGATCAATTTAATTACATAGTTGGAATAAACACTAGCTACTTGCAGTCACCACGTATGTCCTGAAAATCTGTTATACTCTTAGGCACTAAGGATTATAAAATTAGTGAGATTTGCCTCTTGCCTTAAAAGAGCTAATAGTCTTGGGGCGCCTGGGTGGCTTAGTCGGTTAAGTGTTCGGCTTCAGCTCAGGTCATGATCTCGAAGTTCGTGGGTTCGAGCCCCACGTCAGGCTCTGTGCTGACAGCTTGGAGCCTGGAGCCTGTTTCAGATTCTGTGTCTCCCTCTCTTTCTCTGCCCTTCCCCGCTCATGTTCTGTCTCTCTTTCTCTCAAAAGTAAACAAACATTTTTTAAAAAGCGAATAATCTTGTCTGGAAGAAAGAGCAGTAAATATATAGCTGTAATAAAGCATCACAAATATATGGTGGAGGGTTATATGGAGGTACACGGGAGGCATACTCAAGCTTGCCAGGTGAGAAGTGGTAGGGGAACAGAGAAAGCTTCCTGGAGGAGGAAACATCTGTGCTGTCTTAATGGAGTCTTGACCAATGCTGGGATATAGCCTGGAAGTGATACAAGTAGATGCACCTTCCTTAAAAGAAATTGGTCAATGTATGTCAAGAGTTATAAAAAAAAATGTTTAGACCTAGAATTGCCTTTCTCTGAATCTCTAATTTTAAAAAATCTGAAATACAGAAAAAAATGATATTTAAGAGTGTTACATAGTTATTCGTAGTAACAATATTGGAACCAGCAATAGAGAGATTTTTTAGGAAATTTTTGAGTGATTTTTGAGTCACTTAAAGGACTGTGGAGTCATGAAAGAACTCGTGAAAGGACTCATGAAAGAATTGATCCCAACATTTGGTGGTTTATTCCACAAATATTTATTGAGCAATCTATCTCAGGCACTGATCTAGGCCTGTGTACACGGAGTTAAATAGACACAGTTCCCAGTTGGAGGAATGTATGGTGAAATGGGGAACACAGAGGATTCAGTTAACCTACCAAAAGAAGAGACATGGACCCCGATGGTAGCCTAGGCATCTTATTAGAATGCGCCTGAGGCCCATGTGATCATATTAGCAGGAGGACTTGAGTTTTGAATGATAAGAAAGGAGAAATGAGATGGAAACATTTAAATTGTTTTAATTTTATGATGTTATGTGGGAAATAAGAGCAGACTCTAACATTGGATATACAATTTGACCACCGCTATACAAAACCAACCAGCCAAATATATATAAGCATATGAACATACGATATAAGCATATATATAAGGAGAGAGAGGGACAAAAAGAGAAAGAAGACAAATAAAGTATTAACAGTGGGTGTCTGAGGACAGTGGTACTATGGGTAATATTTTTCTTGCTTCTTTTTGGCCTTGTTCAAATATTCTGTTATGAACATATTGCTTTTATTTATTTTTTTTTAATTTATTTACTTATTTTGAGAGAGAGAGTGCAGGTAGAGGAGTGGTAGAGAGCTAGGGAGAAAGAGAGATGGAGAGAGAGAGAATCCCAAGCAGGCTCCACCCTGTCAGTGCAGAGCCTGACTTGGAGTTCAATTTCACAGACCACGAGATCATGACCTAAGCTGATACCAACAGTCAGATGCTCAACCGACTGAGCCATCCAGGCACACCTAACATTGCTTTTATCATGAAAAAAAAAAAAAAAAAAAAAAAAAAGATGCATGAGGTTGTCAGCAGGAAGGTAAAAGGAACAAAGTGTTCGCATTTTATAAGGGAACGACGCATGGTCAAACTCACAACAAAACAGGATGGGCACATTTTCCAGGACACAATAGCACAGGACAACATTCTGTTCCCTAATATACCGTCCTGTTCCTAAAACACACAAATATAAGATGTGTCACGTAAGTCACCTGGAAAACTCTTCCTGTCTTCTGAAGACATGACTCTTGGATTCATCCCTGTGTAGAGAGCCCACTCTGCCTAGCACTGAGCTAGGCACTAAATCTGTCATTTACTTAGTGCATCAGTGCCTTCCGTGTACATAACACTGTGAAATTTATGAAGCATTTTCACCAAGGTTTTATTTTTATTTTCTCTACAGCCCTGTGAGGTAGGTAGAACAGATATTATTTTTCTCATTTTACAGTTGAAGAAAGTAAGACTTAGATGAAGTTTCTTGCCCCCAGTTACAAGGCTGGAGAGCAACACAGGAACCCAGATTGCTTAGTGAACATAGCGCCTGTTCCTCTGTGTCACAAATACCAAACAGTAGGCAACTCCTCCAAAACTAGCAAAAGCAGACCAACACTGGGAGAGGGCAGATAATAAGGTGGCTTATTCTTAATCTATGTCGGCGCCAGTGTCTAGGAGAGTTCTAGCACATGATAGATGTTCTGTAGTTTTTGTTGTGGTTAGGGCAAAGAACAAAAGAATTATTAATACTCTGACTTAATACTTAGTAAACATACAGTTCCTAAGTAAGTCATCCAAGTAGATATTGTCATTTTCCTTTAGGAATCTACTCTGAAGTTCAAAAAAAACACAAAGGGTATACATATACATATATATGTATGTGCATATGTATGTATATGTATATGTGTATGTGTATACACATACCACTATCAGCAATAGGGGAAGGAAAGAGGGGTCAGTGAGGAAGAGTGAAAAGTAAAACATGGAGACAAAGAGATTCCTAAATTAAACATAGCAGAATAGTTTGTTATTAATTTCTGTTTTACTCCAAGGAAAACAAGTTGATACTCCACATTACACATCATTTTACACTGGAGGAAGGAAGGATGGGGGAAGATAATGTCTTTGAGAATCATCCAAGCACATCTTATTTCTTACACATGCACACACCTGCTCTTCTCCTACCTGTGTCTAAAAAGGGGACTCATTTAGCATTCACTGATGAACTGGGAGAGCATTTTGGCACTCCTGCTGAGCTCCTGAAATTTTTTTAAAACTGATTAAGGTGGCACATGCAATCACGCCCTAGTGACTTCGGCTATATATGCCCTTTGAAAAATTTCTAAGGGCATGTTGGACATCCTGCATATAAATGTCACCACTTGGAATGAGATTCAGGCTTTTGGCTCATTGCAATGTTCTCTGCTTGGCTTCAGTGTAATATTATCTCTGATCTGGTGAAAGCAAATGGTTCTTCGTAACTCCCTCCTAAGTAATATTGCATATTCTTTTTCTGCTACACATGTGGTGGTGGGAAACAGCTTAGCAATACACACAGGAACAATTCTGCTGATAGATAAGGATAGAAAATGAAATTGCTATCGTATGACTGACCCTAGACCTTTTAGGTTGTTTTCAAAACTCATCACTGCAACAGTGATTTCCCCCATATTATTTTTGACTAGCGTTGCAGATTTGGCTTTCTTCATATATAGGAGGCATCTTTAAATCCATATACTTTTTTTTTTTTTTTTTTTTACAAATGACCTTTGGAAATGATTTCCAATAACCACAGCCGACTTGAAGCTCAAGGCTTGGTAGTGAAAGGTCACTCTACATTTAGACTAAATGCAGATAGATTTGTACTCCCTGTAGCAGACTATTGCTTTAGGACCCGCTATTGTATTTGACCCAATCTTCTTTCTAACCCAAGCATTTAGACAGCTTCCATATGGGTTTTATTTAAACTTCCTTTTTTTTTAACTTTAGTACAAATTAAATAGCTTTATGTATTACATGTAACATATTTTCTTTAGAGATGCACATTTTCCTTAGAAATTTAAGAAAATAGAATGAAGTGTGTGTTTGTTGGACTCCCCATAAGACAATTCTGTGACTTTATATAGGATTCTCCCGGCCCATGCCAGCCCTGCGTCCGTGGTAAGGGCCTGCAGAGTATGCTCTAGGGCACCTGGGGCTCCTCAGATCCCTTGTTTCCCTCTCATTCTTCCCTTCAAATAAGACCATTCCTTTTAAGTTAAGGAGAAGGGGTGGATACAGCCTCTAAACTCAGGCAGCTCTGCATAAACACAGAGTTGCATGGTGGAGAGATAAAAAAAAATGTTTCACCTTCTAAACTCTGGGAGCAATGCTCATTCTTGTGTCCCCAGCTTCTTCCCCTCACAAGGGCCTGGTGGTTTCCATTCAAGTGCTATGTGGTATGTTTGTGACCCTGTCACACCACAAAGCCTCTAGAAATGAGTTACAGGGCACTTTTCTTCTTGTCCTACGAGAGTCTGTCCACAATAAAGAAAGACTTCAACAATATGCAGAAGACTCAAACTTCTCTCCACGTCTGGGCAAGTTCCAGGACTGCTGACTGTCAGAGGACCCTCCCCCTGCCCTTCTGTCCTCACCTCATCCTTACCCAGAAGAAAAGTAAAGTTCCCTCCTATTGCTTGGTTATGTAGGGCCCTGGAAAGGACCCTGGGTGGAGCATCAGGGGACCAGATTCACACTCAAGGCCTGCCATTTGCCAGTTATGTGACTTGGGTCTACATCACTTGTCCTCTATGAGTGACTTTTTGTCTGAACAGAATGAGTTAATAGAATTAATTCCTATAAATTCAGTGAGACAACACCCAGCCTCAACCATGCCCCCTTTTGATAAATGAATGTCTTTATAGCAGATTCCCCAGGAAGAGTCAGATTCCTGCAGCTCTGATTCTGATTTCAAAGAAGGTGTTCAGATGAGTCAGTCTGCCCTAAGAATTCACCAGCATAAAATCATTTCTTATATTCAACAAAACATTTGAAAAAATCTAAGTTGCTTTCAATTATCCCACTTACAGTAGCTCATGTAATCCTCCTGACTAGCGTAGATTTGGGGCACGCTGTTGGAGTCCCTTCAAGTATTCTTGGCACCCTTCTGAGGATTGCCTCAGAGCACTGGGTGCTCTTCTAAGGTGGTGGAGGACAGCCCTTGTTGATTGGCCAACACAGAAGTGTGCGCGAATACAAAAGGCCAACTCTTTTGCCTGGAGGTGGAACAAATTCTGAGATGTAATTTACGCTCTAAAGCACCCCTCCCTCAAAAATCAAGCTGAGTCTGGCACTTCTGAAATCTCCCTTGTCTGGCTCCCTCCTCCCTCCTCTTCCACACCCCGCTCCGCCATCCCTTACTTGCTTCTCCTGGGAGCCCGTCCTTACTACATCACTTGCCTGGGTGGCTCAGTCTAAGTGTCTGATGGGCTCAGGTTCTGATCTCGCGGTTCATGAGTTTGAGCCCCGCATCTGGCTCTTTGCTGTCAGCGCAGAGCCTGCTTCTGATCCTCTGTCCACCTGCCCCACTTGTGCTCTCTCTCTCTCAAAAATCAATAAAACCTTAAAAAAAAAAAAAACAGCAGATTTAAATGGCAGAGTTGACAAGGCTTTGTTGGTGTGTCCTCAAAAGATGCATGTCTCAGTATGTCTGCTACTTAACAGCCCCATGGCCTGGAGCAAGTTGCCTGAAGCTCAGAGCCTCTCTGTCCTCATTTGTAAAATGAAAATAATAATACCCGCTCTGCCTACTGATGGGTTCTTGGGAGGATAGGACTGTGAAGGTGTTTGAAAGCTGCCAGGGGCGCCTGGGTGGCTCAGTCAGTTGAGCCTCCGACTTCAGCTCAGGTCACGATCTCGCGGTCCATGAGTTCGAGCCCCGCATCGGGCTCTGGGCTGATGGCTCAGAGCCCGGAGCCTGCTTCCGATTCTGTGTCTCCTCTCTCTCTGCCCCTCCCCCATTCATGCTCTGTCTCTCTGTCTCAAAAATAAATAAACGTTAAAAAAAAAAATTAAAAAAAAAAAAAAAAGAAAGCTGCCAAACATAAGGAAACTTAACTTTTTAACTTAATACTAAAATCACAGGTAGGCTTTCAGAGGAAACCAACTCAAAGCCGTTTTAAGGTAGAGAAAACATGGGGCGCCTGGGTGGTTCAGTCAGTTAAGCGTCCAGCTTTGGCTCAGGTCATGATCTCACGGTTCCTGAGTTCAAACCCCACGTCAGGCTCTCTGCTGACAAAACGGAGCCTGCTTCAGATTCTCTCTCTCTCTCTCTCTGCCCTCCCCCACTCACGCGTGCTCTCTCTCTCACTCTCTCTGTCTCAAATAAATACACATTAAAAAAAAAAGATTCAGAAAACATACTTCACACCTTGGTCTCCTCCTACGTTTTTCCCCCCACATTCCTCATGTCACTCTCATCTAAATGTTTGTTCTAAGTAGCCCATCAGTGTGCCAGAGAGTCACAAGAGAAAATAGGAAGTGCAGCTTTCGCCTCTATGTCTTAGCTACTAACCATTCTCGATCTGGTCGGAGAACTTTGCTGTGCCTACTAATGCCTACCAGTGTGTGCTGCCTGTATCTAAGCCCTGATTTTCATTTTGTCACTCCCTCATTTCTTTTATTTCAGAATGTATTAGGCTTTAAAACTTCAAGAGGGAAATAGACTTCTCAGGGAGATCTGGGTCATAGATCATAGTTCAAATCTTATACTTCACATTTTGTGATATTGACACAAATTGATGGAACACAACATAACAGAGCCAAAAAAACATGTGGCCCAGATGGTGACTTGACTAGAAACATCTCAATGTGTCTGAAAGATCATGGCATGTGTGCAAAGTTTCTTTCCACAGAGGCCCTACGAGATTCATGATAAGATTTTATTTTTAATAAGGACCTAATTAGAAGGCTCAGCATGACAGAGTTAGGAGACATGAGTAGCCAGTACTGTTTGGTACAGAAAGTATTTGTCAAGCATTTAGGCGCCAGGGATAAAAGGAAGAATAATACATAGCCCCTGGTGGAGGAAACAGATACAAAAACGGATCATTAAAATCGAATATGGTGAGCGCTGAACATGCCCAGAACGATGGCATCCAGTCTGGGGTTCAAAACACACTTCGCCGGGGTGCCTGAGTGGCTCATTCGGTTGAGCATCGACTTTGGCTCGGGTCGTGATCTCGTGGTTTGTGGGTTCGAGCCCCACATCGGGCTCTGTGCTGACAGCTCAGAGCCTGGAGCCTGCTTCGGGTTCTGTGTCTCCCTCTCTCTCCCCATCCCCTGCTCACACTTTCTCTCTCATTCTCAAAAACAAACAATAAGAAAAAATTTTTTAGTAATTTAAAATTTTTTTAAGTTTTTAAAAAATTTTCAAAAAATCACTTTACCATGTAAAATGTCACCTTCTCTAGTTTTTATGAAATACTTGAAAATCTCCTTCAATTCCCATAGGGCCTTTTTTCCACTGATCCAAGTCTTTGCCTCTTTGATTCCAGCTTATCCTTTGGGACTTTTCATTCATTCATTTCTTTGGGCACACACGAGTCAGGTACCTAACACTGCCAGGCGCCATTGTAGAAACTGGGAATCCCACTTAAGACAGATCCAAGCCCAGCCATTTTGTCGGGGAGTTGACATTCTAGTGGTCAGAGGCAGACAACTAACAGAGAATTTAAACTGTGATGGAATTAATCATTGGAAGTGCAGATTGTAAACGGAGCCATGAGGGAAGTACACAGGGGGATGGGACCCTGAACAACCAAGCGAGGACCCCTTAAGCCACGCAGTCAGGGAAGGCCTCCCTAGTGTGAGACATTTGAGCTGAGACATGAGAAGGGTACCCTGGGTGAAGGGAATGCCATCAGCGAGGCTGGAAAGAACTTGAGGGTAATCAAGTGACAGAAAGGAGGCCAGTGTAGTTGAAGTTAGTGAACCAGGTGTCAGAGGTTGAGGCTGGAGGAAGGCAGAGGCCATGGTGGGGGCCGTGGGAAGAAAGCAGATTTCATTCTCAGGGCCATGCAGCGTTTGAAACTAAAACCTCATTTTAAAACATGCACACACCTGAAAGTTAATCTGCAATCAGAGCCCATGGCAAGGAAAAGTGCCATCGGCCTGTGTGAACTGCCATCAGCCCTCTCCTGGAATACTGAACCTTCCAGTGTTCATTATGAAAGAAGATCCTTCTTGAAGTTAAATAAAATATGTCACTTTGCTCGTCAAAACTCTACATGGCTCTCTGCATCATTCAGAATAAAAGCCAGAATCTTTCCAGTGGCTCCCAAGGCCCCACGTGGTCTGGCCTCATCTCCTAGGTCCCTACCCATCCCCATCTGGCCCAGCCACACTAGCTTCCTTGATGTTCGTCAAACCCACACAGATGCTCTCACTGTGGGGTCCCTGCTGCCCCCTCCATCCAGAATCCCCTTTCCTGGGTAGCCTACACTAACTCCTTCCCTTCCTTTGAGTTCTTACTGAATGGCATCGCTTCGATGGACAACCCGGTATATCCTGCCTTCATCTCAACTACAGCCCTTTTTCCTCACTCTACCTATTCTTTCTCCATAACTCTTATCATCTTCTAACGTATTCTGTGGTTTACTTAACTTATTGTCTTTGTCCCCTTCTAGAGTCTAGAATAAGCTCCAAAAGGCAGACATCTTTGTGTGTAGCCATGAGAGCCATCCACTGACAATAGTCTCTCCTTCCAAGTCTACTGTGGGTGCCTATTTTCTTGACTATCTGGTGTAGATAAGGCTCTGTGCCCTTCCTTGGCCAATAGAAGATGAACAGAAAGGGTATGTGCCACGCCTGGGCAGAGCCTTTCATGGCCAGCACACTCTCTGCCACATCCCCTCCTCCCTCTGACACAGCATCCCACACCTTTTAACATGGAGGCTACTCTTTGGGCTGGATCCCCAAGTGAGTGAGTTGAGCAAAATCCCGCTGGCAGCCATTAAAAACCACACAGCATGATCAGGAAGATGAAAGATGAGAGATGGCTTTCATCTTAAGCCACTGTGACCTGGTGATCTTTTCTTACCACATCACCTGACCCGATCTCACTGAGTCTCATTTGTTCACTGATGCTTCCCAGGGACTTAGAACAAAGCCTGGTGTCCGCTATATGCCCAGTAAGTGTTTGCTGAGTGAATTTCTCTGTCCTCGTTCATAAGTTTTTATGTGGCATGTTTTGAATTTAAACATACCGAAGTCAATAGTATCTGGATATAGGGTTCCACTAAGTGTCCTATGACCGACCCCCCACAGTAATCAACATTAAGCACCTACTTCAAAGTGCCTGGGTGGCTCAGTCGGTTAGGTGTCCTACTCTTGGTTTCAGCTCAGGTCATGATCTCACGGTTCATGGGATGGAGCCCCATGTTGGGATCTGTGCTGACAGCGGGGAGCCTGCTTGAGATTCTCTCTCTCTCTCTCTCTCTCTCTCTCTCTCTCTCTCTCTCTCTCCCCCCCCCCACTCTCCCTTTCTGCCCCTCCCCCCCCTCAAAATAAATAAATAAACTTAAGGGAAAAAACATTAGCCACCTTACTACATGAGCTAAGTCTTTCTTAGAGCCCCAGAGGAACACGCTACTGCATCTGTCTTAATGTGGTTGGCAGTCTCATTGCAGAAACGCGACAGGACAAAATCCTGTGCGCCACTGTGCAGCAGCCGGTGATACATCACAAGATTGTCTGAGACTTCAGATGTGGGGGCAGCCATTGAGGGTGAGGCTGGTTAGAGACGGGAATGGGAGGCGACCTCAGCTGGACCTTGAGGACTTGGACAGGCAGGGGAGAGCCAGGGGGAGAGTATCACTGCCTAGAAGAGTAGCATCAATCACACCCAAGTAGGAATAGATTTTGAAATATTAGAAGGTAGCATATACCACCCTGGTCAGAGGCCAGAGTGTACAGCTAGACCAGCTCCATTAAAATCCTGGCTGTGTATGTGCTGGCTCCTTGACTTCAGACAAGTCAATTAACTTCTCTGCGCCTTGACATCTTCATCTGTAAGATGACAGTCACCAAATACTACCTACATCAGAGTGTTGTTGCGAGGGCTAAATGAATTAATAACATGCAGTGTTTAGAACAGCACCTGGCAGAGAGCGAGTGTTGATCTGGAAAGAAGAGTTGAAAATCGCACAGACCTCAGAGTTCGCAGGATCTTGAATCGGAGTTGATGAAACCTAGTGTTTCGTTCTGCAGGCAAAAGTATTTTCCACCAGCAGTTCAAAAGCTTTTTTATCAGAAAACTGTAGAAAGTTCATGTTACAGCAGGGCGAGCAGGGGTTGCAAAGTGGAGGCAGAGAGACCGCTCTGCCGGCAGATGCCATCATCTCGTTGTGGGAAGCTGAAAGCTTGAGCCCCAGTAATGGCTCCAGTACAGAAGAGACGGATGTTGAAGATGTCCTCGAGAAAGTGCTGGAGACCAACCGATGGGCAGGCTAGGTAAGAAAAGAAAGAAGCAGAACTGACCCAAAGGCTTCAGGGTCTGGGTGACTTTGAGATCTAATGATAACACTGACCGAAATGATGAAGGCCAGAGGGGAACAGATTTTAAGAGAAAGATAACAAACTCTATTTTAGACACTGAAGTATCAAGGTCAAGCTATGGAAAAGGAAATCAGATATGAAGCTTAACTAACTTAGAGCTATACTCAGATGTCACTCGGAAACCTTCCCCAAATAGCTGATCTGAGACACCTCCCTCCTCCCTCTCACCGAGTGCCACCACCATAACTTATTTTCTTCATTCCACTTCCTGGCACAACAGTATATTCTATATGTGTTGATTTGCTGATTATTTATCCCCACCCCCCGTCCCGCCCCCCTCTATAATGTAAACTCAGTAAGAACAGTGTCATTTTTGTCCTTATCCATTGCTCTATCCTGAGTCGAGGACAGCAGCTGGCCTGCAGTCTTTCAAAAACTATCTTGTGGAATAAAACCATTTTCATCTGCAGGCAAGATTGCCACATATATACTACCAACCAGAGGTCCTCTTCTGCCTGCACAGAGGCTTCCACCCCTTACATTATTTAGGAATTAATGGAGTGAAGGCAGGGGGAGAGGAATAAAGAAGGAAGATGAGATGGTAAGGCATTAACACACAAAGGTGCACAAATTCAAACAAGAATAGACGAATAGTGAACAGAGCAGAGAGGAGCCCGGACCCCTTTGCTCAAGCATTGCGCCAAAATGAATTTCAAGCATATCAAAGTTTAAAATAAGAAGTCAAAAATAATAACGTGTGTAAGTACTGGAAGGAAATCAACTTTTTTAAACAGCCATGGATTAAGAAACATCTTCTAAGAACGGCATGAAATGCACACAGCATAATGGAACATGTAATCAGTTTACTTCCCAAAGAGTAGAGATGTCCATACAAAATGTATTTCCCACCATCCAAGTCAAAGGACAGCAGAGAGTTAAAAATTCTTCAGAATTTGCACATAAATACCTAGTGCCTTTAATGTGCAGTGAGCTATTACAAATAAAAAGTAGCTGTGGGAGACATGGACAACTGTCAGAAAGGCAATCACCAGTGACTGGTAAATGTAAAAGCATCAACCTCACTCATAATATTTTTTGGCACTTTTTTCCTCTCTCATCATTTTTGAATTCCAGTTAAATCCATGAGTTAGCAACGGCAACAATTTCAAAGCTCGAGAATGCTAAAGGCCAGAGGATGTAGGGAAAACATACGCTCGTGCCTTGTTAGTGGGGATGTACATTTGTGTAGTCATTTGTACAGTCATTTAACAACCAAAATTTTAATTGTTTTTTAATTTTTTTTGACGTTTGTTCATTTTTGAGAGACAGACAGAGACAGAGTGTGAGTTGGGGAGAGGCAGAGAGAGAGGGAGACACAGACTCCCAAGCAGGCTCCAGGCTCTGAGCTGTCAGCACAGAGCCCGACGTGGGGCTCGAACCCACAAACCGCGAGATCATGACCCAAGCTGAAGTCAAACGCTTAACCGTCGGAGCCACCCGGGCGCCCCTAACAGCCAAAATTTTAAAGTTCTAAGGATTTAACCTACAGACTATACTTGTAGTACATAAAGATAAAAGAAAGTTCATTGACAAATTGGTTGTAGTTTAGAAATTTCTAAATGCATACAATAGCTAACTGCTAAAAAAAAAAGTGACGGATACTTTTCAGTAGAATACAATGCAATTATTAAAAACAACAGGGTGTAGCTATATAGACTGACAAAGAGAGGTTTAAAATCCTGGTTAAATGAAAGAAAAAAAAGGGAAGTAGCTAAACACCACATATAGCATGGGCACATTGGTGGTAAAAAGCAAAAGGACAAATCTAAAAGTCCTTGCGTGTGCAACGAAAACGTTCAGAATGCTGTACAAGAAACCATTAACTATGGCTTTCCGTGGGGAGTAGGACTAGGGAGTCAGGTGAGGCTTTTAATTCTCACTTCTTACTTTCTTAATATTGGAAATTTTTTCACAGGGAATGTGACTACTTTTAGAATTTCGTACGAGAAAGAATAAAGCCCTCAACATTTAGTTTACACTATCCTTTCAACCTGTTCCCCAAAAGAGTGTATCTATAGCATTTGCTTGATTATTCCTGAGGTTAAAATTATGTGAATCCTCAGGCTAGCCCAAGATATCTGCCACCTAGAACATTAGATTATGTAGCCTTCCAGAATATTTTAAACTTCTGCAGGAACGTCCATAAATCCTTCGTAGAGAGGAACAATTACAGTCTTGTTTTCTTATCATCAGTGATCACCAAAGAACTAACCAGGGAGAATCTCAAATCCTAAAATAATTCATAGGCCTCCAAATAGCCAACTGCCCTTCACCTGTTTAGTGATACCAACTCAGGATCCTTTCCAGCATCTCCAAGGGAACCAGGAAATTGATGGGACAGCTGTGAAGACATCCTGCCATAACAGGAAGATCTATGTTTAATTCCTTTGGGAGGCCGGACAGTTAATAAACAACTATATGTGTGTATGTGTGTGTGCACATGCAGGTGCGTGCAAGTGGATGTATATGTGGGAGGCAGAGCCAGATTCTAAACCAGTACTGGCATTTTAT
This sequence comes from Lynx canadensis, assembly GCF_007474595.2. Taxonomy (NCBI): domain Eukaryota; kingdom Metazoa; phylum Chordata; class Mammalia; order Carnivora; family Felidae; genus Lynx; species Lynx canadensis. The sequence goes on from NC_044314.2 coordinate 45,230,761, forward strand.
CAAGGATTCAGTTTAAATCAAGAAATACTGAATACGATATTTCTATTCCTGCCATGTTGTTTCAAAAGAATTTAAGGCAGAGAAATGAAATTCTTTGAATCACCAAAGTACTAGGTCACTATTCTTTCAATTTAAAATGGATCTATACTTCAGTTTTAGAGTGTAAGACAAGAACATACTTTTTCAAGGCTTTGACTCACTTTTGCTGGGCCTGATTTTTTCCAAGGGTTTAAAGGAGACTTCTTCAGGAAAACTGAAAGTGTCCTATCGGTTATAGTTTATCTTTTTTTTTTTTTTTTTTTTTACAGCAGTGGCCATAGAAATCAAAGCTTATATAAAGTATTTCAGGGGCGCCTGGGTGGCTCAGTCGGTTAAGCAGCCGACTTCGGCTCAGGTCATGATCTCACAGTCCGTGAGTTTGAGCCCCGCGTCGGGCTGTGTGCTGATAGCTCAGAGCCTGGAGCCTGTTTCAGATTCTGCGTCTCCCTCTCTCTGACCCTCCCCTGTTCATGCTCTGTCTCTCTCTGTCTCAAAAATAAACGGTAAAAAAATTTTTTTTAAAAAGTATTTCATCTTTTAAGCTTGCCAAAAAAATCCTTACTAGGAATGATTAACAATACTGAATTCTCCTAACTTACACTTCCCACGTTAAATGATCAGTTGGGTCCATCAGCTGGGAATGCTGGAGCCTTCGGAAAGAACAAAACAATTATTTGAAAAGAATAAAAGCAGCATTATGAATAAATTACATATTTTGCTAACAGCCCGAGATAGATCCTATACGGTTGTTCTGTTTCCATTGCCAATCTCATCTCACCGAGTGATAGATTCAGAATTGCAGAGGGTTTTTTCCCACAAGGTTCATTGCTTCAGGATCTTTCCTTGTCCTACTATGGAGATGTTTCCTACCTGAGTCTCTCACTAGGTCTACCAGTCAGCCACAAGCCTCTCTGATCCCTTTGCACATGTTCAGCATCTGATGGTAAGAGCTTGTTGCCGTTGACTTTCCAGGTGCTTAGTGTTGTTGCAGGAGGGGAAGAGAAGAGTGAACGCGTAGTAAGCTCTTCTAGGCACTTGGCACACATTATTCATTTTGTCTTCGTAGCAACACCCTGAAGTCAATCCCATTATTATCCACATCTCTCCAATTTGCAATCTGTGGCTTAGAGATGTTAAATAACTTGCCTAAGGCTGCCCAGCTAATGAGTGGCGGTGCTCAAACTTGAACTCAGGCCTGTGCGTGCCAAAGCCTATGCTACAGGCCAGGGTCAAATTAAAGGGCAAGCCAGATGGCCTGCTGCCCAGGGGTTCCGATCTATAAAAAGCATGGAATGTCACTGGAGTAAATGAATAATATGTTGTTAGTTCACTCAGGTTTCCACACACAACTCTTCATGTAGTTATCAATTGGTTGCACTCCCAGCAAACGGACTGCTCTTGCAAGTGGAAATAACACTCCCTGGGCACCAGTACACGTTTCCTCACACCAGTACGGGTTCATTTTTGTGCAACACAGGGAGAGGTGCACAGTGCAGCTTCCGGCCGTGACCCACCAACCAGGTGACCCTCCTCACCTGAGGCTCAGCGTCCAGTCACAGCTCAGATTTTAAACCCAAATAATGCCTGGCCCAGTGCTATTAGTTGGGAGTGGTTCCTCATATTAAGTTTTACGTTGTTTTAATAAGCTTCTCAAGAAGTCATTTACTTTGGACAAGTAATGAAGGGAAGCAACAGATAACTCTTCAGAACATGAAAAAGGAGGTGTGCCTCTTATTTCCCAGATGAAACGTCCTGCCATCTTGACTCAGCATTACCTCTGACCACTAGACAGGAAGACCTCCCATATTACTTTCCTTGCACATTTGTTGGACCGCCTCTTTCTCATCCTGGTTGCTTTGTGCTCCCTCCTTGTGCAATACCGTGAAATACAGGCTCATTTCCTTTGGCCGTGTTCTAAAAGGGCACCACTCAAAGCCGCTCCTTCTTTAAGACAGGGCTTCCATCATTTCTCACATCACCACACACATAGAAAATGGTGTTACTGGTGTGAAATGCACGTACATTTGTGCGGTAAGCAGACAAGGCTGCTGGAGGTGGGAGGGTGAAGGGCCTAGAGACTTGGGATTTGGGGGGGGGGGGCAGCGCGGGGGTTGGTAACTTAGCACAGCTGTTTCTCTTCACTGTGCCCTCCTGAGAAGCTCTGCCATAAGCAACACTAGATTTTCCATTACTATGATGTGGACCTAGCTTTGATTTTTCTCACAGATCGAGAAAAAGAAAACACATATAAGTGATGTGCACTAAATAGGAAAAAGAAATTTGAAGTTTGAAATGATCGTATTTGTTTCTGGAGGTTAAAAAAAAAAAACTTGAGTGCCATCTTCCCTTCTCTGTCTGCACTTGCATGAATACGTGATTGTCCTTTGCTGAGGTGCTAACCACAAAACCCTCTCAGCCCCCTGTCTGGGACAGGTGCAAACAGACCAAAACAGACCAAAGCAGAGGCAGCCAGTCCTTTCTAGGCACCGGTCCAGGAACCAGATGGGTGGTTGAGAACAAATGTACATTTTATAGAACCAATATCTTAGGAAGGCGGTTAACTGAAACATACAAGACACGAACTGCCTCTAAGTAAACCTATAAATTTTTGCACTAATTTCTTAGTGGCTAAGTTAAATGTGAGCAATGGAATAAAGTACATGATATGGATTTAGATTTGTTCTCCAATTTTTTCCTCATATTAAGAAATAATTGACATATATCACTGTCTAGGTTAAAGTCGTACAGCATGATGGTTTGATTTACGTATATTGTGAAAGGTATATGCAATTTATCTGTGAAACCTATATTGCAATAGGTTCAACTCACATCCATCCTCTCATATGGATACAATAAAAAAAGAAAGAAGAAAAAAATACTTCTCCCGTAATGAGAACTCTTAGCATTTAGTCTTTTAACAGCTTTCCTGCATATTAGACAGCATGTTACCTATAGACATCATGTTATACGTTACATCATAGTACTTATTAATCTAATAACTGGGAGTTTGTACCTTTTAACCACCTTCCTCCAATCCTCCTGCCCCAACCACCACCACCCCCCTTTGTCTCTGGTAACCACCTATCTGATTTCTTTGTCTATGATTTTTGTTTTTTGTTTTTTGTTTTTTAGATTTACATTTAAGTAAGATCATACAGTACTTGCCTTTCTCTCTTCTCCAATGTTTATAAAACTTTAGAGCTTTATTGAATGTCATCGTACTTGTGTTAGCTACATTAAGATCTCATTTGTGCTTCAATTTTCTTATGCTAAGTGAACTTTATGATGTCTCTTTAAATTTATCTAAAATTTTCTTCTTATAAAACCAGGGTTTGGCTGCCCTGGCTATAAATACTTAGGTTGTGCAGTCATTTCCACTGGCCTTCCTACAATTGTGATAAGCAATACTGTACATAATAAAAGTGGCTACATTTATTGAGCACCTACGGTGTGCCAGGCACATTGTGCTAATTATGATACATGCATTATGTCATTCATGAAAGTCAACTCATGAAAGCCTCAAGAGGTAGGTATTATTCTGATAATCCCCATTGTTGAGAAACAAGGTTTAGAGACGTTAAGTAAATTGTCCGAGATCACACAGCTGGTAAATAGAAGAGTTGTGGTACTGGAGCCCATGTTTGTCTGATACCCACGTCTGTGCCGTAATCACTACTTTCTACCATCACAGAATATTCTTTACATTGCAATAAGTGCATACATTCGAAGAGACACATAAAGAATTGTTTCACTTATTGTTTTAATGCTCTTTAAAAATCCAAGCTTGAATCTGTGCCGCCCGGCACCCTAGGGCTCCATGAAGTTATTCCATTTGAACAGCTGGGGGAGCTTGAAGGCAGCTAATCTTTTCATTCTCTGAGTTCTCAGAAATAGACCCAACGGCTTGGTACTAAGCCACCAGCATTAGCTTTTATGACTAGTCCCAGTGATGACTTACCAGGCGCAGACTTCTAGAAGCTTGGAGATACTTCCAGGCCTAACTAAAAGTGTGTGTCTGGAGGAAGACAAGATGTAGAAATAGAGCCAGAGTCTGTGGTGTCCCAGGAGTGGATCTGTGGCAGAGGAGTGAATCTTTTAAGTAATTTATTTATAAAACGAGAGTTTATCAAATACTTGAAGAGAGGCACCATGAGGCAGCAGAAAGCACAGGGCGTGGAGAGGTACACTGGTTGTGCCATATTGTGGATATTTAAAGTATTTACATGGTTCAAAGCTCACAACTATATTTAAATGAGCCTGGGTGGCTCAGTCGGTTAAGGGTCCGACTTCGGCTCAGGTCATGATCTGGTGATCCGTGAGTTTGAGCCCCTCCTGGAGCCTGCTTCAGGTTCTGTGTCTCCGTCTCTCTCTGCCCCTCCCCTGCTCACACTCTGTCTCTCTTTCTCAAAAATAAATATTTAAAAAAAATGTATTCTCAGAGAGGTCTTATTCCCAAACATATTCTCTTCCGCACAGCCCACTCACACCCTTCCCCATAAGGAACTATTTCCGTCTCTGGTTTGTTCCCTCTACCTTCTTTTACAAATATAACCATACAGATATATACACGTTCTTATGTCACAGAGATCTTCTCTACTGTCTTTTTATAACTAAGTAATTCTATATTGTGTGGATGTACATACAGTTGTTTCTAATGGGTTATTTGTTGTCTTTTTCATTACTTGTAAGGGTGTAATGAACAATCATGTGCACATATTCTTTATATTACAGAGGTGTATCTTCAAGGGCGAATCTAGGAGTAGGAGTCAAAAGGTTGATTCAAGAGGCAACTTATTAAGCATTTTGTTAGATGTTGACAGTTCTCCTCCTGAGGGGTTGTCACTGTGCCCCGACTGCCGGCAATGTAAGAGTGACCGGCGGCAACGTAAGAGTGGCCCTTTCCTGACTTGTTCATGTCCTTGATACCACACCCTTGTTAAATTTCTTATACCTTCCTGGCCCCTCTCTTTATCTTTCTGAGCACCTTTCCCTCTGATCACACGTAGCCCCATTTCTTCTCATTCTAGACATCTCATCCCTAGATGCCCCATAGTTACTGAAATGATGTACAAATCAGAACAAGTATTATCTTACCTTCTGAAACTGCTCCTTGGATGGCCCCACCATCCAGATAGACACCAAACTTGGAACCTGCTAATTGTCCTGAGTTCTCCCTCTTACTAATCCATCGAGCAGTTGCTTTTACCTCCTGCACATTTCAGGAACGCATCCCTCCTCTACATCTCAACACCATTTGTCCTCCCCCAGGACCTCCTTGCCTCTCCCCAAGAGCCCTGATATGGTGTTCTCACTTGTCCTCTGCCTCTACCCAGTCCTTCTGAAAATCATCTCAACAGGGTGGCCATGATGAGAGTTTTATAGATTTCAAATTTCTGCCTTGTTTGCAGTCAAGGGCATTGAATTAATTTTCTGTAATCATTGCTGAATAGCTAATTCTTAAAACATACCCAGACTTCAGAAATGCTCTAACGTGTGTGGAAGAAACCTTGGGTAGCAATTTAAAATGAGTAACTCACGGGGGCGCCTGGGTGGCTCAGTCGGTTGAGCATCCGACTTCAGCTCAGGTCACGATCTTGCGGTCCGTGAGTTCGAGCCCTGCGTCGGGCTCTGAGCTGATGGCCCAGAGCCTGGAGCCTGCTTCCGATTCTGTGTCTCCCTCTCTCTCTGCCCCTCCCCTGTTCATGCTCTGGATCTCTCTGTCTCAAAAATAAATAAATGTTAAAAAAAATTTTTAAATGAGTAACTCACGGATTGCTTTCTGAAAGGGACCCTTCACAGGGTCAGTGTTATTACAGAAGAAATATAATGTATCCAGTTATTTCAGAACAGCATCATGCTAGTTTTTATTTAGCAAATATCCTCTAAAAGACAAAAATCTCTATAAGTAGGGAACGTAAACAAAGCCAAGAAGAAGAAATATTCTAGTTACATGAGATTGTGACTGGTGATTCAAACCACCAAAATATTATTGACCTTAACTTGGTTAACAGAGAATGACAGAATTACAAGACAGTGAGAGGAAGTAAATTAGCATCTTAAGTTCTTATTTATACTGTTTCGTGTTTTAAAGGTAAGGAGCATTGTATATACATATAAATATTTTTTTTAAGTTTTGAGGGACAGCACGCGCAAGTGGGGAAGGGGAGAGAGAGAGGCAGAAAAAGAATCCCAAGCAGACTCTGCACTGACGGCACGGAGCCTGACGCGGGGCTCAAACCCACGAACCGTGAGATATGACCTGAGCCAAAACCAGGAGTGGGATGCTTAACCAACGGAGCCACCCAGGTGCCCCTGTGAGGAGAATTATATTGATAGCACTCACTATAGTACTCGAGCAGAATTAATATTTTATTTACCTGCATCATAGAACTCTAAAGATTTATGTTCTCTGTTCTTTCAAGAAAGAAAAATAATGAGATATTTTAAAAGAAAAAATCATATAAAAATTCATGTACAAAATGGTTTAGGGATTTGTGAGTGTGGGTGCCTTGTTCAAATTATGACTTTCATAGTAACAGCCAAACCTAACCAGAGATACATCTTTTCCAAAGGGAAGAAAAATAACAAAAGAAAATTATTCTGTCACCATTGAGAAACAGAATAATCAATGTTTTCCTGCTAAGTGAAAAAAAAAAAAATGGTGAGCTTTAAAACCCAAAAATCTTTTCTTACAAAAAGCAGGAAGCCAGGAATCAATTTTTATTCAAATGAATATTAAATGATTTCCCCCTAATTAATTTAATGATGTAAGTATCTGATTAAAGAAGAATTTGCTATGGTACAACCCTAGATCTTGTTCAGTTTTGTTATTCCTACCCTTTCCTGGGTAGTAAAAAAGGATTCCCACCACAGAATTGATTCATGACACCCTCTCTATGCTATCCTACTGTTCTCCCCATTGCCAACCCCCTCACTCTTGACCCCCACTCCTGGGCTACGAGGGGTGACTGGATATACTTAGGAACTACGAAGTGTACAACAAACTAACAAATGGCAAAATTCCCCAAACTGCCAAAAAATATAGAAAAAGTAAGGGAAATGAAATAAACGTATAAAAATCATGAGCCTCTCCTCCCCAGTGGTATTGTACAGGATAATATCACATCGGTTGATACTGGGAAAATGGTGCCACATGGAGCCACATAAGAGCTGCCTGTTTACACCTGGTCTCTGGTGGCTGAACCACAGACCCACCACATGCCACAGCGTGACCCCAGATCATACAGAGGGACCACCGAAGAAAGCGCAGCCTTCACTCTTTCTCTCCACAGAACTGTAACCTACACTACCCAAACAGACTCTCTGGAGGTATGTTTACATCATGTACAGAGAGCTGGGAGATTGACTAACAATTACAGCACATTAACAATCCTTTCAGCTACTTCTAGCCTTAAGTGAGTAAGTGTTGATGTATGGAAAAGAGGTCATTGAAAAAAAGATCCATAAATACTGTCCGTAGTCTCTAAGACTCTAAAAGTTAGCTAAGAATAACCAGCTCGGTTCAGTGTTGCCGTTCAGTGTTGCTCTTTTGGAAAAATCTTGTTTGGCCCGTTCAGTGTTGCTCTTTTGGAAAAATCTTGTTTGGCTTAAGCTCTTTTTTGAATTTGAAAGAAAACTTCTTTAAGAGCAGTCACCAGCGGCCTGTGGTTTCATCAGTTATAGCTATGTAATGCGACCTCCATAAAAAAACCTGGAAGGACAGAGTTCAGAGAAATTCTAGGTTGGTGAACATGTGCAGATTCAGGGAGAGTGATATGCCCAGAGAGCCTGGAAGCTTCTGTGCCCCTTCCCACATACCTTGCCCTATGCATCTTCCATCGGACTGTTCCTGGGTTATATCCCTTTATAGTAAGCCAGTAATCCAGTAATCCAGTGAGTAAAATATTTCTTAGTTCTGTGAACCTCTCCAGCAAAGTAATCAAACCCGAGGTGGGGGTGTTGGCACTTTGCGTCTATAGCTGGTCAGACAGAAGCACAGAAGACTGCGTAGACTAGCAACTGGCATCTGAAGTGGGGGTTGGGGGGCAGTTGTTTAGGGCTGAGCCCTTAATCTGTGGGATTTGTCACTCTTTCCAGGTAGATAGTGTCCAGACTGAGTTAAATTTGTGGGATACCCAGGCAGCATCCATGGAGAACTGAGTTAATTGTTTAGTGTGTTAAAGAAAAAACACACGTTGGACTAGTGTCAGAATTCGTAGCCTTTGACTCACATCCAGGACCAGTGGATATAAGCTCTGAAACCAGACTTCTAACTTGCTAGTGCCTGATAGTAAATCCTTCTTTTGGCTTACCTTAGTTTAGCTTAGAGGTGGCGTCTCTTCGTGTTCATTGTGAACGATGTAAACTTTGAATTCCATTACCCGAGGAGGCACAAATCATTCAAATATAAATAAGTTACAGGGGCTCCTGGGTGGCTGAGTCGGTTGAGCGTCTGACTTCGGCTCACGTCACGATCCTGCGGTTTGTGGGTTCGAGCCCCGTGTTGGGCTCTGTGCTGACAGCTCAGACCCTGGAGCCTGCTTCCGATTCTGTGTCTCCTTCTCTCCCTGCCCCTCCCCTACTTGTGCTCTGTCTCTCTCTGTCTATCAAAAATAAATAAATGTAAACAAAATTTTTTTTAATATAAATAAGATACAGTGTTTCCCAAAGTTCTGATTTGGTGTTTGTTTCCCTCTCTCTGCTTGTAAAATGAGTCTTGCGTCCTGAGCTCTCCCTGTCATCTCTCTACAGAAGATTGCCTGATACTGACCTCTTTCCTGAGCTCACTTTCTTCATCCTCTAGAATGTCTTACTGGTATTTTAAACTTAACCGACGAGGAACTGAGCTGATGATCCCACCTCCACCGTTACTCACCAAATTTACTGCTTTAAACTGGCTCGATGTCCTTATTTCCACCTTTGCATGAAGCACGTCTTCTCCCAAGGAGCTAAACTTAAGATCTTGGCCATCTCTGAAAACTGACTAGTGTACAGAATTGTTGAATCATTATCAGTGTAGACCTGAAACCAGCATAACACTATGTGCTAGTTATACTTGAATAAAAAAATTGAAAATAAAAAAATACACACAAAACAAGAATAGAAAAAAGATCTTGGCCGTCTTTAATTCCTTTCTTTCCACTCTCCCACTGCCCCAGAGCCCCCATCTGAATTGTTAAGGCTGCTCCACTCACCCAGTTAGTCACCTTCTACTTCTATTCTTGTCTGTGTCCCCCCCTCCTCCAGCCAAAGCACTGTTAGATTAATCTTTAAAAAGATTTGACCAATTTCTGGCTCAAAAAACTTCTTGAGCTCCCTTAGCAAACAAATGTCAAAATTTCTCCCTAAGTATTTAGGGCCCTCCATGGTACTGGTTTATCATACAGGTTTTGCCTTGCCTCTTATTACTCACTAATATACATATAGACTCCTCTGAAGTCAAGTGCAACTATTTGCTACTCTCTGTACATGCCCCATGCACCTCCTAGTTCTGTGTTTTTGTTCACGTTCTTCCTTCTGTGTGAAATACCTTTCCCCCAATCTGCTTCTGCTACTAACCTACCCAGATCAAATGCTATTGCCCTATGAGGCATTCCCAGTTTTTCCCTCCAAACATTACCTCTTCTCTTTTTTTTAAAGTTTATTTATTTTGAGAGGGAGAGCACGAGCAGGGGAGGGGCAGAGAGAGAGAGGGAGAGAGAGAGAGAATCCCAAGCAGGCTCTGCACTGTCAGTGCAGAGCCCGATGCAGGGCTTAAACTCACAAATCGCGAGATCATGACCTGAGCCGAAACCAAGAGTCAGATGCTTAACCGACTGAGCCACCCAGGAGCCCCACCTCTTCTCTTTTTATTTGTGCCACTTCTATGGGAATGTTCGATCTCCCTCATTCTTTCTAGGGCCAAAGAATTTAAGTAACTAGAAACAAACTTAGAAACCATCTGTACTTAAAACATTGTCATTATGCACCAAAGACAAAGCAAAGACCAGAGTAGTGAAGTTATATGCTAAATACGGTACAGCTGGACCAGAAAGACAAAGCCAAGACCTGAAAAGTCTGAAAGCGAATCCATCCCCATTTCTACAGTATCAAGATTTAAATACCTTCTGATCTGAGTGCTTATACACTTTACTAATAATCCCTTACAGCCTCATGATTTCATGGTGTTGCCTTTTTGTTTGGTCATCTTGTTTCCCCTACTTTACTTCTGTGTCTCCAGCACACAAACATATTGTCCAGAATAGATGCTCATTAAAATATTGCTATAGGATCAAATGAATGAATTTTGCTAGAGTCAAAGCATCACCAGGCTTGGGGATAATCTGAAAATCCTTTGGTCTGAAGCCTGTGGCTGTTGAGGGCTCATCCATTCTTGACTTACCCAACATTTTTTGAGTAGTTCAAATTATATCTTTAACTCATAAAATTTGAAAATGTAATTGAGTACCCCAAATATATTTAGAGACAAGAAGAGGAAACCAACATTAATGCATTCATCTCTTAGGCTGAATTAAATTCACTTTGATACTAGATTGTCAACTCAGACTCAAATTATTTAACTGTTATGGAGCCCTCACTCTAGCCATGTCAGACACTTTCTAAAATGAACTAAGGAGTAAGTAATAGCAATCTAATGTTTTGGCTTATACCAGAAAAGGTATCTGGGTACTTTTCTGCCTCTCATACAGGTGTGCGTGTATACACGTATGTGTGCCCACATTGACACAGCCCACGCATACACACGCAATCCACTTGCGCCACAAGTGGATCCACAAGTGGATCTTTGAAAAATGGATTACTGCAACTCCAGAGGGAAATTCTCTGATGGTGGTGCAGAATTAAGTCGTTCATTATTATGACAATTAAATTGTTATCACCATTGTCATTGTTATTGAAAGCCCTGATTGGGTGCCGCCTGCCTTTTTCTGAAGTAGAATTATAAACAATGAGTACCGATTTTTCAAGTGTCAAGAGATCAAGGTAGTAGCTGTAATATGACTACCTGACGATCCGTCTTTCCAGATAGTTCTCAGTGGGGGGTAAAAACAAAGCAGTTAATAGCACTCTTTGGGACAAAGTGGAGAGATAACATGTCTACACTATATATATTGGTACATGGTCTTAGTAGGCATTTGTCACAGAAGCAGACTGACTTCAACCAACAGATTACATCAAACTCATTTTCTAGACAAAGAAACTGAGGCTTGACAGGGAAGGAAGTATCGGCCCAGGGAGAGGGGATCATGAGCTCCTGTAATTCACTTAGCCCCTAGGTTCCTGCACCCCTCATCCTTTTTCCTCTCAGTGTTTCAGGGCATTGTTCCTTCAGTTTGCACTAAGTTGGTTGGAGGTAGGCACCATAGGTTTGATTGATACAGCAATTTGCATCTCAAGGCATCGCTCGATAAATACAGTGCAATGAAAGGCCACTCTCTCACAAACCAATTTCCCCCTCTGGGCTGACTTTAGAAGCTCATTGATGTCACTTCCTTCCTCAGTCAGCAAGTGAATTTTCTTTAATTCTCAAGACCAGCTGTCCATGCTGTCAACAGAAAGTTATTAAAATTCCTTTAAAGTGAATAAAAATAGCCTAAAAGCAAATGTAGTTGGAAACAGGAAAGAATCAGTATGCAAAGTCCACAAACCTCTGAGCAAAATAATGTTGATCCAACCAGAGATTTCAAACATTGTATATTCAAGATGCTAGAAAAAATAATTAAAAGATGCTAAACCACATACTTCTTAATCTTTTATTAGCAAAAGCTTAGGCAGTTACAATTTATCCCCTAAATTCCATTCCTCTTTTTCAGATATGATTTGAATAAACTTGGGAATGACCTAGGTTTTCCTTAAGTGGGATTCCCTCCTTTTTTCTTGCCTTGGCCGGAGAACATTTACATCTCCACCAGCCTAAGACTATCCGTAAGCAAGAGAAAAAAAATTATCATTAGCCGCAATCATAATCACCAGGGCCACAAAATAATTATATATTTTAATTCATTAGAGTTTTAATAGCTCAAGGGAGAAGATGATTTTTCTTACATTTAAATAACTGTAACTCACAGAAATGTCTGGCTTCTGAGCCCCTGTGATCCTCAGCCGACTAAATGACCTCAGTAACTAGAAGCCTGCCCTGTTATCATCTGAATCAGCCCTTGCCTTACCCCTCAATCTCCCAGCATAGCACCTGCCTTGTTGTCTGAACTGGACACGGCCTGGCCACTTCTCCCACCAACAGTCCCCTGCCTCTTCCTCATTCGGACAGATGACACAAATCCTGGACTCAGTCTGACCCTTTGCCAAGGAGACTTGTGCCCAGCCTGTCTTGTCATCCCACGACACAGCCCAGGTTTGTGTCTTGGGTTCCTACATGTAGCTGTAGCTGGGGCTTTCACAGATGTATTACTCTTAAACTTCTGGAAGTCAGACGCTCCAAAATGGTTTCACTAGACCAGAAGAAAAGTACGGCAAGACTGCATACCTTCAGGCGGCTCGAGGGGAGAATCCACTTCCTTCCCTTTGCCCAGTCTGGAGGCTGCCCACATTCCTGGCTCGTGGCCCGTTTCCTCACTGCACCACTCCAGCCCCTGCCTCCCCTTCCCTCTCCCTTTGATTCTCCGTCCTCTCTCTTAGAACAACACTTGTGATTATATTGGGTGCATCCCAATAATCCCAGATAATCTTCCCATCTCAAGACCCTGAACTTAATCATATCTGCAAAGACCCTTTGCCATGGAAGGTACCATATTCACAGGTTTCAGAAATTAGGATGTGGACATTTGGGGGGGGGCGTTATTCTGTTTACCATAATTGCCATGTCAGTTTTCATAACATACAGATATCTTCACTTTAATCATGGGGACAAGCCCAGAGGGCTCCTTTTATAACTTCTCTTTACATTCTGTTCCTTTTCCCACTGTATGTTTGGTAATACCATTATCCATCAGCTCCCCTAGCTGAAAACCTAGGGATGCTCTTGCTCCCTGCTCCCATACTCCCACATCCAGTCAGTCTCCAGAATCCACCTCAGAAAGGCCACCAACTCCAGGCATCCCTCCATCTCTGTTCTCCCTCCCGGGCTGAGACCCTCATCACTCCTGCCTGCACACTGGGCATGCCTGTTGCTCTCTCTGCCACCTGTCTGCCCCTCACCGTCACCCCATCCTCCACACCACCACCAAAACCATCTTTCTCAAGCACAGCTTTGGTCTCCTCACCCCCTGCTGAAAAGCGTCTGCTGGCATCCCACGGCCTGAACACCCCTTCTCAGCCTCACGTCCGTCGTGCCAACAACATCCCATGGCTGTTCTCTTACCCTCCTCCCACGCTCTATACTTCCCACCTGCTGTGCTATATGCTTTCACTCCATTAGCTACTCAGAACACCTCGAGAGTCATCCAGATATACCCTCTTCTTGCCTCTGAGACTGTTCTTCCTGTCACGGTCCTGGGAATGCCCTTCGAATGCCCTTCACTTATCCTTTGCCTGCAAAATTTATTTTAGTCCTCACAAATCTGGAAAGGGGTAGGTATTATGAACTCTTTGTTACAGATGGCCAGACAGGCAGGGCATCAGTTAATGGGCCCCAAATCAAACATCTAGTAAATGGGAGGGCTCTAATTAGATAGGAGGTTGTTGTCTCTCCATTTGCTGGAGTCCAGTGGGCCGCTATATTATTACACGAAGATGATCTGATTGTTTGGGCTCTCATTCTTCTCTCAAATTCCTTCAGATTTCCCTTCGTTCCTAAGGAAACAAAACTAAGATTTTGTAGTGCGGCTGCCATCCCCAGGATCCCCGCCAGCCTATTCTGCAGTCAGCAGCCAAGAGTTGAGTGGTCTTTGAAAAATGCAGATTTGACCCCGCAATTCCAATGTCCCTACCTGGCCCAAATTTCCTTAATGGCTGACTTCCCACTGCTCTTGTAATGATCGTAAATCTCCCCGAGGCATCTACATCACTAGCTGCCCAGCGTCATCTGACATCACACACCCCGACCCTTATTTCTCTACTCTGGCCTTATTGGCTTCCTTTCCAGGCCTTGGACCCCCTAAACTCCCCCTTGTCACATGGCTTTGCACATGCTGTTCCTTCTGCATGGATATTCTCCTCCCTCTTCTTGGCAATACTGATGATCTGATTCAAAAGGCCAAGCTTTTCTCACAAACCATGTTGCCTCTTCTCTAAACATTCGGCATATAATCCAACAAAGAATCTATTAACACATATCAGCCATATCTTATTGGGCAATGCCATTAAAAAGTGAAGGAAATTGGTTCTTATTATCTAAGGACTCCAAGATTGGCCCCTGGCATTTTGTGACAGTGACATGATTAAATAGTCCACTCTTAACACCATCATTCCATTTTGGATGTTCCTTATACTGTATCTCATGTACCACCTTGCCAGATACAGAGCACTTAGTAAACTTTTCAAATACACTTATTTTTGGTTAATTAATTGATAGGTAAATATCGATTATTCATTACATGTCTTTAAAAAAAAAGTCTGGCATGTTTTCTTAAACAACTAAACATGCAGCTACCATAAAATCCAGCAACTGCACTCCTGGGCATTTACCCCAGAGGAGTAAGGACTTGCACTAACCAAAAAACCTGCACACAAATGTTGATAGAAGTTTTATTCATAATAGCTAGAAACTACCGAGATGTCCTTCAATGCGTGAATGGTTAAACACACTTTGATGTTCCTCCACTGGTGAACGGATAAAGAAGATGTGGTACACACACACACACACACACACACACACACACACACACTGGAATCCTACTTGGCTATCAAAAAGAATGAAATCTTACCATTTGCAACAACATGGATAGAGCTAGAGTGTATTACGCTAAGTGAAACAAGTCAGGCAGAGAAAGACAATTCTCATGATTTCACTCATAATGTGGAATTTAAGAAACACAACAGGTGAACATAGGGGTAGGGAAGGGAAAAAAAGATAAAAACAGAGAGGGAGGCAAACCATAAGAGACTCTTAAATACAGAGAGCAAACTGGGGGTTGTAGGAGGGGAGATGAGTAGGGGGATGGGCTAAGTGGGTGATGGGCATTAAGGAGGACACTTGTTGGGATGAGCACAGCGTGTTATATGTAAGTGATGAATCACTGGGTTCTACTCCCGAAACCAAGATTACACTGTATGTTAACTAATTTGAATTTTTAAAAAAATAAATTTTAAATAAATAAATGCATACATCCATAACATATGTTTGTACATCCATACTATGGAATACTACTCCTCAGTGAAAAGGAATGAATGTACAGGAATACACACAGCAACATGGATCTCTGGAGAACCCTGCTGAGAGAGAAAAACCTATCTGAAAGGTTATAAAATGTATGATTCCATTTATATAATATTCTTGAAATGGCAAAACGATAGAAATGGAGAACAGATTAGTGAGTGCCTGGGGCTAAGAGGGAGGAGGTGGGAGGAAATAGGTGTGGCTATAAAAGGACACCTTGAAATATCTCTGTGGTGTCTGAAATGCTCTATCCTGGGGCGCCTGGGTGGCTCGGTTGGTTAAGCGTCCAACTTCGGCTCAGGTCATGATCTCATGGTCCGTGAGTTCGAGCCCCGCGTCAGGCTCTGTGCTGACAGCTCAGAGCCTGGAGCCTGTTTCACATTCTGTGTCTCCCTCTCTCTCTGCCCGTCCCCTGTTCATGCTCTGTCTCTCTCTGTCTCAAAAATAAATAAACGTTAAAAAAAAAAAATGAAATGCTCTATCCTGACTGCCTCAATGCCAGCATCTTGGTTGTGATACTGTGCTATCTATCGCTCTTCCAGATGTCACCACTGGGGGAAACTGGGTAAAGGGACACAGGATCTGTCTGCCTTATTTCCTGCAAATGCAAGTGACTGAACAATTATCTTAATTAAAATTTTAAAAGAATCTGTTTAATAAAGTATGTATCCTACCAAGATGTTCACAAGCCCAGAATACCACAGTGCCATAAAATTTCTTCTCTTTATTTTTTTTTAAGTTTTCTTCACATTTATTCATCTTTGAGAGACAGAAAGAGACAGAGTGTGAGTGGGGGAGGGGCAGAGAGAGAGGGAGACACAGAAGCTGAAGCAGGCTCCAGGCTCTGAGCTGTCAGCATAGAGCCCCACGCAGGACTCGAACTCATGAATCGCGAGATCATGACCTAAGCCAAAGTCAGATGCTTAACTGACTGAGCCACCCAGGTGCCCCTCTTCTCTCTTTCTTGATGGTTGTTTGTTATTTATTATTACTAAGGATTTTTCTTCCCTTTTATTTAAGACATATACAACACTGATCACGTTCAGGTTGTTTTCAACATGGAGGTTTATTATTTTATTTATTTTAATTTTTTAAGTTTATTTCTTTATTTTGAGAGAGAGAGCATGAGCTGGGGAGGGGCAGAGAGAGGGGGATAGAGGATCCAAAGCAGGCTCTGCACTGACAGCAGCGAGCGTAATGCAGGGCTTGAACCCACGAACCCTAAGATTATGACCTGAGCCAAAGTCAGACACTTACCTGACTGAGCCAGCCAAGCACCCTGGAGGTTTATTATTTTAACATCTTTATTCTTTACACTCCCTGTTGCCTTTCATACATTACTCTGTGTTTTGTTTTCTTGTCCTGACCAGGATACTTTTATAAACTGTGGGTTTTCACTTTATTCTCTGCAGTACTGTAACAACAAAGTATAATAATGTCTTTATTATCTTCATAGGTGAGGGAAAAGTTTTTAAAAGTAGCACCTCTGCCACCTGCCACATTAGATGTCCTTGTCTAGTCTTCAAGGTTCCATGAGCTCAGTGTTAGTATTATACTTGAACAGGTTGTCATTGTTTGAAAACCTTGGACTGGCTGTTGTTCAAATTTTTATTCGGTCCTTTTCATCTCTTCACTTCTCCGCCAAAGTTTAATACATTCTTCTGGTATCACCCTTACCGGATTTCCACTCTGTTTTCTATTACCTTTGCCTCATGTGGTTTATGTAGGATTTGGCTTTTTTTTTTTCTTTCATTCCAATTATGGGAGTGATTGTAAAAGTCCATATTGTAAGACAAATGTTTGCTCAGAGAGCCCATGACTGCTTTGGAATTTTGAGTGAGAATAGAGCAGGATCATTACTGCATTTAATTCCTTTTCACACTTTAATGTGACATTTATTTTTGCTTTCTCTTTCAGTGACTAGAGAACAAATCCGGGGACATATCACCAACCAGGTATTTCCTCACTTCTCATAAATTATAATGGAGAATTATGTTTTGGATGTTAATAATCAAGCATTTGTAAATATGAGGGAAAAAAGCTTTGCTAATTATTGGGTATGAGCAATACACATGCTCTTGGTTCTGAAAACAAACAAATTGGTCATACATGGATGACCATGTACTTTCTTTGTCCCCCATCTCATTCCTTCCCTCTGCACATCCACCAAAGGAAACAGTAGAGAAATGAGACTCTGCGAATTCTGATTCGTAAGCTTCCCTCTGAACATAACATGACCTCTGCGTTGATAATATCATGGCTGCAAATAGATACTTTTATCTACTTTTCCCTTAGCTAAAGTGACTCTCCTGTGTGATTTTCCCAAGTTTTAATTTGCCCCGCTGAAAGTCACTCCCTCCCAAACAGTTAAGAACAGAACCCCTAGCAGTAGAAACATGCAAGTTGCTTTCCATTATGGTCTTTGATTTCTAAGCTCAATTAGCCAATGTCTTCCTGGGTGTGTCCCTGTTTTCTTATCCAATCTTGTTACTTTTCATTTACTAGTAAATGAAATCACTCCTCTAACTGTTTTAGGGAGTTGAATAAAGCCACCCCTGAAACCAAGGGAGGCCTTCCCAAACCCTATCTTGCCCAACCCCGCCTCCCCTTTAAATAGGCCAAGAGGGCTGTCAATCTCTGAAGGCTTCCTGTTCCACCAGACTCCAGGAAAGCAGACAGCAGTTTGCTCAGGCTCCACTCACAAACCCAAATCTCCACGTCTTTTGTTTGGTTTGGTTTTCGTACTTCTCCTCTGGCATAAATTATGACTCACCCTTGCCAAGGAGAAGAGTGGTAAGTCTACTTTTATACCAGTCAAGGGTACATTTTCCAAAGGCTTCTAGTGCCCTCCCAAATAAGTTCCAATTCTAGTCCCGTTGTGATTCCACCCAAATTAAGTTCTAGCTTTACCTAATCTGTGCCAGATGCCCAGTAGCTCATCAAGCTCTAAAAATAGTTAACTCATTTGGCTAATGTACTATTGTGCAAGTTCAGCCAGCAAAATTTAATGCTGAGCAGGTACCATTTTGCTTTTCATGTAATTGGAAATGTTGATTCACAGTAACAGCCATCTTTATACTTGAAAATGCTGTCATTGTGCAATGGCAAGACCAGTTAGCTGTTTCAAATAGTTTATTTGCTTTTCGAGCTTCATTTCTTGATCATTGTATTTTCAATTATTTGTATGTGCTCAAGTGGTTTGGTAAGGCTGACAACAGTTAACTGGTAAGGTTTATTGCTACCATTTTTATTTATTTAAGTCACACAGGGAATAGTTTTTCTTATAAAGAGACCTGTTTATTTTATTAAGTTAACAATTTAGAGCAATTGATCAAGAAATATATTAAGGCCCCCTTTTATGGGCAGATTTACATTTCCTACATTTTCCTTCATTTTACATGTGGCTAAACTGATAGAATATGTAGACACCAAAATAGAACACCAAATATTTACTTGTAATCTGAAACACTGATTAGTTGCCAGATGAAATCACAATGATTTCCAGGCCCAATAAGAGTGAAATTCTTTGGACTGACCATAATAAGGAAGAGTCTTAAGTATATTCGTTATACAGTCATTCTTAAAACAGATAGTTGTATTGTTCAATCAGTGTCTGCCAGCTGGTATTTCTAATTTTACCATAGAATTTCTATTCTTTCTTCTCCCAAGTACAGAAAAGCTTTCCACTCTCAAGAACGCACTGGCAAAACAACTCAAAGAGACATCTCACACCTCTAATTTATCTAATTTTGGCAAAGAACCAAGAAATGAAGTCACACCCCTTCTTTAATCCCTCCGCTACTCCCAGAATCTGGCTTTTAAAAAACAAGTTTGAAAACTCATTTTGGATAATCAATACAGTGTTCTTCATCAGAAAAGAATGTGAAATGGAGCACTGTTGAGCATTAATCTTTGCCCCTAAATCCTTCCCACTAGGCACTATAGATTGTGTAATTAAATTGAAATTGAAAATCAAGTCCTTTTTTTTCCCCCCATTAAGCAAGCTCTGAGTTGCACACCAATGTGAGAAATCAAGGCTGGAGTGGATGGAGAGCTCCAGCCTACTGGCCAATCGCCAGCGTGCGTTTTTAGCCCACAGCTATTTTACCACACCTGAGCTCTGAGAACAAACAACTATTTGAGTTCTCTGGAGGGAACGCTGGATTCTTTCCTGTGTAATTCACTGGGGAAATTAGTATGCTTTTTTAAAGTAACTTGTTAACGCAGCTTGTTTACGAGAAGAGGACAAAAATGAGCAGTGATCCGTTTGGCAGCTCCTGTCCCAGAATGGGATGAAAGCATGACCCATTTTTTCAGCTGTCTTTTTGGCAGTTCAGTGCTGTAACAATTTCCTCTCTGAAAAATGCTCCTTCTAGAGATGAAAATCTCCTGTAGGTTTTCTGAATAATTTTTACTATGGGAGATTAAAGATAATGCTTTAAAATGCTACCTCAAATACCTTCAAAAGCCAGTTCGGAATATGGCCGGTACCGAATGGGAATACTGTACGTGAAACCTTTTAACTGAACTTGGAAACTGCCTTCTTATATGGTGGGCAGTTGAAAACCGCAGTAAATTAATACCTTGTGTGTATGCCTTTTTGCATAGGAAATCATTGAAACCCATTGGGAATTAATACACAGCTAGGTGACAAAGAGGGGCTCCGTTTCTTGTGGAGAGGACGTGCATGTTGGAGAGAACATGCACACTCAGGTGCTGGCTGGGACAAAGGCTCACCTTCACTGAATGCCTGGTTCAGAGAGAGCCACCACCCATAGGTGTGCCGTCAAAGCTGTGCGTTAGCTCCTAGGGCTGTTGGAACAAACCACCACAAACTGGGTGCTTTCAAACAACGGAAATGTATTGTCTCACAGTTCTGGAGGCTAGGAGTCCAAAAGCCAGTGATCAGCAGGGCCACATTCCACAAGAAACCTATAGGAGAGGATCCCTCCTTGCCTCCTTCCGGCTGCTGGTGGCAGCCAGTGGTCTTTGGCGATGCTCGGCTAGTAGCTCCATCACTCTCTGCCCCTTTGTCATGTGGCTTCCTTCCTGCGTGTCTCTTCTTTTCTTCTAAGGACACCAGCTGTATGGGGTTGAGGCCCACCCTAATGGCCTCATCTTAACTTGATCACATCTACAAATGACAAATGCCCTCTTTTTAAATAAGGTCACACTGACAAGCACCAGGAGCCAGGACGTCCACGTACCTGTCTGGGGGGACACGGGTCAGCCACAAAAAGCTGGGGACCTCAGACTGATCCTCAACCCCATCTCTCCCTGTGACCACTGAGCACTTCTGATGTGATCTCCCATCGCCCCTCCATCCAGCTCCTCCAATGCCCAGCCCACAGCCCCTGCTTCGGCCAGCCCCTCATGGAGGCGCTTGTTCGGCGAGGCTCTCCTGCTTCCGTCCACATTTTCCATTCGTCCTCCATTCTGCTCCTCTCTGCTTCCTAAAATCCCAACCATCCGCATCCCTCCTCTGCTGCAAAACAAAAATCAAACAGAAAGACTTTCCCACGTTTAGCGGTGATTACAACCCCTGCCTGTGCATTATACTCACCCTTGGAACTTTGTTAGCACAAACCCTGAGGCTGCACTCCTACGCCAGCCCAAGAAGCACAGGATCCCTGGTTGGGTTCAAACACAGCACAACCCTTAGACCAGACCAAAAGGGGTCATGTGCTTTAGAAGACCCCAAACATCGCAAACAGAAATACAGAGACTTTTCTTTCCTTCTCAGCGTCATATTTTAAAGTTTGACAATCAATGGAGCACACACAAAATATGGGAGCACAACAGGGGAGCACGACAGAGCGGCTGAATCAGGCCGGGTTATCAGATGCGGTGGGGTTGGGCTGGGGGTTAAAAAGCACCCTGTGCCTTTTGAAACCAGAGAAGGAGGGGCTGCGGGAGCCTCAAAGTAGCCACCCCACATCCTCTCGGGGCGGGGGCGGGGGAGGATGTGGAGGCAGACAGTGCTCCTGAGTTAAGTGTACTTCTGCCCTTCCCTCTGCTTAGGACACAGGTGGAGTCGGGGGTACGGTTTCGGGTGGTACCTACAACTGCCTGGCAATCCCAAGGTCAGAGAAGTGGGGCGTGAGGTACGTGACCCATTCCCGCAGTCCCTTCCACACCCCACCAAGGAATCTGAAGAGCCTGAGTCATCTGCCTCCTTCATGGCAGCGGGTCCAGTCTCCCGCCTGAGTACCACTTCTGCCCTGCCTTCCTCCTGAAGGTCCACGAGCCACTCAGGCCTCTGGTGGCAGGTTGGCTCTCAGGGAGAAGAGAGGGCTCCTGTTACCTCCAGGCCCAGAACAGTCCCTCTGGAGAGGCTGCAGACCCTGGGTGGAAACAAGGGCCACGTATCGAGTCCTGCTTACCTTGAAACTTCTAAATATTTAGACGCACAGTATGTGGGCCTCCATGCCTACACTTGCTCTGGGCAACACAAATGTCGGGAATGCTTCTGCTCAGATATCTGCGGCTTTACAACTCAGTATATGATTCTCATAAAAAGCCAAGATTGAACCCTGTGGTCTTTGGGATAAAACCCCAACCTTTGAGTATGAAATCCAAGACCCTGTGACCCCACAGTCCTTTGGACAGCACGCTCCCCACCTCCCTAGATTTATTTCCCATTCTGCTCCTTTATGCAAAAATGTTGTGTGCTATATAAAACTGTTCTACCAGCATACTAACCCCTCTTCCTGCACATGCAAAATTTACTCATATTCCAAGACATAACTCAAATGCCTTCCACCAAGCTTTCCTTCATCACGTAGTGAAGAATAATCTCTCCCTCGTCTATGGTCCCATATTATTTTCCAGCTCCTTTGCTACAGATCCTTGCGTTTTCTACTCTATTTGTCCCTATCATGTTTGGTTCATTTCAGTATCCACTGCTAGACCTTGCACATCATAAGCACCTAACCAATTGTTGGTCAATTTAAACCTTCCAAGTCAGTAAATTGTTACCCTGGTAGTCAGAGGGACTGCTAAATGCGGGCGGTCCACTCGCCATACACTGGACTGCTCTAAACTGTTGAGTCATTGATTTTTACAAGGCAGGACCCAAGTGTTGTCCTTTGACCTCCCCAGCAAGGAATCTCAGCCAAAAACAGAAGGGACAAGCTAAGAATGCACATGGTCTCTACGAATAATGGTCACACTGTCAGAGGAATGACAGAATTGAAGGGCAGGGAGACCTACACCTCTATTTTATCTTTATGTCCACATTCCATAACAGCCTGTAGAATGTTAAATGATTTGCTTGGGTCAAGACATGAGCACCTGACTTTTTTCTCGAATGGAAGAATGGCAGCGCCATTCACTGTCACCTTTTCAGTGTCGCATGAACTTTATAACTTCTAAATTTAAAGTGGGATTACATTACCTCGCACTATTCTTATCAAAATGGCCATGCACTCAAGGAGACAACTTTGACCTAAAGAGAGTTTCTCACCTCAAGTTCAGCACTAATGGAACTAGTGAAGATCCCATCCCCCTAATTCCCTTTTAGGAGTACCTTCCAGAACCGGAAGTTGTGCTTTATAAAAGCTATCCAATTTATGAGTCTTTCTAAAGAATGCTTGAAAGCAGTACTGAAATGCTCCAAAAGTGGTAGCATGAATAGTGGCTAACAAAGAAGGATTTCTAAAAGATGGTTTTTATCAAAGGTCAGATGGCTTCCTATCTAGAAAATACTCAGGTATAAATGTCACAAAGCTGGGGCTCGCCTCTTTAATTGGAAACCAAGAAAATCAAAATATTGTGTAAGGGTTTCTGAGGAAATAGACAAGACAATGGTCTGTGGAAATCTACCGTAAAGACAAAGGGAGAATGAGAAAATGGCCCTCGGGTACTTTAAAAGCCTGAACACTAAGAAGAAAATAATGATTGAGATCAAGAAAATGGCTTATTAGCAACACTGCACGATTTATTAGCAATCAAATATGCAGATAGTTCTCCACTCACTCAAAATGCCTCTGAATAATTGTGACCAATAATTGTGCTACTCGCTTAGTGTTCTATGTGTCTTATTTGTCACAACAAACCTATGAGGATACATATTTTAATCTCCTTATTATATAGGTGGAAACTCAAGCTTGAAAGATTTAGTCATTTTTCAGGTTCTGCTATGCTTAGCACTAAATTAATAATAATAATAATGGTTAGCATCGTTCTTAGGTGCTTAACGAGCTTTCTGTGTGTAGGCACTGGGCTAAATTTTACATCAAATTATCTCATTTAAACCTCATAGCAGTCATCTTGTGCGATAGTTACAAACCCAGGGACTCATGGTCCATTAAGGGAAGTAGCTTGCCCGAGATTACACACCAGGATGGAAGTAATACGACTCTACCCTGTAAGCACCAGCCACGAGTCTATACAGGCACACAGCTGGTGAGTGGCAGAGCTGGAATCAGAATCCAGGTAGAGGGGCACCTGGGTGGCTCAGTCGGTTCATCGTCCGACTCTTGGTTTTGGCTCAGGTCATGATCTCATGGTTTGTGACATCGAGCCCCACATCAGGCTCTGCCTGCTTGGGATTTTCTCTATCTCCCTCTCTCCCTCTGCCCCTCCCCCGCTCTCTCTCTCTCTCTCTTTCTCTCTCTCAAAATAAATAGGGGCACCTGGGTGGCTTAGTCAGTTAAGTGTCTGACTTCGGCTCAGGTCAAGATCTCAGGTCAAGTCCGTGAGTTTGAGCCCCATGTTAGGCTCTGTGTTGATAGCTCAGAGCCTGGAGACTGCTTCGGATTCTGTGTCTCCCTCTCTCTCTGCCCCTCTCCTACTCATGCTCTCTCTCTCTCTCTCTCTCTCTCTCTCTCTCTCAAAAATAAATTAAAATTAAAAAAAAATAAAAATAAATAAATAAACATTAAAAAAAAATTCAGGTATATATCATTCCGAAATCCTTCCTCTTTGCTGTTGTTGCTCTATACTGATGCCTGTCCTGGAAGGTTTTCTATTAACTAAATGATCCCACTCATGACCACCCTAATCAGCACCCCAATTTTGACACTAATGCTGAAGCAACTGGTTATAAGACCCTAGAATACAGATATTTATGATGTAATTTGTTTTCCCAAAGCATTTCAACAATCAAGATAGGCATATACTCACTCTGGGGTTCCTGTTAAGCACTACATTACTTTTTTAATTACATAAGTGAAAAATCAAGGGAATCTAGTCTAAGAGAAAAACTATCTTTCACCTGAAAAGAGATTATAAACTGAAAAAAGAAAAGTATACACAGGATAGTCTGCTGCCCCTGGCAATATTCCTCAGCAGAGCCCAAGCAAATACCATGGACATAAAACAAGAAAGGAAGTAGAAACCTTTATTCTCACCAACTATAAAATGTTCTTTTATTCCTTTATTTTCCAGAAAAGTGCCTTACTTCTAAAAACTTGTTTATAAGTTATTCATTCTTAGTAACAACTGCATCATTGTATATGTGCTCATGGGAGAAAATGTGTGATATTGAAGCTCTGTGCTGAAAATGTAGCATCTCTTGCACAAAAATAGCTAATTTACCATCTAGTGGTTTTATTTTTATTTTATTTTTATGTTTTAAGAGAGAGAGCACATAAGCAGGGGTGAGGGACAGAGAGAGAGAGAGAGAGAGAGAGAGAGAGAGAGAGAGAGAATCTCAAGCAGGCTCCACGCTTAGCACAGAGCCCAACATAGGGCTTGATCTCACAACACTGGGATCATGACCTGAGCTGAAATATCAGGATGGACCTTTATCCGAGTGAGCCACCCAGGTGCCCCTTAAATTTTTTTAAAGCTCTATGCCCAACATGGGACTCAAACTCAGGACCCCGAGATCAAGAGTCACATCTTCTACCAACTGAGCCACCCAGGCGCCCCTTTACCATATAGTCTAAATGAATCCCACTACCTAAGATGCCAGTGAAATATATTCCACAGATGATTTTCCAGTCAATCTGTTCCCCTTCCTTTTCTTCCCCTCTTTGGAGTTTTTCTAATCCTGTCCTTCCCTGCTTGCTAACACTTGCAGCTAAAGATGAGTTAACTGGGGTCACTGAAGTTTTTCAACCCAGCAGATTGTATGAGCAAATTGGTTAGCATCATTATAGCAACAGGTGTCAGTGGCCAAGTTCTAGTGACCGGGAGCACAATTAGCAGAGTTCCCCAACTCAAACACCTCTTCTGGGTGGAATGTCTGTTTTGCACTTCTAGAGTTAAAGCTTTGATCAAAATGGGCCACAGAGCCAATTTGTCATCGTATTTTAATGTATACTCGAAAACACGGCGGGGGGGGGGGGTTGGTCTATCTTTAAACTATTTTATCCGTATTATTCCTTCTCCTCATGATAAGGAACTAAGGAATCGAGTGAAAACTTGAGACCTTGTGGTAGACAGCCGTAGACCTTAAGTAGTCAGCATTTTGAGTAAAAAGTTGCTGGTTGACGTTAAAAGTTGTGTTTTAGGAAGTAGTGATCAGGGATCAGAAATATGTTTATAAATTTAAACATGTTTATAAAATTTAAATATGTCTATCTTTATCAGTTTGAATTTCACTATTTCCAATATTTGGCCATAATACATATTTCTAAAAGCCCAAAAAAGAAACAAATAACAAGAAACGGTCATTAATTCTAGGCCAATTCTGCAGAATCTATAATATATATATGGTTTAGATCCCTCAGGGCAGATCACCTGGGTATCCATCAAGAGATTTCTGGAGTGCCTGGGTGGCTCAGTCAGTTAAGCATCTGGCTCTTGATTTCAGCTTAGGTCATGATCTCATGGTTCGTGAGTTCGAGCCCCGTGTCGGGCTCTGCACTAACCGTGCAGAACATGCTTGGGATCCTCTCTCTGCCCCTCCCCTGCTTGCTTTCTCTTTCTCTCTCTCAAAATAAATAAATAAATTTAAAAAGAGAGAGAGAGAGAGGTTTCACTTTTATTTTGTATAAAATTTTGTGTGTAACTGTATTTTGCTGAGGAAATACTCCTTGGTCCTTGTCAGAATCTCAGGAGTGAAAGAAAGTGTCTTGGAGAGTTTTTCTACCTCTCAGTAGAGAGAGAAAGTTATCCCACTTATTTCTTTTATTATGCATAAATTGAAACCAATTTTGTTTCAACTTTATTTGTAAAGTAGCACTTACCAGAGAACCAATTTCTGGGAAAGAAAAGATATAACAGACAAGTGGTGAAAATTCAGAGTACTGGTAAGGATCATAGTGAAAGCTACCTTGTCTTTATTATCCTTAATGTGGAAAAAGTTATTATCCACAGAATTGTTATGTTTCATTCCATGGTCAGTCATCAAACAAGGAAGGAATAAACAAGATTCTTCACTGTTTCATCACGAGTATGCGCCTTGCTCAAAATGTATTAAAGGAGAGTATTTTCATGATGCTATTACTGAATAATTAAATTAGGCCAATGTTCTGTGGATGTGGAATAATGTAATTTACTATGTTGAATGATTAGCCAATCAGATTTCTCTCATTTTCTAAGGCAATGGATTGACTAAAATGTGACCATAAACAAAATAGATTTTATTAGGCATAATCTACTTTGTAAACAAATGAAATTAATTCTTTGCCTGACCTAAAGCTTTGAAAATGAAAGACCAAAATTGAACACATGCTTCCAATTTTGGTTCTGTTACTAAGATGACACTTAATATAAAAGTTACAATTTAACTTCCCCTCAAGTATTCCATACTTGATACTAAATGACTCTTAGAAATATGTTCATCAACAGATGGGAGCCACTTATGGCCTCATAAACTCCAAAGCAAGTGAAATTATCTCCGCCAAATAGAAAGATTACAAGAAAGCCTCATCTGGTTATCTCAGAGATGATTAATGCATTGCATGTTGGTTCAATGGTACAATGAATATTGACACATAATCACCCTTCCTATGAGAGAAATACGGAAGAGACGAATGCTAGTGGTCTATGTTTTTAATCAATCACTAAGCAATTTCAGCACGTGCCCTGTGTTTGGAGCTGAGCTCAGTGTGACAGAGGATGTGGAGGTAAGTGCCAGCACAGACCCTGTTCTAAAGGGATTGTCTCTCTTGAAAGAGAAGACTAGCATCCCTCAAGTGCTACGTGTGGATAACAGAGTGTATTATTACTTACTTGCGTATTAACTGAACCAGTATAGATACCGTGGGAGTTCGGAGAAGCCGACAATCAATATAAAGTGGCCAGGGAAGGATCACGGAGGACTTGAAATCAAAGTTATTTAGATTTGATTCAGCAGGAAATAGAATGTGCTGGCAATGAAGCTTTTGGAATGGAGAAATGACCTCAAGAAAATTAGTGTGGAATTTTCTTAAAACCATATCCTGTATTTTCCTTTTTGCTCTGTCTCCAGTGGTACCAGCCACCAATCTCTCTCCAGGCCATTCTGCTTCCACTCCTACCAGGCCCCCAGTCCGTTCTCCACTTAGCCAGGAGAGTGAGTTTTAAAAAAAAATTTTTTTTTTTCAACGTTTATTTATTTTTGGGACAGAGAGAGACAGAGCATGAACGGGGGAGGGGCAGAGAGAGAGGGAGACACAGAATCGGAAGCAGGCTCCAGGCTCTGAGCCATCAGCCCAGAGCCCGATGCGGGGCTCGAACTCACGGACCGCGAGATCGTGACCTGGCTGAAGTCGGACGTTTAACCGACTGCGCCACCCAGGCGCCCCCAGGAGAGTGAGTTTTATAAAACGTCAGTTCACATCATGTTATCACCCTGTCCGAGACCTCCGGTGGCTAATATCACACCTCTGATGAGACCCAAAGTCCTTCCTGTGATTTCCACGATCTGATTTTCCTACAAGATATGGTCCCACGCTCCCCTTTGATTTTATCTTAAGTCACTGTGCCCTTCTCCCGACAACCACACGGGTTCCCCCCTGCATCCTTCCACCTGGCCAGGTGCATCCCCAGGCGAGGAGTTTGCACTCGCTGCCCCTGCCTGAGATGTTTGTCTTAATGACCTCTGCTCCAGCAGCTTCTCCACAAATAGATCTTCTCGAGACGTCCATTTAATGTAGTCTCTCCGTTCTTCCCACAACTCACGCTATGTCACATGGCTCTGCTTCAGCAATTGTTTTCTGGTTTATTTATTTGTTAATTGTTCATATCTACCTTCACCCAAAGAACATAAGTACCATGAGAGCAAGACCCTTGTCAGAGTTGTTTGTCCCAACACGTTTAAGAGTTCGCTTATTAGATGCTCAATAAATACTTCAAATGAATGCCTTGCTTAATTAATTCTGCCAGCAGGCAATGGCAGTAGTCTAGGCATGAAAAAATGTGTATAAGTGTTCTATTGATAGTGAGAATAAACACTTTAGATGGAAAAAAAATAAATAGAATTTGGTACCTGAGTATGGGAAGCGAAATAACAAATTAAGACAAGATCCCCAGGGTTACTGCAGAAGGGCGAGACTCTCGGCAGAAATAAAAAAGTGGTGGCTAAAAGCCATATTTCATGAGTATACACCACCTATAAAGCATGATGTATTTATTCCATTTGATTTCCACAACTCTATTAGGGAGGCCTCAGATGGGAGGTTGAGTCGGCTACCACCGAGTTGCTCAGTTAGATGTCCTATTCCAGTGAGTGACATTGATTTGGCAGAAAAGTATTGGTCTGATAGCCATTGACAATTGCAAGTAAAGCAGTGTGTGTATATTCATCCAAAACCCACTCTCACTAGTCAGCCTCTCCCTATGGCCTTGGTCCACGTTTCCTTTCACTAAAGCAGACTGAAGTCCTGGCAGGGGTCAAGACAGGCAAACTGACCCTCTGTGCCAATTAGTATAAATATATCTCTCCTCGCACAGGAGGGAGCATGCTCTGAACTGGGGAATCTCAATGGATGGAGCCTGAGTCACAGATGAGGCAAGAGAGTCTTCCCATTGGTCTGAGAACTGGTCTAGAAGTACAAGTCTTGTCTCTGGTGTTCACAGATGAATTATGCTCGGAACTATCCACTTTCAGTTATCATACTGGCTACAGGCTGGTAACTAGTGGCCTTCAGTTATGGGAGACCCTCAGAAAATTCCCCGTGTGGAGCCTGAGACTTCCCCTGTTGGATACATTCTTCCCCTGTTTGGAGAGTAGGTGGAATCAGTAAGCTGTGATATTATTTCTGAGCAAGGTACACCAAGATGTGTTTGTTCCTTTCAAGGAGAAGATTACAGAATTGTATTAAGGAAAGGGAGGTGAGGATGCCATCTCTGAAGGACCTCCAGAGAGTTATGCTTGCTTGCTTTATGATAGCAATGTCTCTATAAATAGGTTAGACAGAAAATCCTGTTCATCAGTGTCTGGATGAGATTTGTGGTTGGATATCAACAGCGGCCCTGTTCCCCCCCTTGGCATCGCTGTTCCTAGGGCTCAAGTAGCTTTGGACTAGTAGGGAATGGGTGGAGGAAGAAGCATTTCCCCAGGTATATGCCACTTCCCGGGACTTGGACTCTGCCTAAAAACAGCAACAGAAAGCGTTGGACGGCCCCCAGCACCACCACCCCCCCTTGGCCAGTGTCACAGTTGCACTTACCCAGGCTGGGCTGCAGATGGCAGGCGCCTCTCTGTGATCCTCCCATGTCCTGTAGGAGCTCAATCTGTACCAGCTCTGAGGGATGAGGTTGTATTGATACTGAAGACTCCCAGCCTCAGGCCAAGGGATCAGGATCAGTGCCGCTCCTACTGGCCTCATGAAGAAAGGGTGACCAAAAGAAAAACTCATGGCCATGACCATTGATGCCTCTTAGTATCCGTTTCAGTGACATCTTGAATCAAGTACAGTCACCTTCAGGAGAAACAACTCATTTTGGAAACCCCAACAGGCTTCAAAATTTAGATTGAAATAATATTCTTAAGATAAAACTGATAAAATTTATCTTAGTGCACAAAGAGATAAGACCTACAAATACGCATTTTGATCAACACTTTGTTTTGACAGAGATCCACTCATTCTGACCCCCTCATATGGTAACTCACTCTACTGCCCCTCGCCTCTCTGTTCTCCTGCTTTGCTATGAGTTTATGTCTTACATTCTTCCTTTGCATTCCTCCTCAGACTGAAATCCCAAAAAGAAATCCGTGTCAGCATGGCCTCAAGATCACCATGGCGTGATCTGGTGCCCATGGCAACTCTCTGTTCCTAGTACAGGGCCCAGGTAACCCATGGTAGCACCAACGTGTGAGGTGCCTGCTCTAGACTGAAAGGGTTGGGCCAGGCTTTGGGGAGGCAGTCTTGAGGAAAGCTGAGTTGTCAAATATGCAGGCAAGTAAGCCAGAGGGGCCTGTGTGTCGCTTGAAGGTGCTGACCCAGGCAAATCTGATCTGGGGCTGGCAGATGCTTAACCAAATAAGACAAATGGAATGTGTTCCTGCCAGTGTCACTGTTGCTCGCACAGTGTGGCCGTTCCCAGAACTCAAGTAGCTTTGGACTGGTAGGCAATGGGTGGGGAAGAAACGGGCCCTTGCGTGTACACGGCTTCCTGGGACTGAGTTCTCACCATGCTGACACCCTCTACTCCACCATTACCTTGACTCAGTCGTTCTCTTGGACTCTGCTTCTCTTTAAGGCTGATGTTATTTTTTTTTTTCTCTTTGCCAATAACGAGCCAAACCTCTCCATGTTTTCCAGTCTAGAGCCAGAGGGAAGATGGATAAATAGATTTAGCTAGTCACTGTCCACACCTGAGCAGAGGCTGTTGCTCCACACTTTTTCACTGGTGGCCAGCTAGCCTATGGATAAGCTGTCCTTAAAAAGCAGGTGCTCACTCCTAATTGGTGCCTATCCCCACCACTTCTTAGAGGAATAGGGCCTGTTGCTGTGGTCATTTCACTCTGAAGTTGGGAAGGCCGGAATTCTGGATGAGCTGTCCAATGTCAAGGGAAAATCAAGAAAGACACAGAGACAGGATGCATTAACATTTTGGAGGAACCAACTATGTGGTCAGGAACTGTACTACAGTTCCTGCAGGAACTTTAAAACTGCATTTATCTCATTCTCAAAAAGCCTCCTTTCCTCTTGCCATCAGAGTGTCAGAATAAGAGGGCTGAGATTTTAGGATAAATCTTGGGTAAATGGGTCCAAAGAGAACTTTTGTTCAAAGTTGGTTCTAGGTCACGGGGCTGCCTGCCCCGGGCAAGAGAACTCTCACAGAGTTCTCTTACAGAACTCTATGTAGCCTAGTTCGGCTCCATAGGACTAGGTTCCATCTGGTCATAAGGTGCTCCTTTTCTCAGCCTTATTTTATGCATATATACACAAACTCATCGTGAACACTTCCAAAGGGCAAGTGACACTTCCAAAGAACAAGGTGTTGGGATCCTGGACCCCAGCCCATGCCATCACTTCGATTTCAACATGTGCAAGAACAAATATTAGGATTCTCACTTTAAAAATGGGAAAACAGAGAACCAGAACGTTAATTGACTTCCTGTCACAACACTGGCTGTGCCTTTGTATATTCTCTCGTCTCTTAATATCTCCTTGCATTTTGGCCAGACTTCCAGCGACTGCCAACACCTGTGACTCTGCCTGAAGGTGTCTACCCTGGCCTCCCATAGAGCAGGCGAGAGTTGCCAGACCTCTTCCCTTTAGGAGCCATCAACCAAGGCTGATGGGATTTGATGGGATAACTCTGGAGCTTTGAAAGTTCCCCCAGTGGAACAGAAATCCAGTTCCTACTGTGCTAACTTGCTTAAAAATTCACCCTATGCTCTCTGCCTTCTCTTCCCTACCTTACTTCCCTACTGTCCTACAAGTATTTGTTAGAATCAACTCTAAATTAGCAACTTACACTCACATCCTTGACTCAAGGTCTGCTTCTAGGGAAACACAAATAAAGACACTGCCCTAAAAGGTGGGGAACCTGGTGCATCTGGCTCAAAATTCTTTATATACTTTATACTTTATGCTTTCGTGATCTATCCAGCTACCGTGTTCCTGGCTTCACAAAAGCTTTCTTCTCTCTTGCACTTCCCTCGCCATCCCATGGAAGCACCCCACCCCTCTCCTCCACTGATCACCCATGTCTCTGACCCTCCCTGGTCCACCCCAAGTCAGTTTCCAGTTCTAGTGTCACCTCAGGGACTCATTTCCTTTGCTTTCTAACCCATACCTGTAACACCACCACCTGCTCCCATGGAAGGAATGAAAGAGGGAAGGAAGGAAGGAAAGAAAAGAGAGAGAAAAAGAAAAGAAAACACAAAAGCATTCCAACCCAGGTCAGCGGGCTCCTTCTCCCCATCATACTCCCCAAAACTAGAGCAAGAACTGTCTAGCAACTGCATTCTCTAGAAGAAGGTATTGGAGTCAAGGTTGCCTCCCCCATGTCTCCTCCAGAACTCTCTCATACATACACGCCTTTGTTGTTATTCATCTTCAACTCAAGGGGATGAGAAGCTGCTTGACAATTATTAATTTTTAGAAAACTAAACATTAACATATTGGAGATATTAAGGAGCCATATTTCAAATCTATTAGATATCTAAAATTCCAGTGAAATATCAAAATCCTTGCAATGAAACATCCAATTATTCTACCTCTTTTATTGCAAATTGACTTTATTTGTGACTCTCATCCACACTTGACATGTGCAGGCGCACCTAGAAGAAAAGTTGTGAGGACCAAACATTCTGAATGCACATTATCATGTTGCAGCTCCTCATTAAAGTTTTGAGTTTCTTTAAAAAGCAAAATGTTTTGCTATTTCTTCCTGGGATGGACATAAAGAACTGGAATGTGTTCCTGACTTCTCCAAACTCACTCCACAGAGTTATTACACAAGTCTTTTTATTTATCCATAAATTTAAAAACAATAGCCTCATTCTCTCAAGATAACTTAGAAGACAGATAAAATGATAAATCTATAAAAGCACAATGGTCTCCTTGTAGAGAAGCCTTATCTACTTACATACATTGAGGTTATGTCTGTTTTCAGCTTCTGATGGTCTTGCCAGACGAGTGAGCAGCCCTGTTCTTGGGAGAAACTTCCCCGTTAATGTAATTGACATTTCACTACATCCTCAGTGCTCATATCTTAATTTTTCTTAGCTTTAACAGGAAAGAGAGAGAGAGAGAGGAATTAAACCCAAAATTGAAAGAACTGGCAAGTGCAATTATAACTTTAGTCCTTGCATGCAAGGTGACTATAGAAATTAGCTTGTTGGCTCAGCTTAAATAGCCTCACTACTGAAACTATTGTTTTGTGTTCAAGCAGCTTAAATGATTTAAAGGTTGCAGCTTAGAGAGAGCTAGAATTCGCTAGTTTCTCTCTTTACCCTCTAGCTCCAAGTGTTCATTATTTCTTCCTGTAACTGTAGTTGTGATTTCTTTTCCTCTGTTTTCTTTCACTGGCTTTGCCACCACTTCCATTGATCTTTTTTTCCTTCCCATTTCTGTCTCTCAGTTGTCCTCTGCCCTCTTTCTTCCACTCAGCTTTATCCCCATTGAATATTTATCATAGACTCTTAACTTTGTTGTGTTTTAAGTGAGAGAGAAGAGGAGAAAAGGATGTCAAAAGCAGAGGAAAACCAGTGATATACACCTAGAAAATACTTGTCACATAGAGATGCTCATAAATAAACATTTAAGGAATAAATCAATAAAATATCTATCATTTATAGAGAACATACTTTGTGTTAAGCACTCTACACATATTTCCTGTAATTCTACACTGCAAGGGAATGCTGTTTTTCTCTCCATTTTAGAGACAAGGAAACTGAAGCTTAGAAGAACTAAAATAGGTTAGGCAAGGTTGCTGTGATAGAAAATGAGAGAAAAGGGGCACGAAACCAGGTCCTCGTGATTCAGAAATTCTGGTTCTCAACTGCCATGCTCTCTTGTGACAGACATATGCTTGGTGCTTTACTTACATCAATTCATTTAATGGGAATTAAACAAGGAGTAAATTACTTGATATATGTGCAGCTGAAAAAAGCCACAAATGAGTAAGACTGAGGTCAGAAGCACAGCATTAGCAGTGGCTTTGTCAAGTTGGGCCTGTTACGTCATCTCCCTGAGCTTCGAGTCCTTCATCTGTAGAATAAACACATCCATGTCTTGTCTTTGGGTTGATGCAGCAGTTAAACGAGCTTGCTCCATTCCCCCTGGCTTTTATACTGGGCAAAAAAAATGAAGAAGAATATTCCGGAGAGAGAAAATAAGTCACAGAGACAGGAAACAAATGATTTTGCACAGTCCACACTTTCTCCAAGAAACCCTCCCTGCCCTCCAAACTGGATTGAATGCCCCTTTTTAATGCTCTCCTGGCATCACCTTCTTCCTGTCTTGCCACCTGCCATAAGTGTGGTCATTCTTGACTGTCTTTTCTGTATCTCCCTCCCCTCCCCTCCCCTGCCCCTGCCCCTGAGGCCGCCCCATACTAGCAGGGACCAGCTGAGACTTCGCTGGCTATTCCACCAAAATGCAGCCCAGAGCCTGGCGCACAGTTAGTGCTCAGGAGACATTTGATCAGTGAATAACTGAAGCTGAAGAGTAGGAGATGAGGATAAGAAGGAGACAGGGCGGATGGCACCGGATACTAGGATTGCATGATCACAACGTTCCCAACTGTCCCGGTGTCCTGGTAGAAACGCAGTCAGTCTTCACCCCTCATATAACTGAGCCATCAGTTTCCGAAGCCCTTGGCCTACGACTTGAGAGAAACAGCTCTGGGACAGAGGGGCCGGGCAGAGACACGCTGGTTTGCATCCTCAGAAAGCACCAGCTTTCAGGCATCCCACCCACTGCTCTCCTTGCCCTTATTAACTACTAGAAATAAGTAGATCTTCACGATGGTATGAAGACATCTAACTGCATTCATATCTAGATTGAAAATAAATCACAAAAGATGCGTTCTTAAAGGTAATACTGTGCAATTAAACTAGAAAACTATCAAAACCAATGACAGGAAGGGACACATCTAATTACCAATATTATCATCATCAACTTTATCTGTTAATTGCCCATCAAGGTCCCCCCACAATGGACACAGGCACCGTGGATACTTTTTGAGCCCAGAAAAAAAAAACTGGGCGCATGAGTTGTCCTTCTTCCCAAGCTGTGTGCCTTAAACAACTTGCTTAATGTTTTTGAGGCTCCGTGCCTTCATCTGGGAAATGGAAGTGGAAGATTATCCTAGCAGTAGGTGATGGTGTGTTACGGGTCTGACACGTGGCAGGCACTCAAAACTGGCAGATGTGTGATCACCATGACTGCTCTAACTAAAGCCTTCTAAGGCCCATAAACTCGGGTAGCACCTCTACCAGCCAACAACTTCCAAATCTGTATACTCCGCGTCGGAGTCCTGCTACTGAGACCCCTATCTCTCAAGGGCACCTCGAACTCAAAGGGTCTGAAATTGAAGGTAGTGAGTACTTAAACCACCCCATAGCCTTCCATGATATCTGCTACTCCTATTTCCCCGGTCTGGGAAATGGGGGGCAGCATTCCTTATGCTTTTTTTGCCCCCACTCGTCCACTCTTCCAGTCTGATTAATTTCCTGAATTTGCCCAAGATAATTCCCTTTTCCTGCATTCTTACCTCATTGTCTTGGCTCCTCTCCTAAGGGACAGTCACAGTTGTCTTCTCGATGACCCTCTTCCCCCCAGCTCCACCTGCCCACTGCTGCTAGAATGTTCGTTCCAAACCCCTGCCTCGTCGAAAATCCCTGCCATCTACATGGTAAAGTCTAGACTCTTTATATGTCATGTACATGTCATCTAGACTCTTTATACGGGCACAAGGATTCACCCCACCTGCCTCTCCCTCTAATCCTCATCTGTCCCCCAAGTGTCTTCTCCGTGTCGGCCTGTAGTGTCTTTCCTATCCATGACTTGTTGACCTGCCAACTCCCCAGTATCCTCCTAGATTCATCTCAGACGTCACTTCTCTTTGAAATTTGCCCCAAAATATTTCCTCAGAAAACCTAAGTATTCTTGTCTCTGTTCCCTGATACCTTATGTATCCTTTCACTATGGCAGTTATCACATTTTTTCATAAACTGCTTATTTTTGTAATGTTTATTTGTTTGGGGGGTTCAGAAAGAGAGGAAGAGAGAGAGAATCCCAAGTAGGCTTTGTACTGTCAGCTCAGAGCCAACATGGGGCTCGATCTCACAAACCATGAGATCATCACCTGAGCCAAAATCAAGAGTCAGACCCTTAACTGACTAAGCCCTACCCAGGCGTCCCCATAATGTGCTTATTTTTATCAATACATTTAAACTTCAACTTCCTCAAGAGGCCATACAATTTATCTATTTTGCCTTTGTTTATGCAATGCCAAACACAGCATAGAGCAGTAGCTCAACACATGCATTATGAACGAATGATCAAAGTCCTTGAGTTACATGATAGCACAATAGCAGATGAAGTCGTACAGAAGTACACTTGTCAACTGCATAAAGCCAGTGTGTGCCAATTGCCCGAGTACAGGGAACTACAGGAATGATAATTGTTCTTCAATTAAATTCGAAACATATGTTTATTCGAGAGACTATTCTAGATACTAGTGGAAGTTCCATAGACTTACAACACTGCACACTGACCTTTAATAAGTTTAAAATGTATGGGAGAGATAGTCACCTAAACAACCAACTCTAACAACTAACCAGGGTAAAATGAAAGGTGCTAAACAAAAGGCTTAACACCAAACCAGGTCAGACTTGTCGTTACACCCTGCTGTCGCACTTCTGCTCCCCAGGCCTCCATTAGCATGCTGCTGAGCCTTTGCCGCTATGGTAACCGATTCATTATGTAATTCATTGTGTAATTATGTGCTTAATGTATTTTTCCCTATAAGAATATTAGCTCCATGTGGGCAAGGATCACATTCATCTTATCCACCCCTCCATCCCTGGCATCTACCCCGCTACCTAATATGTAGTAGACCCTCAATGACTTCAGGGGGAGAGAGGAAGGGCAATTAATGTCAATGTTGAGGAGCAGAGAAGACTTCACAGAGGATGTATATGGAAACAGAGGCCTTAAAAACTAACAACAGGGCCCTCACATTTACTGCACGGTTCATGAAAAGTCCATATTTTTTCCCATTAGGTTTCTTTGAATACTCATTTTTCTCATCTGTAGTGATAATATCTTTTAACTAACTTGGCAAGCATGTCCATTCTTCAAAGGTATTTATGGAAAACTATAGCTCTCTGCCATAGTTTACAATTTAGCTATGCCTAGAAGAGTTTCCCCAGTGAGAAAATAAAATAATGATGTGAGCTGGAATAAATCACTTTTTTCACAGGTGGCACGACTAAGTGCTAATGCTGCTGTGAAGAGAG
The DNA here is from genome assembly GCF_007474595.2 of Lynx canadensis. Classification (NCBI taxonomy): domain Eukaryota; kingdom Metazoa; phylum Chordata; class Mammalia; order Carnivora; family Felidae; genus Lynx; species Lynx canadensis. The sequence continues at coordinate 45,268,371 of NC_044314.2, forward strand.
CAGAATCCCTCGCTGGAGTCCTGGGCGGTTTTCAAGGAGACAGCAGGATTTTTCTATCAACAGGATTTCTATAAAATCTAAGAGATTTGGAAAGTTCTAGCAAGGGGAAGAACATGAGTGAAGGGTGTTGAGAGCCCGGTGGAAGCAAGTAGAAGACAGCATGTGTCAAGATGGGAGCAGAGCACAAAGTGACAAGCCCAGTGGTGACACAGTACCGATGCCAGCTAAGGAATCCGGTCTTTGGTTTATATATAGTTGAGCCAGTTCCAGATTTTAAAGGGATGAAAAGTTAAAATGTTTTAGGAAGACTATTTTGGCAATAATCTTCAGAGAAACCAATTAGTAGGATACTAAAGAATATCCAGTTAAGAGGTAATAAATAAAAAAGATTTTTAAAGACATTATGAGATGTAAATTAACCAATTTACTTTCTGATTGTTAAGGCATCTCTCAGATTTTGTGAGTGGGTGGCCAGAATGTAATAGAACCATTTCAGAAATAGAAAAAAGCGCAGGAGGAGCCACTTTGAGAAGGAACAGGAGACGTTTGGCTTTATAGACATTCACTTTGAGGACAAGCAGAATGAGGTGTCCTGAAGGAAAATGAAGATGTAAAAGTCTACTCTTTTTATATTGTTATTATCATCGGCATTATGATGATGGTGGTAGAATTTCATTAGTATAACCTGCAAATTTAAAATACCATCAATCTCATAGCCAAATTATGGAAGTGGTCCAAGTACCCATCTACTGACAAATGAATAAAGAAAATGTGTGTGTGTGTGTGTGTGTGTGTGTGTAGTGGAATATTACTGAGCCATCAAAAAGAATGAAATCTTGCCATTTGCAAAGACGTGGATGGACCTAGAGAGTATTAAACTAAGTGAAATAAGTCAGTCAGAGAAAGACAAATACCACATGATTTCATTCATATGTGGGATTTAAGAAACAAAAAAAAAAAATGAACAAAGGAAAAAAAAGACAAACCAAAAAATGGATACTTAGCTACAGAAAACACTCTGATGTTTACCAGAGGGGAGGGGGGTGGGGAGATGAGTGAAACAAGTGATGGGTATTAAGAGTATACTTACCATGTTGAACACTGAGTAACGTATAGAATTGTTGAATCACTATATTATACACCTGAAATTAAGATAATACAGTATGTCAATTATATTGGAATTAAAATCAAAAACTTAATTAAAAATAATAATTTAATGCAATATAATACTGTTCATCTTGATTTTAGTAATCCGAACCCTTCCGTCATGGAAAGTCTTTTCTGTGATTGAAGAAAATGGAATGGGGATGGGGTGGGGAGGGAGGGAGGCCACCACACCCTATAATGGTTTTCATAAGGTGAGTGATGGTGGGCTAAGACATGCTAGAGGAAGGTCTAGTGACCATCCAACAAGAAGTCTCCTGGGGTGTCACTACTTAGAAGGAACCCTTAGCCCATCTCTTGATTTAATCATAGCTGAGGAAACTGACTAGTACTAAATACACTATCAGGAGATTGAAGTCTCATTTATGAGCAATGAAACTTTCCCTCAGGTAGTTATCTCCCTAGCTGAACTAGTCATTAGAAAGTAGCTTGAAGAACATGGACTTCCAGCAAAGGGAAGTGGATAAACGTGTAAGGTATCTCATCAGGTGTGTTGTGAGGGCTCATGTGACATCCCTTCCCATAGCAGAGTATTTGTCTCTACTTACTAAAATATTCACACCCGCCATATTTGATGTCCTTCTCCTCTAGATGGTATGAGATGAGCTTGTATTTTTTTACTTTCGTTTGCAATACTCTCTTGAGTGGTCCCCCAAATGCCATTACAGCCTGCAGAGTGCCTGGGGAGCTTGTTTAAGGTAGAGTCAAGAGCCCCACTCCCAGAGATTCTGCTCCCGAGTGTCCACAGTGAGGCCTGGGAGGCCTGGGAAGCAGATTGCTGGCAAGCCTCCAGAGGTTCCCAGGCAGCCTTGAGTGACTTTGAACCAATCTGATTTGGCAGGCAGGTAAGGCTCCGAGCCCTCCTTGCCTACTTTAGCATGAGCAGCTCTACGTGTACCTATATTATTTGTGTTCTCTTCTGCCAAAGATTTGTTTGAATACAGATTTTCAGCACCTTGACAAGAATTGGTAAATTATTTATCTAAGTTAACCTTGACCTTTTGATTAACACTTTTTCTTTGACAAGGTTATAAAACAATTATTTGAAAGCCCGTCATTTAGTTAAAAGCACATTTACTGCAAGAAATAAAGCAGAAGAAACTTCTATTTCCATGAAAAGCTTTTTCCTCAGTCATTGCTCTCCAATATAAATGAAAATATAAAATTTCTGAATACCATATTGTCTGAGGCACTAGCTGATGTTTAATTTCATGAAAAAGATGCTGAATTTCTCCTTCCACTTGGTATTTGAAGAAAATCTAAAATATTCCAAGTAAAAATGATTGTATTTTAAAGTGACTATTTGTGCATGTAAAACTCTGATTTTGTGTGCATGAGAAGGATGTCCTGGTTATGTGCAAGGAGTCATCTTACACACACTGTTTTTCCTATGTGCAGTGACAAACAAGCTGACACTAGTCCCTTCTATTTAAAAAAGAAGAAATTATAATCTTGATACAGTCAAGGTATAACCACTATGAATGTTTAGGAGGAGCTTAAAAAAAAACCATAAGGTGACACAGGAAAGAACACCATTGTAGACAGTTTTATGAATTTATTTTTTTTATTTCATTAAATATGGCATGAAGGCTGGTGAAATGTAGTACAATTGTGTAAGTAAATCCTGTTAATAGATACACAGATTCATTTTGTGCTGTATCTTGAAATAAACAATCCACCTGTGGTCTTTAAAAATTGCACTTAATCAACAATTATTGGTTGACTGTTTTCTGTGTGCCAGGCAACATGTTATGTACCAGAGATCCAAAAGAGAACAAAAAAAATAAGACCTCTGTGGTCATGTTCTAGTGCAAGAGGTGGGAGTGGGGCGGGGGGTGGGGGGAGACAACACAGAAGTAAGTAAATAAAATCATTTCACATTGCAATAAATGCGATGAGGAAAGTAAGCAGAGTTCTTATTTGGGAACCTTACATGGGAGAGAATCTCAGAAGAGAACATAATTTAGACAAGGTGGACAGGAAAACCTCCCTGCAGAAGTGACTTTCTAAGAGCAAATAGAAGAACCAGGCATTCTGGCTACTAAGAGCTTGAATAACATGGTGAGAAGTGGTCAAAGAACTGAAAAAAATGGAAGTTTCAATGAGCTGGAAGGTTAAAGGATGGTGGTCAGAGAGATGATGGAGGTGGCACAGGCACTGGTGATGACACGGTCTATGAGAAATGAATAACACCTCTATTAAAGGCGAGGTGGTCAAGGAACTGAGAGTTTATTGGGTGTCAGAGTCACCACACACAATGACAAGAAGGGGTATGAGAAGCAAAGTCTGAGCTAGAAGCTGAAGTCTTCAGTGCATGAAGCAGAAAGGACAAGGGTGCAGGCAGACGACAGCATGAGGAGGGAGAAGGGAGGCTCAGTAGGACACGTGTGCTTGACAGAAGCAGAAGCTTTTGCCAAGGGACATGTCCTGGAAGCAGCAGTGAATTGCAGGGAAATAGTGCCCTGACTTCTGGCTGGAGGGACAAGTGGTTCAAGGAAATAAAGTTTTGTCTACTTGAGAAAGTGCAAGGGCAGCAGAATCTTGGGGGCCAGCCAGGTTCCATGTAGAGAAAGTCCTGGGAAACAAACATTCCAGAAGTCTCCAGAGTTTAAAGGGGAATTTGATGACCACAAACAGAAGGTCCAGAGGGCACAGTGGAAAGCTGATTTTGTTTTTGTTCTTGTCAATGGGGCAGGGAGGGAACTAATTAAGGTACATCTAGAGACACACAAATTATAGTCTGGATAATAATGGACAACTGGGGAACCTTGAAATTCACTAGGTCAATGGGATAAAACATTATTACTACACTATAAAATATTAATAATAGCAATTATTATTTACAGTTGTAATAGTAGAAGAAGTAGCTGCAAAAATATATTGGCAATTTTATTTCAGGCCTGTACTAAGTACTTCCCATGCAGTCAACCAATAACCCCATGCTCTTCCAAAGCCCAAGTCAAATTTCAGATCATCTGTGAAAATTTAATGGACTACAGGTAATTGATCAGAGTAAAGATGGATTCAGGGCTTTGAAGTCATCCTGGCAGTCTCCAGTATGACAGAAGACAAATGGTTTTAGACTTGAAACACCAAACAGTTGGCTCAATGCTATGGAAGATTTGGGCCGCTGTTTTATGGGGCTACCCAAGTTGGTGTATGGTGATCAGGGGTTACTCACACAATCTTCTTGCACTAGAAAGAAGCAATTCCCACCCCCACCCCACTTAAAGCCTAGCTAGTAGAAGGACCATGATGCTTTGAGGTGGCTTCCATCCACAGTGCAAACTATTTCTCTGCTCTTTTGCTCAATTTGCTAGAATATTACTAATAAACTTGGAATATTTCATTCCATTTATTCATTTGTTCACTCAATAAATATGTGAGAGCAATTACTATAGGCTCCAGGCCATTCTAGACACTGGGGATACAGTGGATGGATGGATGGATGGATGGATGTCAGATAGATAGATAGATAGATATCCTCCTCTAGGGAACTTCTCCCACCACTTCTTCCAACACTAGGCTGGTGGCCCCATTTATTATTCCCACAGCACACCATTTGTTGATGGGTTTTTCCAATAACATGCTGACAATTCTGTATGTATATTTCCAGGCCAGTCTTCTCCTCAACCATCCTTTTCAAGTGTAAGTGAGATCATGTTACTTCCCTGCTGAAAGCCCTTCAAAGTCCCCCTAGTTTACCCACAGTAAAAGCCAAAGTCCTTACAATTTTATCTCTAGGAGAGGATTCCATCTTGTAAGTCCTGTCTTCCATGTATTCCCTTCTGCAGTCATTGCAAGAGCTGTAGGAAGACGTAGTCAGATGAACAGTAGATGGTTGGTAGGCTGATTCATCCCACTGACATGAGAACTAAATTCTTGTTCTACTTTTCATACAATTTTATGTAGCAGGACATCAATTAGACTTTTGAAAAAGACAAAGTTTTCATACATGAATGAAATTGTATGGTTATAATTACTAAATTATTATGATAAATGAATATTCTGAAATAAAACATTTTCCAAGGGAAAAAATATCTCCTTTTGCAAGTGCTTGAAAAACTGAAATGGTCATGAGGATTTTATAATTTGCCTTGCTGCAATTTTAAGTTGTAATTTGTGACTTTAAACTCTTCCTTGCATCACAGAATACCCCAAAAGCAGCTACATTCTGTATCTACATTCAGATGCACTAATTAATTAATGCTTGAAGGTAACACATTCCTGAATAGCTCAAGAATCATTGACCTACAGGATGATGAAGTACATTCTAATGTGTTACAGACAAAGCTAAAATGAAAATTCAGGACACCCTCCTTTCCATCTTGTGGCCAGTGTGTGTGTGTGTGTGTGTGTGTGTGTACCTTGTAAGGTTGTATAATTGATAATTATAGTTAACAGAGATAGTACAGAAAACAATAACCAACGTACTATGATCATACTCAAATCAATACTAGTAGGTTTAGCGAAATAATACTCAAGATAATTTAGCTTGAGAAAATCTACTAATATAATGCAGCACATTAACACTAAATAAATGATAACATGTAAGTAACCAAATATGTATAATATAAAATGTGAAACTTTGGCTCAAAATGATGCTTGGATACCATTTTTCATTGTTATATTTTCTCTGAAGAAACTTACTACAAAATGTGTATTCAGCATGCTTTGCTAAATTGTTCTGGCAGCTTATATGAAATGTGCTCTCCTCAATAGTATTGTAAAACAAATATGTTCAGATCCTTGTATCCTTGTTTGTGAATGCGCTTTCAACATTTCTCCTTCTCTATTTTAACAGAACCTCAAGTTCCACATCACTGAGGATCCCAAGGGAAAAAAGGAAAATCTTCTGCTCAAGTCTGAGAGGCCAGTGAGGGTCTTAACAAAGACCAGCCACTCACAAGGAGAGGATCGAGTTTTGGGGAAGACCACAGGGCCACCAACAATTAAGCTGATTGCAAAACGTCAAGGAACTAGGACTGTTTTCAAGAAGTTCAGTGAAATGAAGTGGCCATTGGACATACACCCTTTAAATAAAAGTTTAATCAAAGACAACAAATGGAAGGAAACGGATGTGGCCCAAGAGAAACGCAGGTCTTTCCTTCAGGAGTCTTGCAAAAAATATGGCGGGGTGAGTCGTCCTCAATCACATCTTTTTCATATGGTATCCAGGATCTATGTGGAAGATAAACACAAAATCTTATATTGTGAAGTACCCAAGGCTGGCTGCTCCAACTGGAAGAGAATTCTGATGGTGCTAAGTGGGTTGGCTTCCTCTGCGTACAACATCTCCCATGATGCTGTTCACTACGGGAAGCATTTGAAAAAACTAGATAGCTTTGACTTAAAAGGGATATATACTCGTTTGAATACCTACACCAAAGCTGTTTTTGTTCGTGATCCCATGGAAAGATTAGTGTCAGCATTTAGGGACAAATTTGAACACCCCAATAGCTATTACCATCCAGTATTTGGGAAGGCAATTATAAAGAAATATCGGCCAAATGCCTGTGAAGAAGCATTAAATAATGGATCTGGGGTCAAATTCAAAGAGTTCGTCCACTATTTGCTGGATTCCCACCGTCCAGTAGGAATGGACATTCACTGGGAAAAGGTCAGCAAACTCTGCTATCCGTGTTTAATCAACTATGATTTTGTAGGGAAATTCGAAACTTTGGAAGAAGATGCCAATTACTTTTTGCAGCTGATTGGTGCTCCAAAAGAGCTGAAATTTCCAAACTTTAAGGATAGGCACTCTTCTGATGAAAGAACCAATGCTCAGGTCGTGAGACAATATTTAAAGGATCTGACTCGAACTGAGAGACAATTAATCTATGACTTTTATGACTTGGACTATTTGATGTTTAATTATACAACTCCATTTTTGTAGTTTGCATTAATCTTCTAAAACCCTGTAGTTACTTCATGATGATGGCCTCAAATCAGCTAACTGTAATTTTCCTGCAGTTCTCTGTATGAGAGAGAATTTAACCAAGTGTAGTTGTCTTGATTTAATGAAGGTTTTTACCAAATAGTATGACACCAATTGGCACAAAGTTATAGGAAAATTACCTTACAGAGACATGTAAACAAGTTGAGTTGCTCTAGAATGTTTGGAAAATAGCTGCTTTTGCATTATGGATTATATTATAGAAGCAATAACCTAGCCAGCTGCTACATTAGCTTCAACAGCCTCTTGCAATGATAGAAAAAGGGATCTAAAATAGCATGAGTATATGTCTACATCCTGGAATTTGTTGTCTAAAGTGCATGGATATATTTTTAGCAGTCTGTGACATATTACTCGAACCTTGGAGAGTTTTCTTACACCCTGGAAATCTTTCTATCAACTGCAATGATAAATCCATTTTGAAATAATATTTTGGACCTAGGCATTTAAGTTTAGATTGGAAGGCATTATGTGATTTACAATATGAGAATATAGCAGAAAAACCAGATGAGGCTATGGCTTTTTATATTCAACAGCCAATAAAAAATGCACAACATGCTAAGATCAAAGCAACAAAAACAACCTTCCTCTTCCAGAAAAAGTTAGGGGAATTGATTCTGTTTTCTTCTGAGCCCTCTGTGCAGAGACAAAATGAACATAACCACTAAAGGTCCTCGCTTCTGAAGCAGGCAGTTGAGAAGTTTAAGTCTCATCAGATATAAATGTGCTCCTAATTTCTGGTTTAATTGGGCAGGGGGGAAATTGTTTCAGGATGGAATAATCATCAAAAACAAAAGTTGCCACTCTGAATATGGGCCTCAAACAATAACAAAGTTTTATAAGAGTATTATTTGAATCAAAGCATCGTGTGCATAGCTTTATATGTGGAATGTACTCTAAGAATAACTTTTGTTTCCAGTCTAATTACTTAGCTTAGGAATGACTTTTTAAAAACGCCTATACCACTTCAAAGATAGGTTATATTCTAGAGAATAAACAAAACAAGAGCCCCTAGAAACATTTTTAATAGGCTTATGCATAAACAAATTCAGGAGTTTTCTTTTTAAGTTCAAATATCCTATCCTAACACAGTCAAATACCATTGCATTCAAATATTAAATCCAAGTTTTGGGAAAACAGGACCATGTGTCACCCCTATCGAAAGTTGTAATGCATTTTGGAATTTTTTTCCAGCGGACCCTAAATTTGAAGACACGTTTGGATGGGAACTTATTTTAATTGGTTGACTATTTGAGTTAAGAAGACCACATGTCATTGAAACTCTGTTTAAATGCAGTTCTCAAACATGTTCTTCTTCCCAAACTCTCATTTTTTTCTCGTCAATAAATATTCAGTAACGTCTCGCAAAGAAAAGTAGGTATTAATATTTAAATATTAATAGACCAAGATAGTTACCGTGGTCCTTATTTCATTTGGATTTTCCATTTCATGGCTGAGTATTCATGAATTGCTTCACTCGACACACGCCTGCCTTGTCCCATCGGTATCTCCCAAGGAGTAGGTACCTGCAACGGCCTGCCAGATCCTAAGTATTAAGCCTTCTAACCCAACCTTTTACTACTTTCCACTCCATTTACTCTTGCCTCTAGACCATACACTTAAGCTGTGCTCTCTGTTTTTAAGGAGTTTTACTCTAGAGTAATCCCAGTTGTATAATTTAAATTTTGCTGTACCATGTAGAGTGGATTCCTTGTAACTTGGAGACAATGAAATTATCTTTTTATGGAGAAAGAGACAGAATGGAAACTATGCCAAGAAGCCTGAAATTTTATTCCTAAACCACACACACACAAAAAAAACTAATTTTAGATGGAATCTGCTATAAAGTATAGGAGCAGTTTTCTCAACATTATTCCTAAAATCTTATCAGGAACAAACAAAAAACCCTTCTTTTCATAACTTTGGAAGAAAGAAATGGAAAAAAGTGCCTTAACTCTCTCTTTTTAACATTTCTAACGCACTTGAGAGAATGGAATATATATGTATATATATACATATATATGCACATATATGCACACATAAACATGTGTTTGATGTGTATGCATATATATGTATATGTACAAACAGACACATAACTCTTTGGCACTGGTGGGAGAGAAGAGAGCTGAGAAAATGATACACGATACTCTCTATCAAAGCTATTCTATGCCTTTCGCCATATATCCTCCTTCTCAGACCCTTTCCACTGAGCCTGTGTAACCAGAGGTTGGTCTTTCAGTCATTCTTTTCCTAAAAGACTGATACCAGCAGGAATCCTGTGTGACGTGAGTCCCAGAGGCCATGTGTTCCATAAGGTTTTATGGAGGAAGAACATATTTTTCAGGTGCCTACTCTTCCTTTTAAATCACTTCTGTTCATGGTAGGGCTGAAGAAGCCAGTCATCATTTTGGATTCCTTGTGATTTTGAATAATTTTCTATTTATCTTTTCTGAATTATTCTGCTTTGCAGACCAACTCACATTCACCTTTGTCGTTTCTGCCTGTGCACAAGCCCCAGGTGTGAGCATCACTGCTTCTTTGGACGCTCACAGTTTCATGGATTTAGATTCCTAAAGGCAAGTGACCAAATCCAGACTCATCTTCCAGATGTCCAGTGTTCATATTTTAACACTAGCTTGCTTCGGGTATAATTATGAGTCCTCTAATTAAACCCTAAGGATCTTACTTGTTTTATATGCAGTGGTAACAACCTGGGCAGGTCCCTTCATTCTGTTATTCCCGTCTGGAATTACTATTAGAGTAAAAGTTGGCAATTAAATCCAAAACCACAGTTAGTTAACATGGTAAACTATCTATGGATATGTGTTGATGTGATTATGCCCAGGAACTGCCATAAATTTCAATGGAAATCTATATACAGGGCACCCAACTTTATGATTTTCTCACATGTGTTTGGAAATACCCAATGGAAATGTGTGGCTACTTGCTAAATTCTCTAACTTTGCAGTCTATAAAATATTATCTAGCAATTCAAAAGCCACTTGGATACCATTTGTAATCAGGAAGAGGAAAAAAACTTATCCGCTTTACTTATGAATAATTATTCTTCAAAAAAGTATTATCTCCTAAAACATACAGGGTTTCGCTGAAAAGACTATATGAGCAGATGCAGGAAATTTTCAATATGAGTTCTCTTTGAAAAGATCACCTGCGGAATTAGTAGAACTTGGAATTCGTAGGCTGAGACTACCATAAACATCTCTGTACTATCAGTCATCACTTGGACTCTTGGGGCCTCCTTAGCCTCTAGGCTTTCATGGAATATGGCAAAGCAGAAACTCTGCCCATGGCTAACATCCCCAGCGTGCTCTGAAATTTGAAGGATAGTTGCCCATAAGCCCATAGCTCAATACCTGAGGACCTCAGACCAAGGCTAACTCAATCATAAGCATTATAATAATATTCATGATCATAGTCATAATCAAACATTTATTCCTTTACTACTTAAGTGCTTTACATGCATTTATTTAATCTCCATAGTCAATCTAAGATGCTATGTAAGCCCACCCCATACAAACACACACTAAATATATATATATAGAGAGAGAAGAGTGGTTGAGTAATTTGCCTGAAAAGTCACAGCTGGAAATTAGGTCAGGAGCCAGGATGAATCCAAACAGCAAATACCACTACCAAACTCTCTTCTTAGTTTAAGGACAACTAAAGGCAAGAAATATATTGGCATCTTGAAACTTTTTTGATACAAATATAGATATATATACGTGTATGTGTTTAGCTGGTTATCCCATTTCAGATCAGCTTATCCCTTTCTTCCTGCTGAGTTGACAGATTCAAAGACTTTGTAAGAAGTTAAGCTTTCTTCCTAACCCCTTTTTTAAAATTCCCAGTTGATCGTGGAGCACAATGTAAGAGCAAAAAAGTCCCTGGACCAAGTTTAGCATAACAAAAACAAAATATCATTTTGACAAGAAAGTCCAGACCGCTACAGGAGTGGGCAAGGTCACGGAGAATATGGTCCAAACTGGGAGAGAGTCTGGCCAACTTACCCCAAATCGGCACTTGAAGATGCCAGTGGCTCACCAGGTCAACCCAAGAGAAAGCTCCTTAAATACTGCTAGAAAGTAAGCAATTGTATATGGTCTCTTTTTTACTGAGCACCTGTCCCCAGGGCTAGTTTAGTTGTCAGATAACCCTAAACAGGCTCAGGAAGATTATAGAAAAAAACAGAGGAGCAGGTTGACTCAAACTAACTGAAAACACCATGAAAAATTCAAGATAAACAAGTGCTCAGATACCAGAGGGAAGACTTTTCCTAGACCTTTGGGGTACCCTCCGTGAGGAAGGCCAAGTCTAGAGAGTTCAGCAAAAGGGCATTGCCTCACACCATTTTACTTCTCAGAACTGCCTAGTCCCACACATCTTGTCTACCACAATCCTATCCTTCCAGGCATATTCAAGTCCATTTCGGACAATCATTTCTTCCTTCTCCTCAGTTCAACTCTTCACTCTATTTTGAAATACTCACCTCTCTCATATCTAGACATTCGCTTCATGTTAAGTCACCAAGGAATCTCTTTAGATTATTCAGTTTGACAATCTCATCTCTTCATGAGCTCTCTGATCAACAGAAAAAGGCAAAATGATTTTCCCCTGATGTGACATGCATCTGATACTTCTTTTACCAATAAATGCAGGCATTCCTTCCTCTTTTTTTTTTTTTGCTTCATTTATTCATTTGCTATACCCCTCTTCATATGAATAAAAAATCTCTGCTGTCATTGGAATATGTTCTAGGTCTTCCAAGCGGAAAGAAATTGTGTCTGTTTAATTCACTTTGCACTGTTTCTAACAAAGCATGGAAAGAAAGAGTTATTGATATATTTTTGATATATAGTTTAACGGTTCCTCTATAACTTCTCCTCTTGTATAATATGTTTTATTATTGCCTTTGACTTTCAGACATCTATATGATCAGTGGGTCTAAAGACTTTCAGACATCTATAGGATCAGTGGGTCCTAAAGCAAGGCGATTGGGGAAGTTATCTAAAGGCACATGGCTTCTCTATACTGACTATCACACCTTAACCTAAAGTATAGCTGTAGACACAGAAACATTTTACACTTCCCAGTTGACATATTTGTTTATTAGATTGGGGGAGGAAATGTTGAAAAAACGCATGATTCTGATCAATAGGAAAGCCATTTACAGAGCAGGGAGCAGACACTGGAAACCTACCTGATATTCATTTAATGACGTGAAGAATATGTCTAATCCTTCCCCCAAAAAACGTGAAAGTTAGGTATTATTCCACCCATCGCTTTGTGAGGGAGAAAACCAAGGTCAGAGAGGTTTAATGGCTAGAAGCCGAGCCAGCTTCCTGCCAAGGTCTCTCTGGCTCCAAAGCGGAGACCACACACGACAGCCTATGGGCCAGATCTGGCCACAGATATGTTTGGTTTGGCCTACGACGCATTTTACTTAATATCTGAATTAGCATTTTAAAATTAGAAAGCTTTCATCAGTAATAAGGAATTTCTGTTACGCAGCACCATTTGCGCTCACCTGAAGACAGTTGGGCATTGTCAAGGTCAGCCCCCTTAGAGAAGCCAGAGAGCTCTTGTTCATGCTCTCCATCTAGGCATCATCACCCACTTACCCTACCTGGCTGGCCCCTAAGTGCCTCACATTTTCATCCCTGCTTTGAAGTGTGTGTTCTTGAGTCTAGCACGCTTCCAAAAGAAAAGCAATTCCTGAACATTTTCTTTGACCATATTTGTGTCATGCAATCCAGGTTCCCTTATCCTCATTCAAAATGCTGCTTGGCCTTTGGTCGTATACCCAGTGGGATCGCCAAACAATATTTCATTGTATGAGAAAATCTCTTTTGACCAACAAAAAAAGATGTTGGGGGAAATCCAGTACCTTCCTTTGGCATCTTTTTTTTCTTAGTCACTGGGTCCCCCTGGCAACAACATTCCTTCCCATCCCCTTCAGCGGAGATGAATCATTCTCCCATGCCCTTGGAACCTCAGGGTCTAGGACAAAAACTGGTTCCCACCAATGCATCCAGACTGCTATTCCATAACTTTTCTTCAAAAACTCCTTCTCTTTTAAAGGTGTACCCACCCTTCCTCTGAAAATTACCTATTTCCCAGCTTTCCCTGAGGATTTCCCCATCAGGCTCATAACATGCCTCTCCACCCCATTCCTGCTATTATCCTGGGTGACTTTTGCCATCCCAGTGACATTCAACTGTCTTTGCTTCTTAGGGCTCTAACCTCCTCCTTCTTCTGCTTCAACACTTGGAGAGCTAGAGAAAACAGAAGCCTAGCCATGGAAAGAGATAACCATGACTCTTGTCCCTAAAGAGCAGAAAACCTGTGGCAAACTATTTAGTACTTCATTTTATCCATTCATTTCCTTAACCAATCCTGAAGTTTAGAAAAATGTTCTTCAAGAATATTATGAACTGAAATGTATTCCAAACGCTAGTATAATTACCAACTTCAAGATGACAATATTAGTTTGACTGTAATTATCATTAGGCAAAAATAAACCCTGATTTAGTCTATCAAGTGCTCAAAAAATAGTGCATAGGCCACCACCACGTATCAGAGTTATCCACATTTCTGTAAAAACAGATTCCTGTACGCCACCCAATATGCGCTGAATTAGAATCTCTGCGAAAACCACTTGAGAATGTTCTCTTTTAACAATCTCCCTGGGATGAGTCTTATATACAACATGGTTTCAGCACTGCTTATGTGTGTGTGTGTGTGTGATTTTTTTTTAATCCTGGTGGATTATAGGTACTAATAAAGCCTGCTCCCTTCGTTCTATTACTTTGTTAAAAAGTTAATGGCTCTTGGCTCGGAGAAGGTCAGCGGGTATTGGTACTGAAGTCCTCTGTGGGATTTTGAGCCGCACTGAAACAGAAACTTGGCATCTGAGGTCCGCCAACAACAAGTAGAGCTGAAATGATGAAGTGAGTTATGGGAACAGCACTAGTCCCTGCCCAAACTTTGTGAAAGCTTTCAGGATGAAATGGAGAAATGGAAACTTTCCTCTTTGAAACACAAAAGACAAATGTGGACTGAGGGCAATTTTGGCAACTCAACTTCACACTGAATGAAGTGAAGACAGTATGAGTTTTCCAATAAAAAATAAAAAAGCTATTTTCCAATTGACCTAAGATGATTGAAAGTGGAAAATATTTGCTATTTGGGTTATTAGTTTGAAAGCAAGTGCCCCAGGAAATATTTTGCAATTTAACTTAAATGGTAAGAATGTACATTTTCTTGGACTTCATTAAAGAACGTGTCTCCCTTTGCCTTTCTGTTAGGTTGAACCATATGACATTGCCAACATTTGACCATCTCTGATGTACGAACGAACACAGCCCTTTCATACAGTTGCACTAACAGCTCCACTGATACCTACCCAATTCTAGCTGCATTAGCACTCATCTGGGCTAAGAAATAGCCTCCAAAAAGAAGCCCTGCTCCTCATCACTCTCCCCCTTTTTCTTCCTTTTTTTTCCTTTTTAAATTTGCAATTGTGGTAAAAGACACGTAACATAAAAATGTACCATCTTAACCATTTTTAGGTGGCATTAAGGATATTCATGTAGTTACACGGCCATCACCACCATCCATATCCAGGACTCTTTTCATCCTGCAAAACTGAAACTCCATACCCATTACATAGTAACTCCTCCAGCCCCTGCAAAACGCTATTCTTTCTGTCTCTATGAATCTGACAATGCTAGGCACCTCATATAAGTGGAATCATATAGCTTTTATCCTTCTGTGACTGGCTTATTTCATTTAGCATTGTGTCCTCAGAGCTCATTTGTGTTGCAGTGTCAGAATTTTCTTCCGTTCTAAGGCTGAATAGTATTCCATTATACATATAATTCCTCCCTTTGATCCACTCTACACTCTTTGAAAATAAACTTCCTACAGCATCATTCTGCTCCCAGCTTCTCATTTCCTGGATTCAACGGTCACAATAATATAACCCTTACCCAATATCATCAATTAACTACATAAAACCCATTATTATCCAACCCCTCCCCCAAACTTTATTACATTCTCTAAAAACATACTTATTTCCCCCTATTTTATTGTATTTCACACTGCCTGAAGTGCCTATTTCTCTTCTCCCTCTTTATTTTATATTATTTTTTTTAGAGAAAGAGAAAGCATGAGCAATGAAAGGGCAGAGAGGGAGAGAGAGAGGGAGAGAATCCCAAGCAGGCTCCACACTCAGCATGGATCCCCATGCAGGACTAGTTCCCACAACCCTGGGATCATGACCTGAGCTGAAATCAGGAGTCAGACGCTCAACTGACTGAGCCACCCAGGCACCTTCTCCTCTACCCTCTAACCATCTCCTCACATGACCCCTCCAACCTACTCCTCGCCCACCCCACTCCTCTCCTCCCTTCCCATAACCATCCCTCATTCAGCTTGCTTCACCCACTCTTCCTGGGACACACTTCCACTCTTCTTGCCTTAACTTTATCCATAGGCTGATGGTACCAAGTCTCTTTCTCCAGCTTGTATGTCTATTGTGGACTTTGCCCCATATTTGCAACTTCCTGATGGAGTTCTTCGCCTGGATAATCCATTGGCACTTCCAACTCAACATGACTAAAGTTGAACTCATTGTCTAACCCAAAGCCTGATTCTTGTTTATTTAATGGCATCACCATCCATCTACTCTGTCTCCCACATCAGGAACCAAGGAGCCAAATCAGACTTCCCCCAGTGCTGACTCCCCACAGCCAGAGGAAAGCCCACTAACTTCACCACCTACATTTTACTCAAGCTTCTCCTCTCCCTCCATCCATTCTGCTACTATCCTAGTTCAAACCCTCCTCACCCTCTCTATGCAACACCGCAACAATTTTTAACTGTCCTCCCATTTTGTTCCCTTCTACACCATGCCCCATACAACTGCAACAACCTAGAATGGCCATGGTCCCCTGACATTGGGTAGTTTCCTGCCTCCTGAGCCTTTATTCACTTTGCCCCATCTTTTGAGCACACACCTACCCCCATCACCCCACCCATATCTCTTAATTGCTACACTCAGCTCAAGAAGGCATTCTTCACCTCTGTGAACCTATGTGTTACTAGGAAGCAGTATGCTATGGTGGTTAAGAGCCTGGAAAATCCTTATATGGGTTTGAATTCCATATCTTCAACTTTCAAACTTTGGGACCTCTCCAGTTTATTTAACTTCTCTGAGTGCTGGTTTTCTCATCTCAGAAATGAGGACAGTAATACCTACCTCATAAAGTTACTGAGAGAAATAAATGGGGAAATGTGTAAAGTTTTCAAAAGTATCCAATGAATTATTTTCATTATCTCACTAGAGCCTGTGCATATCTCTATCTTTGCACACATAGGATTCTGATGATTTATGTATGTGCCTGGCTTCTCCAATAAACTGAATTCATCTTGTTCATCTTTGTAACCCCAGACAAGGTACTTGGTAAATATCTCTTGAAGAAATGAATGCAAGAATGAATCCCATACACCTATCCCTATGTTCACACAGCACTATGCCTTTCCCTTAAGGCACATTCTGACTTAGAACAATGTGAAAATATGTCGTAACTTTTCTGTTAGATTCAAAGTTACCTGAGGGTGAAACCAGGTCTTGCTCAATAAATGCACATCTAATTGAATTTCAAGCTTTCAAATGTTGATTCTTTTTAATATCTTATTAAAGTGGGCTCCATTACTACAATATAGAAACAAATAAATACACTAAAAAGCTGTTATTTCATTCATCGTCAGCCCCTTTTTTTCCATTAGCTCTACTC
The DNA here is from genome assembly GCF_007474595.2 of Lynx canadensis. Classification (NCBI taxonomy): domain Eukaryota; kingdom Metazoa; phylum Chordata; class Mammalia; order Carnivora; family Felidae; genus Lynx; species Lynx canadensis. The sequence goes on from NC_044314.2 coordinate 45,285,309, forward strand.
CCTGACCAGGCTGAACTTTGATCTTCTCAGATAGGGCACTCTTTCCCCTGCCTTGAAGCCTCTCTGAAGGCAGCTCCCTGTTCCTGCACACTAGGGACCAATCTAATATCTCATCAGTCTTCAGAAAAGACTTTCCTGACCCCCCAAGCCAGGTTCAGCGACTTGCAGTTACTTTTCCAAAGTACATGTTCCCACTGGAAAATGAGAAGATTCTTTGTGTCCAGGTAAGTCTCTGTCACATTTCTAACTTTTTATTCATCACCAAGTATATAGTCAACACTCAGCAAACTCATGCTGACCAACTGAATGGACAAAGCTCTGGGTTTTGGTCTTTCTCCATCGTAAGACATTGGCAAATGCTAGACTGAAAAGGATTACACAGAAGTTACTTTATGACTAAATTCTTAAAGACTGCATCCAGAAGGCAGAAGTCTGTTCTATAACAGAAAAGACTGGGGAGAATTAAAAGGTGACCACTGTGTTGACCAAAAGTGGGGTTTCAGAATGATAGAAGCCAGGTATGTACTTGGCTTTCTGAGACTAGGTAGATATGATTACATGATGGGGAAGAAGGCTGCAGTAGTTGTCAGGAGGCTTGATCTGCAGTGTCTGTGGCAATGGTTAATAGATCATTTGTATCAAGAGGTGAAATATCTGGTCAGCTGACCCTGAAGTTGCTCAATTTGTGTAATCAAAAAAAATTATTTTTTTAATGTTTATTAATTTTTGATAGAGACAGACAGAGAGCAAGTGGGGGAGAGGCAGAGAGAGAGAGGCAGACGCAGAATCTGAAGCAGGCTCTAGGCTCTGAGCTGTTGGCTCAGAACCCACGAACCATGAGATCATGACCTGAGCCAAATTTGGACGCTCAACTGATTGAACCACCCAAGTGCCCTCCCCCCAAATGTTTTAAGTGTACTTTATTTTTTTAGTCTATTTACTTATTTTGACAGAGAGAGAGAGAGAGAGAGAAAGAGAGAGAGAATGAGTGGGGGAGGGTCAGAGAGAGAGGGAAAGAGAGAGGGAGAGAGAGAATGGCAAGCAGACTATCTGCTATCAGCACAGAGTCCCATGTGGGGCTCAATCTCATGAACTGAGACATCATAACCTGAGCCAAAATGAAGAGTCAGACACATTTAACTGGCTGAGCCACCTAGATGCCCCATAATCAAAAAATTTGAGAGCAAAAGAACACATGGTGAATATAGCCTCCATGGAAAATCATAGACGCTCACATATTTTCTAGACCTATGTTGGTTTATAGACAGAGCCCCTTGGTTCAAAAGAAGATCATATTTCCTTGAGGAAGGACCTTGCAAAACTACTGCAAGAATATATGGTAGATATTCATCAATCTTTCGAAAAGGACTTGCCATCATACATTAGAGTAACTGTGCATTGAGGCAATACACAAACTTTTCTAGGTCTGTAAGATACAGAGCCTGAACTGGCATTGACACCTTTGGATGCAAAGCACCACTGTGATCCTCCAGTTAGAGTGGAAGCATATGTGGTCCTGATGGTAAATAAAATTCCAATATATGTCTGTTTTTTAGTGAGTCCAGTGGATTCACAAACCGATGCTGTGTTTATTTCCTCTGTCTCTGAGTTTGTAATCGGGATAGCTATATTTAGAAATGGCATAATTCTCACATTGGTCCACTTAGCTGTGGAATAAGAGCCATGGTGACAGAAAAAGACAAGCAGAATCCCCTGAAACTGCTTCTAGCCCTGGCCAAGAGGCTAAATCAGAAGCAATACCACATCCTGATGGTAGTTTTCGATCAGTCTTCAAAGACTTAAAGGATGCAGGGGTGATACTCTTCATCACATCTCTATTCAAGGGCTACTGTAATCTGAACCAAGTGATGGCTGGCCATACTTGGTATCTTCGTTGCAACAAAATAACACAGTTTCTGACGTCTAGCTTGTGGATTTTGATCTAGTGAAAGCATTCTTCTTAGTCAAAAGAAAAGAACAAACAGAGATCACCTTTATACAGAAGAGATAGAATATTCAATGTCTTGCTCGACGGCTATGTTAATTCTGTTGCCTTTTGTTACAATATGGTCCATAGGGACCTTGACCATCTTGACATCCCTCAAATTATTACATTCACTCACTAAAGTGATAACATCAGGTTAATTTGCCCTATAAAACTGGAAATGACAAGTTCCCTGATGTTCTGGGAAGATACAGGTGTGCAACAGAGTGGGAGTTAAACCCCATGAAAATTTAGGATTCTGCTGTATCAGCGAAGATTTTAAGGGTATGGAAGTCTGGCAGAGGTGGGGCATTCCCTACATTATGGAAAATGACAGAGTCTTCATTCTTGGGGGCCCTCTTAGGATTTTGGAGGTAGCCAATACTGTGGTTGGGAATACTTGTCTCACTCATGTTGGGAGCCACCCAGAAGATTGCCAGTTCAGCTGGGGCTCAGATCAAGAGAGGACTCTGAAGCAAGCCCAGGCTGGGGTACCAGCTTATCTGCCCCTTGGCCATATGACCGAGCATGTCTGATGATACCAGATGTTTTTATGGTAGATAAAGATGCTGTGTGGAATTACTGACAAGTCCCAACAGGAGAGCTGCAACACATACCTCTTGGGTTCTGAAGCAAAGACATGCCTTCAGCAGTATGAGTAGTCTCTACTTGCAAAATAGTTATTGGCACCTAGCAGAAACTCGACTTGTCCATGGGACACCAAGTGCCTCTGTAACTGGAGCTTCCTGTTAAGAATGGAGTATTATCAGATCCACACACTTATAAGGGCAGATGTGAACAGTAGCAATCCATTATACAAGAGAAGTGTTATATTTAGAATCAGGGCTGGCAGTTCTTGAAGTTATGAGTAAATCACAGAAATAGGTGATGAATAAGAGGCCCATATTCCCATGTCACCTGCCTCTATTGCATGGATGTCTCTTCATCAGCTCACACACCTATGGTCTGAAGGTGTGTTCTCTCTGATCAACTGAGGAAGGAGAAAATAACCTAGGCCTGAATCACAGATGGGTTAGTGTGATATGTGGTTTTAGACAAAAATATACTACGGCTCCATTCCAGCCCCTCAGGGGTGGTTCTAAAGGACAGTGGTAAAGGGAATCTCTCACAGATGGCAAAGCTGCAAGAAAATACACTTGTCCATTCACTTTACATGAAGGAGTAGCCTGAGAGGTAGATATGCAAGGGTCCCTGGGTAGAAACCAATGGCTTGGCTTTGTTCAAAGAAAAGCCTATAAACAAATGAGATTGAAAGACTGAGGAAAATGAGATCTGTGGAGGAGGTATGTGGATGGAGGGACTTATGGGAACAGGCACAAACAGTGCAAGCAGATCTTTGTGTCTCAGGATTATCTACCCCAGGGGAGGTTCTCAACAGTCACATGAGCAGGATGGCTGTCAGTTTGCCTCTTGGCCCTCCTTCCTCGGTGCTGATACAGTGGGCCCACTAGCAGAGGGTTGATGATAGCAGGGACGAAGGCAATGCATGAGTCTGACAGCATGACTCCCTGTTTCCAAAACAGATCTAGCTACTTCTACTACTGAATGCCCCATATGCTTGCAGCAGAGACTAGACAGCTACTTGGCATCAGATGATTGTGCCAGGCCTCTTCCACTACGGAGGGAACAGCAGTTTGTCCTACTGTAATCTACATCTCTTCCAAATGTTGGTTTGCTTTTAGCACCGTCATCAACACCACCATCCAGGACACTCAAAAAGACTGATCTAGCAACATGTGTCTCACTAAACATTGCTTCCAATCAAGGGACTCATTTTATGGCAAGTGAGATATGGCAATGTGTACACAACCATGGAATCCACTAGATTGACTATGTATCGTTTTGCCCAGAAATCATCAGCAGAAGATGGAATGGCCTGTTAGAGACTCACCTAAAGCACCAGCTTGAGGGTTGAGGCACTGACCTTCAGGATATACCATATACACTGAATGACAGTGCTGTGTCCCAATAACAGGAACACGAGGCTCTTGAATACAATAGTGGAAGAAGGACCCTTCCCTCTCTTCGTTACTCACAGAGAATGACCTGCAGAATTTGTGCTTCTCAACCCTGGAAATTTAGACTCTGCTGGCTTCAATTTCCAGGTTCCTGGGGGGGAAATTTTCAGCTAGGAAAAACAATAAATTCCCATTAGCTTTCTGAACACTTTGAACTCATCATGCCATTGGGGGAAAAGGGAAAGAAAAAAGGCACTATACTGGCAAGGGGTTTTGACTCTGATCTCCATAAGAAACGAGACGTGCTACAAGGGCAGAGAGATACTATAAGGGCAGAGAGAAGGAAGTCTAGAACTCAATGGAGTCCTTGAATGTCTCTTGGTGCTTTCATTCTAAGTGAGAATAGCAAATTAACAGTTGCAGCAACCACAGTCCAATGAGCATAAAGCAGCTAAATGTTTCAGATCCCTGAAGAATGATGATCTAGGTCGTAACACCAGACAAGCAATCCAAATGAGCAAAAGTGCCAGCTGAGGGCAAGGAAATTTCGAATGGGTGACGGAGGTAGCAGGTGATGAATATCTATTATAATCTTGAGGGAAGCTGCAGCAAAGGGGAAAATTCTTATTTTAGTCTGTTAGAAATTTTGGTTTTGAAGGAAACTCTGTTCTCCACTGGATTTATAACTTTCCACTTGGGAAGAAAGTGAGGGTAACTTTATTTTCACAAAAATGGAGGCTCATATTACAGTGTGGGAGGATATAATGCTGGCAGAAGTGGGTCTGTGTGGCTCAAGGGGTGGACGTATCAGAAACCTTACAGACACAACTTTAGATTTTCTCAGCCTTACCTGCCTTCTATTTCAGCTGCCATGGAAACAACCAGCCTTGCATGGGCTCCAACTAACTTCACATAAGCTCAAGCAGACAGGACCTTACTTTATGAATGCACTTATGGTCTCTTGTGTCTTTCCCCAAGATTTCCCTGTTAACACTTTATGGGAGCTTTAACATCCCATTGGGCGAACTTCTGACCAACGAAAAACAGGAACTGACAGATAAATTCTTCTCTTTCTTGAGACGCTGGGGTTTTTTTCAGACGATGTGATAGTCTCTCAGTAGCAGGCTATTAATCACCCTTAATGGGAGTAAGTTAGGTGATGAATTCTTAAATCTGCTCGCTCTCTCTCCTTCTCTGCCTCACTATTCTTATCTTTCACTCTTGCTCCCTAGGACAGATCCCCTGGACTTTATCAGTCAGAGTTTGATCATAAAAAAAGAACCACTGAGAGTAGAATAGAAAGAGGGATTTTTAAAATAGGGATTTCACTTTATACAATTGTGTGAAACTGTTAGAGTTTATGGATGTCTGTTATTTATGTGTGTGGTGCTAGATAGGGCAAACATTTGGGAAAGATAGCTGCACATGAAGTGGGTGAAAATAGGACCATCTGGAACATATTGGAGTGAGCTGTAACCCAGGACAACGTGTACCTGTGGCAGTCTCTTGCCACCTGGAAGTCTCCAACTTCCTTGATGCAGATGGTCTATAGGAGTCACAAATCAGATACATGGAAGGTGAAAATCTGATGGAGGCAGCAGGAGATGCTAGCCTGACTTCTAAACAAAGGGCTTAATGGGCTTATGAAAAAAGTGGCCATGGTGGCAGAAACGGAGGTTATATGGTATATATCGTCTCAGAAACATGTACATCCCTTCATCACAGATCTAGCTACACCCAAGTACCAAACAGTAGAAAACACTGTGAACAGTAGAAAACACTATCCTACTCCACTCCCAACTGACTCTTGATGCTAATATGACACCATATCAGTCCCCAGCAGCATCAGCCAGCCATCTAATGACAGATCGATTACAGAGGATCACTCCCATTATGGAAGGAGCAGTGATCTCATTACTACTTCCAGTCAGTCATCTGCTATTGAACTTTCTCAGCTGTGGCTAACTTTATATTCCTCTCACCCTGATCCAACACCCTATGATCCATTCCCACCCATGTTCCCCAAAATGTCTAGAGTTACAAATTGAAAAATATTTTCTCAGATAAGGGCTGCATGTACTGACAGAGCAATGTCAGCAGAACTTAAGGATTCAAGATCCCAACTTTATGAGAATATGCCCATATTTTTCCATTCCAAATTTTAGAATGCCTCTGTTTTCCTATCAATACTTTATGTGACCTAAGAGATCCAGTGAAATTGAAAATTCATTTTATTTTATAACACAACTACCTACAAGATTAGAATTTGGGTTTGATTTCAGAAATCTCAGCCCTGCATGTACAGAATATAAGGATTTGGAGGATGGTAGGCATTCATAGAGACTTTCAGGTCCCTTATATAGATCTTGTATTGAAAATTTAAAGTGCTGCATTCATAACTTTCTTTTCTCAAGCTCTCTGGCATGCTTAGAAGCAACAAACCAATACTATTATATTCCATATTGGTGGGAAAAAAATCCCACTAATATGGTAGCAAATACTTGATCACCTAAAGCCATACCTTCTATGACCATTTTATTGCAGATGAAAACTGAATTAAATGCTTACCACTTAATGTGATGAACTACCAATGTTCTTATCACGGTAAACAGTGTCATTAATGCTTTTAAATCTAATTAATTAAGAAGACCAATTTCAGGTCAGCCAGAATCAATTTAGAAAACCTATCCTTAAGGTTCTGTTTTCGTTTCTCAGTACCAAATTTAGTATCTGTCAGAGTATGATCAACAAGAAGACCATAAGGAGTGATATACAACACAATAAGAGATTTATTGTAGGGATTCAAGCCTTCAATTTTGCTGATGCAAGTGACCTCATGAGAAGCTGAGAACCTTCATCACGGAGCGAAATCTACAGTTGGCTCAGGAATTAGAGAAGCTGAAAGAGGCAATCGTAGATGTCTAGTCTGTTTTCTTACCTATAACTCAAACCAAACTAAAATAATTCTATGAAAGGTCATCTTTCATAAATAGCAGTCTATCTTTCATTTTTCATAGGAATATTTGAAAACCTTTTCATATTCCCTAAAATTGCAAGCTAAAATTTAATTTAAGATGCTCTTTCAATAAGTGAACCATCCATTTTTTTCTGAATAATTAATGGCACAAACTCAGAGAAAATAAAGCTAAATTTTCTTAAGTGTAATTTATATTATTCTAGCTCTGTGCCAATTTATTTTTTATATTTTCCCATTATGTTTAATTTGATTTTAAAATATTTATTTATCTCCCCCCTTTGTACATGCAAACTCTGTAGAAGATAGGCATATGAATAAGATTCTGTACCAAAGATCATATAATTTAGAAGAGAAAATGCAAATTTTTAAAACTCAGAATATGATAAATTTAACACAATAACATTAAAGAACTTTTTATGATAATTTGAAGGAATGAGAAATCACATCCACAAGTGGAGAAACTCAGGAATAAAATATTAAAGGAGTGGCATTCAAGCTGAATATTAAAGCTTGAAATGGGTTCCTACTAGAGTGGGGGAATAGGAAAAGAAAATCTTTCAAGGAAAAGAGCAAACGATATAGGCAATGATGTGTTTAAAAGAAAGCACAGGGAAGGGGCACCTGGGTGGCTCAGTCGGTTAAGCGTCCGACTTTGGCTCAGGTCATGATCTCATGGCTTGTGAGGTCGAGCCCCTCATCGGGCTCTGTGCTGACAGCTCAGAGCCTCGAGCCTGCTTCAGATTCTGTGCCTCCCTCTCTCTCTCTGCCTCTCCCCTGCTTGTGTTCTGTCTCTCTCTCTCTCTCAGAAATAAATAAAAACATTTAAAAAAAGAAAGAAAGAAAGAAAGTACAGGGTGGTCTCTGATCACAGACAGTAGTCCAGTTGAGCTGCTGTGTGAATGGGATCTAGGGGAGAGGGAAGGTAGGTTGAGGGAACTATTGCTGGGTTTAGGAGTTGGTGCTTTATTTAGCGGTCCATAGAGAGGCACTGGGAGTTTCTGAATAAGAGAATGACAAGTTCAAAGCAATGTTCCAGGAAGATTATTTTGGCAGTTGTATGTAGAGAGGGAGGACCGCAATGAATTAGAAAGAACCCCAGACTGGGAATTGGGGGACCTGGCCAAACCTAACCTCTGTCTAGTTTAAGGCAAGTCATTTCCTCCAGTGAGCCTCAGTTTTCTTCTATGGAAAATCAGAAGGGGAATTTAGTTATCTCTAAATTTCCTTGCAGCTCCAAAATGTTTAAAAAAAAAAAAAGGCCAAAAGTTAAGAGGCTTTGCAAAAATGAAACCTTCAAATAAGTGACTTTTACACCAGTGGTTTACTTTATTATAGAGAAATTAAAGATGTGATTAAAAGAAAACATTCCTTTCTGATATTCTATAATCATAGGGAATGTCTTTTATCAAAGAACAATCCAAATGATTTGATCTCATGCTAGCTCCATAAAAAAGTTTGCAAGCAGTTTTAATAGCAAGAATGTCCCCTTTATCTATATACTTTCTTAAACAATTATTAAGAACTTGCTGGAGTTAAAAAATAAAAAGAGCCAGAATGGTAGGTGAGCAAGCCCATCTGGGAAAGAGAACCTGAGACAGGTCTCTAATCTCTAGGGAACAGCGCAAAAGCTGTCAGAGTGCCCTGTGCCCTCTGCCAGCCACAGCAACAAGGAAAAGCAGTGAGCAGGCAGCTGACCTAAAGGGATCCACAGGGGTGAGGACAAATCCCGGCATGTGGACCCAAAGAGGGACACTATGATGTAATAACATTTATCTCAGAAGATGCCAGAATGACAGGTATCAGCAACCAGAAATGGTAGAGCTATAGAGAACTCAGAGGCGGCCACACCAGCCAGAGGAAGTCTCTGGAGCAGGCACTTCCTTCTAGAGGCGGTGATACTGTTTCTGCTGCCCAGAACTTAAAGGTCAACTTGGAAAGAAAGGTAGGAAAGCATGAACCCTAAAACTGGCAAAGACTTCCTATGAGAAACTGAGAAAACCCAGAATGACTGAGTTTCCTCACAATCAGTGAATAAGTCATTAAGTTATGTTACAGAAAACCAAATGAAGTGTGACTTGTACACACCTGGGTGTGTGGCCTGTAAGAATCTGACCAAGTTCACTAAAGGGTGAAATGAAGGATGAAGAACTTAGAAAATATAGACCACTCTTTTAAGAATTTTGGTTATAGAAGGGAAAATGTAGGCTGGTAGACCTATAGGGTTTTGTATTATTTTAGGATGAGAGAGACAAGTGTATATATATGTAAGAAGTTAAGCCAGCAAAAATGACTAGGTTGAAGACATAGGAGAAAAATGAAGGATTAATGGAGGAAGGTTTATGAAGAGGCAGAAGATTAAGATCCAAAGGACAAATTGGGAAAGTGAGCTTTGATTGGCATATAAATCTTTTATAGATCAAAAAAAAAGGAGAAAGTTTGAATCCAGAGAATTGGTAGTGAAGAAGAGATGACCTATATTTAGATTGCTAACTTTAAATTATTACTATCAAAAATTAAGGAAAGATCAACACTACTGATCCCACAGATGCTTAAAGGATAACAAAAAATACAACAAACACCTTGGTGCCTCAAAACTTGATAACTTAGATGAAATAGACCAGTTTTTTTAAAGGACACAAACTACCAAAACTTACACACGGAGAAATAGATATCCTGAATAGCCCCATACCTATTAAAGCAATTGAATCAGTAATCAATAATCTTTCAAGAAGAAAGCATCAGGCCCAGATGATTTTGCTGATGAATTCTATCAAAGATTTAAGGAAGAAATGACACAATTCTCCATGATCTCTTCCAGAAAGCAGAAGGAAAGCTTCCAAACTCATTCTATGAGGTGGTATTACCAAAAGCAGCTAAAAACATCAAAAGAAAGAAAAACTACAGGCCAATATTTCTCGTAAACATAGATGTAATAAAAGTCCTCACAAAAATTGATGATATTCAAAACTATAAAATGAGTTTCAATAAATTTTAAGAGATTAAAACAAGAGCATGTTCCCTGACCACAAAGAAAACAAATTGGAAATCAGTAACAATAAGATATCTAAGGAAGTCCATATGTTTAGAAATTAAGAGGTAATGCTTAGATTCCTCCTTAAATGATTTTATCAGCATATATAAAATGTCCAAAGTTGATGACACGAAATTCCACTTAAAGAGCTAGAAAAAGAACAAAGTTAATCCAAAAGAAGTTGAAGGAAAGAAATCAGAAAGACAAGAGCAGAAATCAATAAAATGAAAGACAAACAATAGAGAAAACAATCAAAATTTTGTCCTTTGAAAAGATCAACAACAAATTGATAAATCTTTTGTTAGACTGAACAATAAAGAGAGAGAAAGCACAAATTACCCCCATTAAGAATAAAAGATCCTATCAGTATACGTAAGGGATGATAGGAGAATATTATGAACAACTTTATGCCAAAAAATGTGACAGCTTAGATAAAATAGATAAATTACTTTAAAAGTAGGGGCACCTGGGCGGCTCAGTAGGTTAAGTGGCTGACTTTGGCTCAGGTCATGATCTTGCAATTCATGGGTTCAAGCCTCACATCAGGCTCTGTGGTGACAGCTCAAAGCCTGGAACCTGTTTTGGATTATGTGTCTCCCTTTCTGCCCAACCTCTGCTTACACTCTGTGTCAGTCTCTCTCAAAAATAAATAAACATTAAAAAAAATTTTTTAAGTACAACTTACCAAAACAGATATAAGATGAAACAGAAAATCTAATCATATATTTATTGAAGGAAATAGAATTTATAATTAAAAAAAAATTCTCCACCAAGGAAATTCAAGGCGTAAGTGGTTTTATTGGTAGATTCAATTAGCATTTTAGGAAAAAATAATTTCTACTCTTACATAAAATCTTTCAGAAAATAGAGGAGGAGGAACACATTTCAGCTTGTTTTACGAAACTAGCAATTCTGAATCTAATATTATATAAAATGGATACTGCATGTGAACAAGTAAGGTTTAAGCAAGGAATGTAATGTTGGTTTAACATTCAAAACTCAATTAATGTAATTCAAAATATTAATAAAATAAAAGAGGTAAACCATATGATCATTTTAATCAATGCAGAAAAAATATTTGATAAAATTCAACACTTGTATGATTTTTTTTTAATTCTCAGAAAACTAGAAATTGAAGCTAACTATCACAAACTGATATCAAATGCTTTTCTCCAAAGATGGAGAACAGGTACAGATGCTCATTCTCATCACTTCTATTTAACATTGCACTGGAGTTCCTAGCTATTGTGATAAAACAAGAAAAAGAAATAAAAGGCTTAACTATTACAAAGAAAATAAAAATTGTCTCTCTTTGCAGATGACATGATAATATATGTAGAAAATCCCAAGGTACTTGCAAAACAACTACTAGAATTAGTATGTAAATTTAATATTGCAAGTTACAAAGTTAATATATAAAAATCAATTGCATGTTTTAATATTAGCAGCAAACAACTAGAAAAATGAAATTTTTAAAATTCCATTTACAACTGTATCAAACCCTGAAACTCTAAAGAATAAATTTAACAAAAATGTGCAAAATTTTTATACTGATGACTATAATATTCAGGTGAAAAAAGAAATAAAGACTTAAATATAGGCTTATAAATTGGAGGGTTCAATATCATTAATAGGTTAATTCTTCCTGGGTTGATCTATAGATTCAACACAATTCCACTCAAAATCCCAATGGGTTTTCTGTAAAAATAAAAAAGCTGTTTCTTAAATGTATGTGAAAATGCAAAGGACCTAAACTATCCAAAAGAATGAAGTTAAAGGAAATATACTCTCTGATTTGAAGACTTACAACAAAGCTACAGTAATCAAGACAATGAAGTTGTGGCGTAAGATTTGATAAATATAACAATAAAACACAAGGAAATAGACGCACTCCTATATGAACTTTTGATTATAAACAATTCAGCAAAACAATCCAGTGGGAAAATTCTTTTCAACAAATACTGCTAAAGCAACTAGATACCCACATAGAAAGAAATTAACCTTGGCCTCTACCTCAAAGTATGTACAGAAATTAATTTGAGATGGATCATAAACTTAGACATAAAAGCTAAAACCATAAAACACTTAATACACGTATAGGAGAATATCCTTTTGACTTGAGGCAAAAGTTTCTCAGATTTCATAGAAAGCAAATAGCCACAAAAGAAAAAAAAAATAAAGTAGATTTCATGATTTTTAAAATTCTTCTCATCCAAAGACACTGGTAAGAAAAAACTTTAAACCAGGAATTGGAAGAAAATATTTACAGGACATCTATCTGACAAATGATTGGTATTCAGGAAAGATAAAGAACTCTCACTATCTTTATTAATAATACAAAGACAAGCTAACCAATTAAAAATGGCCAAAATGTGCTCAATATCACTACTTATCAGAGAATAAGAAAACCACAATAAGAAATCACTACAAGTCTGAGTTCAGCAAGGTGGGGAGGCATAAGCCTTCCACAAAGAGGGTACCAGATACTAGTATACAGCAATTCAGTCTACCTCCAGAATAATCCCCCTTAAAGTGAGAGCTATAATTGCTACATCTTTCAAATCCCAGTTTGATTGGGACAATCCTAAATACCAAGAAAAACAAAACACTTGTGTTTTCGTATTTATAGTATTCCTTACTAGTTGTTTCATTTTGTTTGATATCCATGTTCCTTTCAAGGTCCTTAAAGAAAAATATTATAATTTTTGTATAATAAATGTTTATCCCAGAGTCTGAAATATAACATAGGAATCATTGAACATTTGAAGAGTGAATGAATGAATGAACAAATGAATGAAATCATAAACAGCCTAAGTTGATTTTTTTGACTATGACTTTTTATAGTAAAACTAAAGATTGCTATCAATGATCTTTAGATCATCTTACATTTAAAATAATTATACTCCTAAAAGCTAAAAACACATTTTTAAATATTTTAAAATCTGAGGTCATTTTTCTGGCAAATAAATTTTTAAGTTGAACTTAGTTTTAGATCGATGAAATACTATCATTGAGAAAAATTTTGAAAATTTCTTTTTGGTTTTTTGGGGGGCTTTTTTGAGGGGGGCACAAATGAGTGAGGGTGGAGAGAGAGAAGGAGAATCCCATGAGGGGCAGAGAGAGGAAGAGAGAGAGAGAGAGAGAGAGAGGCAGGGCTCACCCGATGCGGGGGGTTGTGCTCACGAACTGTGGGATCTGACTTGAGCCCAAGTCAGATGCTTAACTGCCTGAGCTACCCAAGAGCCCCTGAAAATGTTTTATTATAAATAACCTGAAGAAGAAATGCCTGTCCTGAGCTATCTATTCCTGGCATTTTTAACAGGTACATAGGGGGTACAAATTTTATACAATTTTTATAAAAATACATTAAGACTGTAAATTTTTGGCACCATGAACCTGAAATAACTGTAATCATCTTTACAGAAAATGACAAAAGAAAATTTAATCTTTTGTGAGGTGGCTTTTAATTTTCCTGGATGATGGCTACAAGATTTTAAAGTTCAGGATAAACTGAGTTGCCAAATCTGGTTACCTACTGTATTAGTGGTAGTAGTAACAGTCGTAGGAGTATTTTTATAATGCTTGTGACTATAGTTACCCTCAAGTCCTTTGTAAATACAAATGAAAGCATTTAAATGTAGGCCTATTTTATGGTAAACAGCTATTAAAATGCTGACCATTTCAAAATAAATAAGAATGAAAATTCACCATTACCTACTGCACATTGCCACATAGGTTTAATAAAGGCCTTTCTATCTCTATGCTAGAAAAGCCCATGAGAAGTCCTCTCTCTGTCTCTCTGTCTCTCTGTCTCTCTTTTCCCTCTCATTCAGTGGTTCACCCTCTTGTACAACCACTCTCTCCCTAACACAATCCCAAAGTCACTGCTTTATCTGGAGCCACTGCATCTACTTCCCGGGGACTCCTGCAATAGATTTCTAACAACTCCCCTTGGGTCCATCAGTATTGCCCTTTGAGTTACCTTCTTAGAGAACATAAACATCATCCCCTTGACTGGTAGCAGGAGACACAATAAATACAACCTCCACAAATCACACTTTAGAGGAATATTTCCTGACATGAGATTATGCTCATGACAACTGAGTGGGACAAATCAAATTATAAATGAGTATATTCAGTAGGATTTCAATTTTTAAATACTATACACTTTATAATATATTTATTACTGGAATAATGGCTTTGAAACACAGTAGGATTTTTTTTTTTTTTTTTTTTTTTTTTTTGCATTTCCGTGCAGTGACCTGTCTGTAGTCAGTTTGAGACTTCAGCTACCTGGTTGGGGCTGGGGTTGGGCATGTAGAATTAGACAAATCTAGCAGAAAGAAGAAATACAAAGACAAAGAGAAATACAAAGATAATATTCAGCTTTTGATTACTGAAATGAATTTTTGAAACAGTGTTGAAAGCCACTCTTTACCAAGAAGAACTAACTTTCCCAAGTTCTTTTAGCTCCCATCCAAGCCCTTAACAAAGGAGAAACCAGATTAGTAACCAGATCATAGAGTTGCTTCAATGTGAACAAAAACTCAGGATATAAGAGACAGTGGTGGTTCTCTAACTTTTGATCTCAGAACCCCTTCACAACTCTTTACAAATATTTTGGACCCTTATGATTTCTACTGTTTTAACTACTGATAGACATTTGTTTATGTGGATTGTATATATTGATAGTTACCATATGCCATAGAACTGAATGTTTGTGGCCCTGCAAAATCTATATGCTAAAGTCCTAATCCCCAACGTGATGGTATTAGAAAGTGGGGCTTTGGGGAGGTAATGAGGGTTACATTAGGTCGTGAGGGTGGGGCTTTCATGATGGGCTTAATGCTCTTGTAAAAATGAAACAAGACATGAGAACGTTCTCTCTGCCATGTAAGGATACCACGGGAAGATGGCTGTCTACGAGCCAGGAAGAGAGTCCTCCCCAGAATCACCAGAATCTACAGCCACTTTGATCTTGGATCTGCTCCAGAACTGTGAGAAATAAATGTCTGTTGTTTAAGCCATTCAGCCTATGATAACTGTTATTGCAGCCCAAACTAAGACTAATTAGAAATTAAAGCTAAGAAATTTATTTATTTATTAATGCCCCTAAGATAGTAATAAATCTACCACATTACCATAGATTACATATTTTTATGAAAAATCTATTTTTGAATCCCAAAAGAATGAGCAAGAGGAATGGCATTGTTTATATTTTTTCAAATCTATTTAATGTTTGGCTTAATGAAAGGCAGCTGGATTCTTATATCTACTTCTCCATATAACCTGTTGTGGTACATTGTATTGATTAAAGTATAGGGGCGGGGGGGAATTCAGTTTCACACATATAGAACTGGAAAAGAAGTATTTTAATGGCCCTTTAAGGTAATTGTGGATATCCGTTGATATTATGCCAAAGCTCGACAATTAATAGTTCCTTAAATGTTACTTACAATATGGAATCTGAAACCACATAAATGAACATTCATTCATACTGTTACATTAGAGTCCACTTCTTTATCTTGCATTCTGAATGGATTTTTAACCCATACACTATTTTAAAACATCATGTAATGATCATTTGGAGATTATTAGTTCACTGAGTTATGTAGATTTTCCATACGTTGACATATTTTATTATACAATGTCACAAATCACATCGTTACCATCATCACAAATCTCATTCAGAAAAATCTGTAAACATTAGGAAGCTGTCAAGTTCATGGTAGCAGATACAAGTTTACCAGACATCTACTTTTGGGTTGAAAACCCAAATGTTATTATTGGCCACAAATACTTTCAATGAAATGAAATGACAGTCTCACCTCATTTGTTTTTGAGAAAATATCCACCAAAAATTCAAGTCTGACCAATCACAGTTTGTTTACCACAGTTTATCACAGTATCATAGTCTATCCATTGTTCTTTCAGGTAAAAATGGTGTTCCATGAGAAAAACTTCTAATTCAGCTCACAATCAAATAATTGCAGACACAGTTTCCCTCAAAACAACTGTCATATTTCAATATGAATCAGTACTTTACTTGTACTTCCTAGTTAGCCCCACAGAGTATTTAAAAGATGTGTAATTAAAAGTTGAGATTGTTTTTTTTTTTTGCTTTATCAAAGAGTTTCCTAAGTGAGACTAGCAAGTTACTTTTGTTTGAGTTTTTTCCTCTGTGTCTTGGTGTGTGTGTGTGTGTGTGTGTGTGTGTGTTTACTGCATGGTGCGACAAATACAATTACTTCTAGTAGAGTTCAGAGCTCCTGCCTTGTTTAGTGCTAAGGAGCCAGCAAGTTTTACCTACATTGCTTTTGTATTATCGATGCAAACATCAGAGCATAAAGGGGAACTAATTTCCCAATATTTTTATGAAAATTATTTTGATCTCATGGACCCCCTAAAATGTCACAGGGACCCAGAGATCTGTGAGTTACACTTTAAGAACTCCTGACAGAGGAGCTACATCCATCCTTTCTTGCCCAAGGGAACAAGGAGAGAGAGAGGTAAAAGAAGCCAGAAGTAAGTCACCTGGACCTGGAGAGGTCTGAGGAGGGCTGGTGGAACAGGGACCTGGGCAAACCAGGAGGAGGCGATAGGACTCCTGGAAATGCCCTCCTCATAGCAACTCCCAGCGAGACATGAGCGAGGGCGAGGTCAGGCAGCACTGGAAGATAGGTACATAGGTGAGTCTGAGGGAGCACTTCTGGTTCCCTGTGGCCTGTGCAATGCCTGGAGGAAATCCAGAGGTTTCCATGAACCCACTGAGGGGCCACAAAGGTGCTGGGAAGAGACCATTAAGAGATGCAGACTTATTTGTCAAGGACCAGAGACTCCAGCGGTGGCTACCAGTACATCACGTCAAGAGACCAGGGGGAGCAGGGCATCTTGTAGACACTGGTCAGGAGTAGATAAGAGCAGACCCTCTGCCCCAGAGTTCAGGCACCCTGCCGGAAGGCACATCATTTGCTTTATATACTCAATTTTCACCTGGGAGAGAAGGGAAAGGAGCAGAAATCTGCAAGACTCAGCACTGAACTCCAGAGTCTAGTTCATCTGAAAGGAACTCTTTAAACTCGCATTGATAGGAACTTAAACTCTGAAAAGATTGAATATCAAAACAAAAAGTAAATCCTTTTAAGCCTGAGATAGTGTTCATTCGTGAGCAACATTTCCCTACTAGCCATCAGGAAAAGACCTCCTAAGGAGCTATAGAACTGCCTAGAAAGCAGACATTGTTTGAATAAATTTATGTGACAGAAAAGACCCATGTTCAGTGTTACCAGTAGTTATCTCCGGGTGGTGGAATTATGGATGGTTTCTATTATCTTTTCAGGCTAATGTGAATGCCGTTAATTTTTTATAATAAAGAATCATTAGTTTAATAATCAGAAAATATGTGGTCATGTCATATTACCTGAAAGATAATGTTCACATTTCTGAATGTGGAGGGAAAATGCTCTTCCTTCTGACCCTGCTTCAGCTCCTCATCTTCCTCTCCCACCCCCAAACCCCACCACAAGGGTCTCTTTGCCACCACTCTTCCCCCCTCCCCCCCCCAGCCAAGCTTGCTCAGGGGTTTGAAACATTCTAGCAAGATTAGCACACAATCTTACAATGGAGAAACAACCCCTACAGCCAAGGACAAGTCAGGGCTCATACAAATGTTGTATGAGCCCCAACACATCTTTACACGGAAAGGGTATAATCAGCCACTTTCAAAAACTCACTGGATTAGCTAACATGTGAAACAAAACAAATTCCAGCATAATAAAAAACAAACAAAACAAAACAAAATGTTTAGGAACTTCTTAGAGCTGCCCTGTGTAGTACAATAGCCACTTAGCCACATGTCGCCTATTGAGTACCTGAAACAGAGCAAGTCAAACTGAGAAACTGAATTTCCAATTTTATTTCATTTTAATTAGTTTACAATTAAAAGCTGTTCCTCTATTCAGTTCTTTGACATTGTTAAAGTATATTTGTGAGTCTGTCCTTTCAACCATAAGTTTTATGGCATCCAAACACCAATCGTGTATTTTTAATGAAAATTTAGCATCCAAATGGAGAGAGCCTCTAAGTGTAGAATGCTTAACAAAATTCAGATACTTAATAAAAAAAACCTGTTACTAATTTTCATATTGATTTCATACTGAAGTGATAATATTTTTCATATATCGGATTAAATAAAATACAGTATTATAATTAAGTTTACCTGTTTGTTTTTACTTTTTTAATGTAGCCTCGAGAAAATTTTAATTATATATGTGGCTTGCGTTACATTTCTATTGCACTGTGCTGCCTTCAATCTCGTCGTGGTAGAATTAGACCTAAAATCATTTTATTTGCTGTTCTGAGTATTTCTTCTTTTGACTGTTACTAGAGGCCTACTTAAAATCCTTCCAAATTACAACTGGAAATAGTATTATTCTTTTTCTGGAAGTTGTCTCTCATGACTACTATAATCTCCAAGCTACCTAACCAGGTATCTGTAGTGTGTGAGAGATTACTTAGGAGGAATATGTACTTAAGAGGGGAGTCGTTATGTTACTGCAATGCTGTCACGACTACATCTCTTTAAACCTGAAAGTTCTGTCTGTATTTCAGAGCCAGGCTGGTGAAAAGTGGCTCCAGACATTGGGCTCCAGACATTGGGTACTTGTGTATGAAAGCTAACAGTGCTTTTCTATTTGCCATTATGACTCGATCCTCTTTGTCTCAGTTTTGTGGCAAAGGATTGAACAATTAGAACTTCCCAGAGGCCCCTTTTCTTAACTCTTAACAAAGCCCTAACAAGTGCTTCTGTCCCTTATTCACAGTGATGGCTTTTGCCTTTAATGAAAAAGTAAAACTGGGAATAGTTTCCAGAGCTTTCAGAACTTTTTCCATTGAAATGCAAACACTCCTCTGGCACCTCTGAACATTCTGAGAAATTGCTGGGTTCTGGCAATGTTTCCAGAAAACCTGGCATTCTTCTCCTGTTCGTGGCTGCTTTAAGTTCTTCTCTTTCCAAGTGCGTTCCAGTAAAGTCAGTGGTTGACTGTCTCTTGCAGGGCAAACCCCTAACCTGAACACCAAACAGAAGAGTAACTCTTTCATCCCAAATTTGGGATTGTGACCAGTAAACCTCACGACTCTACCTTGACACACCTCCTCTCCAAGCGTGACTTAGCTTCCTAACATACACCCTCCTCCTTAACCCTGTTCGTGAACTACCACAGTCCCGTGGGCAGCTCTTGTAGTAACTAGGCACACACCGGAACAAAGATCACTTGTATGTTGTAAAGATAATGACATTTTCTTGGATTCTTGAATGCAGCCATTCTAACTGGTCTTAAAAATGTCCATCCACAAAATCTATTATGCCACACAGCCTGTGCTCTCTTTTCCAAAGTATCAGCATAAAATGAGGCCGCTAATCTCTTCAATCTTCATTTCTCAATAGGATAAGTAGTCCAAATGGGTAAACCAAGAAAGCAATTGCCATGTGTTCAATTAACACAAACCAGATTCTGATCTCAGATAGAAGCAACTCAGATATGTCCTCCTTATTTATTATCTACAATATTCAATCTGGCTTTCATCATGCCATCATATAATAATAACTGGAAAGATGTGTTCTTCACTGTCTCACCTGGATTCATCTCATCTCATCTCATCTCATCTCATCTCATCTCATCTCCTGAGTAGAAATCATGCCTAATTTTTCTTCTGTAGTTCACAGACTGAGGTCAGTGGATACCTATTTAATGATTGTGGTTTAAGACAAAAACTTATCTAACAGCTCCAAGTATGTTGGAGGAACAAACAGGCAAATTCAAGCTCAAGCAGATGATAAGGAGATCTCATCTGGAGTGCAGCTAAAAGTGGCCAATCCACATGTGAGCAGAGCAAGAAAACAAACAAGAAGGAATAAGCTTTTTGCTATTAGTTGCTGTGCAATCTTTTGATCTAGTAGACCATCTGCAATCTCCATACTCACCCAGTATCTGATACTTAAATATCATAACAAAACCCAAAGTAAATTGTTTATGAAAAATTCTGATATAAGATTATACATATATAAAAAATACGAGTCTCATAAATACCACATGATTTTACTCATATGTGGAATTGAATAGACAAAATAAACTAACAAAGAAAAAAAGAGATTACCAAACAAACAGGTTTTTAAATACAGAGAACGAAATGGTTGTTGCCAGAAGGGAGGTGGGTGGGGAAACAGGGAAACAGGAAGGGAATTAAGAGTACACTCATCTTGATGAGCACTGAGTAATGTATGGAAGTGTTGACTCACTATATTGTACACCTGAAACTAATAGAACACTGCATGTTAATTACATTTGACTTTTAAAAATTAATTAATAAACAGGGACGCCTGGGTGGCTCAGTCAGTTATGTGTCTGACTCTTGGTTTCAGCTCAGGTTACTATCTTATGGTTTTGCGGATTCAAGTCCCGCTTGGGGCTCCGCGCTGACAACGTGGAGCCTGCTTGGGATTCTCTGTCTCCCTCTCTCTCTCTCTCTGCCCCTCCCCTACTTGCGCTGTCTCTGTCTCACTCAAAATAAATAAATAAGCTTTAATTAATTACTTAAAATTAATTAATAAATAAAAATCCAGCTGTCTATATTTATCAACAAGTCTCTCTAGGATTCTGGTTCATCTCCTGAAAGTGAGGAAATAGGAGTAGGTGACGGCTGAATTCCAGTGATTCTATAAATCTGAGCCGTGATTCCTCATGTCCTGTAGTCCTAAATAAAGTTTTTCAGGCCTGGAGCCCAAAACAAAATTTAAAAATCAGCACTAATTTTTAACAACAAAGTTGGCATATCCAGGTAATAGTAATGTTTTGTAAATGCAAACATTTTAAAAACCAAACAGCAGAAAATATCAAAATACAAAACAACATTTAGCCGTTAGTCTATCACTATAGTTCACACCCAGATATTAGGAGGGCTCAGACACAGTGCCAAGCACATGGAATATGTTCAAGAAATTTGTCTCAAGGGACACTCTCTGAGAACCAAGACGGCAGTTTTGGAGAACTACTGACCAGGCAGCACATCTCCTGGATATTATGCAAACAAGGAAAAAGTGGCATTACCTGCATAAGCCCTGTGGTCAGGGAGGCACTCCTTCTGGATCTCCCCTCCCAACTACCCTTTTCCTGCCAACTCTCCACTCCACTTCATGCTGGCCGTGAAATAATTTTCTGGGGGCGCCTGGGTGGCTCAGTCAGTTAAGTGACGGACTGCAGCTCAGGTCATGATCTCATAGTTTGTGAGTATGAGCCCCGCGTCGGGCTCTGTGCTGACAGCTCAGAGTCTGGAGCCTGCTTCCGATTCTGTGTCTCCCTCTCTCTCTGCCCCTCCCCTGCTCGCATCCCATTGCTCTCTCTCTCAAAAATACTAAATAAGCATTAAAAATTTTTTTAAAAATAAAGAATTTTCTGAGCATTTTCATACCCTTTTGTAGGCTCCAGGATGTGGTTTCAATGGGGTGCAAACCTGAGTCTATAACTGCAGTTCCAGTATTAACAACACAGTTACAAAAGATGAATTGTAAATGGCAATAAATTTAGGAATCCAAAGTACTTTGAAACTACCATTTGCAAGGCAAAATTTGTTGTTTGGAAACTAACCATACAGCACAATGGACTTTCCTTGTATTTCACACACACATACACACACACACACACACACACACCACACAATCTTTTCTTACAAGCTAATATTCCAACTAGGGAGACTGCGGAGATGAGTAGAGGCTATCACTGATGAATGCTTTGTTTCGAGAAATGCAGTGAACTTACTATTTACCACTAGGAGAAAACTTATTTTTCTTAGAGTTGAGAGATTAGGTATAACATATTAGAAAACGATTCAAATGGGAAAATAAGATTTTGAGTAAGTGACCTACATATGTAGAAAATGAAAATTATTTTAAGTCCATTTGCTCAATCTTACAATCTTCCAAGCAACAAAAATGACAAAGGAATCAGAACAATCAAGTTAGTACCAATATTGGGGACAGAGCCTCTGCGGTTAAATCACAGACGCACTCAGTTTTTACCACTTTGCTGCGCATCCCCTATTTAGGAAGCCATCTTGGGGTTCTACCACGTGGCACAGAACAGTATAGACGATCACAGGATCCAGAGGCCGAGAGGGCTAGCCAGAGCAGCAAGCTGCTTTAAATCAGTTCTTCTGTTACAAAGCAAACAGGGCGACGTGTCAGTTTGCAGAGAAATAGAATGAAAAATCGCTTTCAAAAGCCTCAGAATGGTCCCTGCTTTGAGGCATTGGAAAAAATTGATTTCAGTAATTGAAAGTGAGTTTTGCTGTGCATGAACAATCAGCTTCACGTAAGATTCTGCCTCCATGGCCCGCTGACTTTCACCATATCTGAATTAAGATTGGTCTATATCCACAAACAGGCAAACAAGCCAGGTGGGCTAAAATCTGTGTCTCCTTTTCCAGATGCCTCTAAACATAAGTCTGAAAGTTAGTTAGTACAAATGCCAATTAAGATCTTCTGGACATGATAGCAAATTGCTTTCCTCATATGGCCCTGCTACCAAATCTTTTTTTTTTAATTTTTTTTTAACGTTTATTTATTTTTGAGACCGAGAGAGACAGAGCATGAACGGGGAAGGGGCAGAGAGAGCGGGAGACACAGAATCTGAAACAGGCTCCAGGCTCTGAGCTGTCAGCACAGAGCCCGACGCGGGGCTTGAACTCACGGACCGCGAGATCGTGACCTGAGCCGGAGTCGGATGCTTAACCGACTGAGCCACCCAGGCACCCCCCCTGCTACCAAATCTTAACCAAATGAGAGATGAACCCAATCTGGATTGAATTTTGTTTCACCTATTAAGGGAAATACGGCCACAGACAGCCACGACTCTCAACCACAGTCCAGGCAGCCAAATTATTTTGTTTGAAAATCGATCTTCTCAATTCTAAATAATAAGACGAAATCCCCCCTTTTTTTCCCCTGTAAGTAGAAACTAAATCAAGGGGCGCCTGGGTGGCTCAGTCGGTTGAGCGTCCGACTTCGGCTCAGGTCATGATCTCACGGTCTGTGAGTTCGAGCCCCGCGTCGGGCTCTGTGCTGACAGCTCAGAGCCTGGAGCCTGTTTCAGATTCTGTATCTCCCTTTCTCTCTGCTCCTCCCCTGTTCATGCTCTGTCTCTCTCTGTCTTAAAAAAAATAAATAAATGTTAAAAAAAAAATTAAAAGATGACTTAAAAAAAAAAAAAAGAAACTAAATCAAAACAAAACAAAACTGCCAAGCTTAAATTCACAACCTTAAAGATAGAAAGGGATTTGACGGCGGTCATCTTGTTTATCAGACTGCTTCCAAACAAGACCGCACCTAAAATATTCCAAAACGGCCAAAATAATATGCCCAGTCTTTTAATGAGCTTCCGGGAAGATTACAATACTCTATCTCAGGTGTCTACTCCGGACCTGTCAAATCGTTACAGTTTAATTCTTCACACTGAAATTCCATCCATCTCCAGTGTAAGCTGAAGCAACTGAACATGAATTTCTGGAACCTTCACCAAGCCCTGGAATCACTCTGCCTTTCCATCTTCTCCAGCCTGCTAACCTTCTGGTGGTCACATGACTGCTGCTTGAATACGCCAGTCATAACTACACCAGAGATGATGTATTTAAAGACTTAAGAACAGAAACTGGCACATAGTAAGAGCCAAAAACGAAAAAAAAAATATTGATCCTCATGATGACAATTGGCCGAGGTGACATGTCCAGTCACTTCAATGTTGCTCTCACCAAACACTGGATTGCTTTTAAATTTACCACTGTGCCAATCTCTACATAACCCCCTCCGTTCATTTTTCATATCCCTCCTCCTGACTGCAGAGCATGGCTAAGCCAAATCACAGAATTTTGCTGATCTCCCTACAAACTCATGCTAAGTTCCAATGTACTCCAATGTACTCGTGTCTCCTCCCTTCTGAAATAAATCACTCCACATCTTCTCTCCCTTAATTCTTTTCCACCGGAAATCTCTTCTCCCAGCCGATCTCCTCAGGAATGGATTTTTCATACAATGTTGCATACACCAGAGCCTCGCATAATACCTGAAAGATGGAGTTTGTTCAACGCGTGTGTATCTGATTGAAACCAAAACAACAGTAGTCAAGGTAGTTTCTACAGGAATTTCCATTTCCTTTTTTCTAAAGAATTGGGGAAGGTCTCAGCCAAATGCAGGAGAGGAAAGGTTTTCTGTGTTCACCTGTTTTGTCATCTTGTTCCCACGACTTTTACTGTCCTTCTGCCTGCTATGTTATCCTGTTGCCACTGGGTCTGCATCACAGTGGACACTGTGGTCACATCTAGAATCTAGTCTTCAGTACTAGCTGCCATGTGCAGCCCCTCTCTTGGTCTGCAATTGTTCGAGTTTCCTGTTTTATCTTTTTTTTAATTTTTTAATGTTTATTTATTTTTGACAGAGAGAGAGAGAGAGAGAGAGAGAGAGAGAGAGAACATGAGCAGGGGAAGGGCAGAGAGAGAGGGAGACACAGAATCTAGAGCAGGCTCCAAGCTCTGAGCTGTCAGCACAGAGGCTGACTCGGGGCTGGAACTCCCAAACTATGAGGTCATGACCTGAGCCGAAGTCCAAAGCTTAACCGACTGAGCCACCCAGGCGCCCCATCAAGTTTCCTGTTTTAAATTGCTTTCTTCACAACACGTGGACAGCTCCAGCCAATTGTATTCCTACCAGGAATTGACAAATTATGTGCAAATGACTGGACTTGCTGCACATGCTCCCTTTGAACCGACACTTCTGTTTGCTGAGAATGGTCTCTCCCTTTCGTTCAGTTCTCTGGCTCCGGGGTCATCAATATTTGCATGACTAGTAACCCCCTCACCTTCCCAGTCTCAGCTCCATGCTACACCATGCCGAGCCTTGCAGGAACAATTATGGACACCCCGTCCAAACTCCATACATATGCATCCACTAACAGTTTTTGTTGGTGATGCCCAAGTTTGCACACATCAGCTGTGCAGTCCAGGTGGAGACAGGGATGCAGAAGAGAGCAGAGAACTCCAGAGTCCCAGTTACAGGCATGGTATGTGATCTAGAGGAGCTCTGATGTGCCCGAGAAGGAGGTTGGTGCACCCAGAGCCTTCCGAAGCATGGCCCGCAGCAGGGCTCCGTTGCCTGGGTCTGGGGAAAGCACTGCTGCCATTTTCATCGTACTCGGATCTGCAAAATAGGTACCGATGGATGGCAGAAGTCTATCTATTGAAAAATGCAAATCCCCTTATTCCAAAGTAATTAATTCTGTAATGATTTCTGTGCTGCGCTATCAAATATTCCTTGATCTGTGTAGCCTGAAGGACTAACCATTTTTTTACCCTTCAAATGAGGTACACACGAATCTTCATTTTCCTCCCTTTCTTCATTCCCTCTTGATCTCAGGCATTTCCCCCTGCTATAAGGCATTTCCTCTCTTCCTTTTCTCCTTTCTCAAAAAGAGTGCCCTTCTTCACATGGAAGCAGTATACACTCATGGTATGCAAGGTGTGTACAGAGTGGACTTCTCTGAAACTATTTACTAAACCTAATGTGCATTATAAAAATCTAGCATGCAAAACCAATTATATTATTGCATAGACTGATGCTATGTAAAAATCTGAATTGACTTTACGTATATATTACATATATATTATATACATATTACATATGTGTATATATACATATATACATATGTATATATAATGTATATATAATATATATTATATATGTATGTATAATATATATATTATGTAGTATATATAATATATAATGTATATATATTATATATTATATGTATTATATGTATGTATATATATATTATATATATATATACTTAAGAAAGCAGTAAGTTAAATAGTAATTGACTTAAATATATATTATATATATAGTATGTATATAATATATATAATAACAGGAAGGAGTTGACTTAGATATAGCAAAAATGATGAAGGTGGATTAGAAATGATAGAAATTTGGGAAATGTTCAGTACAGGGGAACTCATTAGAAAAAGATACACAGCTCTTGTCCTGGATCTTTCACTTCTTGGCTGTACAAACCTGACCCTTACAAGACTGACTTTCCTCATCTCCCCACCTCACAGAGGCATTAGGAAGATCAGTGGAGAAGTACACGGACAAGTTATAATGTGGTTCTCTCCAAGGCTGACCTGCTCTCTGTAATCTCAGTCTTCACATTTTCCAGATTCTGCCTTTATCGGCCGTGCTTTGTATTTCAGTAGTTTGGGGTTTTTCCCATTCATTGCTATTGGCTCATTCTCTCCCTCTCACTTGGATTTCCAGTGTCCTAGAAGCAAAGTCCTCTTCCTTATGTATTAGTCAGCTAGGGCTGCCATAACAAAATACTGCAATTGGGTGGCTTAAACAACAGACCTTTCTTTCCTGGAGGCTGGAAGGCCAAGAGAGAGGTGTTGACGGTGTTGGTTTCTGACTTGCAAATGCTGCTTTCTCACTGTGCCCTCACATCACCTTTCCTCTGCACCATGCACAGAAAGAGAGAGGGATCTGTGGTGTCTCTTCCTCTTCTTATAAGGACAGGAGTCCTGTCGAATTAGAGCCCCATCCCTATTACCTCATTTAAATGGAATGGCCTCTTTAAAGGCCTTACCTCCAAATACCGTCACATTGGGGGCTTAGGGCTTCAGCATATTTTGGGGAGGATACAATTCGATCCATAACACTTACCTGTTTTCTTCTTCTTCCTGCGTGAGCCAAACTAATGAAGCAATGGATATACACTAATGATTCCCAGACAGAGGTTGAATCACCCACAACGCTTTTTAAAATTAGAGAAATCCAAGCCCCGTTGAAGATCTACTGAACTAGAAAAGTTTGAGAATGGTACCCAGAGCTGTAATTTTTACATCTATGTAGATGAATCTGAAGTCACACCCGTAGAACCACGATCTACGACCCCTGCCTCCACCCTCAGCATCCACTTCTTCAGTGTCTACTTCCTCCCCGTTCTCCCATTTTTATCCTTATTATTCCATTGAAACAATTCTTTCAAAGGCCACCAAGTGGTTTCATAATTGCAAAATTGCATAGCATTTCTTCGGTCTTTAGTCTCATTAATTTTTCTGCAACAGTTGTGTGCCAGGGTATCCCTGTTCCATGAAATGCTCTCCTTTTTGGTTTTTCATTGTTCCCACATGTGTTACATCTCTAACTCATCTATCTGAGTGTTCTTCATCGACTTTTATATCCCCATTCCCCAAAGCACTGTCCTCAGCACTTTTTTATTCTTTCTCAATAATGGATGATAGTTTCTCATCCATTCCAACAACTTCAAACGTTATTTATCTGAACTATTTCTAAAGCCTGTAGATTACTCTTGTGAGCACCTTTCCCTATTAACCACTTCCAGATACACGTGTCCTCAGGAGTGCTCAAACCCAGCATATGTGTTTATTCTTCAATGCTGAGAGACAACCATGTGCCAGACCCTGTGCTAGGTTCTGGGGATGCAAGGTGAAAAGCAGAAATCGCCTTGCTTTCCCAGAACTGGCAGTTCAGCAAAGAAATAGAAACCAGACGCTACAACCTGCCATAAAAAGTACCATGAGCGGGGAAGCGCAGAGTGCTGAGGGGCACAGCCAATCCAGATCTGGAAGTCAGGAAGGCTTCCTGGAGGGAGTAGTATCGAAGTTGAGTCCTGATGTATGAGTAGGAGTCAGTGAGAAGAGGGAAGAGAAGAATTGATCGTAGTGACTGCCAATCAATTCTCGGCAGCCCAGCATCCAACTCCTATTCCTATTTTCCCCAGTCTCGCTTGAGAGAGCCCTTGGCTACAAGCTGAGGGGCACCTTCCAGACAAAGGGCACTCTCTAGCATGGCAAACTGGGGGGTAGGAGGGCACATGACTTCAGCATGGCCAGTTCAATGAGCTCTCCCGTGATCTTTTTTTTTTAAGTTTTTATATATTTATTTTTGAGAGAGAGAGAGAGAATCCCAAGTCAGTGTGGAGCCCAACACAGGGCTCGAACCCATGAACCGTGAGATGATGACCTGAGTTGAACTCAGACACTTAACCGGCTGAGCCACCTAGGTGCCCCCCTCCTAGGACTCTGAACCTTGAGCAAAGCAAGATCATGAGAAAAGCATTTTTTTTTCACACACAAAAAAGACTGAAGTAAAGCACCCAAAGAGGTAAGAAAACAAACCTGAGGAGTGATGTTGTGGGAAAAGAAAGCAGGTATTTCAAGAAGGGAGAATATTATGGTGCTCAAGATCTCTGGATTTGGGGTCATGAAGACCACATTTGGGACTCTGCACTTTGTGCTCTGTATGACCTTGTGCAGTTCTCTTAATTGTGAGATGGAATAATAATCATAGCTACACCTCAGGTTGCCGTATAGCTTAAACGAGCTATCTTGTGTAAAGCATTTAGCACCATGCCCAGCACATATTAGATGGACAAGTAATCAACGAGGTCAGAAGGTCAGAGGGTCAAGGAAGGTAAGGATTGGAGCATGTGCCCTAGAGTCACATACCAAGGAAGGCCCTGGGAACTTGAAGACAGCCATTTACAAGAAGATAGAGGGACAGAAACTAGATTTCAATGGGTGCCAAGGATGCAACATGAAAAAAGCAGACAATAAATGGTAATGACTATTTACGGATATTTGGCTGTAATGGGGAAAATAAATTTGATGGTCTTTAGTGAATTACTTGGGATTGAGGGGAAATTTATTTTGGTGGGTTTTTTTTTCCAATATGAGAGATGCATAAGCATGCTTAAAAACTAATAGAAAGACAGGTACCTTGGTGGCTCGGTCAGTTAAGCATCTGAGTCTTGATTTCAGCTCAGGTCATGATCTCATGGTCATGGGATCGAGACCCATGTGGAGACCCATGTCAAGTGTGGAGCCTGCTTAAGATTCTCCCTATCTCTCTCTCTCTCTCCCTTTGCCCCTCCCCTGCTCTCTCTCTCTCTCTCTCTCCCCCTCTAAAAAAAAAGGGAAAAAATAATAAGAATAATAGGAAGAGACAATATTGAATAGAGAATTAAGATACAGAAAAGGGGACTAATCAATTCAATCTGTGGGCCTCAGAGTGTGGTTTCCATACCCCTAGGGGTCCCTGAAACCTTTTCAGGGACCAATCACAACTGTTTTCATAATTACTATAGGATGTTACTTGCCTCTCACTATATGGCTTTTGTATTGTTAATGCAAAAGCAATAGTGGGTAAAACTGTGGGCACTTCGGTGTGAACCAAAGCATCAAAGTGTCATGGTGGTATTTCTCTTCTTCACCCTCATCCACAGTAAACCAGTGCCAGTTCCACTCAAGAATGTCCTTGCTGAAGCACAAAATTACCAATTTTATTAAATCTTGACACTTGAGTGTATGTCTTTGTAATAAGCCATATGACAAAACGGGAGGTACACAGAAAGCACTTCTATGTAGACTCAGTGTGATGGGTGTCTTCAGAAGGGATCTTGTTGGGAGTTGAACTAGGCTTTTGTCATGGAATACCATTTTTAATTTCAAAAATGGCCTACAAACTATGGCTATTCAAATGAGTGTTTGGAGGACATTTTCTTGTACATGAGCAAAAATGAGGCTGTCACTTCAAGAAAAACTTCAAGACAATATTTGTTGGCAATAATACTTGAGCTTTCAAGCGAAAAGTATAATTTTGAAAAATTTGTTTCTGCCACTGTGAGTTTGACAGTTCTCAATACTTTAATACTTTTCTGATGTGATTGGTGGTGATATTCACAAATATGGCATTTTTGATATTATAAAATAAAATGTGTCAACATTTGAAAGATCTGCATAATTCAATGAACCAATATTTTCCAAATGACTATGCATAATGTTTAAAATCATGCCATATTAGCAAAAGATTAGTTCAAAATGCAAATAGATTAATGGATTTTTAAAGTAACAGGCTATGGAAAACTCATTAATATGCCTTCAGGATCTACATGGCAGCTAATCTGTAGGAAAATATTACTTGTTGAGTTTTGGTATAATATTAAATAAAAATATCCACAGTTATCTGAAGAAGTTGTTAGAATAGTCCTCCCTTTTTCAGCTACACATATGTGTAAGGCAGGATTCTCTTCCCATACTTCAACCAAATAATCATTTCACAATTGTATGCAGAAGCTGAAGCGAGAATCTGGTCGTCTTTTGTTAAACCAGACATTAAAGAAATTTACAAAAGTGTAAAATAATACTACTTTTCTCACTAATTTTTTTGTTTTGGAAAATATATGTATTTATCTTTTAAAATGCAATTGGGGTGCATGGGGGGCTCAGTCGGTTGGGCATCCTACTTCGGCTCATGTCATGATCTCATGGTTTGTGGGTTGGAGCCCTGCATCAGTCTCTGTGCTGACAGCTCAGATCCTGGAGCCTGCTTCAGATTCTCCATCTCATCTCTCTCTGCCCCTCCCCCCACTCACACTCGCTTGCTCTCTCTATCAAAAATAATTAAACATTAAAAAAATTTAATGCAACTTAATTAGCATATACTCAGGTTATTTTTTTTTTAACGTTTATTTATTTTTGAGACAGAGAGAGACAGAGCATGAACAGGGGAGGAGCAGAGAGAGAGGGAGACACAGAATCTGAAACAGGCTCCAGGCTCGGAGCTGTCAGCACAGAGCCCGACGCGGGGCTTGAACTCATGGATCGTGAGATCATGACCTGAGCCGAAGTCGGAGGCTTAACCGACCCAGCCACCCAGGCGCCCCTCAGGTTATTTTTTTAAGTCAATTTATTTTTTAAATTCTCTGTTTCAGTTCCTAAAATGGTGTCAATACGTACACACAGTTCACATAAACAAGAAGTCCATTGGGGTGCTCGATAATTTTCAACTGTAAAGGGCTCCTGTGATCAAAAAGTTTGACCAGAAAGCTGGAAAAACAATGGTACTAGAGTAGGCAGGAGAGGCAGAATGGGAGTGAAAGATTCCATCCAAGACGAAGGGAAGGCTATTTCTCCCATAGGAAACAAAGAAGGAGGAGAGGGTTAGGCAGATGCCAAGATATTTGGGGCTTGGTGGCAGGAATTCAAAGGATTTCCCATCTGAAGTCTTGCTTTTCAGTGTGATGTAAGTGTTGGGGTTGTGTGTGGAAAGTGAGGGGAAAGGGGAAGGTAGCTCAGGCGTTTGAGAGACCCATGGAGCAGCTCTGGAGAACAGGAGAACCACCTGGCCACAGCCCTGCAGAGAGAAGACTAAACAGCAATGGGGACAAAGGGTGAGGTGAACATTCCAAACCAGGGACAACGCTATACTCTTTACCCCGCCAAAGTAGCTTGGTTTTACTATAATTACTAAATTTCGTATCCATTTAATATTGCAACCACACAGAAATAAGTAGAACAATATCTCAAAACACCTGTCTGTCCACCACCACCATTTTAACAATGCTAACGTTGGGGTGCCTGGGCAGTTCAGTCAGTTAAGTGTTCAACTCTTGATTTTGGCTCAGGTCATGATCTCATGGTTTGTGAGATCAAGTCCCATGTCAGGCTCTGCTCTGGCAGCACAGAACCTGCTTAGGATTCTCTCTCTCTCCCTCCTTCTCTCTCTCTGTCCCTCTCGTGCTCAGGCTCGCTCTATCTCTCTCTAAATCAATAAATAAACTTTAAAAACAAAACAAATGCTAATGTTTTGTCATAGGGAACACAGACTGAATATTTAAGCTAATTTATTTCTAGATACTATAAAACGTCTTTAAAAACTTTATTGGTAGTTTAGTCCACCCTTTATATTCTGATTTTATAATATACAGTTTTTAATTCTACTTCTGGTTGTTGATTTTGAAATGTAAATCTAGAAGATTGGACAATTGACAATCTTGCTGTTTTATTGTAGCTTCCAGGAACAAACAATTTTACTGGGGAAAATGGCTAAATGGATTTGTTTTCTTTTTTTTTTTTTTGACTCTACTATTTATTATAAACCATAAGTTAAAGTTGTTTCAATGAAGAAAACTATATGGATTTTGAAGATATTTTCCTCTAAACAAATGATGCTATTTTAAATAAGAGGTAAGAGCTAAGCGTATTTAAAATTTTGGTCAACAATCTCCTTCAGGGTTTACTCAAGGATTAAATCCTGAATTATTTCATTATATTATTCATTGTTTTTTCTAATATGAACTTTATTGTCAAATTGGTTTCCATACAACACCCAGCTCATCCAAACAGGTGCCCTTCTCAGTGTCCATCACCCACTTTCCCCTCCCTCCCACCCCCCATCAACCCTCAGTTTATTTTCAGTTTTTAAGAGTCTCTTATGGTTTGCTTCCTTCCCTCTCTGTAACTTTTTTTCCCCGTCCCCTCCCCCATGGTTTTCTGTTAAGTTTCTCAGGATCCACATAAGAGTGAAAACATATGGTATCTGTCTTTCTCTGTATTACTTATTTCACTTAGCATAACACTCTCCAGTTCCTAAATGGATTTGTTTTCATTTTCTCTTCAATGCATAACATAGGGAGGATCTAATGCCAAAAAAAAAAAAAAAAAAAAAAAAAAAAAAAAATCAAAGCTCAGCTTCCTTGTCTGAGGTAAACAAATTCTAATCCTTAAAGTGATATCTTCAGAACCCAAAGTCTAGATTGGTTCATGACCTTGATTGTGCAGTTTTTACCACCTTTAGAAGTTCAGACTTCCCAGCTATGGAAGCACTCACTCCCTTTTCACTTCAAGTAAAGGCTCAGAGGATGACACAATACTCTAAAGTGTTTAAAAAGCAATATCCCCTTGTTGGGCTGAGGTCAAGCTGTGGTCATCTCCACTGAAGTCAAGGTCAACGACCTTCACAAGTTCTGATGCTAGCAATCTCTTTCTGCCTCCCTAAACATCCAGTGAGCCACGGGCCACTCAGCGCAGCACTCTTTCCCCTAAAAATGCGGTGCAGAATGAGAAGGGCAATGTGAGGTTTGCAAACTTTTTCTGTGAGATCTGTAATGGAATATGCTGCTGAAAGCTGTAATGTTGCTTCCACCAAGACACCATAGAGTTCTTTCATTTATTCCACGCAACAATCTCTCATTTTGAAAATAGAATTATTAGCAATAATAATAAATACTAAGTATATTGCTCTTGCTAGTTTATAAAGTGATTTTCATATGTCCCTCTGGGTGATTATAAACACTGGTACATAGAAACTATTATAACAAAATTATAAACTATATACTGAGCGGATCTATAAAACTGTTGACATCTGGTTACAATGTTCTGTTGGACAGCCACTCTCAGGTATCAGGGCGACTCATCATCGTTCATTATGTCAGTACATTACTGATTCACTAAACTTTTTCTTTAAAAAGTCTCACACAGTTGAAATGAAAATGCTACTTAAAAAAAAATAGGGGTACCTGGATGGCTCAGTCGGTTGGGTGTCCAACTTCAGCTCAGGTCATGATCTCACAGTGAGTTCGAGCCGTGCGTGGGGCTCTTTGCTGACAGCTCAGAGCCTGGAGCCTGCCTTGGATTCTGTGTATGTGTGTGTGTCTCTCTCTCCCCTCCTCCACTCATGCTCTGTCTCCCTCTGTCTCAAAAATAAATAAACATTAAAAAAATTTTTTTTAATTGATCTAGCCAGTTAACAGGAATAGGATTCTGTGTTTGTTAAAAGGCTATCAAACAACCCCAAATTAGCCAATTTCCCTACAAACTGTTATTCTATTTGCAAAAGAAAATCAAAGCATAAACTTCCTTTTAAGTCTTTTTTTTCCAATATATGAAATTTATTGTCAAATTGGTTTCCATACAACACCCAGTGCTCATCCCAAAAGGTGCCCTCCTCAATGCCCATCACCCACCCTCCCCTCCCTCCCACCCCCTTTTAAGTCTTTTAAATAGATGGGATAGTATATGAAAAGGGATGCTTGTCCCCTGAAAAATTAATGTTCTTAAAAAGC
This sequence comes from Lynx canadensis, assembly GCF_007474595.2. NCBI lineage: Eukaryota > Metazoa > Chordata > Mammalia > Carnivora > Felidae > Lynx > Lynx canadensis. Next base: position 45,319,243 of record NC_044314.2, read on the forward strand.
CAACACCCCCATGATAGATAGGAAATGTACTTCTATAATATATGACAAATCTGGTCCAGTCAACTTCTGACCTTCCGGGTCACTCAAACTCTCCATAATTCAGATCAAATGCTTATCTCATAAACATACAAAACAAGACACATGTGAAACCACTTTGGTCAACTCCTCACTCATTCATTTATTCATTCAACCAACCAAAATGTATTGACTGCCTTCTTTTTTCCAGGGTCGCGTTAAAAAACTAACACACAATCTCTGCCCTGAGGAATTTTTTCTTGAGTTAGAGACAGAGACATAAACAATTAATTACCAAGCAGTGTGTTTATAACGAATGCAACCCTACTTGGAAACCTCATGCACAATTCTTAGTGTTTGTTGTCAGGTACTGGTTATAAAAGCCTTTGATTTTTGACCTCCTTACTGAGGCACCTCATGTATTTTTGGGGGGGACATGAAAGGAACTCTGGATTTACACACTCAGAAATTGGAAGGTACAAAGCTATTTTAGAAGGCACTGTGGAAGAACAGAGAAATGGCATCTAAATAAAATCAGAGGAACAAGGAAGTTTTTACAGAGAAAGTAAAATTTAAATTGAATTTTGAAGAACAAAATGTGAGTTATCTAGTCAGGGACTTCTAGCCTGTGAGAAATATCTCCCTGTTGTTTAAGCTACCCAGTCTGTGGTGTTTTGTTATGGTGGCCCCAGTAGACTAACAGTGCCATGTGACTAGAAAGAGATGGCATCAGGAATGGTGGGAGGTGAGGATTAAATGAGTTTATATAAAAGAGTTAGCTGCTATCGTTTTCACCTCTCACTAAGTGTGGCCTTGGTGGCAGGGTAACTCCTGGTGACTCTCCCCAAGGAAGCCATCTTTCTCCCTGACATAAGATCGAGTGCTCACTCCAGGGACTTTTCCTCTCGAAGCAGTGAGGCAACCGGAATTCTTGACGGCCATCCACCCCAGCAGCCAAAATGCGGGTCCTGCCTCAGCTTCCGGAGCTGCCTGGGGTGTGGCCACATGCAAGCTGGTTCTCCGCCTCCCTTCAATTCTTTGAGCCTCGATAGCCTTTCAGTAAAGTCTCCTCTGCTTAGGAGACGCCAGAGTCCTTCTGTTTCAGCTAAGGTCCCTGCTTGATAATTTCCATCTCCTTCCTGACTGGAGGATGAGAGAGATTGCTGGGTGACGGTAGAGGAGCAAGGGTACTTTACAAATGATTCACTTGTAAAATGATCAATCCTCATTGGTGTTATTTGTCCTAGCAGTACTCAGTGGCCTGTGTGGAAATGTGAAAGTCATAAATGTCATATATGATCATCCCCAAAGAGTTTCTGGGACAATGAGGAGATGACATATGAGTCAGTTTCTTATTTTTGAACAAAATTTACCGAAACATTTTGGATTAACCTATAAAACAAAGGTTTTGAAAACATTACTTCTCCCTTAAACTCTCAAATGTGGCCTTAGAATTATCTATGCCCATTTGAAGTTTATAAAATTTTATTATTAATGTTATTACTTGGCAGTTACCCAGCTCTTTATTTCAAAGAACTATACATATGTTAACAACTATTTCTAAATTCTTACCTGCACTAGAAAAAACTTTCATTCTGCAAACAGGAAATGAGATTAAAAATACATGACTTTTGGGGTACCGTGGTGGCTCAGTCAGTTAAGTGTCCAACTCTTGATTTTGGCTCAGGTCATAATCTCACAGTTCGTGGGATCGAGTCCCAAGTTGGGCTTTGGACCATCACTTGAGATTCTCTCTCTCTCCCTCAGCCCCTCCCCACCTCTCAAGATAAATTAGTAAGCTTTAAAAAAAAAAGAATACATGACTTTTTCAAGGTTTGGCATGGATAAGTTTCTTGACGTTTTTATCATAAGCATCAGCATCAACATTATTTCCATTTACTGATTCAGTTTGCAAAGCACATCTGCTGATATGACCTTATTGGAGCCTCATCCACTTGTTTATGTATTCCAAAATGTTTTTTCATCTTTATTTTTATTAGTTTTATTTTTTTAATGTTTTTATTTATTTTTGAGATAGAGAGACAGAGCATGAGCAGGGGAAGGGCAGAGAGAGGGGGAGACACAGAATCTGAAGCAGGCTCCAGGCTCTGAGCTGTCAGCCCAGAGCCCGATGCGGGGCTTGAACTCACGGAGTGTGAGATCATGACCTTAGCTGAAGTCGGATGCTCAACCGACTGAGCCACCCAGGCGCCCCTGTTTGCCCCTGTTTTTTCATCTTTAAAATGTATCTTGGATGTATACTAGGTGCTGATGTTACAGGAATTAATTACTAAGATTAACTAACCCCTGAGATGACTAAGAAAGTATTCCCTGCTCTCACTCTGATTCCAGACTGATGATGGATTTAGACAATAAACAGGGGGTTCCAGCATGCTGAGAATAATTCTGGGATGGAATTTAGGGAACCGAAGTATTGCAGAGGCACACCAGAGGTCGTCCACAATGAGAAGGGGGTGAGGAGGGACTCTGGACTTACCACAGCTTTGCAAAAAGATAAGACACAAATAACGCTCCATTCCATTTCAGAGATGAATAAGTAGCTCAGGGAGGTCAAGTGGACCAGAGCCAATAACAGTGAAGTGACGGAGTCCAGAATGCCAACTCTTACTCCTTCCCCTCTTCGTGCACAATCGTATCGTCACCAAAATCATGGCTGGCACTTCATCGTCGTCCTCACCGTCATCATCGTCATGATCATCATCATCGCAGTAAGGAAGGTAACAGGACACGCATACTCCACAACTTTCTTATACCCAAAGAAAGCAGCGAAACACTTTGTGAATGAGACAAAGACATCATCTAGTCATGACTGCAGAGTATCACAAAGCCTTGCGGTCGCTATGGGTTTGTCAAGTGGCTACTGCTAGGCTCTAGTTGGTGACAGGCATGCTTCCGGGAGTAGATAAATGTTAAGGAGTGTTTAAAAGAGAGTCAGAGGATCGTGTGGCAAAGACAGAAGGGAAAGGGATTGGAGACGAGACAGCACCTCAGTTGGCTCTTGAGAGGCAGGAGCCGGCAGGATGTGGCCACAGTGTGACCCCCACAGCAGGCAGACAGACCAAGGTGTGACTGGGGAGAAGAACATTCAGGTGAGGCGAAGTCATGAAGAAATGTGCCACCTCCAAGAGGCCCTGTAAATTTCTTCAGGTGTACATTTCTTCCAATGGCATGAATGTAAAAAAAAAAAAAGGAATTACAGAGGTCAAAAAGAAGGACCCGTGATGATTTAGGATTCAGTTTTGTCTGAATTATTAGAAGTCTCATCCATGGGAATTTCTATGACTGTCAGTCACATTTTTTTTGTGGTCACAGATTATGACCATTTCTGTTCCTTTTTTTAGAAAATGTTCTGTTTCTAGCATTACTCCAAAGTATTTTTTAAGTGCCTAGTTTTTTGGTCGACCCCCCCCCCACCCGCCCCAATCACAACTTCCTTGTGCACAGAATTGTAAACATCTTGCTCTTTTCTTGAAATTAGGAATATCTACGTTAGTCTATTAAAAACATGAGGATTCTGAGCCTTCAGAATAATGGGTGCTAATAATCACCAAAATGTGGGGCTTACTTCTTATTATGTTCAAATTTAATGTAAATGTTGGAACAATTATTACTACAGACCACACTTCGATTATTGATCATTTAAAACGTTTTGGTCTGACCCATTAGATCCCAAAGTCCTTTGCTTCCCAGAGAATTGATTTTCAACTATGGATGTCTGAGTGGCCTTTAAAATGCCCAGCCAAACTCTGAACTGTCATAATAGCTGGGTGAGAGATAAGGGGGAAGAAAAGTATCCAGTCATCCAACCACATTTCTGCTTTTTTGTGCAAGTTTCAGATGAAATACAGTCACTCAATAAAGTCCTTCTGTTTCTCTTTCCCTCCCTCCCTGTCTTTCTCCCCATTCGCCTAGAGTGGGGAACCCTAAACCCTTTGGAGCCCCGCCAGCAGCACCAAAAGAATCTCTTGACTATTTTCCCAGGGAATTCCTGCCTTAAATGTCAGCGGAGTACAACTCCCCAGCCAAAGCAGAGTCCGGCTGGATCGGAATCAAGGAAAATGTGCCTGCTGTACCAAACGGGAAAACCTGGATCCATGGAGCATGGGGGGCAGGGGCGAGATTATCCACAAAAGTTGCCACATCCATTGGAAAGACCCGAGTTTTCTCAGATTCACCCCACTGAGAACTGGGAGACTAAGCCAAGCGTTTTGGTTCCTTGATGGTTTTGTGTGTTTTTTTTTTTTTTTTAATTATTATTTTACTCTTTTGGTGGTGAACTGTATTTCTGGAAGCCACTCTGAACTGTAACATCTCAGTAGGGCAACATCTCTTTGAAAAGGGAACAAAGCTCTATTAAAGCCCTTTGTTGTGAGGGTTGTGGTTGTGGCTGCTGCTGCTGTTGTTCTGTTTGTTTGTTTGTTTTTAATGAACATCCTGATATATAAGCGCTCTGGGGGGAATTCATGATGCTGAGATTCATGAAAACCAAAATAAGATTTATGACTTAGGATTGAATCTGCCCCTACCAGCCTGGAGACACTTCCGTCTGGTACTGAGGCATTGCTGGCATTTTTAGTGCTTTTGTGTTAGTCTTCAATCTCTGAATACATGAAGAAATATTAAAAGTTCTGAGGGCAAGGGTGGGAGAAGGAGTCCACAAATCCCAAAGATATACATCAGCACCAAAAGAAAACAGCGTGGTGTGGTAGATTAAAAATGTGGAAGCAACGTGTGTCAATCAGCTAGTTTTTGCTGAGTATTCTTGAAATGTTCATTTACTCTTCTCTCATTTTTCTCAGATGTTACTAAGCTACAACTGCACAAGGCTTTTCAGCGAAAAACTCACAAGTTTGCCTGGCATAGAACACTGATTTTATTTTATTTTATTTTATTTTATTATTTTTTATTTTGAGACAAAGAGCATGCACGTGAACTAGGGAGAGGGGCAGAGGGAGAGATAATCCCAAGCAGGCTCTGAACTCAGCACAGAGCCCGACATGGGGCTTGGTGTCAGGACACTGGGATCACGATCTGAGGGAAAATCAAGAGTCAGATGCTCAACCAACTGAGCCACCAAGCGCCCCAAGAACAATGATTTTAAATCAATGTGCCACATTACTATCCTTGTCCCCGCAAAGATCATAGCACCGTACATTAAGAAAGTCAAGATTTAATCGGTAAACTGTTATTCCATTTTTAAATGAATTAGGCCCTTTTCAAGTTAGCAATGGAAAAAAAATTTTAGATTCCAAATCTCATTTGGCTCAGGGTCCAGGCCAGTTCAAAACAGATCAACTTAGAAGGTCTTACTTATGTTCACCAAGGTTCTTGCCTCATGGTGCCCACACCATCCTCACAAGGGCATTGAAGCTGCTTTCTTCCATCATTATCCTGCATGCATCACCCTAGACAACCCTACTGGAAACTCTGTCCCTAGTCCAAAGCAAAGCCAGGCAAGCAGCCAATTATTAGTGTTGCAGGAGAATCAATAATTCCTCCTCAAATATAAAAATAAAAAAGACGATAAGTAACACCTGATAAGAAAAACTAACCCCAGTAGGTGAAGGGTTAATCTCTGGTCACTTTTCAGCCACTCTGCTGAGAGTACTAATAAGTGCCCAAGTCGGTGCCAATTAGGGTGGCTATTCCCTTGTCGGGAACAGCCATCCCTTAGGAACTGGACTGTCAACACATGCTACCAGGGCGGTGATCAGCCAGCCAGAAGAAAGGCAAAGAGTCTGAGAAACCGTGGTAACCAAGTTTTTTTGCTGGCACTTTGTAAAATGGTGACGGGAACTGCCAAGGCCAAGGAGTGAATGCTAATGAGCCTAGGGCAACCTGCAAAAAGTGGACCTGAAAAATGTCCCCTGAACAATGGGCAGCCCTAAGGGATCACCACGCTTTGTGGGTTTCTGTGGCTATGACTGACCACAGGCTTCATTCACAAGGAAGAATCTAAACACTGAAGCGTCATTCCTCGGGTTCATAGGCCTCACAGTCCCATCTGACTCAGTGTTCTTAGGGTCAGAGCAATTAGCACATCTGTCTAGAAAGTCAAAGTTTTCAAATTTTTAAAAACATTTGTGACCCATTGTTTAAATCGCACTCTAAAATCGGAGCGGTAAACAGCTTTAAGAATCAACAGGCGGGGCGCCTGGGTGGCTCAGTCAGTGGAGCTTCCGACTTTGCCTCAAGTCATGATCTCATGGTTGGTGGGTTCGAGCCCCACATCGGGCTCTGTGCTGACAGCCCAGAGCCTGGAGCCTGCTTGGATTCTGTCTCTCTCTCTCTCTCTCTCTCTCTCTGCCCCTCCCCCACCCATGCTCTGTCTCTCTCTGTCTCTCAAAAATGAATAAATGTTAAAAAAATTTTTTTTTAAAGAATCAACATGAAATGTTTTAAGCATTCTTTGCAGAATCGCATAAATGCTCCCTTCACTTCTCATCAGAATTTATTCTTACCTTCAGGGAGCACATTTTAAGAAGGCCAAACCAACACCATCCCCACCCCCCCCAACATGGACAACCATCAGTGTGTAACCACATTCTTAAGGGTGTAAATTCAATCTCTATTATCTGAGAATGCTTGACACAATAATAAAATGCTCCTCTGACATTCACCCTCAAAATTTTAATTTCTCTTTCTAATAGCTTTTCACCCATTTCCAAATCTTAGGTCCGCAAATGAGACAAGAAAACATAAAACTGTCATTGTGATGCATTCGTTCCACACTGGGCCCCACAAATGATGCAGTCAGTCTGGTCCCTAGGTTTGTAGATATCAAATTTACCTACGATTTCCAAAAATGTTGTCCCCACCCAACCTGCGTATTTTTAAATTTGCTACTCCATACCCAGCAATTATTATTAATGTAACAGTCAGAGGAGCACCTTGGAAGTCTTGCTTCCTATTTTTCCTATTTCCCTATCGTCCAAATCAGAGCTGCCCAGGCTACATATGGACTGCTCTGTTGTGCTGCTTCTCAGGTCAAAAACTTCTAATAGAACCCATTGGATAGTTAGCCCCTCAACAGCAAATGCACTACAGCCCAGATCTCAATTCATCTCAACTGCTGGATAACACAAATCTGTTTTCTCATGGCTGCCCAATTCTGCCTACAACACGCAACCAAACAAGACCAATTCTCAGCAATCTTTTGTGGTGAGAAGAGTTGAAATACAAATTGGGGGAAGTCCTCATTTTCAAAGATTACCGGCTAAAGAAATACAGTGTAAGCAAACGTTTTGTGTTCCTGAAATGCCCTGTGTCTACAGGGATCAGGTAGAGAAAAGTTATTTCAAGTTCAAATATAACTCGACGATTGCCACATGGTACAGAGTCTTTCCACCCCTTCACTCCAAAAACCCAATCAGACAAGTGGCCGTAATCTGACTCCCAGTGCACTGGGAGCTGTGGGGCAGGCAATGAGAGCTGCACTCTGGCCAGGGAAGGCATGAGTGGCAGACCTGAAGCAAGGCAGTGGGGGTAAGTCCTTCTTTGCCTTAAGGGAACGAAGCTCAGGGCCAAAAGATGAAACTCTGACTCTTTTATTATAAATATATGTGCCTTCTCAGACAGAATCTAGAAGGAAATCGTAGGGCAGGTAGGCGATGCTTATAGATCTGGGTATTGGGCATGTTCATAAGAGAGGCATAGAGAAGGTAGAAGGGGGATAAAAGGATGCTTTGCTGCAAAAGCCTCCATATATTCAAGACCTGTGCATGCACAGGAAAATTACCCTATGGAGGTAAAATCTATCTGCAGTATTTTTCATCAGAAAAATTACTCACCCAGAGGCTCAGCTGTCCAGAAGTGGATCAGGCTGTGTGTTCAGCTAGAAAGTAATGTGTCCGGTTCAGTACAACCCGGGCACATCAACAAACCCCCTTTGTTCTGGGACGAAGGAAGCAAAACAAATGGTGTTGATCCATTTCCAGTGAGTGCGAACACATAAGGGAACATTGCTGATAATAACAGGAGCTATGACAGACTCCGCTGAGGGGAGCACTTGGGAGGTCAGGGGTATGTATGTGCTGCCTGGAAACTTTGGGGTTCGTGGCTAACTGAGGCTGTTCGGTCTGCGCTGGAAGGAGATCAGATTTTGTGGGCTTTCCAAAAAAAGCTAAAATCACTGTTAAGGAACCTATTTATCTATTCGGGTGTCGTCGTCGTTATTATTGTTTTCATTTCTCTGGCTGATGAAAATTTGAAGTTGAAAGAGCAACTGAGTTTCTTAAATCAGGTCTCTGGAGAGGCATGAGAGAATGGGCTGGGAGAGAGAATTCGGGGGGACTGGGGAAAGTGACGGAGAAGGGGTGTAGCAGGGAGGAGTCCTTCTGCCAGGACCCGCCTCTCCTGGTGATCCATGCCTCCACCTTCGCCTTCATAAGGGACCTGAGGCTTCCTGCCCACCAGCCTCCCTAGCTCCCTGCTTTGTGCTCATTTTTCCCACTTAATCCAGTCACAGACGACCAGCACCTGTGGCGGCACCTTGCCCTCCCCCCCCATTCCGGCTTCGGCCGAGGGCTGCTGGTGAGTTCAGAAGCCATCTTCCTAGCTTCTTTTTCAATTTGTAAGTTCTTGGAGTTTCTCCCCTTTGGGATATTTTTAATGTCTCTCCCAGAGCATACTCCCTGTCCTGTTCCAAGTGCTGTTTTGTCTCTTTATTTTCTCTTCCTCGAGGGAATATGATGTCATTGTCCTCCCAGCTGGGTTTTCTTGTAATTACATGATTCACTTAGAGGAGCTCACAGGCAGGGGACACCTGGGACAGGGCTGGCTGTCCCCCTTCTGGAGCCCTCACCCCCGCCTTGGGCAGAAAATGGGTTTCTCTTTCCAACTCTGAGGCAAAGCCCCATATCAAAGCAGAGGCTGACTTGAGATCCTAAAGGTCAAGGGAGAGTTCCCCTAACCCTTTTTTGGCACAGCATTCCCCTACTGTTCAACCAGAACCCAGGCTCCTGGGGACAATAAGGGGGGGGGGGGGAAATAATCCATCAAGGGGAAAGCTCTAATAACTCTAATGTGTTCAAATGCTTGACTTTCTTGCCTAACACTTTTCATTGTCCTCTGGTGATCAGAGTCTCTGCTAAATGTCCTCCACACTCCTTCGCTCTCACGACTCTAACAGGCAAAGGATAAGAGCAAATGCCTTGAATAATGGAGTAACCAGTGTCATTGACCCCCACATCGGGAATTCTAGCCATTTCTTGCCCAAATGAGCACTGGGCATTAATATCCTCAAACCCCATCCTTTCTCAGCTCCAAAGATCCTCAGACAGTATGAGGAAAACAGACTGGAGGAACAAAGTGTTCCCTCTCGGTGGCTGTCTTGCTGTACCGCACCCTCCTCCCCGCTCCCCACCCAGGTCCCCGCTGACACAAGATCCCCCAGAAGTGGCAAGCCCCCCGACTTTCAGGGCCAGGCAGAAGTAGGAGACGGCCGCCAAGAAGACGCTGGAGAACGGTCGCTGTCCACGGAGCCTTCTGCTCTGAGGACCACTGTCCCCCGCCCCGCGCCCTGCCCCGCGCCCCTGCCACCCCGCGGGGCTCCGCGTCCCCGCACTCGGCTGCCCCCTGGAGGGCGCCGGCGGGGTGCCCGGGGCTCCTACTCCCGCCTCCAGGATCACATTGAGAAGGTGTCTCTGAAGGGTAATGTCAGGGGTCGAGAGAGGGTCAGGCGCCAGGAGGGACTGTCCCCTCGCAGTGCAGAAGCACCGCGGAGCCAGGATGCAGCTTTCCCAGGCGCGGCCGCGGGGACGCCGGGGACGAGGGCGGGGCGCGCGCCTGGAGGCTGCTGTTTGTCCACCTGGCCGCTGCCCCGGGGCCTGGCACCGGCCCGGGGGTGGCCGCTCCCCAGGGGCCCGGGGCCCGCGGCCGACGCGTCCTAGTGCCGAGCGTCCAGGCCCGCAGGGGAGACGGAGGGAACGTCCCTGCCCCCGCTCAGGCCCCGCCGGTTCCCACCGCCCCTGCCAGCTCCCCGCCCCCTAACGACTTCACCTTCTGGAAAGACAGACTTCGGCATTCCGGGCCTCCTCGCTGGCCTCTCCTCTAAATCCGCAGTCTCTGCTGGGGCAGAGGAGAATCACGCTCCACAAATCCACTTTCAGAATGCCATTTTGAGCAATAAAGTGCAAAACTGCAATTGACCTCCCCCCCCCCCTTTTTTTTGAATCGCTTTACGTTCAAAATATAAACAGCATGTTAAAAGTACACTGAAACTCAAAACCTTGCTCTGAGGCAATTAGCTCTTGCTGGGAGGTAAATACATTTCATTCTTAATTCTTTAAGAAACTTGATTTAGACATTTTCCTTTTTAGGGGCAAATCAGGGAAACTGGCTGAGCTTCGAATGTTAGATAAAAGGAGGCTAGAATAACAGGGGACAATTAATTCGTTAATTAAGAAGGTTTTCTGGAAGCATTCTTTCCTGGTATCAAATAACCTTTGAGGGGGCCCTTCCCCACAGAAGGGCAAGACTACAGGCCCCTAGTCTTCACCCAAATTCACGAACCTTGGTTTGATAGCTTCTGATATCAATCAACTTGTTTTCTTTTCAGTAAGTGTGGACCTTTGTGTAGAAGAGAGAGCATCATGGTGGCCTTCAAAGGGGTCTGGACTCAAGCTTTCTGGAAGGCAGTCACAGCGGAATTTCTGGCCATGCTTATCTTTGTTCTCCTCAGCCTGGGATCCACCATCAACTGGGGTGGAACGGAAAAGCCCTTACCTGTCGACATGGTTCTCATCTCCCTTTGCTTTGGGCTCAGCATTGCAACTATGGTACAGTGCTTTGGCCACATCAGCGGTGGCCACATCAACCCTGCTGTGACAGTGGCCATGGTGTGCACCAGGAAGATTAGCATCGCCAAGTCTGTCTTCTACGTCGCCGCACAGTGCCTGGGCGCCATCATTGGAGCTGGGATTCTCTACCTCGTCACACCTCCCAGTGTCGTGGGGGGCTTGGGGGTGACCACGGTAGCATCTTTAGCTCTCATTTTCAAACTAGGATTCCAAGCTTCTTGCAGACTCTGCTAAATGCCACCCCGGTGGCCTGAGAGACTTTTCTAAAATTGCAAATTTATTCCCAGGGAATTTCTGACGATTCTTGACAGGGGGGAACTGATCCCGGCAACATTGAGCATATCCATATATTATCATCGTTTGCTATATTCTCTCTCACTCCCATCCCCATGACTATACTAGACTATATATTTAGCTTAAGGAATTTTTATTACAGCCATTGGTTGGCTCACTAAATTTTGTTTCTTGTCATGTTCGTGAGACTTAAAATGATCTACATCAAGGACCACACTTAAAAAAATAAATTGGCATTTGATCCTAGTTTTGTTCTTAACTGATTAGGAGTATCAGTTGTTAGCTCAGCACCAGATTGATTTAAAAACCACACACAGTTTAAATTTTAATTGAAATATATATTAATTAATTTAAACCTAATTAATGGATTTAATCATTGCCTTATAAAATTACAAGACTCTCAAGAAACTCCTTTATAAGTTAAGTGCAGCAGTGGCACATTTCGCTTCCTTTGTAGAAAAGGACATTCAGCACAAATTCCCGCTTGGTCATTGTAAGAGTAATTAATTATCTGTGATGGCCCAAAATGAGTGGAAATTTATTCCTTTTTTTTTTTTTTTTTTTTTTGGATGCAGCCGGTGGGGAGTGGGGGGGTGGGTGTCTCACTCGTGGGGTAGAATAGATGACTCAAATTAACCATTGCTTTTTCCAGTGATGAAATATGCCTTTCACAATAATATGTTCTCATAGAAAATGTAATCATGCTTCAATTCAGATAGAGCATTTTTCTCTTTCTAGGTTCATGGAAGTCTTTCTGCTGGTCACGGTCTCCTGGTGGAGTTGATAATCACATTTCAGCTGGTGTTTACTATTTTTGCCAGCTGTGATTCCAGACGGACTGATGTCACTGGTTCAGTAGCTTTAGCAATTGGATTTTCTGTGGCAATTGGACATTTATTTGCAGTAAGTTTCCAAGTCCATTTAAATAATTGATTCATTTCATTTATCATCACCCTAGAGCTGGCCTAAAGATATTGTGTTTTACAGCTGTAGTTCTTTAGTATCCAGCCACGTCTGTCCACGTTAGGTGATGATTTTGCTAACTTTATGATGAGAAGGTTGATATGGCTGCTAACGTCTTGACAGTTCCTCTAACTGATATGGCAAATGGTAGCAAATTGCAATGAATGCTTCCTGTTACTAGCCCTGTTTCAGCAATGTCTGAAGTTGTTGTTTTTTATTGTTGTTTTCCCTATAGATCAATTACACTGGTGCCAGCATGAACCCTGCCCGATCCTTTGGACCTGCGGTTATCATGGGAAATTGGGAAAACCACTGGGTAACCATCATGTCGATAGTACCTGTCCTCCTGCAGTTAACAATTGCCCATGTAGCTCTTTTTTTTCCTTTGCCCACTAGTTTTCTTACTTCCTCTCAACCTTGACCCCCCCCCCTCCACTTTATTACATCTTTCATAAAGACCAGGGAGAGACGAGCACATATCTACGGTAGAACATCTCACCTTATATCTGTCCTGGGTCTTCAGTAATAGCCTTTCTTTTTTTATATAAGCACTGCTCTGGGCACCGTATCTGATAGACTGAAGCAGAATACATTGTGCATGGAGGCTGCCAATGTGGAACAAGTGAAAATCAGGATAGTGTGGTGAATATAGTGTTTAAGTAATTGAATGTAAAGCCTTCCTGGCAATGACAAAATATATACCTACCAAGAAATAAAAAAAAAAAAAAAAAGAAGAAGAAGAAGAGGAAAGAAATGCTTAAATGCAATGCCCAGAGCAAAAATATTTATCGTTTTTGTTTACAAAAGCATGGACCCAATTAATAGTATGTGAGTTGGGAGCACTTGAACTACAGATGGAGAGGACTAGATGTTGCAAATGTTTATGCTATTATCACCATAACCGTACCTGGACACACAAATGACTTTAGGAGAGGCACACTTTCCAGTCTCACTGGCTAACCTACTTAATAATGCGGTGGCAGCGCTTCCAGAGAGCAGTGATATCCAATTTTTAAATATCACAATCAATTTTATTTCAATTGTTTCTTACAACACAGGCATTTAAATCCCTTAAATGAATAATGCAGCAGTTTTAAGGCCACTCACATGCCAACTTCTAATAACCAATACAAATATGAGATATGGGACTTACGTCTGCCAGCCTCAAATAAGGTTAACTCCCGTTGTCACTTATATGTTGTGAATGCTATTTCGCAACTTTTGGTTTTAATTCATGACCGTAACAACATGTCACTGGTGTTTGGATCTCATTCAAACAGCGGTTATTGACCCAGTTACATCCACTCAACCGTAGTGCACGTTGCCAATAAGAGGATATGGCACCATTACTAGGGGCACTGACAGAAAAAGGTACTGAGTCTTTAAAAGTAATTTCAGGGGCGACTGGGTGGCTCAGTCGGTTAAGCGGCCGACTTTGGCTCAGGTCACGATCTCGCGGTCCGTGAGTTCGAGCCCCGCGTCAGGCTTTGTGCTGATAGTTCAGAGCCTGGAGCCTGTTTCAGATTCTGTGTCTCCTTCTCTCTGACCCTCCCCTGTTCATGCTCTGTCTCTCTCTGTCTCAAAAATAAATAAACGTTAAAAAAAAAATTTAAAGAAAAAAAAGTAATTTCAATCGTGAAAGAACGAGCGTCAGAGTTCAAAGCAAGATTTTGCACCCAGCTATACAATGAATGTCAGTAATACCATCCATGAGATTGGTCATTTTGCCACTGATGTTTCCATTTATGTCTCAAAATGTTTGCCACGTTGACATGAGTGGAACATTTTAATGGACAGCATATAGTTAATTATGGTAGAAGTACAATTGGAAGTTCAACTTCTTACATTCAAACATTTTTGTAATTAAAATTTAGAAAAATAGCAACTTTTAATTTTATGGATGAGGACTTTAAAATGGGGGTGAAAATGTATGTTTTTAATAATTACCTACTGGTTGTGGTAAGCTAGCTAAAATTCAAATAGTGGGAAACTTTTTACCTTGTTGACTGAATTAAAGGTTTCCCCTTATTGCAGACCTATGTTATAACAAACTTAATCCTACTGAACATGAATGTCCATTCTGTAGCAATAATTGTGTGAATTTTAGAACTAATTTACAGCATATTTGCAGATTGATTGATTGATTGGTTGATAGACTAGAATAACATCAAAATATTAATGGTGAATTTTCTAGCTAGTGTAATGACATTGTTTTAGTTTTCATCTTGATACTTTACATAACATTTATATTTGTAGCAATAAAAATTATTTACCTTTATACATTTTGAGAGTCATTTTAAAGTACATTTTGACTTTGTTTTGGAATAGCAACTTGAAACTGAGATTTGCTCTTTTTGGAGAGCGTGTGGCCAGATGTATTCTTCATAGGTGTTTGGGGAATGCATCATAATTATTTAGCAGACCCTTGTTTCCCTTGTGAGAGTTGTAGCATGTGGAATAGACCATATGTAATGAGCTCTTACCAAAGGAACAGAGAGCAAAGACATTTAGAGGAGGGCTCTCATTTCTCCCTTGAAAGGGCAACTCTTACATGGTTTCTTTCTGTTCAAGATAGGAGCTTGGTGCTCACAACCACTCTACCAGTATTTTCCACGTTAAGTATATGTGCTCATCTCCAGCTTAAATTTTGAATTGTCTTTAGATTTTGCAATGAGGATGCTAAGTGGAATTAACTTCCAGAAAGTGTCTTAAGCCAGAAAAGCATCTCTCCTATTTTTTTCAAATGAGATAAGTGCGGTATCATGGAAAACAGTGCAATAGTTCCAAAGAGAGGTTTGAAATCACAAAGACCTCAAATCCCAGTTCAAGCACTTGTTAAGCATGAACTCCTAAGCAAGCTTCTTATCCGCTCAGGGTGTCAGTTTTCTTACTCATAAAAGAGGGATAATAATAATATCTACCTCAAAGGTTGCTGTTTGAATTATGTGAGTTAATACAAGAAAAGTGCTAAGTACAACCGGCTCAATAAACAAGGTTTCTGTTGCCTAATTGAATCTGTTGAATGAGTGTCAAATATTCTGCAGCATATACGTGCTCTAAGGCAAATGTTGAAGTTTACTGAAACTCAAAACTGAGTTTTTTCTAGATACAATAACAATACGATAAAAAGCTTCCATGTTGGATGAAAAATCCTATGGAATTGCTAAGCCTCAACTAACCACCATCCATAAACTCAGTACTGGTTTCTTTGTGTATTTATTTATTTATTTATTTATTTATTTATTTTTGAAAGAAAGAGAGCTCATGAGCAGGGGAGGGGCAGAGAGAGAGAGGGAAAGAGAGAATCCCAAGTAGGTTCACTGCAGTCAGCATGGAACCCGACACAGGACTCAATCCCACAGACCATGAGATCATGACCTGAGCCAAAATCAAGAGTCAGACGCTGAACCAACTGAGCCACCCAGATGCCCCAAAGAGACAAGGTGGGATTTTTTGCACCAAGTGACCATGGTAAGAACCATGAGGATGAAAGAGCTCTGCAAGAAGAGTAATGAACAAACCATGAGGTTTTCAATTAAATCAAATCACCAGATTTTAGGGAGGAAAAGCATGTAAAAAACAGAGGGTGCCTCGGTGGTCCGTTGGTTAAGCCTCTGACTTTGGCTCGAGTCATGATCTCAAAGCTTGTGAGTTCAAGCCCTGCGTCAGGCTCTGTGCTGACAGCTTGGAGTCGGGAGCCTGCTTCCTATTCTGTGTGTGTCTCTCTCTCTGCCCCTCCCCCACTTGCACCCTATCTCTCTCTCAAAAATGGATAAACATTAAAAAAAATTTTTTAAAGAAAGAAAAGCATGTAACAAACAGAAAATGACTTATCTCCAGCCTGTTCACATACAACTTTGAACTGCCTAGGAAGCATGGAATAAAGCCGGTTGCTATGAAATTAAAACCACCAAATACTTTACAAGTATTGTTTGAATTTAATTTTTACAGTCCATGAGGTACGTATTATTACAATTCCCACTTTGCAGATGAGGAAATTAAGGTTTAAGAAGTCAAGTAATTGACACAAAAACTGACCAAATTACTAAGCGGTGGAGCTGGGATTCCATTTATCATGCTCCACTGAACAACTAAAGCTCAACTGATAAAAGCTGTATATTGGTCACAATTATGCAGAAAGCCAATGTATGATGGCAATATTAAGAAAATAAGATAACTCTCTAGAAATTTTTTTCTATTTTACTTGAAGAATTCTTTGCATCTACTTAGTGTGCAGTACCACCAAAGAGGAGCTATCTTTTCTTAATATGTTTTTTAATGTTTCTTTATTTCTTTCGAGAGACAGCGCATGCACATGCATGTGGGCAAGGGGGAGGGGCAGAGGGATGGAGAAGGAGAATCCCAAGCAGGCTCCGTGCTGTGAGCACAGAGCCCGATGTCTGAGCCAAGACCAAGAGTCAGAGGCTTAACTGACTGAGCCACCCAGACGCCCCTAAAGAAGAGCTATCTTGACTTTAAGGACTCTCAGAAAATGGAAAGAAAGTAATTAGTGAAAGCAAGAAAAGAGAAAACAGTCTCCTCGTCTTCTGTTCAAATGTTATTTAGCAGTTTATGGATCTCTGGTGTGCATTTGATGTATTCTCTTACAGTGTTTCCAATTCTGCTTTCTTCCACACGACACATTTGTTTTCTTAATGTAAACCAGCTAAGCTCTCTATTCACGAGTCGTTCAAAGGAATAGTTTTACTCCACACTCATTCTATAATGCTTCCATCTTTTCCTCCAGATATATTGGGTTGGACCAATAATAGGAGCTGTCCTCGCCGGTGGCCTTTACGAGTATATCTTCTGTCCAGATGTTGAACTCAAACGTCGTTTTAAAGAAGCCTTCAGCAAAGCTGCCCAGCAAACAAAAGGGAGTTACATGGAAGTGGAGGACAACAGGAGTCAGGTAGAGACTGATGACCTGATCCTAAAACCTGGAGTGGTGCACGTGATTGACATTGACCGGGGAGAGGAGAAGAAGGGGAAAGACCCGTCCGGAGAGGTGTTGTCTTCAGTATGACTAGAAGATGGCACTGAAAGCAGACAAGAACACTTAGAACTGTCCTCAGATTTCCTTCCACCCATTAAGGAAACAGATTTGTTATAAATTAGACATGCGCAGGGTCATTGGTTCTTGCCTCATTATTCAGTCTAGACAAGAAATGTTTCACTATTCTACCAAGGACGAATGGAAGAAACCTATTGTGAATTCCAAATCTAAAAACAGAGGTCTTTTTAAAGTGTCCCCAGAGCAAATAGGCATCTAGTTTATCTTATTGCCATTCATTAATTATCAGTTTAAAATGAGTATCAAGATTTGGTTAAGTCTTGCCCGACAGAACTTATAGACATACCTATCAGCTTATTCCTCCTCTACCATGAAACCGGTATTTGTCAATCCTCGTTTGAGTGTTTTTTCCAGTAAGCCAAAACAATGTGCCACAGAATCGTGCACATTCAACAGAGGAAATATAACAAGCTCTTTTGTGGGCAGTCCCCTCTAAAAAACTACCTCGGCAAAAGAATATTAACAAGGGTCATTGCTAATGAATTATTTCCATTTATATTTCAAATACCCAGCTTTCAACCTGAACTCTAATTCATAATATTCCTTCCTCTTCTTCAGTGCCCAGGGTAATGTGGAAAGCCCAGAAATTTGAAGAATGTTCGGAAACCCTTTATATTTTTTAGTTCTATCTGATAAAATATCCAAATCGTAAGAAATACCTATTAAGATTCAGGACAAACAGACTCATAAGATCTTATGGGAGTGGAGGAAAAATTACCATTATAAAAAAATCATAAGGAAAGAGGCAATCCATATTCTGGAATCAAAGAGTTGATCTGTTTTCAGTGCACATCCTCAAATACACCACATGAGGTTAACGATCTATGCTTTTAACTACTTAACCATTTTGCTTATATTTTTTAATTTATTGGCAAAACGGGGGGTTTTGTTTGTGACTTTGGTTATCTATATTTAAACATTAGCTGAGATTTCTTTTTGATAACAAGAACATAACTAGCTGAATCCTGACTTTTTGTGATTAAGCTCTGCTCACTCTGAAAGATAAAAACTGGCTGTCCCTGTCCCCGTTTCTGCACTCTGTCACTTCTCATGAGATTTGGTGATAATCTTCACCGTGCCTGTGATGATATTTTAATGAATTAAAATGCACGAGAGACAAGGAAGGCCATGGTTGCAGACTAAAGGGAGAAGGCATCAGAACACTCTGCATTCAAAGCTGACTAGATGACCAATCGTTTATTTGTAGAGATATTGTACGTCGTAATGAAATACATCTTTAAGGTATTTTCATTACCGACTCATTTGTCAGAATACTTTGCTCTTCCTGTACTGCTGTGCCTTAAGTTGGGAGAATGGTCTCTGGAAACCCCAGTCTCTATCATCTTAACCTAAACTTTATCTTAGACAAAGAGCTGCAAATGTCAATTTCACTGAACAAAAGCTAGTAGTGGAACAAACACCCATCACTGCAAAGAATGGCTTAAAATAAGCTGATAATCAAGGACTTTCTTCTCCCACGCGTAGTTCCAACTGTGTGCCACTTTTTAGTGTTAATGGCAGTTGTGTGTCTGTGGCAGTGAGATAATGGACCACTGTTAAACCTGATTCTCTTCGGTGCTAGGAAAGTGATGCGCAAGGTTCCCAAGGAGCCATCACTCCAGTGCAGTGCTTGGGAGTGCCATTGGTGGTTTGTTTTGTTTTGTTTTGTTTTGTTTTGTTTTGTTTTGTTTTATGGCAGATTCCTAAATCCCAGGTGCCTTTCTCAGATGTGTGGCCAACCACACCCTCCACCAGTGACGCCCATCCTTTCCTGTTTGGAGCTGCTTCTATAGAAGTAGGGTGAGATTCTAAGGATGGCTTGTGACTTTTCTGTTCAAATGTTTGCACAAAATACCACTAAAGGCTTAAAATAGGGGCGAGGGTGGGGGGTTGGTGTTCAGCTCAAAAGATAATTCTATCAACCAGCAGCAAGCATATTAGCTCAAAAGGAAGCGACGTTAGCAAGGGAAAGTTAAACAGATTTTTTTGAATACGCTTACAATTTACTGGCTTACAATCATTTTTATTCAGCCATATGGTTTACTTCTTATGCACTCACTTTTATACTCACTTCCATTTAGAGTATTTAATAGGTTAGTGCTGTAATAAAAAAAAAAAGGCATGAATGATGTTTTTGTAGTTCGTTTTCCATAGAGTGCCTGGCACTTAGTAGGTATGTGTTAGTTAATAAAAATACATGAATTTCATTTAGGATTTAAGAATGTAAATAATTTTCTTTTAACCTTGATTTTGCTCAGTATTTAATAAAAGCTTGATTTCAAGGACTACTAAGGGAAGGCAGTATAAATGCAAAACCCATAAAATATATTTTTGCATTCTACTATTTTAGAGGCGTGAAGTGAATAAAAGCTTTAGCACTTTTTTTCCCCTGCATATGAGACAACATATTTTGTATTTCACTCAAGGCTTTGCCACTAAAAAGTAATGAAATTGTACCTTTCTAATGACATCTATGCAGCAGGGGTCTATTGCCTTGTGGATGGCACCAAATTATCCAAGTGTATTAGGAGACGAGGGCTTTTTCCTTTAATCCCTTCTTATTAATGAAGTGCATCGTGCTGCTCCCAGGAGAGTGCTGCTGACAGATATACAGAAAAGAGATCAGAGAGAAAAAACTGGAAGGACATAAATGAATTATACCAAGCCAGGAAGCAATGCCAACCGCCTCTTCCCTATGGAAAAATACAACACGCGCCCCAAATTGTAAGATGGTCCCTACACTGAAAAGATACATAGTTTGTCAAAAGGTGTACAAAAAGATAAAGAGTCATTTTTACGCTCGGGGGGGGGGGGCTTTCTTAAATATTTGGGGCCCAGAACTGGAATGTATTTTTTCACTGTTGAACTGGACATTGTCTTCAAAGAGTCCTAAACTTTTACACTGGAAGGAAGTATTTTCTGGTACCTAACTCATTGCCTAAATGTAAGATCCCTACACTTTGTTTCTACTATTTGATGGTTTCCATAAATTCTTACACTTTCTGACTCTTGTCCTTATGCAGTTGATAGGTACTAGCTACAGTTGCCACTCAGTCTAGAAAATTTTACAAGGAGATTAGAAATATTTGAATAACATATATGATAGCATTAAACTACCTGATTAATTATTAGAAGTCTGATACCAAATAGCACATAATATTCTTCTTAGGCCAAGAAACCAGGCAACTTACTTACCGGTTTAAATTCAATAATGAGCAGGGGCATCTGGGTGGCTCAGTGGGTAAGGCATCTGACTTCAGCTCAGGTCATGATCTCACGGTAGTGGGTTTAAGCCCTGCATCGGGCACTGTGCTGATAGCTCAGACCCGGAGCCTGCTTCAGATTCTGTGTCCCTCTATCTCTGCCCCTCCCCTGCTCATGCTCTGCTCTCTCTCTCTCTCTAAAAAATAAACATTTCAAAAAATGTAATAAATAAATAAATAAATAAATAAATAAAATCTATAATGAACAGGAAAATTCCAAAACAGAGTAGCAAATTCATATGCTAAAATTGATCCTGGCGAGGCCCTTTGTTGCAGGATGTTGACACTATCCCCACATGTTGTCAGCATTCCACAGAGCCATTGCCTTTGTGACAACTGAAGATAACAGTAGGAGGTCAAGAGATACCCTTAAAAGACAATATAAGGCCAATATGACTTCTCATTATAAGCACTATAGATTGTACAAATTCAGAATATCTTATAATTATCTTATATCTAATATATATCTTATATTATTCTGTCTTTCCTAATATGTTTATGGCAACAACATTATTAGGAAGACGTGACTACTATCTGGAAAGTATAATGAACAAAACTCACTTTCTTTACCACAAATTTTGTGTGCGTGCATTGGTATTATACTACTTTATAGATCACCCCAAAATAACAGTAACTTTTGAATTCATAGTTCTCTGAAATACATAGAAGGCATCTAATTCAGGGCTGAAAAACTGTGGCCACTCACTTTTGCAAATGCCCGTACCCTATGAAAGTAGTTACAGTGTTACCCAGGCATGTTAAAATCCAAAAGCTAAAAAATACACCTAATTTATATAACCTATCAGAATACATTTTTAGATTCTCTTCAGGATTAATTAAATCAACATGCAATTTGTGAAGACATAATTGTTTATCACTTTTATGACCCGAATCATGATTGTAATTCATGATAAACTGCTGAGAATAAACTGAACATATGGTCATATTCACAATTATTTATTAACTGAAATGTTATTCCAACGTCAGAGCTAATGTTGAGATTTAAACTGTAATGTCTAATGTTTGGAATAATCTAGTAAGCATTAGCATTGTGGCTGATTTCCATGAACTATGTTGTATCTCATACTACTAAGTTTGTGCAAATAAACTTTTAATGTTTAAAAGGTAAGCATTGCATTTGATAATGTTTGAAATTTTTTTTTCAAGTTTTTCCAAGTTATATCTTAAGAGCGTCCTTTAGATATTTGAGTGTAGTCAACACCAAATGAAAGAGTGGCGAAATCTGTATAATAATATGCACTTTTTTAAAGCGTGCAGAGGATACCTTGTGGTAGGTCCTGGTGCACACAGTAAAAATTATGCTTTAGCGGGCTTACTTCTAAATGTTCACATCTAGGCAAAATAGGCCATTGACTATCAACTGTCATTACAGTGAGTCTAGAAGTGAAGACTTTAACAACTGTGACTCAGATGAGGCTGGTATTGCCAAATAGATGATCCATCCTCAAGGCATTTGCTAGATTGTGCCCACCCAGATGGATAATGTAGGCACAGTGAGTACTGTAGGCACAATGAGTAGTCCCTTGGGCTCTTCGTTTGAGAGGCTCCTCCATTTTGAGAGGTTAGAGACCCTCAGGGAAGGATTGAGGACAATCATTTATGTAGTGTGCAACCCATCAGATGAGTAGCGAGCGATGTCTTAGGAGCCAGGTGGATATGTACCTCTCTTACAGCATTTGCCCATGTTCGTCAATAGAGCAATAGCAATATTCCACATTGTAGGAAAACAGTTGGTATAGGTATCTGTCTGCCCTACTAGGTACTGAACTTCTCAAGGGCTAAGATGGTATTTTATTTATTCTGTATCCCTCACCCTCAGCATTGATCACCAGGCTTGACATTTGGCTCAATATATGCCGGCTGCATGAATGAATAAAGAACTTAAGGAATATCTTACAATCACTAGGAAATACTACAAAGCACTATTCCTCAATCCAGTTGGTTTTTCCTGTTGTGTAGATGTGTGCTAAATATTTGAATTCTTATAGTTTCAGTGAGGAGGCTGAAATTGGCTCAAACGCTAAAGAAAAATAAAAGAAAAATACACAGAAAGAATAAAACACTAATTGGATTTTTAAAATTTATACCTACTGTGTAGGCAACAAGACATGTTTTCATTGCTATATTTATACAATGGCCAGATGTTAGATGAAATTTAGCTCAATGAGTATTTCAGCAAGAAAAGTCTTTTAACAAGCATGGGAGGCTAGAGATATAAATGTCAGCCTGATTTTAGATAATTATCCTGCTTGGAAAATGTCCAAAACAATGTGTCACCTGAATAATTCTAACATTTTTTTCTTTTTTCTATGTCGTCACTCCTCAGGTTTAAGGAGACATTGAGAACACGAGAAAGCTGAGTTGAGTTCTTCTACATGCACATATTCAGAAATCTCTGAGAAACCATGGCACTGATTTTTGAAAGCTTTATGCATAGCAGAGTGATAGCACATGGTTACAGCTCAGTAAATGCATAGTGAATGGATGGATGGATGGATGGATGGATGAGTGGATGCAAGAAACACTCCAATCTGGAGGCATTAAGTTAATCTGTGAACATATGGCAATCATAGCCTGTATTCCTTCTTCCCTTATGAAAGTCCTGGCCATGGGTCAGATAGGTAGAGGAGAAATGCAGGCATTAGAATAATTATCAATTATGAGTATGTATATGGGGCTTTATAATTTATAAATATTACTCTCAATCATTTATGCTTCAAGGCTTATTGTGGGGTAAGCATTACTATCATTTTCATTTCCAAAGATGAAAAAAAACAAGTGTTAATGAGATAAAGTAAATGATCCAAGATGATACCCAAGAGTAAAGCAAAAACTGGAACTCACATCCCAATTAATCTCATTTCCCTAAATCACACAACGTTCTCCCATTTCTCCCATTCATCTATCAGTCTAATTTCCCATCAGCCATGCTTTCTTAGGTGGCAAGAAATATATTAAATCCATGCAAGAGAAAATTCTTTTTTTTTTTAATTTTTTTTTCAACGTTTATTTATTTTTGGGACAGAGAGAGACAGAGCATGAACGGGGGAGGGGCAGAGAGAGAGGGAGACACAGAATCAGAAACAGGCTCCAGGCTCTGAGCCATCAGCCCAGAGCCTGACGCGGGGCTCGAACTCACGGACCGCGAGATCGTGACCTGGCTGAAGTCGGACGTTTAACCGACTGCGCCACCCAGGCGCCCCAAGAGAAAATTCTTATATACAACACCAATAAAGGGCAATATTTTCAGTTCCACAGACCTGGAGTATCACAGATCTTAGAAAAGTTCTCAAATAAGAAAACAACGTTGGAGCACCTGGCTGGCTTAGTCGGTAGAGCATATGACTCTTGATCTCTGGGTTGTAAAAAGAATAAAGAAAAAGTCTACCACAGATTTACTTTAGGATACTTTGGATAAGTTCAGACATTTTTTATTGATATTTTTCCTTTTGAAAATAATATAAAGATCACTATTTGAGATTTTGTAATCTGGTCCAGGAAGGAGAATTGGGGATTAATTGTGAAGTTACTGATAATGTCTTCCACATTTCAATAATAATAACTGTAATAGCTTTCAATTATTGAACACTTATTGTGCACAAGACATACACTTGACACTTGAGTAGTCATTCCTCATAGAAACCTTATCAGGTAGGTATTGCTATCATCCCCATTTTACAGGTGAGGAAACTGAAGTCTAAGGAAGGTAACTTGTTCAAAGTCAAATAGGTACTAAGTGGTAAAAGTAGGATTTGAACCCAGTCTGTCTAGACTACTCTTAGCCACTGCCCTGCGTTGTGTCTTACCTGTGGTACTGGAGGCGTCCAATTGTTCTAACATTCATATTTGCTTTTTTCAAGCCTTTGACTTTTCAAGTCCAGTAGAGATTGCAGTGTGTTTAAACTTCTCAGTTGTTCCCGACTTCACCTCACATTATCATTTTGACCACCTTTGAAGCAAGATTTAAATATTCAAGAACAAATACCACAAAGATAAGTCAGCTACACTTACAAAGTATTTTCAAAAGGGACTTTGAATGGCCAAGACAACTCTTTTCTTTACTGAACAGGAGTACGACAGACACCTCTTACACAATATACCTTCCACGTTTCAGCTTAAGTTTCCTGGTTATTCAAATAAAATAAAATTGCAATAAGAGAATCAACAAAATGGTGTTTGGAAATAATCTGAGCTTACCCTAGATCAGCCTATAAAGTGTACAGACTGTATTTTTTTTAACAAGATAAAATAAGGGTTATTTTTGAGTGGTTAAGTTATAACATTGTTACAATGGCACCGGCTTTGGGAAATAATTGAATGGAATGACCAGTGCTAGTACCTTTACCCTTTCCTGCAATGGTTAAGAGGAGAAAGATTTTCCTTTACAAAACAGAATGGAACACACCTAGTACCTGCGGGTTTGCAAACCATAGGGTTGTAGAGTAAGTCCCCAAATATTTTGACTCAGACTCTCAGAAGTCAACAATCTTTTAAACAGTCTTTTAAATACTATATAGAGATGTATAACCAAGGACTGTTGGAAACCATTTAATTCAATTTGGGGCTCCCAGAGGGGAAAGAGGAAAAACCAGGGAAGAGCGAGGGCAGGGCAGGAATCCCAGGGTAACAGAGCCCAGTTAGTGGACAGGGGGCTCCTAGCACTCCTGCCCCCACCCAGCGCAGGAGTAGGTAGCACAGCAGTTGCCCCTTTGCAGAGAAAAGTCCCTGTGCTAAGGCAGCACACTCTTGTCAACCTATATTAAATTAGTGCCCCAAACAGAACTGGACTGTGCTTTGTCATCAACAGACATGAGCTCCCACCTCAATTTGAATCGTCAAATGTCAGGCTAAAGAGAAACAGACTCATTTCTCTCAAAAAATCTAGACTCTACAGTGAACTTCTTTGTAAAAGAAGACTTATGAGTCCAAATCTCAGCACATGGCTCCTGGAAATGAATTGCCATATTAAGCTACTCCAGGATTTCAATGTCAAAACTTATCACAAAGGATGTAAGCCTCACCTTGTTGTTTCAAAAGCCAATCTCATGGAAACAGTCACAGAAGCACTAAAGAATGAGAGCGGCTGAGGTTTCTCTGGTGACCCGCAGTGAGAAGGAGTTGAGAAAAACTGATACAGATTATTCAGCCCTGTGGTGTTGGTACATTGTGGTTAAATCATTCATATTCTTTGAACTCTAATAAAAAATTCTCATCAAACAATGATGACATTTTCATCTCATCAAAGTTTAATCATAAGAGTATTGTAATTCAGATTTTCTTCACCTCGGTTCAAATTGAAAGTAATTGTCAGACGTCATTTTAATTCTAACCATTACATCCGTCCTTACATGCTCTCCCTCACATTATCATGGCCCATTTTGTTCTCTAAGAGGCATGTCATTTTTTTCTATTATTCAAGCAGTTTTAAAAGAACTTTGTCACCTACTTACAAATAGTACACTTAGGGCTCATTTTCAAAAGCATTTGAGATAACAAATGAACATGAATGGAAAATGTTTCCTTGAAACACTGAGAGACACGAGGGGTAATAAATTCTGACTATGGAATTGTTTGATGTTGGAAAAACACTTAATTGCCTGAATTCTTGAGTGTTTAAAAAAAAATGTCCTTAGCAACCCTCAGAACAACGGGCTTAAAATGCACAAAAGCAGAGAGGTAAACACAAGCTTGCTTAATTTTCTTCCACTGACACTTTGGAAAAATAACTCTGCTTTACCCCAGTTGAGACAAAGAGGTGGCTCCTTCCTGGAGGTGGTAAGAGAGCCCTCATCACTGTTTCCAAAGACATATGGAAATCTAGCAACAAAACCCTAGAGGCCTCTAAGATTTGGGATAATATGTGTGCTGTATTTTCTGTGTTTCCCACAAGAAACATGTCTGACTACCAGAATCAGAAAGAAAAAAAATAAACGCTATATTTATAAAGTCCTAAGAGATCTGACTGAAATGTATGGGTCAGAGGCAGACACAGAAGATACAATATGGAGCCTTTTGGAATCATTCTCACATCTGTGTCTATGTCAGAGAGCAGAAAGCTCCAATCAAAACAAAGATTCTACCCTCAAATTCTTATGGGGTGAGTGGGTAAGTAACGCAATGGAGTCAAGATGTATTTGGGGAGACTGGGACAAATTGAGGCAAACCCTGCTCAGTAGATTTTTGTCACCTCAGAACTTGGGTCCAATATGTGCTGATCTTCTAATATTTCAGACAAACTTAAAATTTTTAATGGTATATGAAGTCTCCCAATTCTTAAATGTTGGCTGAGGTGTATTTTTTTTAACTGTAGACACAAAGAAAATAAGTCTGAGATTAGACCAGGCTCAAGCATCACCAATTTGAGACCCTTACTGTAAGGCTTCTTGGACATCTTTATTTATGTTCATCAAATGCCCCAAACTGAACATGTCCCAAACTGAACTAATTGTCCAATTCTCCCAGCCTGTTTCTCCTCTTGTGTGTCCAAACTGCAGAATGTCTAGGCCAGAACCTGGCTATCAACAGCATGTAGTTCCCCTTCCCATTTGATCATTTGCCAAATCGAAGATCTCCTCAATCCTTCTTGCCTCCATTCCTACCACCTCTACCTTGGTTCAGGCCAATGCAATAGTCATCATTGCATTACATTCCAAACCCAGTGGTTCTCAACCAAAGGTAACTTTGTCCCCCAGATGATAATTGGAAGAGTCTGCAGACATTTTGGTTGTTACAACTGGAGGTACTTCGGCATCCAGTGGGAAGATGTCATGGATACTTCAAAACTTCAAAACATCACACGAGGGGCGTCTGGGTGGCGCAGTCGTTTAAGCGTCCGACTTCAGCCAGGTCACGATCTCGCGGTCCGTGAGTTTGAGCCCCGTGTCAGGCTCTGGGCTGATGGCTCAGAGCCTGGAGCCTGTTTCCGATTCTGTGTCTCCCTCTCTCTCTGCCCCTCCCCCGTTCATGCTCTGTCTCTCTCTGTCCCAAAATAAATAAACGTTGAAAAAAAAATCAAAAAAAAAAAAATCACACGATGCAAAGGACAGTCTTCTACTCCCAACAAAGAATTATCTGGCTTAATATGTTAATAGTACTGAGGCCGATAAATCCTGCAACTGGTGTACCTGCCTCCAGTCTTGCTTCCCTCCAAGCAAGAGGAATAATCCTCTCTTAAAAATGAAATCAGGGGCTCCTGGGTAGTTCAGTCAGTGGAGAAACCAACTCTTGATTTCAGCTCAGGTCGTGATCCCAGAGTCGTAGGAGCGAGCCCTGGCTTGGGCTCTGTGCTGAGTGTGGAGCCTGCTTAAGATTCTCTCTCTCTCGCTCTCTCTCTCTCTCTCTTTCTGACTCTGCCTCTCTCCCCACTCACACTTGCTCTCTCTCTAAACTTAAAAAAAAATTTAATGAATCCTATTTCAAGGTTATCTTTCAAATGTGAAATCATATCTTTTCATCTTTCAAAAGCTATCTTTCAGTGAAATCATTATCTTTTAAAAATGAAATCACATATCTCTGGAAAAATCCGGGAGATAATGTTTATTTTTCTATCCAAATCCCACTCACATACTTTTTTGCAGCAAGAACCCTTTTGCTTCAGTGAAGGATGGGTCCTCATTTCCAAGGAGTCAACTTTTACTATGCTTACCTAACTGGAATCATCTAATCGCCCTCTCTATGATTGGTTTAGGAAAGGGTCTGAGAATAATATGCTTAACATCATCTGAAAAATATTCTCTAGTCTTCAAAGGAGGCTGTGATAGATTTGTTTACAAAGATGATCGTAACAACTCCTACCATTCTTTACAATACAACGTCTCTGTTCTTTCCATCATGGGGTCAGATCTATTTCTTATCTCTTGAATTTGGGCTGTTCCTGCAACTTGCTTTTACCAATAGAATGTTGCAGAGCGGCTTTATGGGATTTTGGAGGCTAGGCTTCAAGAAGACTTGTAGCATCAGCTCTCGCTTCCTTAGAACACTGCCCTGAGACTACCGTGTGAAGAAGACCAGTCTAGTCAACTGGAAGAGAAAACCACTGGGAGCAGGGAGGCCAGCTGTCCCAGTCATCCCAGCTGAGGTCCCCGACATGGAAGGGAGGTTATCTTAGACCATCTAGCCCCAGATAAGCCACCACTTGACTGACTACAGGAGAATGAGTGAGTCCAGGATAGCAGCAGAACTTTCCAGCTAAGTCCAACCCAAACCACTGACTCACAGAGCCATTAGCACCGAACATGGTGATTGCTACAGACCACTAATTTTTGATGTGATTTGTTATGGCTCGATAAAAGACTGATACAAAGACATAAGGAAGGAACATGGCCTTTCCCTCCTTCTGCTTTTGGATGTTGTTGTGTGAGGATGCCATATCTGGCTTTTTTAGTCATTCTGAGAGATCTACCTGGCACACCGAGAAAAGCAGAGTAGAAAGAAAAGTCTGATCCTTCCTGATATCACGGAGCTGCTCAATTAACCTCCCTACCTCTAAACCTCTTGTTATAGGATAAAACATAATAAAGTCCCCCGATTGCTCAAGATATTTTCATTTAGTCTTTCTCTCACTTGCAGACAAAAGTACCCTTTGAACTTCCATTATCCTCGGGTTAAAATTAAAGCCCGTTCATGATCTGATCCCTGCTTCCCTCAGTCCCACCCACCTTGCTCCTCACCCTGACGGGCACACTCACCTTGAACTTCTTCAGTTCCTCAAGGGAGACATACTCTCCCTGCCTGGCTCAGGCTTTCACATATCCTGTTCCTTCCGACTGGAGTTCTGTTAGCCCCACTACCATGCACCATCGCTCTCTCTTTCACCTCAAAATAATTGAGTCATTTTTTGTAACATTTATATTAGTAGTTCTACCAAGTTTGCCTATCAACGATACTACTCTAGCCTCTCGGCCCATTTCCCCCCCCCCCCCCGAAGGCAATCACTTTCACTTCTTTTAACTAAATATTTGGCCATTGCTTCTATGCCTGTAAATAATAGATTTGCGCTGCTACTTGCTGACTTTCTTCAGTTTGGGGTTTTAGACATTTATCTATTGACTTGCCACTACTAAAGAAGATTCATCGTCTTCCCTACCATTTCTGAGGCACAAATACAGACAGACATGCTCTTTACAGCTGAGCCATGAGCTCACTTGAATTTCTTTGCTTTTCTTACATTTTTTGTTTCCCTTAATAATAATCTTGTAGGGCTGATTTTCTGATTTTTAATGTATTTTATCAGTTTAACCCCAAGTCCTCATCAATTTTCCAAATCTCCTCTGAAGATGTTGAGATAGAGCAGGCAGTCTCTCAATGGCACCTTTCTGAAGGTCTCCAAGAGCCTTCTGTCGGACTGCTGGAGCTCCTCACCTGGTAAATGTCTGCCACCTTGGGACCTATCTTCACCCTCACCTTGAGAATTTCCTTTGGCCCTCTCCTCTGTCTCTC
Source organism: Lynx canadensis (assembly GCF_007474595.2). Lineage (NCBI taxonomy): Eukaryota > Metazoa > Chordata > Mammalia > Carnivora > Felidae > Lynx > Lynx canadensis. Next base: position 45,349,131 of record NC_044314.2, read on the forward strand.
CTATTCTCTATCTTCCTCTTTATTGTTGCTATTTGTCTGTCCTGACAATTGATTATAGTCTGAGAACAGAAATTTTGAAGGCCTCTGGCTTCTGGCAGATGAGAAATATGATGCCATTTGCTTTATTGATTCTCTCTCTCTCTCTCTCTCTCTTTCTCTCTCTCCCTCTCCCTCTCTCTCTCTCTCCCCCCCTCCCACCCACCCCAGCCTTTCTCCTCAGCTTATGCGTGCCTCAATTCTCCCCAGTGCATTGATATTTTGTAATGATATGTCTTGCATCTATTTAAATCCACTGCATTTTGTTGGCAAGGATACATTGAGCTTTTTGATCTCAAACAAAGATCCTTCAATTCCAGTTTATTTACTTGCATCATCCCTTACATCCAACTCTCCATTTTGTCTCATACTGGAACCTCCTGTACTACATAGATGCTTTGCTCACATGCCTGGTTATCCTTGACTGCCACTCACATTTAAGTATGGGGACCAAGAAAACCCGAACAACTCCACCAAAAAATTGCTGGAACTAATACATGAATTCAGCAAAGTCGTAAGATATAAAATCAATGTGCAGAAATCTTTTGCATTTCTTTTTTTTTTTTAATTTTTTTTTTTCAACGTTTATTTATTTTTGGTACAGAGAGAGATAGAGCATGAACGGGGGAGGGGCAGAGAGAGAGTGGGACACAATCGGAAACAGGCTCCAGGCTCCGAGCCATCAGCCCAGAGCCCGACGCGGGGCTCGAACTCACAGACCGCGAGATCGTGACCTGGCTGAAGTCGGACGCTTAACCGACTGCGCCACCCAGGCGCCCCATGAAATCTTTTGCATTTCTATACATCAATAATGAAGCATTAGAAAAAGAAATCAAGGAATACATCCCATTTGCAATTGCACAAAAACAATAAGTTACTTGGGAATAAATCTAACTAAAAAGGTAAAAGATCTATCCTCTGAAGACCACAGAACACTTAACAAAAGAAACTGAAGAAGACATAAAGAAATGGAAAAACATTCTGTGTTCAAGGATTGGAAGATCAAATACTGTTAAAATGTCTATACTACCCAAAGCAATCTACACATTTATTGCAATCCTTATCAAAATATCACAGCATTTTTCACAGAGCTAGAACAAACAATCTTAAATTTTGTATGGAACCACAAAAGATCCAGAACTACCAAAGCCATCCTGAAAAAGAAAAACAAAACTGGAAGCATCATGATTCCAGATTTCAAGCTATATTACAAAGCTGTAGTGATCAAGACAATATGGTACTGGCACGAAAACAGACACATAGCTCAATGGAACAGAATAGAAAACCCAGAAATGGACCCACAACTGTATGGTCAACTCATCTTCAACGAAGCAGGAAAGAATATCTAATGGAAAAAAGACAGTCTCTTCAACAAGCAGTGTTAGGAAAAGCAGAAAGCAACATGCAGAAGCATGAAACTGGACCACTTGCTTACACCATACACAAAATAAATTCAAAGTGGATGAATGCCTAAATGTGAGACAGGAAACCATCAAAATCCTAGAGGAAAACCTCTTTGACCTCAGATGCATCAACTTCTTACTAGACACATCGCTGAAGGCAAGAGAAACTAAAACAAACGTGAACTATTGGGACCTCATAAAGATAAAGATTTTCTGCACAGTAAAAAGAAAAATCAACAAAACTAAAAGGCAACCAAGGAATGGGAGAAGAGATTTGCAAACAACATATCTGATAAAGGGTTAGTATCCAAAATCTATAAAGAATTTATCAAACTCAACACCCAAAAAACAAATAACCCAGTTAAGAAATGGGCAGAAGACATGAATAGACACTTCACAAAGAAGACATCTATATGGCTAACAGATACATGAAAAGATGCTCAACACCACTTATCATCAGAGAAATACAAACCCAAACCATGATGAGATACGACCTCACACCAGTCAGAATGGCTAAAATGAACAAAACAAGAAACAACAGATGTTGGTGAGGATGCGGAGAAAGGGAACCCTCTTGCAGTGTTGGTGAAAATGTAAACTAGTGAAGCCACTCTGGAAAACAGCATGCTCAAAACACCAAAAATAGAACTACCCTATGATCTAGCATTTGCAGTATTAGGTATTTGCCCAAAGGACACAAAAATACAGATTTGAAGGGGTATTTGCACCCCAATATTTACAAGCAGCATTATCAACAATAGGCAAACTACGGAGATAAGCCCGAATATACATCAACTGATGAATGGATAAAAAAGATGTGATGCACACACACACACTGGAATATTAGTCACCCATCAAAATGAATGAAATTTCGCCATTTGCAATGATGCGGAGGAAGCTAGAATGAATTATGCTAAGCAAAATAACCCTGAGAAAGACAAATACCATATGATTTCACTCATATGTGAAATTTAAGAAATAAAACAGGTGAACATATGGAAAGGTGGGGAGAGAAGAGAGGGAAACAAACAAGAGACTCTTAATGATAGAGAACAAATTGTGGGTTGATGGAGGGAAGTGAGGGGGCATGGGCTAGATAGGTGATGGGTACTAAGAAGGGCACTTGTTGTGATGAGCTCTGGGTGTTGTATCTAAGTGATGAATCACTGAATTCTACTCCTAAAACCAATATTGCACCGTATATTAACTAACAAAAATTTAAATTAAAAAAAAAAAAGAAGTATGGGGACCAAATCCTTCAAACACAAGGGTAGTACTCCTGAGCTATGAACTTCATTGTAGGGTGATCTGACTCGGCAGGTCAGGTGAGGAACCCTGGATGTCACCATCTATGGGACTCTGTGCTTATGCTAGCCAGATTCTCCAGAGAAAGTTCCTCAGTCCCCTGGCTGATTGATGTCTGCAGGCTGAGAGGGTAGGGGATGGGCTCAACATCTAGTACACATTCACTTAACCCTCTGGCTTCAGTGTGGTTATCTCCATCCTCAACTGAGCTCAACTTTTCCTCCTTTAGAAAAAAATAAACCCTCCTTCTCTTGCCAGGGCAGTCGTTGGTTGAGATCTGGGAATCTAACTACTTCAAAACTCAATGTTCAACCACTCCTCCTCATTTTAGCCTTTCTAAAATCTTTTTTAATGTTTATTTATTTCTGAGACAGAGAGAGAGACAGAGTGTAAGCAGGGGCGTAGCAGAGAGAGGGAGACAGAAACGGAGGCAGGCTCCAGGCTCTGAGCTGTCAGCACAGAGCCCGACGGGGGGCTCGACCCCACGGAATGTGAGACTGTGACCTGAGATGCAGTCAGACGCTTAACTGACTGAGCCACCAAGGCGCCCCTCATTTTAGCCTTTCTGAAGTTCCCTTGCCTGCAGGTTACAGGCACTTCTGAGCTGTGGGTTCTGCATACATTGAGTTGGATTTCATCTCTCACTTCTGCTGAACCATCAATTCTCTCAGGTCCTTTACCTCTCATCCATCTGTTTTCCAGGTTACAAAATTTTGTAGTTTTTGCCTCCTTTTCTCTTCTTCTTTCCTTTGGGGCTTAAGACTTTAAAAATCACTTTAGAATTGTTTTATGGGGAACTTTGCAGGGAGCTAAAGCATTTAATCTTCCACATTTCACAGTAAGCCTCAGATCCCTTCTGCTCTTTGTTTAACAATGTTACTTCCTCTGAACCCCCTGGAGCCCATGTTAGATGCCTCTGCTAGTCTCCCCCTTAACACCCTGTGCTCTTCCCATCAGGCATGTGGATGTGGGTGTGGATGGGACCAAACCACAAATTTATTTTTGCCTCTTTCTGTCCCTTTAAACTTTTATTCAGTGCAGATAATCTTCCCTATCCCTGGAAGGAAAGTTGGCAGAGCCCCATGAGTTCTTACTTGCTCACATGGCAGAGACAGTTCTGTGATCGCTTTCATTCACAAAACCAGATTGACTAACTAGAATGTTTTAAGCCCAAAATGTCAGGCAACTCTTCAACCTTCAAAGTGAAGAACGTTCCCTCTTGCCCTTGCTCAGTCCTGCACTTGGCCGACTTCCAGGAAGGAGGTGTGCCCAGCTTCTGTTTTGTGCCTCTCTGTTGGCCCCCTTTCCCTTTCAACAACAGCTCACAAGGCTGTGGGCAGAGGGCAGAGTAAACAGAAATGCCGGATTTAACAAAGAAAAATATTGGTTGGGTGGCTTTGAGCTCTCTGGTCTGGCAAATGACTATTGCTGAGTCTTTCCTCATAGGTCGTAGTTTTGTTTGTCTTGTTTTGTCTTGATTTTTACGTCTTTGGGATTCCCCTCCCCAGGGACTCCTCATCTGCAAATTTCAAGATGGGCTGAAGGTCTGGCAGGCCTGCAGTCAGCTCTCTGCTCCTGGGACACAACAGGAACAAATGGTTCCAGCATGGCCCATGGGAAGCATTCTTACATCTTCTATTCTGACAAACTCTGGGCATGGTAGGCTGACCCCTGTGCAGCATGAAAGCAGTTCATTGCCCCTCTGTCACCCTCCAGACTTTCCAAGTTAGAGCTGGACCCCAGTCTAAGGCGACCCCCATTCTTAAAACCCACAGCACACTCTCTAAGAGATCATAGTAAAGGCTCGAGTTGAAGAATGTGATGATATTCCCTTTCCCATCCTACCGCTCGGGGTAAAATTAGGGACTTGTAACGCCATTTCCTCCAAGGAAATCCCCAAATCTTTCTTTCTGCTCAACACACTTGGACCTCATCCAGTTTTTAACCAGAATTTAAGAAGCTACTTCCAGTATATTACTATATAAATAAATTATGTGTCAGGGAGAATCTGTCTCAGGTTGACTTCGATTTCTTGTGTTTATTATATCAGGCAGAAAACGTTCATTTTCAATTCTTTTTCATTGGGTTACTTGTCTGTCTCTACCCTCCTAGATCATAAAACTCACTAAGGATAAGGAGACATCAGAACATCTCTAGAACTTGGCACATGCATGGCATACAGACATCAATCTGTAAATACTTTTTGGTTGGTGAGTGAATGAATGAATGAATGAATGAATTGGCTATTACTGGTTTTCAACATGGAGCTGTAACACAATAAACGGTTATTAATTATTTCTCCCCTCTCTACCCAGCACAGGTACCAGTTTTAGTTTCAATTTGCAGTTGTAAATTAAACAGAAAAAACAGAAATGCTAAGTCTTAAGACAAGTTACCAATGAAAGTGCTTAAAACTTCTTTTTAAAAGATTTTAACAGGGGCTCCTGGGTGGTTCAGTCCATTGAGCCTCCAACTCTTGGTTTGGGCTTGGGTCACAATCTCACAAGTTTGTGAGTTCGAGCCCTGCTTCGGGCTCTGCGCTGACAGTGCAGAGCCTGCTTGGGATTTTCTCGCTCTCTCTCTCTCTGCCCCTTCACGGATATCTCTCTCTCTCTCTCTCGCAAAAGAAATAAACATACACAAAATTTTTTTAGTTTAAAAAATAAAATAAAAGATTTTAACATGAGCTCAACAACCTCCTATTTCAAGTGGTTCAGAGGTTGTCCTTGATAAGGAGTTAAATGAAATACCCAACTGGGGAGATGCTCCAATACCACACTTCTATGAAAATACAATAGCTTTGTTTCATTTTTATGAAGAAATTGAAACCGGATTAACAGAAAATTAACTTAGTCAGGTCTCTTTTTTATTGTTCAAGCCAAGTGAAACATGAAAAGTAAACAAATTATATCCTATTCTAAAATTCTATGATTCCATGATATGAATAGTGGAAAAGGGGTTAGACTTTTCAAATATTTCCAGCAATAATTTTGCAATTTCTGGTTATAAGCATTTGGAACATATTACATCCAAATTTCTGTACTGAGTCATTCCCACATTAATACTAAATTTAATTTTAGTTATTCAAAAAGAAGTGTAAAAGTTTATAGAGAGTTACGGAGAAAACCTGGGATCACATAAAATTTACATGATGTAAATATCACCTAAATGCATTTTTCCCTAACTTATGATTATAGAATTTATGAATGTATCATATGTATGCCCACCTGCTTCCTAAAAAGATTTGAGGCAGATTTCAATTTTTTTAAAGACATCCAGTTACACAGGATAAATATAAGAAATAACAAGGCTGTAGACAGAATGATGCTTATATATTTTGAGTCACAAAGTTTTAGATTTAGCTCTAAAATTTCTGAGATCAAGTCAAAAGAAGAAATCTGGTAGTCTTTATTAAATCTGCCATAATGTAAGAGGAGACATACCAGCTCTTTAAGGGTCACTATTTTAGTTTTTGTACTGAAGTCCAGGACTAATTTATTTTATGAGTATTTACAAAATAATGGCTAATATTTATTGAATGTCTATTATGTGCAAGCATTATCCTAAACTCTTCGTATGTGTTGATAATTTCATCATCATATCAGCACTGCAAGATAGATTACCATCCCTGCTTTCCAGGTGAAAAAATCAAAGCTACAGAGAGATAAGTTGCCCAGGGTTACAGTTGGAAAGAGGCAGCCCTAATCTGGACACCCAGAGCTCCTGCTCTTGACTGACACACTGCAGAAAATCTTCATGGATGGTTCCACGGGTGACTCTGACGGTCTCCATTTCTTAAATCAAGACTCAGTCAAAGCCAGGGGCATAATATTGAACTTAATGAAAGCATTTGCACTCTTAAAACTTAGCTAATAGAACCATTGGAACTTAGCTGAAGACACAAAAATTGCTCATTACTCAGTATGCTGTAGGAGTGGAGACAGCAAACCTATAGGAATCCTTCTTGTAACTCACATGTGTTAAGTGCTTACTATATAACGGGCACTGTGCCAAATGGCTTGGATGCATTATATAATGCAGTCCTCCATCAATCTTACAAAAGGAGGTATTTATTTACCTATTCACCCCAAACTGTTGATCATATACCTTCTATGTATCAGATACGCTGAACAATGAGTGACAGGGGTGAAGCAAAGAGTATAGTGCTGGAGACTTACCTGAATTAAATCATAAGAAATAAAAGCATAAGTATGAACAGAAATGTCGTGAAGAAAAGATAGGGTGTTGGGACCTCACTGACAAGGAGATTGGACGTAGTCTGCAAGGGCTTCATTGTGGAAGTGACATTTGAAATAATATCTAAAGGTTGTGTTGGCGTTAATTAGGTGAAAGAGGAGGAGGGACAGGCTCTGGAACGTGAGGAAACATGAGAAAACCCAGAGGGAGTAAGAGCAAGAGAGAGAGAAAGATTAATTTGATCAGCTTGCCCAATGTCAAGAGCTATGAAGGGAGAGAGCCTGGATTCAAATCCAGGTTCACGTTTGAGTTCACGCTATTAACCCCCACCTCATTATGCTTCTAACCCCGAAGGTGTTTCTCTTCGACATTCTCTGAGAGCTAAAATAGCAGTCAGCTCAAACAGAGTTCTTCAAGGTCACCCAACGTGCAAACTACAGGTGTTCTGGGGGTACTTGAAAAAGACCTCTCCCCTGGAGTTGCTCTGTTCTTTCATTTAATTTCCACAAATTCAATGATACACACTGGTACCAAAATAAGAACAGAAAGAAATGTACATTTCATAGTAAAAACAGCCACGTCCTGCATTCCCCATCGAGGGCATGTCCTGGAAGGAGGGTGAAACAGGTGACAGGAGCCAGCTCGCTCTGTCACCTCTACTCTGTGAGCCTCTCAAGTGAGAGCCTCTCATGGTGCCAGCCAGCTCTCTGGGGGTTTCCATGCCTTTCCTAATCATAAACCATGTTTCCCCAATGCGTGTGGTCCTTCTCACCTCCATGGCCAAGTGCAGGCCTTTCTGCCTTCAGCCTGGGCTGCCCCTCTCCCACCCTTCAGCCGGGCAGATTCCTTGAGGTTCTTCTCTGAAGCTCATTCCTCCCCTGTGCTGTCCACGCTGCACCCTTATGAGACTGCTCGTAGTCGCTGCCTTCCTCGAAGGCCAACAACACTCCAGCTTCAGATGTGTGTCTTCCTAATGCCCAGCAGATAGCAAGTCTTCAATAAAATTTTGTGAATTGCTGAATGAAAATTCATTTAAGTTGGTATACTGTGTCTCCAGGGGACTCCCCTTCACACTGACCAGGGAGAGAATATTTCACTGCACTCGGCACTTTGACGTGGAGCTTTCTTTTCCCGTCCAGAAAAGATTCCAATGTTCAAAGGAATCATCTGTTTATTAACGAGGTTCTGGTCAGCAGGCTGACCAGCCAGACCTCAGACTCTGATCAGATCCTGAGAGACCACATCCACCAGTGTATTCCCCACGTACGGGCCTGGGCTCACCCAAAACCCTGACCCACCACATCTGCCAAGCCCCCTACTGCTGCCAGGAAGGCGGGAGTAAAAGAGGGTGGGGAGGGAGTGAAGAAAGGAGGGAGGGAAAGCAGGAGGGCAAGAAGGCAAGCTAGCTAGATAGGCGTTTCTTCTCTCGCTGAATTCTGCATTGAAGGTTTCACTCACCCCAGCAGGAGCAGGAAGCATGAACACAGGGGCCCAGAGATAAACAGCTATGAGCGCTTATAGAAATTACAGTGAGGGTTCTGGACTCTCAAGACCTGGGAGGGTAGGGTTCCAAGCCAAGTTTAAGCAGATCTCAAAGGTACAGGGCATCCATCCCAGCTGATCTGCAGTCACACTAACCGACACATCAGCCCAAAGGAAGCCTGTCTACTCCCCGCTCGGCCTCAAGGCGGGTCACAAGGTGGGCTGCAGGTATGATAAAATCACTAGATAATTTTCTATGAAAACTTAGCCTCTAAACAACTAGTTTCCAACAGTTTATGGAAAAAAAATTGTTCAGTAATATTAGAAAGCTTTGAATGTACGATCCCCCCCCCCGCTGACATGCACACGTGCATGCGCATACACACACGCGCACACACGCACACTCCTTTTCTAAAAACAAACAGCGGTACCAACAACCACATCTATCTCAGTATTTTGACAAACTTATCCACGCATATTCTAGAAGGATTACAATGACTGTGGGAAAAGAAAAAGGAAAAGAGCAAATAAATCTGATGTAGGATAATTGCAGCGCTGGTGATCCCCTGGGATTTACATTCTAAGTTTTTTTTCATTTTTCAACTGTTTTGAGGAGACGGAAGTTCCCCAGAGGCCAGGTGTTAAGGATCAGAATGTGACTGACAGTCAGAATGATGTTGATGACAATAACCAACAATAATAATCAGAAGAAATAACTGTGATGATAGTAATAATCCTGGAGGTGCCATCAGAGCAAAATGTTGCCATAGAAACTGGGAAAATGAGGGTGGGGGGAGACGTGGAGAATCTTTTACAATAGAGTGCTGGGTTCCTGCAACTTCTGAGAATGAGCTCACACATTGTATCCTAAAGAAGATTTGTATAAATAGCAATCTTTTGTGATTATACACAATAGAGTTAAGGACAAAATGGCTTGCCAAGATCGGAAAGGATGTGCCGGGGCTGATGGGTTGGGATATTTGCCCTCAGGTTCTGCCTCAGAGAAACAGCTGCACAACATCCTTGTAGAGAGAATTCAGACCAGCTGCACAATAAGGAATATACACAACAAAATGAAAATGTTCCAAGGGTGGTGTTTCTTTTCCATCTTCACAGCTGTCCAGACAGCTCAAGTTTAAGTGTAGCATACATTGCTCTTTAAGGCACAAGAGAGGAACTTTTCGAGTCCCACGACTGAAATGTGAACAGATATAAAAACCATCCCACTTACTTCCAAAAGCGTAAAGGAAATGTTGGTGCAGAGAGAAGTAAGCAAATCTATCTGGATCGCTTTTGAGCTTGGCCGTTCTATCTTCGGGGTATTTTTTCGTTGAAAAACCTTCATCACGATGTTATACAATTATACACGAAGCCATCCTGCGTGGTAGGCCACACCCCGGCAAACACCTGCAAAGGCAATTGCTCTCCTATCTTGAGATAGCCAGCCCGTCCGAAAGCGGGCTGCGAGAATCTTCCGAAAGCAAGCCCGCGGAGGTGGTGTGCCGGTCCCTGCCAGCCACGCCCGTTTGCAAAGAGACGAAGAAAACCACCTCGCTAGAGATGGCGACTTCACCAAGCATGCTTCGCCGTTAGCGCTCCGAGACCGACATCTGTAACGGCCAGGGAAGTGCAAGTGGTTCCCAGGCAAGAATAGTCCTCCTTACTTCCTTACGCTGTACTACATATGATTATAAATGGTCCTCCATTCTCTTTCCTACCTGTGACATCATCTACGAATTTCTCTTTCCTTTCCCCTTGTACTGAATAAGGGGAAGATAGAGGTAAGACATCTTATCAGCAACATGGAAGTTAATCCAAGCGCAATGTTAAGTGCCCAGTGTTTTTACTGGAGGTGACCAGTGGATATCTGGTAACTTTCGCTACTGAAAGTCATTGGAAGACGTTTGTTCACTCAAATGGAAAGAATAGCAAGACAGCATCATTGCATAGTTTTGTGCTGACGATTCCTTTTCTAGCAAGGAAGAGGCACATCCCTTACAGCTGGACTGGCTCCAGAAGGTTTTTGCAGATGGAAGGAATAGGTCCCACCGCCTCAGTGCCGGCCCAGCGTGGAGAGCAGGGGTCTTCCAACCCTTCCCAGAGTAAGCCTTGCAAACCTCCTCAAAGGCACCACCACATTGAGAGTTAGTAAAAAGAATACCCGTTACCGCAATTTGAAAATACTCTCGAATCACAGACCTGGCTCCGTGTTTCTACTGAAGTCTCACAAAACAGTCCCTTCCTCCGAGCACCTTTCTGGTGCTAATTTAGAGTTCTGCAAACCATCTCTAGAACTCCAGGCTCCAGCCCCCCTCCATCCCTAATGATTCACTTTTCACATCTGTCCCAAATTGCAAAAGGAGCCCCTGAAGTTGGATAAAATACATATTCCGTTATCAAAGTTTCTGCTTCCCCGAGTCACTTTGATTTCACTAAAAGCAATCAGTCAAAGGACGCTTTGCAAGCTGGTATCCCAAACAAACGGACTAGCATGAAGCAAAAGTGATTTGAATTGTAAGAGATTTTCCCTTGAAATATGCTTTGTAGTAAAGGTTGTGATGCTGAGAACAGATAAAAGAAAGCCAAGTTGCACATAGAGTTCAGAACGACTTAAAATCAAATTTAATCATCAAATGTTAAGAGTTTAGCAGTTGAACACACAGCAGCATCTCAGGCCTCCCTTCTTGCATTAAGATTTCTATTTTGTATTTTCTGGAGGTTGATGTCACGGGGTGAACAGGCACCGGGGGCTGCTGGGGGAGGGTCAGAGGGCTCCCAGTCAGGATTAGCCCCATCGTTAGAACAGGCGGTAGCCCAGGGCTGTGAAATATTAGGAGCAACAAAAATACGTCGTGACTGGGTATTCTCTGACTGCCGGCTTCTAGGCACCAACATTTTCCAGTTCACCTGAGACGGTAAGTCTTCATCTCCCCCTCTCAACTCAACCCAGCACACACAATATTGACTTCTAACCTGATTACAGAGGGGATTTTTTATTCTTGAATACAGTTATTTTCCATTGTTTATAATGCATATGTCTTTAAGGGAAAAAAACTGGAAGGAATTTGAGAAACCCTCCACTCAGAAGTATTCTAATATACAGAATTCATTAATTTCTATTGCCTGAATGAAGATCCTCTGACTCCCTAAGACAAGACCAGATCTTTTTTTTTTTTAAGTGTTTTATTTATTTTTGAGAGAAACAGAGAAAGAGCAAGAGCAGGAGTGAGGGAGAGGGAGACCCAGAATCCGAAGCAGGCTCCAGGCTCCGAGCTGTCAGCACAGAGCCCGATGTGGGGCTCAATTTCACCAGCTGTGAGATCATGACCTGAGCCGAAATTGGAGGCTTAACCGACTGAGCCACCCAGGCAGCCTGACAAGACCGGATCTTAAAGGGCTATATGTTGCAAATGTTTAAAGGCAAGAGGCATTATCTAAGGGCAACCCTTCTGTATGCTGATACAATAAAATATGGAAGAGCTGCTCCTTGATCTATAAGGATCTATGGACCTGGTAATAATGATCCAAAAACCCTCTCTTAACCAGCCTCCGTCCAACTGGAAATACTACCAGCAGTTCTCATTGCCCTCTGTAAAACATACTGGTTGGTGCCCTTGGAAGGCTGCATCCACACAACCAGTAGACCACTCAGCCCCCCATACAATTCTGCCCAGGCCCCTGAGTTAGATGCTTAGCAAAAGGAGGAGGTCCTTTTTCCTAAATCCAGTGATGTTAGCTGTACTTGTTCCTGTAATTATGTAATTTAATTAAGTGTTATTAAAAGGAATTAATATGAAAACAAAGATCAAAAGATCTATTTCTATAAAAACCACATTAAGTGTGTTGGAAACAGGCAATAACATAGGCTGCCGAAAAAATGCTTTCATATTAAGTGTGAGCAAAACAACTGTAAAGGGTTCAGGGAGAAAATCATAAAAATCTAGATGAATACTCATCTCAGACTACCCTTTAAGTTTCTGTAAATTCTCCCTTCACTTAAGAAACTGAAGCTGAACACTGTAAATGATGCTGTGTCGTGTCACTTGTGCATGAGCCAATGAACAACATGAATCGGCAGGTCCCCACTCAAGGATGAGGTCTTGACCTACTTCCCAAGGCTAGTGAATTAGTGTGTAATTACGGTTTCAAGTTGAAATAAAGCCCATAAGATTTGTGTAAGCTCTTTTTTTTATGATTCCTTTCTTTAACTGACTTTTATGATTGAGCAATCAGCTTAGCATACTATTTTGGTCAAAGAAGAATAATGTTATTGCATTACACACAAAAAATGGTATTTTGAGATTATATTGAGGTAATTTCTCTTTTATTGTCAGGAGCATCCTCACTTTGAAAGACACAGAAATACTGTGTATGTCCTTGGCAGTGATCTTGCCAATATGTTGACGTGAGTATTTCCACGTCAGATAGCACACAATTCCCTTCTCTACTAAGAGTTGCTGTCTTTGTGCCTCTCCTAGAAGATTCAATAAAAATAACATGAAATTGCACCAGCATTCTTCTCGAAGCTAGAACAAGCAATCCTAAAATTCATATGGAACCACAAAAGGCCCCGAATAGCCAAAGGAATTTTGAAGAAGAAGACCAAAGCAGGAGGCATCACAATCCCAGACTTTAGCCTCTACTACAAAGCTGTCATCATCAAGACAGCATGGTATTGGCACAAAAACAGACACATAGACCAATGGAATAGAATAGAAACCCCAGAACTAGACCCACAAAAGTATGACCAACTCATCTTTGACAAAGCAGGAAAGAATATCCAATGGAAAAAAAGACAGTCTCTTTAACAAATGGTGCTAGGAGAACTGGACAACAACATGCAGAAGGTTGAAACTAGACCACTTTCTCACACCATTCACAAAAATAAACTCAAGATGGATAAAGGACCTGAATGTGAGACAAGAAACCATCAAAACCCTAGAGGAGAAAGCAGGAAAAGACCTCTCTGACCTCAGCCGCAGCAATCTCTTACTTGACACATCCCCAAAGGCAAGGGAATTAAAAGCAAAAATGAACTATTGGGACCTCATGAAGATAAAAAGCTTCTGCACAGCAAAGGAAACAACCAACAAAACTAAAAGGCAACCAACGGAATGGGAAAAGATACTTGCAAATGACATATCGGACAAAGGGCTAGTGTCCAAAATCTATAAAGAGCTCACCAAACTCCACACCCGAAAAACAAATAACCCAGTGAAGAAATGGGCAGAAAACATGAATAGACACTTCTCTAAAGAAGACATCCGGATGGCCAACAGGCACATGAAAAGATGCTCAACGTCGCTCCTTATCAGGGAAATACAAATCAAAACCACACTCAGATATCACCTCACGCCAGTCAGAGGGGCCAAAATGAACAAATCAGGAGACTATAGATGCTGGAGAGGATGTGGAGAAACGGGAACCCTCTTGCACTGGGTTGGTGGGAATGCAAATTGATGCAGACACTCTGGAAAGCAGTGTGGAGGTTCCTCAGAAAATTAAAAATAGGCCTACGCTATGACCCAGAAATAGCACTGCTAGGAATTTACCCAAGGGATACAGGAGTACTGATGCATAGGGGCACTTGTACCCCAATGTTTATAGCAGCACTCTCAACAATAGCCAAATTATGGGAAGAGCCTAAATGTCCATCAACTGATGAATGGATAAAGAAATTGTGGTTTATATACACAATGGAGTACTACAGGGCAATGAGAAAGAAAGAAATATGGCCCTTTGTAGCAACACGGATGGAACTGGAGAGTGTGATGCTAAGTGAAATAAGCCATACAGAGAAAGACAGATACCATATGTTTTCACTCTTATGTGGATCCTGAGAAACTTAACAGAAACCCATGGGGGAGGGGAAGGAAAAAAAAAAAAAAGAGGTTAGAGTGGGAGAGAGCCAAAGCATAAGAGACCCTTAAAAACTGAGAACAAACTGAGGGTTGATGGGGGGTGGGAGGGAGGGGAGGGTGGGTGATGGGTATTGAGGAGGGCACCTTTTGGGATGAGCACTGGGTGTTGTATGGAAACCAATTTGACAATAAATTTCATATATTGAAAAAAAATCTATTATATCTTAGATTCTGGGAAACAAAACATGGCAACATGCTTTACTCTCTCACTTGGTTCAGAGAAGCTGTGAGCATTTCTGTGTTAGAAGATCAGAAACTTTTAGGATGATGGTTCTGAGGCTGTCTAGCTGGTCTTTATCAGCATTACATTGTAGATCACCCTGTGTGGTTTTGTGCAGGGGTCAGGGGAGGACTCATACTTCCAGCACTTTGGAGATGTCCTGCTCTAGGTTCCAACTGAATACATATTTTTTAAATTAAATAACTTTTTTAAAAATTTTATTTATTTTTGAGAGACAGTGTGCATGCATGTGAGCAGGGGAGGGTCAGAGAGAGGGAGACACAGAATCTGAAGCAAGCTCTGGGCTCTGAGCTGTCAGCACAAAGCCTTATACGGTGCTCAAACCCATGAACTGTGAGATCATGACCCGAACCAAAGTTGGACACCCAACTGACTGAGCCACCCAGGCACCCCTAAATACATATTTTAATATGTCTTGTCAGTGGCATGTGCCTCAGCTGCTAACTGATTTCCAAATACCCAGTCCTAATGAGTGTCTTTAATGATTAGACAACCGAACCAAATCTTGTTAGTTGGTCGTCACGCTGACTGGAGCACGTCGACCATACATGATCTGTTATATCCAGATTAGGAAACATCCAGGTTAAAATTCTATAATGCAACCTTTCTTTTCCTTGTTTACAACTCAGGACTCATCTTTTCTTTATATACCTACCATCCATCTAGCTTCATTGAACCAGTGGTGATTATTGCAGCCATATTTTTTGACTTTGCAGTCTTGGTCAAACTACCTTCCTGGTAAATTCTAAGAAAGATCCACCCCCAAAGACGAGCGACCTTGAAACCACATCATCAAGGTGGTGATTCCCAGGATCTGCCACCCCACACAGTCATCTTTGTCTTGGCAGAGTACTAAAAGGAAATCTTGGACCTCACTTGTACAACAGTTCTGTGCTGAGAGCTGGGAACCCCCTGGGGCTCCACTCATCCTTAGTTACTAAGAAGTAGATAGCAGAGAAATCACATATTGGCCACTTGCATATTTTTCTTTTAAACTCAGAATTTCCCTGGAAAACATGTAGTTCCCCTGGAAGCATTCCAAAGGGAAATTTGACAGATAAAGTCATGTTCTCAAAATGGAGGAAAAAAGAAGTAGGGAGGGAAAGAAGGAGGTAGGAAGGGAGAGAGGGAGGTATGGAGGGCGGGAGGGAGGGGAAAAAAAGAAAGACAAGGCATGGAAAGAAAAAAATTGTTTATTTTCTATAAAGAAATTAAACACTATTTAAAAAGATAATTATGAGGAATAGAGGTAGGGAGGGTACTGACTGAATAGGTATAACTTTCTTGATGTGATGATTATAGAACACACACAGAGAAAACTCCAGGAATGCAGAATGTAAAATAGTAGGGAGGTGAGGACTATCCCCAACACCGCCACATGCCATTGACAAGACATATTAAAATATGTATTTAGGGGTGCCTGGGTGGCTGTCGGTTGAGTGTCCAACTTTGGTTCACGTCATGATCTCACAGTTCATGAGCTTGAGAGCCACATAGGGCTTTATGCTGACAGCTCAGAGCCTGGAGCCTGCTTCAGATTCTGTGTCTCCCTCTCTCTGACTCTCCCCTGCTCACGGGTGCTGTCTCTTTCTCTCTCTCAAAAATAAATAAATGTTAGGGCGCCTGGGTGGCTCAGTCGGTTGACCATCCAACTTTAGCTCAGGTCATGATCTTATGGTCCATGAGTTCGAGCACCACATCAGGCTCTGTGCTGACAGCTCAGAGCCTGGAGCCTGCTTCGGATTCTGTGTCTCCTTCTTCTCTCTGCCCCTCCCCCACTCGCACTCTCTCTCTGTCTCTCAATAATGATAAATGTTAAAATTTAAAAAAAAACAAAAAACAAAAAAACACAAAAATAAATAAATGTTAAAAAAAATTATTTAATTTAAAAAATATGTATTCAGTTGGAGCCTAGAGCAGGACATCTCCAAAGTGCTGGAAGTATCAGTCCTCCTCTGACCCCTGCACAAAACCACTCAGGATGATCTACAATGTAATACTAACAAAGACTTAAATGTTAGGTACTATGCTATTTTCCTCATACATAGCACACCCAACTTAAAATAGTCCATAGACAGCAAAGATATCTGCATTTGTAGGTCCATTGCACCACAGTTATAACAACAACAACAAAAAGGTGAATATTACAAGAAAATAAGCTTCAGTAGAAAAATAGTAAAATAAATTGTGACACATTTGTACAACGTACAATGGGATACTCTACACCCATTTTGGGTTTAAAAAAAGAAAAGGGGCACCTGGGTGGCTTATTCAGTTAAGCATCCAACTTTGGCTCAGGTCATGATCTTGTGGTCTGTGAGTTTGAGTCCTGCATCATGCTCCATGCTGACAGTGCAGAGCCTGCTTGGGATTGTCTCTCTCCCTCTCTCTCTGCCCCTTATCTGCTTGTACTCTCTCTCAAAATAAATAAACTTTAAAAAAAAAAAAAAGAACCCCTTTTGGAGGGGTGCTTGTGTGGCTGAGTAGGTTGAGCATCTGACTCTTGATCTGGGCTCAGGGATGATCCCAGGGTTGTTGGATCAAGCCCTGCCTCAGGCTCTAGGTCGGGCTCCACAATGACTGGAGGCTGCTTAACATTCTCTCTCTCTCTCTCTCTCTCTCTTTCCCCCCCTTCACTCATTCTGTCTTGAAAAAAAAAAAAAAAAAAAAAGAATCCATTTGGAAATAAACTAACAAGGTAACTTCTATAACTCCTATGCAATACAGCATGATTAGATGTAAAATTTATCAGTAGTCACATATGTTGTCTTACAGAAACATCCACGTCTTTTCATAAACTAACTTTGATATGATTTCTACATTATCAAAAGTCAATGTAACATTAGTTAATTTTTCTCTCCATACAAATACTTCACTTATTCATTCAACAATTTTTTTGCACATTTACCTACTATATTCTAGGAACTCTGACATGTGAAAATTCTTTGGTTTTTGTTTTTTTTTTTTAATTTTTTTAATGTTTATTTTTGAGAGAGAGAGCGCGCACCCATGCGTGCATGTGCGCACAAGCAGAGGAGGGGCAGAGAGAGGGGGAGACACAGAATCCAAAGCAGGCTCAACTCTGAGCTGTCAGCACAGAGCCCAACGTGGGCCTTGAACCCATGAACCATGAGATCATGACCTAAGCTGAAGTTGGATGCTTAACCAACTGAGCCACCCAGGCACTCCAAAAATTCTTTAGAGAGTAGAAAGTGCTGTTCAAATATCAATGGTTGTTTTCAGTCTGAGCAGCCGTTATAACAGTGCTTCCTTATAGCAGTTAGTGGCTACTCTTGAAATAAAAGAAAAAAGAGAGAATCGGACAAGTTTCACAGAGGTGATAGATAAATCTCAGCCACTTCCACCTTTTTAAAGATTACCGAATAATATTATACCACCGCAAAAGCAGAAGGACTCATCAGAGTGGCAACAGAGTGGGGAATGTTGGTTAGGCAGCACCACCTAATGGCTGCTGGACAGAACCCGTAACCTCTACCTTGGGAACATGGGCTGCTGTATCACCTTTTCCTAGATAGGTTTTAGATACAGGCAGCACAGATGCTATTATTTGAGCAACGTCAAAAGAAGCCTACTACCTGGACCTCCTTACATGCTGATAGAAATTTGGCTAGACACTGTCATGTTTGTTTAGATTTGGTGCGAACCACTCAGCCTACCCAAAGCCCATAAATTCAGGGCACCACAACTGATAAGACCCACCATGTGTTCTGTTTAAAGGTACTGCTTCCAATTCCTGCTCCAGACAAGGAAAGGGGAAGTAGGAATTTCTTAGAATAAACCCTGCCATAAGTTAGCTTATGTCTGAAAAAGAACTTTAGAGAAAATTCAGGCTGAGATTCTATTTCCAAAGAGTATTATCAAAGAACATAATGATGGAGATGAAGGATACTGTCCACTTATGCTCATTGTTCAATACAGATCTAGAAGATATGCATCTTTCAGCTCTTTCACTCTAACCCTGAATTTTCATCATTAGCAGTGATGTATACTTATGCACCAGAAAGTACAAAGGGGTGTTGTTCATTGGATTAATCAGTGAAAACTTCCAACTTCCATTACTTTCACATTTTTTTTCTGGGAAAAAAAAAGAATGACAGTATCTGATGAATGCAATGAACTTTCTGCCTCTCCCAACCTCTCTCAAAGCTGTCGAATCTGGTCTTTTGTCTTCAAGGCTTTTAATTCCTTGATCGTGACCACCTCATTCAATCCCCTACTACTCTTGCTCCAGTTTCCCAGACCTACTTTCAAGAGGCTGGTTTCCTGGAACCCATTCATCCACTTCCACACCTTCTTTTGCGATTTTTTGGCCTCACATTATTCCAGTCAGCCATTTTGTTTTTGGTCCCCATTCTGAACCACAGACCATTGCTGCAGGGCTGGAGGACCAGGGAAGGGAGAGCCACATAACTGAGCAGATTGGATCTGCAATACATCCATGCCATCTAATTCCACTGCACTGAGTCTACTGAGCAATTCTGTCTCTACTGACCCCTGTTGACTCTTTACAGCTCCTCCAGTTCTTTTCCACCTTCTCAAGCCCCCACCACACCACAGTCAGATTACCTTGTTACCTACTTCACTGAGATAATAGATGACCTCAGTTTGATCTCTCTCAATTATCTTCCCTTAAGCCTCAAAGTTCCCTACTTCTCATTGTTTTCCCCTTTTATCCTCAGTTAACAAGGAGTGTCCTCCAATGCTTTGACCCACTCTTTCTCTCCTCAGGTAAGTAATCTCTGAACCATTGGCTCTCTCGTATCTTCCTCTCCTTAGGCATCTTTCTTCCTTGGTTTAAAAAATTCAACTTTTCCTTTGAACATTTTTTGTCCCTAAGATAAATTCCCATTCTGCTCCTATTTGCCAAACTTCTGGAAACAGTGGTTGTAACTCATTGTCACCATGTCCTTCCATCTCTCTAACTCTTGAATCATTGATTATTGGGTTTTCCTGCCACTAGTCAATGACATTCAGGCTCTCTCAGGCATCGGATCCTCCACAAAATTCAATGACTTTTCCTTGTATCTCACCTTCTTCTATCTTTCCTCAGTATCCAGCCTTGAAACCCCATCCTACATTGCCTTCCAGAACCATATGCCCATCTTATTCTCCTACCTCTCCACTCATTCCTGCCCATTGTCCCTGCTTTCTTTTCCCTAGAGTTATCTCCACGATAACCTTGTGCCCGATACATGGGATACAGAAAGGACAATGCAAATAAAAATCGCTGCTTCCATGAAGCTCATGTTCTAGAGGGAGAAAAAAAATAATATAGTGATTAGGCAAATTATTTCACATATTATAAAGCAAAGCTGGTATGATTACTATCTCTATCTTACAGATAAGGAAATGGAAGCCTAAAGAGAGTAAATTGCATGAGTGTATATCATCTGTATTGATTATCCCAGTCCAGAGCCCCAACACGCTTCCCACCTTCTTATCTATACAAATTCTCCAATGCCTAATTAAAGACCTTTGGAAGAGGAAACACTGGGTAGAAAAGGATTCTGTATAGCAGACCCTGACTTTTTCCCTGAGCTTTTCCTTTCCATAGTGTTTGATACCTTTCAGAACCCTGATGCCACCATGCTTAACTTAGCCTCTGGAGTATATACTCTCCGTGTAAACTTCCAACCCAAGAAAGAAAAGAATGATCTGAAGTTGGCCTCAGTTTCCTTCACTCGCCTAAAACAGGCAGACTGGAATTTTGAAAACTGTTAACACCTACGGAAAAAGCTAACTTGAAAGTACTAAGAAAATATGAGAGGCACAGGTACAATTAATCTTGTAAAGTACAGGTTTCTGACTTGGGCATTAAATACGTAAATGACTCACCCAACTCATCCATTCATCCTTCCCCACCTCCTGCTTTTAGAAAATGTGTATTTATAAGGTTTCCAAGGCCTTTGTGTTCATTGTCCACTTGCACCCTAGAGACCCAGCAGAAGGCACAGCAGACTCCCATTGAACCTCCAGGCACTGGCCGTTACAGACAGAGGTTATGGACTTCAATCCTCCCGCAGAATAGTTCTTATTACCTCTCTACCTCTTCACCCCATCCCCATTAAACTTATAATGGTCTTACTTACTAACCACTTGGAGGTTCCCAACATAATGATAACAATGTGGGAATCCATAAAAGTAAGTTTAGCTCAGTTAAACAAGTAATTATTGTGTTTCTATTCCATGCCAGGCCCTGTGCCTAGCACGGAATGAGCACTTAGTCAATATTGGTTGAATATTTATTTGTATAAATAAACAATGCTTTGCTGTGTGCTGAGGCTCCAGAGATAAACAAGACATATGTACTACAGTCCTCAAGGAGCAGATTTATTTCACTTGCTGAACATGCACACATCCAAATTCAGCATATTCACAAACAAGTTCTTTATCTGTTTATTAAAAAAGAATTGTGTCCCCTTTCTTTACCCCCTTTAGGTGTTCCATGATGTTTAACTCCAGGGTCGTTTGCACCTCCTCTCCATGGGCCCCTGCACCTCCCAGGTCCAAGGTCTGCTCTTCCTTCTCACTATCACTTCCCCTGGTCATGATATTACCAGTTTTTATCTGAACCATTGCAGTAGCTTCCTGACTTAGCACTCCAGTTCCAGTCTGTCCTGGCCTGACTCTCACGCATGCCACCCATTCTCCACTCTGCCCCCAGAATTATCTTTCTATAATCTCTATAACCACATCAACTCCCTTTTTCAAAATCATTTATTGGCTTCCCATTTTCCTCTGACCCAGCAGTCATAACCATCCACCATCAAGCCCCAGCCTTCACCTCCAATCTTAAGACATATGCACTTATCTTACTTGACCTCCACATACCCTTCCTGGGCCTCTCTGGATTATTCTCTGCTCTGAAGCATGCCCAGCTGTCTCCAGCCTCTGTGCATATGTCCAAGCCATTCTCTCCTCCTCAAATGCCCTTCTCCTCCTCTGTGCCTGTTACGGTTCTACATCTCCTCCTCCAAGGTCTGAGTCAAGTCCCTTCTTCCCCCAGATGGTTCCCTAGTTAGGAACATTCTCTCTTTCCTTTGTTTCTCTTAATGGAATCCATTCATACTTTTATAATAACATGTTTCACAGTGTTTCTCATGTTAGAATCACTCCTCTCTGTCTGCCTTGGAGTCTGAGCCTTGGGAGAGCTCAGATTCCATCCAACCCATGTCTGTAATCTCCACAGTTCTCAGCCCAGTGATGGCTATTTGGCTTGGGAGTAAAATATTTTGTCTGTAAATAAAATGAACATAGCATGGTGCTAATGAGGAAGGACTGAGGGTAACATTGATTTTTAAAAGAGGAAGAAAAGAAACCATTAACTTTGCATGAAGAGAAGTTAGTCCCTTAATCAAGAACTGTGTCCCGGGGCGCCTGGGTGGCGCAGTCGGTTAAGCGTCCGACTTCAGCCAGGTCACGATCTCGCGGTCCGTGAGTTCGAGCCCCGCGTTGGGCTCTGGGCTGATGGCTCAGAGCCTGGAGCCTGTTTCCGATTCTGTGTCTCCCTCTCTCTCTGCCTCTCCCCCGTTCATGCTCTGTCTCTCTCTGTCCCAAAAATAAATAAACGTTGAAAAAAAAAATTTAAGAACTGTGTCTCAATCCAGTCCTCCAGCAAATACATCATCTTCCAGGAGACCCCTGCAATTTCTCCCCAAATGTACAGTCATTTTCACAGGGAAGACTGGCGAGAGAGTTTCACTAACTCAGGTTTAATTCATCATTACTACTATAAATACAGCTCAACATACATGCCCTGCAGACAGTAGGCCAATAACATCAACACTCACATGAAGGACAACTGTAACAAAGGACAAACTTGGCTAGAAAAAAATACAAGAGCAGACTTTTCACTTGTCTGATGCTAGTTTTTGAATCATCCCAGAATATAGCCTCGTGACTACTAGATGGCATTTGGACAAGGGAAGGAAGACAGGAATTGCAACTTTTAGGGGACTGAAACAAAAGGAAGGACTCACTACCACCTGCTGGTCCCCAGCCAGTGACTTCCTGTGTTCTGCAACCTGATGTCTGCTTCCTGTATGCTCACGAGGTCCCTTCATCCTCCTGACTCAATCTGCAACTTCTTCAGCCCATCGTTGGCCACACACTGATGGTCAGCCTGCTCCTTTCTTGGACAACTCCATGTATTACTTTGCTAGGATGGCCATAACAAAGCACCACAGTGGCTTCAGCAATAGAAATTTATTTTCTCACACTTTGGAGGCTAAAAGTCCAAGATCAAGATGTCAGCAGAGTTTTTTCTTTTGAAGTCTGTCTTCTTGGCTTGTAGATAGCCATCTGCTTTCTCTGTCTTCACATCATCTTCCCACTGTACTTGTCTATACTTATCTCTCTTTTTCTTATAAAAACAGCAGTCATGTCACTCTAATGATCTCATTTTGACTTCATTACCTCCTTACCTCATTACCCTATCTCCAAATACAATGACATTCTTAAGTAGTGGGGGTGAGGACCTCAACATATGAATTGGGGGGTGGGCACAACTCAGCCCATAACACTCCCTGAGATATTGTGTCCCCCTCTAATCTCTGACTCTGGCTATTTAGCACATCTCTGAGGGATTAAAGGGACTAATGACTCTGATCCTAAATCCTTGAATTCTCAAGACTTTATCAGTGTAGTGGTGAAAAGAAACTAGAAAAGATAAACCTACAGAAGAAACCACCAAGTCAGTATGTATTTGCCTAATACATTCCCTCTATGTCAGCCTCTCTACATAACCAGCCAGGGTTGGCCATAGTCATAGGATATGGAAAAATCTGAAAATGCTGGCCATCCCTCTACAAAAGAAATGTGACAAGAATGAACCGTGATTTCTACTTTGCATCAACATCCAGCCAGCTCATTCCTCAGATTCACCATCACCAATAGAGTATGGGTCATTTCTGAGGCTCTACACAATCAGACTTAACCCCCAATGTAACGTCATGATTAAAACTCCTTTCTCTCATCCATCTCCAGTCTTGGCCCACAATTATTGATGCCACTGTTAAAAGGGTTTCTTTAAAAATATAATAGCATTTGCCTCAACCAGAGTCCAACAGATCAAGTTTTAATCAAACTTTTTGCACAAACCGTTTTTAAAGAATAATTTGAATGACACTGAAAACTGGTAGATACTGGGGTTTTTAAAAAATAAACTTCTGGAGGGGCGCCTGGGTGGCTCAGTCGGTTAAGTGTCCGACTTTGGCTCGGGTCATGATCTCACGGTTCGTGGGTTTGAGCCCCGCATCGGGCTCTGTGCTGACAGCTCAGAGCCTAGAGCCTGTTTCAGATCCTGGGTCTCCCTCTCTCTATGCCCCTCCCCAACTCATGTTCTGTCTCCCTCTGTCTCAAAAATAAATAAACATTAAAAAAAAATTTTTTTAAAATAAACTTCAGGAGAATGTCCCAGGATCCATCCATATTTAGCCCAATTTCCTTCAACTTCTCCAAGTAAAATATTGTACAATGAGAATTTATACTCTGAGTGATAACCCTGAGGCACTGTAAAATTCTTAATCATCAAAAATGCAATTATGCTCACCATACTGTAATTACTAAGGAAAGAAAGTGCACTCATACATTTTACAAAGATTTTCCAAAAAGAGGAAATGGTAGGTTAAGTGTGTTGGAGGGGAGAGTTTCTAATTAACTTTCAATTAATCAGAAATTCAAGTAACCAGAAGACCCCATTTCTTAAACATTCCATGAGCACTTGCCATGTGCCAAGCATTGAATGACTCTACTTTAGAAAAGTGCAAGAAAGGCCATTTCCTAATTGATAGATGGAACACCTTTCTGGAAATACAAGTTAACAAAGGACTCCACTCTGGATTTGCATATCAAGAGAGGTCATATGTAAATCTATAAAGCTCTGAACTTTTCAGACATTTTAGACATCGAAATACAAATCGGATAGCAAAAATCACTTTCAAATTTGAACTTATAAAACCATGAAGTGTTTCTCCCTGTCATAGGAATGTCGACTGTGGCATAAAGTTCCAGTAGGGACAGACCTTTTATGGTGCAAGTGACCAAAAACTCAACTCAGATTAATTTAATAAAGGAAATTGGTTGCGTTGTAGCTGAACAAGCCAGAGGAAGCAGTGGTGAAGTAGGATCCCACAGCTGGAAAGATATTGCCAACGGCCAAGTTCTCTCATGGGGCTGACTTCCTCTTCAAGTTACTAATTCCAGACCTCATGGCTTCACATCCTCATGCTCACCAACTCGGGGGAAAAAAGGTCTTTTTCTATAGTATTTGGGAACAAGTGTTACAATTTTTTTTCCCAGAAACCCTAGCAAATTTCTCCTCAGGTCTCTTTGGTCCAGATTGGTTTAAAAGTCATCCTTCACAGGGGTGCCTGGGTGGCTCAGTCGGTTAAGCCTCTGACTTTAGTTCAGGTCATGATCTCGCAATCAGTGAGTTTGAGCCCTGCATGGGGCTCTGTACTGCCAGCTCAGAGCCGGGAGCCTGCTTCAGATTCTGTGTCTTCCTCTCTCTCTGCTCCTTTCCCGCTCGTGCTCTGTCTTTCTCTGTCTCTCAAAAAAAAATTTTTTTAAGTCATCCTTCACAGAACCAATTACAGCAGCCAAAGGAGATGGAGTAGTCTGATGGCGTAGGCTAACCAGGGGCCACCCTGGAAGTGGGGGTAATTTTTTTAATCCTACCTGGTCCCACAGGGCTGATAATGAGAAAAAGTGGCTTCCCGGAGGAAATCCAGGGCACTCTTAGGAAGGAGAAAGGGAGACAGGTGGCTAAAACATAAATAAATGAATGTCTAACCAGACCCACAAATGCAAAGCCAACTCTGAGGCTTTCACTTCTACCTCCCAGGTTGGGCACCAGGTCAACAGTAATTTTCCTATCAGTAGTCTTTTAACATATTTATTTCAAGGAGCTTTCACGGAAGGGTGGAAATAGCAACTTAAAGCTGCCCATGATCTAGAATTCTGGTAGCCTGGGTCAAAACATCAGACATCCTGATGCCTCAAATTGGCCCTTTGGAAAAAGAGGAACCAGTAGTCACTGGAATACAAAGATCAAAACTTTCGAATACTAACAGTAGCTGACGCTGGGTGTGTGCTTACTTTGAGCCAGGCACTGTTCTCAGTCCATCACCTGCACTGGATCATTGAATCACAACAGCTGCAGGAAGTTGATCCTGTGATTACTTTTGAAAAACTGAGGCAGAGAGAAATTAAGTAACTTACCTGAGATCACATGCTAGGAAGCAGAAAGGCCATGATTCCAAGTCAAGCCATACAGGTGAGAGGAGGAAGAGGTCATGATTCAAGGAGCCAAGGGTTTATTCCAGAATAGGGCTTGCCTACTGGTGGCAAGGGACACTTTCAGGTTTGATAACTGGTTCTGTCACTTACATCTGTTTCAATCCAGCTTCAGGGAAATGCATTCCAAGTCCCCAGAGTGAGAACACGATAAAATCCAGAAAGCCCAGGCTCAGCCTGATGGGAGCACTGAGGGAGCACCTCCCAAGATAGGAGTGACGGATGGACAAAGCCACACTGGGAGTGGCAGGTCACTGTCGGCAGCAGGGATGTCCCTTCCCTGAGTCTGTACAGCCATAAGCTGCCAGGAGGAGGGCAGGCAATTCGGGGACTTTGGGTCCTAAGATCCTACCGGGTGGAGGACCTGGAGGTAAAGACGATGACCGCCACCTTATTTTTGCTAAGTGCACTTGGGATTTGTCCCTCTAGCCAGTGTGACCTGGGAAAGCAAAGCTTACACAGTACAGGACAAGATTAAAGGAGAAGCGTTACATTTTAGATGCTGAGAGTCCTAGTAATTAGCATGATTTCACTTCTGGACTATTCTTTTCTACTTTTGCCCAACATTGAAAGGCAGGGATAGGATTCTAGAATAGCAATTGCTACAAAACACAGCATCCCATTAAACCAGTTCTCCTGATCCACTGCAAATGTAGCAAACACAAAAAGAGAGACAGAGAGAGAGAGACTTCAGTCCAATCTGAGTGCAGGTTTTGACATGTAGGGTGTAGCTGCCAATGAAAATCTTGTCGCTGAAAGGAAGAGCTAACGCAGCAGGGGGCAGACGGCTCAGAAACCGCAGGGGGGCACAGAGGATCTGAATGAGCAGTCTTCGCAGTTAAAGACCAAATGTTAAAACAAAGAGCATCAGAGGCGCATAAAAACTCCTGCTGCTGGCTTCCTGGCACACTGTCTTCTGCAATCTTAAATAGTTTAAAGAAAGGTCGAGGAAAGGGTCAGGTATTTCTGCCTCGGTGGCACAGCTTGCATGCACCCAGCCTAAGCGATCGGTGGCTGCAGTGTGCCACCTAATGGTGACACCAGTTGCTTCTGATTTAGGTGTGTGAGTGCACTTTTCAATCATGTCCAGTTTCTGGCTCCAATCTAAGTGAGATGATAAGAGCATAGCTTTGTGACAGATACAAACGGTATCCTTGCTTTGAGTTTTTATGGCTCTAATGAAGATGTTGAGTATGTTTCGTTCAAATATTAAAATTCAAATTAAGTATCAACTAGATGTGAGGGCAGCCAAAAAATGCATAAGTACATTGTCATGTTAAATGTATATAAATACCAAAAAGGGCTGGGCTTCATCTGCTGCATTTCTTCAAATCCAGTTTTAGGCAGAATATCCTGACATCTTTATTTTTCCCCACCAATCCTATATTTTAACTAAGCGGCAGTCCTACACAAAGTTTTAAAACCAACCTCGTTAAAGCTAAGAGTCCTTCCCTAAGAAACACATTTTCTGCATCATTATCTCCTCTGGCCAGTTATTTCTTCTTTACTTTGTATGCACACATCTTATCAAGATCCATTCTTTGAGCACTGTGTCCTTGAGCGTTCTGTCGCCACTCGGACCCTCTGTCACAGGGGTAACTTGTAAAGGGATTTACATCACATTTATAACCAAGGTAAAATTACCAGGAAAGAAAAGGGCTAAGAACCCAATACTAAATACAGGAAAGGGATAAAAGGCGGGTCTGCCTGAAGCTTGAATCACAGATCAATGCAGTACTAATGGGATAGAAAGAGCAGGACCACAGTGGTCCGTCGGTCTGCAGCTCCACCCCTTGGCAGGTGTTGAAAGTAGATGATTTCTGCATCAGCCACCCTGCTTTTTGGTTTGGTTTTGTTTTTACATTCATTAGAGGCGTGTGTGTGTGTGTGTGTGTGTGTAAAATTTAAGTCTGGGAGATGAATAAGGAGGTAGTAAGAGATCATCATAGGAAAACCATGAAAGGAGACGATGATTTTTTCCTTTCAGTTTATGATTTTCTGTACAATTGCTTTAACAGCAACTACAATGACATGAAATTTGGTGCCTCAGAGCAGTGAGGCGAGGAGGTCAAAAGACACAAAAATCAAGCAACTCAACCATAAGTTGGGTTTCATCCTTGCAATCTTGGCTACCTCTTGCCACACTGGTACATGCTCGATGCTCAGATCACTGCCAGTCATTCCATGGATTCCGGGTGTCTCACAAACTAAGCAAATCATCCAATATGTGCAAGATTTACGATGACATCACACAACACTCTCATTAATAAATGCGTATGCAATATCCTTAGAGACAAGAGAAATGATATTTAAGAAAGACAATGCCTTGGTTGAAAATAATGATTGGTGTTTCCAATAAAGAAGGGAACTAAGAGCGGTAGGGGGTGGGGAAGGGTGTAGGGAGAAGAGAGGTGAACACTGACTTCCTGCAGGCTTGTGCACAAGCTGAATTTGTGATCCAAATCCCAGCAACAGCACTAGGCTGCAGGGATCTGTGCGGAAGCCCAGAGGCTTCAGCGAGGAGGTGCTGCAAACAGTCAGCCTCCCACTGTCAGTGCTTCTCCAAGTTACAGCTTATTTCCCTGCCCTTCCAGATATGAAATGTAGGCTGCCGGAGCCCAAGATGTTCTTTCATGAGCTCGCGAAGCTTTTGTCCATGGCGCTGGACTTCATGACGATTAGGCTACGATCTGGACTTACGTGGGACTTTATCTGATGAAGAAATTTTTGAGAGTTTTAAGAATTGTCAATTGCTTCGGAGGTTGCTCTTGGGGTCTAGCTTGGAAATATTTGTCTTCTCAACCCTTAATTGTTTAAGCTTAGATTTCAGGCCTTTTTGGTACTTGGCAAACTCATTATTATCTTATAGTTGTAGTCAGTTAGAAGCTCTTTGGACAGAAAGGAGCTGATGGCAACTCAAGAGGCATCGTCTAGTGGAACATCTAAAACCCAGTCAAGGAAGTTAGCAGTTGGGGCACCTGTGGTACCTCCCCAAAGCCACCTAGGCATTTTCAACAGGGACACTTACACCTTCCTCTTGATAGAAAACATTGCATGGCCCTTTGATTGCAGATCCTGGGTCTTTACATTTTTTAATATTCAAATTTTAAAATATTTAAAATCTGTAGTCCCTAGTAACACGGGGAGCTGCTGTCATTCATTCACCCCCCATCCTCCTGTTGAACCCTCTCACCCACTCACCTCTTCCCCATGGGAAGATGCTCACTGAGCTTAAATAAGTAGGCCTCAACCTAGCTGCACGTGAAAGTCCCTTGGGAGCTCCTACAAACTATTGATGCTTGCTCCCACTCCAAGAAATTCTGGTTTTATTTGCAAGGGTGTGGTCCAAGCATCAATATTTTTCTTTATCTTCCCAGATACAGCTGTTGTGGAGGTAAGTTTGAGACACCTCATTTTAAATGAATGGGTCCAATTCACATACGGACTTGACTTTCGAGCCTAACCTGAGGTTTCAGTAAGGTGGAATCCATTCATGGTGGAATTGTAGTCAGAGGAACCTGTTCCTCTCTCAAGTGAAACTCTGAGTGGCCACAAGTCTCCGCCCAGGCTTATGTTTGGCTTGCAAAAGAGGGTATGTTTCTTAAAACATTAGAGACCTCATTATGCTAACCTGCTTCCATAATCATTTTGTAACATGTTGCTCTATTTTCTAGTCAGGCAAAGCTTTAAAAGGAGTGTTGAACTGTTTTCTACATCCGTGTTCCTCTCTCATCCTGAAAGCAAAGGAAAAGCTAGCTGGTGTCGCAATCATGCCCAAAGCTTTTTTAGGATGACAACTACAGCTTCTACTGACATAACAGAAACCTTACTGTGTTAATAACAATAGTAATAATGATAATAATAATAATAATAATAATGCCAAGTCCCTTGAGACTACTAGCAACAGTAAATTGGCCACACAACTAAGAAGATCAGCCTCCCATGCTGCTCAAATTTATTTTTGAAGGAATGCCTTGAGAAACAGGAGCCAATACAAGAGGGTCTCTGGTCTCTTGCGTGTGTTCTGGAGACAGACAAGTCAGATCAGGCTTCAGATCTTTGGGCTGAACTTTAACGTCACAAGATGAGGCTCCTTTCCTCTGCTGTAAAATGGGGAAAATAAAATTGGCCTACTGCCCTTGCGGGGTGGCTGTGGGGGCCAAGCTGAGCCAATGGTGTAAGAGGGTGTTATCAGATGTGAAGCCCCTTACACGTGGAAGGTTTTAATGTGGGCAGTAAGAAAAGATACTACAGACACCAGCAGATGCTGGTGACTTATCAAAGGCTACACAAGGGATCCTTCCAGCTCCCCTACATATGTTCTATAAACTATTACTCCTACATCACATGAGATAGTCTAGGGGCACCTGGGTGGCTCAGTCGTTAAGGGTCAGACTTTGGCTCCGGTCATAATCTCACAGTCGAGCCCCACATCAGGCTCTGTGCTGTCACAACACAGAGCCCACTTTGGATCCTCTGTCCCCTCTCTCTCTGTCTCCCTCTCTTCCGCTTGCACTCTCTCTCTCTCAAGAATAAATAAACATTTAAAAAAATAGTCTAGAAGACAGGTATTAGAAGCCAACTTTATTCTATACTCAAATAATTCATAATAATTCGTTTTTTAGGAACATGACAGCAATAATTGGAGATGTGCAGAAAAACATATATCTCTTAGTTGATTCATCAATATTTATTGTGCACCTACTGTGTGACAGATTCTGTTTAAATCCCAATGTTGGTTTCAAAATTATTTAGAATACCAAAAATATGGGAACTATCAAAATGTCAAAACATTATAGGTAATACATCTCAATTACAGAATGTTATACAGTAACTAGAAACAATGTTTTGCGTTTTGGGTTTTTTTATTTTTTTAAGTTTGTTTATTTATTTTGAGTGACAGTGAGAGCTAGAAAGAGAGAGTGGCAGAGAGAGAGAGGGAAAGAGAGAATCCCAAGCAAACCCTGTGCTGACAGCAGACACGGGCTCGAACCCACAAACCTTGAGATCATGACCTGAGCTGAAATCAGGAGTCAGATGCTTAACTGACGAGCCACCCAGGCACCCACGAACCTTGAGATCACGACTGAGCCAAAGTTGGACACTCAACCGACTGAGCCACCCAGGTGCCCTGAGACACCTAATTTTAAGTGATTGAGTCTAATTCACATACTCACGACGTCCTTCAAGCCTATCTTTCAAGTATGTATACATACTAAAACCATCTTAAATTACTTCAAATGTCATTTAAATGCAATTACTTAAAATGTTAAATTATTTTACTCTGGGTGGTAGGATTATTTTTTGATTCTCTTTCTTATATTTTCTGCATTCTCCAATTTTTCTACACTAAGTGTGCATTACCAGTATAATCCCCAAATGAACAATAACTTATTTTTTCTAAAATAAAAAAACAACATAATTAGTGTTTAACAATGAATATAAATTATTGTTCTTATTAAACATCATGATGAAGCTTCTTTAATGCTCTCATTTGGTATTTTCCCACATTACAGTGCTTCCAAATTACATTCACTCAGAAAAAGTTTAAAGGGATTCTCTTGTATTTCAATGACGTCTTTATAAAATTAGCTATTTCTTTGTGTGTATTTAAGCTCTTAGAACTACCTTTCAAGTTGGAGTACAGTCATTCCAACTGAGGTCTTCTGGTTGCTATGACAATTTATTTCTTATCTCTGCTACCCTGTGATCCCATCACGTTAGCATTGGTCGGCATCTTACTTGAATTGTTTGTGTAGTGATGCAGAGAAGCTTTGAACGTTCTTGCCTTTATATAATATTCTTTAGTAAAGAACTAGTCCTTCGGTATGTGCCATTTGAAGAAAGTTCAGAGGGGAGAAAATAAATAATTCATAAGAAATAACAAGAGAACCATCATGCCTAGGTAGTTCTGAGCATAGACACAGATGCCACAGCTGAGTTATAAATAGGAGTTGAGTAACATAGTTGGTCCGTATTGCGATTAAGAAAAAAGCCTAGGTGGGTTTTTTTGAAATACACAGAAAAATAATGCTACCACCCCATCATTCATGTATTCATCCTTTCATGAAATATTTAAAGAGCACCTCTTCTGCACAAGTCCTGTGCTATGTGTTTAACGGGGGATACAAAGGACAATGGTCCCTGCCCTGCAGAAGCTAACATTTGGGGCAGGTCGGGGTGCAGGGTGTTGTCACTGGGAGGTGGCTGCCCAATCAGAGACTACATTTCCCAGCCACCCCTTGGATCCAAGGGTAGCCATGTGATACTCATCACTGAATGAGAATGGATTAGGTATGTGTCACTTTCAGATCATGTTTTTAAGAAACTGGTTTGCCTTCTCCATGCTTTCATCTTCCATCTGCTAAAAGCTAAAGAATCTAGGTCCTAGATGATGGCAGAGCCCCACAACTTGGAAAGAGCATGGGTCTCATGCTGTGGTGTATTTTAAATCGGTCCACAAAGTCTCTGATACTCCTCCCTTGAAAGTTGGAGCTTAATTTCCACCCCTTGAATGTGACTTGGTGACTCACTTCTATCCAACACATAGAATGTAGAAATAATGATAGAGTGTGATTTCCAAGTATAGGTCATAAAAGACAGGCTCCATCCTGTTCCCTCTTGGATCTCTTGCTCTGGGGCAAGCCAGCTGCTATGCCACAAGGACACTTAATGGACAAGTAGAGGTGCTGTGAGGGAGCCATCTTGGAAGTGAATCTGCCAGCCCCATTCAAGCCTTCAGATGCCTATAGCCCCAGCCAACAGCTCGATTGCTATTTCATAAGAAACCCTAGAGTCAGAACCTCCCCCACTGAAACTCTCTCAAAGCCCTGACCCACATAAATTGTGATATAATAAGTGTTTTTGAGCAATAAGTTTGGGGCTAATTTGTTATGCAGCAATATATAACTAATAGATAAAATATATGAGTAAAGGGGTACCTGGGTGACTCAGTCGGTTAATCGTCTGGCTCTTGGTTCCAGCTCAGGTCATGATCTCATGGTTCATGAATTCAAGTCTGAGCTGACAGCTCAGAGCCTGCTTGGGATTCTCTCTCTCTCCCTCTGTCTCTGCCCCTCCCCCACTAGTGTGCATATGCTCTCTCGCTCTCTCTCTCTCTCTCTCTGCCCTTCTCTCTCTCTCTCAAAATAAATAAAATTAAAAATATATATACATGGATAAAACTAGTAAAATCCTCAAATCAACACATAGAGAACAGCCTCCAATCAAACAATAAATACAATGTTTGGCTGTCATACAAAACGACTAAAAGTCATGGGTTTTCTTTCTTAGGGCAGCTAGCATAACCTTAACTAATTTGAGGAGGTTATGTATGTTCATATTCAACCTCCCATGCGCCACAGTGTTTATCACTTTTAGGTACTCAGTATTTGTTTAAGGCATAAATGATTATATGAAAAAACCACACATGCCCTCAAAGAGGTACAAACTAAGTACAAGAGACACTCACAGAAAAGAGAACACGTCTTCATTTATAAAAACAGAACATTTTTCACGGAACTGGTTGATATTAGTGCCTTGAAATCACCGAATTTTGAGAGACAGACTTGAGGCAAAGGTGTCCCAGCCAGGGGTAACATCAGAAACACAGATAGAGAGTAAGTAAAAATGAAAACAATTTGAGGGCTAATAGACTATCCCACTTGATTGAAACATTGAGGGAGAAGGGAGATTAGGGGTCAAAACTACAAGGAAAACCTGTAATCTAATCCAGAAGACCTTAGATACAAAAGAATTGGTTTTCATATTAGGGCCATTGATAAACTGGATATGAGGAGAGCCACACCTGGCCTCAGGGTATAAGATTCTTAAGGTGGGAAGACAAAAACAGTGGGACCAGCAAGAGACTACTGATGCAAGTTGTGACAAGTCACGGGGCCTTTCCTCCCGGAATGGAATGAGCGGATGGCGGTAAGGAGCCCGGAGCAGCTCAGGCCTTGCCAGTGGCTTCCCAGTGCTGACGACGGTTCTGTTTGGGGAAGCCCAAACTGTTGCACCGTGTGAGTAAATTCTGTAAGCACGGAAGAGATTTTCTTCTACATAAAGTTAACGAGATAGCAAAAACATTTACTTTGGTCTCAGCATCACGTCCTAACCAAACTGCACTAAATGGCCTTTAAGAAAGATCACACCTGCATCTTGGGCTTGTCGAACAAAGGGGGAGTCGAATATTCATCAGCCACGGCTGCTCATTGCTGAGCCTCTAAGCATCCACGTATTTTTTTTTCATTTATTTTCAGAGAGAGAGCATGAGTAAGGGAGGGGCAGAGGGAGAGAGGGTGAGAGAGAATCTCAAGCAGTCTCTGCACTGTCAGCACAGAGCCCGACACAGGGCTCGATCTCACAAACCTGAGCTGAAATCAAGAGTCGGAGGCTTACCTGACTGAGCCTCCCAGGTGCCCGAAAGTATCAGCTTTTCTTCAGGAGCAGAGCAATGAACCCCACGGAGTGCAAACTTGATCGGTAGAATATACCCATGTGCCAAGAAATTCAAGCTGAAGTTTGGCCCAGCTAACAAAGGCTATCTGTTCTCAAATAAGCAAGCTGGTGGGTAAGTCCTGTAGGACAAAGGGACAGCAGCAGACAAGACAGAGAAAAAAGCCATCTCAGGTTTCAAGAAATTCTCATGCATCTTCAAACCAAGACCCTCTCTCAAATATTCCCACATCTGCCTCTGGCTCTTTTCTCTGGTCCTGGTGCTGCCTTTGTTTCCTGCCTGGTGCTTCCCCTCACTGGTACTGCCTTTGTTTACTCTCTTACTGACATTTGTGACCATTTCCCGCACTGAAACTCTTGCTAACGCTTTGGCCCTCCTAGAAGGTGGGCTCATTTCGTCCAGCGAATCTTCCTTCCCTCCCCGTTCCTGCCAGAAAGAAGGACTCGTAGTGCCTCTTTCACCTCTCTTCTGGGGGCCGGCGCCACCGAGCCCACACTTGGGGATCCTCTGCAGCGCGAAGGAGATGAGAAAGTTGCTGGTATATTTCAGCTGGCTTCCTTAAAAACAACCCTAGGCACTACAAAGTGTGGGTTATTAATATGCATATGTGATATCTTTGAGGCAGAGCTGCCTTTAAGGTGTATTTTCAGCAGGACAACATTTTCCCACGTGAGGCAGGAACAACAGTGAATCATATGTGTGGGAGGGAAAAGCCTGTGGGCTATGTACAATACTTACTCCCTTTGTGTCTCGCTTCCCTCTCCCCCTCGCCCCCTCCCTCCCATTTTATTAATGGTTTCTGCAATTACTGGTAACGGTGCATTGCCAGCAAAGAAAAATCGGTGACTGTTTGACAGATCGTTGGAAGGAGGGGCAGGAGAAAGGTCGTGAAAAGAAAGGAGGGGACTGCCATGGCAAAATGGAGTTTCTGAAGCCAGGGTACTCGAGGATATGGGGAGGTCAACAATCCAGCTGGGGATAGGATTCTCTGTGTTATAGCACCTGACACTTTATAAATAGAAAGAGAGAATTCAGAACAGGAGAGGTCACCCTGAGAGCACATCCAACACTATCTAAGACGATGCTTCTCAAGGGATTCCAAGTGGGAGGCCCCAAGAAACTTGGTACAGAGGATTTTCATATATCCATTATAGGTTCAAAGAGACATTTTAAGTGGGATACAGTGGTTCAAATAGCCAAGAAATAGATTTGGGATCTTTTTTCTTTTTTATTTATCACTCAATGTACACAAGAAGGATTTTGTATTGTGGCCAGAAATGGAAAGAGTAGCTGCTGAAAGAAATGTCACATTACATAAGTAAACAAATAGATATATAGTCCCTAAGAGGAGTATCAAGAAATGCTGTTACAACTCGGCTTTGGTTACTGGATTTGACAATGGAAATGTCAGCCCAGCTAAATACAACTGGGTTCTTACGCGGTATAGCAGAATTCCAAAATTGCACTCACGTTAAAATAAGTTAGAAGGACTCTTCCCATCAGAGCGACTATGAAACACCTGAAACCAAAAGCTAACATTGAGATTCAGTAGAAGGAGAATATTTCTACTTATTTGTATTTATTAGTTTGCAAACATCACGTGTTCAGTGGATATATATATTTTTTATTTTAAAAAGTGTTTTGAATGGGACCCATAGGACTAAGAAGGTATTTGTATTCGAAAAGGCAAAATCTCCAACATATTTTGCACACACAGCATTATACCTTATCCTTTATTAAATTTAAGTGAAATTACTGGTAATTGAGCATCTTAATAATAGTTGGTATTTTTTTAAGACTACTATCCGTAGAGTTTTCAGGATAAATGTGAATATACATACTAAAATTTTATGGACTCCATTTGGTTCCATTACAATTTTGTCAGGTCAAGGAAAACATGTCTATGTCAACCATCTGAGGTAGGCATATGGTAGTAAGCATTGGAACACATATTCAGTATGAGGCATTGAACTAAGCCCAGAGAT
Organism: Lynx canadensis; assembly: GCF_007474595.2. Taxonomy (NCBI): domain Eukaryota; kingdom Metazoa; phylum Chordata; class Mammalia; order Carnivora; family Felidae; genus Lynx; species Lynx canadensis. The sequence continues at coordinate 45,385,475 of NC_044314.2, forward strand.
GAATGCGATAAAACCCCTTTACTGAACTACAATGAGATATCACCTCACACCAGTCAGAATAGCTAAGATCAAAAACAAAAGAAATTGGACACCTGGGTGGCTTAGTCGGTTGAGCGTCCGACTCTTGAGCGTTCAGCTCAGGTCATGATCCCAGGGTTGTGGGATCGAGCCCCACATTGGGCTCAGCGCTGAACGTGGAGCCTGTTCGAGATTCTCTCCCCCCATTTTTGGCCCTCCCCCACTCTCTAGCTCACTTTCTCTCTCAAATTGAAAATATAAATAAAATAATAAAATAAAAAAAACCCACAAGGAACAGCAAGTGTTTATGCAAGTTCCTCAAAAAGCTAAAAATAGAACTACCCTATGATCCAACAATCGCACTACTTACCTAAAAAATACAAAAACACTAATTCAAAAGGATACATGCACCCCTATATTTATAAGTATCATTATTTACAATAGGCAAGATATGGAAGCAGCCCAGGTGTCCATAGATAGATAAATGGATAAAGAAGATTCACAGACACACTATGGAATATCATTCAGCCATAAAAAAAGAATGAAACCTTGTCATTTGCAACAACACGAATGGAGCGAGAATATAATGCCAAGCAAAGTAAGTCAGAGAAAGACAAATACCATATGATTTCACTCATATGTGAATTTAAGAAACAAAACAAAGGAGCAAAGGAGGGAGAAAAAAGAGATACACACTAAGAAACAGATTCTTAATTCCAGAGAACACACTAATGGTCACCAGAGGGGAGGGGTTAAATGGGAAATGGGGATTAAGGAAGGCACTTGTGATGAGCTCCAGATGTCGTACGGAAGTGTAGGATCACTGTATTGAACCCCTGAAACTAATATAAGACTGTATGTTAACTATACTGGAACTAAAATTTAAAAAAAAAAAAAAACTTTTAAATTAACCTTTATGAGAGGACTCCAAAGATTAGTGTGGTTGAAAGGGTTTAGGAAAGAAAGAAGGAGAGAAAATGTCACCCACTAAATCTGGGAGATTTTACCTACAGACACTTAGAGAAGAATGTCACAGTCCTCAAACATGCAAGATGCCGCTCGGAATTTTGACCTATTTTCCCGGTACCCTGAGCCGGCTTCATCCTCCAGGCCTTCTCCCTCCTAACCCCGGCACTTTGAGGTTAAATGTTCACTAATGACCCGGCAGAGTCACCCTCTTTGACAGACCCTAGTTGTGCCCAAGAGCGCTGAGGGTTCTGAGAACCACCCACATAAAAATGCCCTGGCGGGGTTTCACAGCCATCCCCTCCACCAAAAAGGCAGCTCCCACTCATCATGACACGGGGCCAGTTCCTTCCCCGGGGTGGCCTCCGGAGCAGATCTCCAGCTCTTGAAATGTAAGAGGCTTTCAAAGCCCGCCTGCTTTCTCTCTCTCCCTTTCACTTCCAGTCTCTCCAACTCAACTGCGCGCTTGGAGAGTGCCCTCTGCAGTCGTGTGGCAGGGGACACACAGTTCAGGGAGGGCAGCCCCGCCCTCGGGGAGCACACACTCTAGCAAGGCACTTGAGGAGTGATGAGGAGCAGCCTCTGAGGCAAAACAAGTCACTTCGTGGGAAAATGACATTGGAAATAGGCCTTGAAAAAATGGCCTTTGACTTTCCCCCAAACCCATCTGAATCTACAGGTCAAGATTCAAGAATATCTGGATCCTAGGGGCACCTAGGTGGCTCAGACAGTTAAGTGTCCTACTTCGGCTCAGGTCACGATCTCCCAGTTTGTGAGTTCGAGGCGCACGTCAGGCTCTGTGCTGACAGCTCAGAGTCTGGAGCCTGCTTCAGATTCTGTGTCTCCCCCTCTCTCTCCGCCCCTCCCCTTTCACTCTGTGTATGTGTGTGTGTGTCTCTCTCTCTCTCAAAAATAAACATTACAAAAAAAAAAAAAAAGAACATCCCACTATTGGCAAGAAGTAGCCCTCACAAAATTTGATGGAGGGGAGAATATTTTAATTAATCTAAAAACCTCAGATTGCATTCCAAACCTGTACCTTTTGTTTTTCTTACACAATTAAAAATTCCAAATATCTTCTGTTTAAACTACCCCCTCGCTCTTTTTGCACTCTTTCTTTATGTTCACCCCTCCAAATACCCTGGCATCTAGACCACCGCTAAATCTACTGAGCTGTCCTTTCATTAAAATGGCAGGAAAAATTGTGCCTCAACAGAAGGGTTAAGGGGACCAAGAGAGGTGCTTTGCCATTGGCTTTCTTTCCAAGGATTGGCCTTCCAGGAAAATTAACAGCCCTCTGATTTACAGAGGAAGCACTAAAGTATCCACTAAATGCCAACCCAACACTTGAAAAACATGTCAAATTTTATTTGTACATAAAACTTCTACTGTTAATGTACATAAATGCCTACTAAACAGGCCAAGAGGAACAATCATTAAGTAGATTGACAGACTGGTTGCAGAGAACGGACAGAGAGGGACGTGCCCGTGCATTGGGTACCCAGGAACCCAAGTGTAGTTCATGAATCCACACCAGCCAAATGGCACTGGAGCGAACTGCCTGTCAGGGTGAAGGTAATTGAGCTGGGTACGATAAGGGCATTTGCTGAAACAAAGCGAATGGTGTTTAATTTAAATGTGGTCTCATCTCAAGTCACACTATATTTAAACTTATATAAGAGGAATCGGGGGGGGGGGGAATACCATGAATAACTATGCATGGACAAAAATCATCTGCAACTTATTTGCATATCTCTTAGTCACCGTAGACAAAAAATAACAACGTGAATTCCCTGATGAACGAATGTGACTGAAACCAGTTATCCAGGTATTCTAAGTACTCTAAAGAACCCATATAATAAAGGTAAGCATTTTGGATATTTGAGATATTGAACTGTAGGAATTTCTGCTTCCCTGTGGAACATGCTAACATACGTTCCTGGTCTAATTTGCCTACTTATTCGCTGATTATACTATCTTTTCTCTTTGTATCATCAATTTTCATCAACAACAAAAATCTCATAGCTAACAGAATTCTTGACCTAGTCTTGCAAAGAAGTTCTATAGAATCCAAGTCACTTCACAGAAGTAGCATTTATCAAAAGATGCCTGTCTTGTTTAGGAAACAGGAAGGCCACCAGTACCCCCACAGGAAAAAACAAACAAAAAAAAAAAAAACAAAAAAAACCGTCAATTTAGGGAAAAGACGGAAACCTGAAGCAGATTCCGTCCAAGTCAACTCAGCAGGCTATTTACCAAATACTCACTTGTGACTGCTCTCGTGTTTTGCTGTCTTGAAAAATATTTAGCATGGTCCCTTCTCTGAGACAATAATGAAAAAAGCTTTTGAGATTTGGATGCAAACGAACCTCTGTAAGTGACAACTGTTAAATTGTCTGGTAATTCAGTCATTACACAAGCTGACCGCTGGAAAAAAAAAAAACCGATGCCTTTGCATTCACAGCGCAGACTGGCTCCCCGCAACAGGTCCAGCACACGGCAAAGGAAGTCCCTGCGCAGAAAGACATTTGTCAAAGACACATGACAGGCCATTCAATTCAGGAAAACTACAAGAGCAGCCTAAACTCTGTTAAGATTAATGAGCAAACAAAATTACCAATGTTGTGTTGACTTCAAGGACTTTTTAAAAGGAAGAAGGACCTCATGGGGACTTCGACATCAGACCAAAGAATTTCAGCTTGCACATATAAGCTACGAATTTTTTTTCAGTTTTTTTTTTCCTTTTTTCATTTCACAAAGCACATGAAAATGTTGACTTTGGTAATACAAGACAAATTCGAGAGTTAATAGAGAAAGAGTTTGAGGGAGATGATGGAACCTAAAACAGATAAGACCCAGGAATGGAAAGGTGCAAGACACATGCTGGAGAAAAGAGACCTCAACACAAGAAAAAAGTTTCTAAAGGTTCTAAAATCAGTTCACAGAATTGTCTACCGTATTAGGTGATGAGCTCTTCAGCCCTAGAAACACATGGGACAAGGCAGGGATGCTGTGAGGTAATTCCCACGACGGGCGGGGGGGGGGGGGGGGGGTACCCAATAACCTCCACAGACCAGAAGAGGGAGGGGCTCCCCTACATGGCCCCTCCCGGTCCTCAGGAAGACACTGTGCATGCTTGGGTAAGCACAGCTATGTCAAACCAGGAGGTGTGAAACCATTATTCCAGAGAGCTTGTTAATTCTGAGTAGCACAGGGACCTGGAGATTAGTGAATAATAAATAAAGCATTTCTTCTTTTGTTGGTAGCGTCTGTCCCTGTTCATTAACTCTCTCTTTCTGGGCAGCCAAGGGCGTTTCTGGAAGGCATGATGCCTCTGGGTAGTCTCACTGCTGAGCAGAGCTACTAAACAGCTTGAGGCATGCTGCCTCCACTCCCCAAAGGAAAAAATACAGAGTCTTTTCCTTTTTCCCATCCGCACCACCTCGTTTGCCCTGTCTCCTGATCTGTAATATCAAATACAACACACAATCTATATACCTGCTCACACCCTGCTATCCATTGGGATTCATTTGTAAATGACTAAGACATAAACAATGGAAAGATAACTAATTGTGGCCTTATTTTTTAGCTATTGATTTTATTTTTTCAAGTCATATTATGGAATGTCATCCCCCCCCCATTGATTTTACTAGAAATTTTAGAATCAGAGCCTTTTTTTTTTTCTTTTCTCTCTTCAGAAAGCAAATCAGCCTATCTGTTTTCCACTGCAACCATTTTGTGTGTTGATAGATGCAAAATGACTGAAGCAAGACGTGGAGAAGAACTGCCCAGCTCAGGAGGAGAGCTCCCCATTCATTCGTGGCCCACCCGCCACTGCTCCGTCAGCAGGGGAAGGAGGCACAGGTTATAGAGGAGGCACACCCCCAGGCTCTCTTCTTAGCCCCCTCTGCTCACCACCTCCCCTTGGCAGGTCTGCAGGTGGACCCCTCCTCCGTGGGACTCTCCTTCTTGGCATCTGTACCACTGAATTCTTTTGATTCTCCTCCTATTTCTTTGATGCGAACTCTATGCCCCTTTTGTTGGTTTCAGATGCCCCTCTTTTCATCTAAATATCACCCTCCCTTTTCTTTCCATATTCCTCCCTGCCCTCAAGCCCTAATTACTTCACTGAAAATTATTCTCAGAATTGTAGGCCTCTCCCTGACCTCTCTCCTTAGCCTCAGACCTGCTCGTAAACTGCCTGCCGGACATCCCCACCTGGATACCCCACTGACCTCGGCGTTAACAGCTGCCCACTAACTGGTCGTGGAACCAGCACAGGTCAGTTCCTTTAGGCCTCCTCAACTGGAAAACAAAGGAGCTTAACGAAATTATCTCCAAGGGGATAATATGGCCGTTTTGTCAGATGTTGAACTTATCCTCCTGTCCTGGAACAAGCTCCGTTTCTTGTTTTCTGCTTGACTCCTCCTTTGGGAGGAGTTTTCTGCTCCTCGGCTTGACTCAAATCCCAAAGATCTTGAGGCACCGCTAAAAACAAAACAACTACGGGCGCCTGGGTGGCTCAGTCAGTTGGCTTCCGACTTGGGCTCAGGTCATGATCTCAAGGTTTGGGGGTTTGAGCCCTGCATTGGGCTCAGTGCTGACAGCTCAGAGCCTGGAGTCTGCTTCGGATTCTGTCTCCTCTCTCTGCTCCTCCCCCGCTCATGCTCGCTCTCTCTCTCTCTCTCTCTCTCTCTTTCTCTCTCAAAAATAAACAAACGTTAAAAAATTTTTTTAATAAAAACAAAACAACTAAACTTGAACCTGGTCTCACCTCCAGCTCAGTGTTCTTTACACTTTACCCCATCTCAGCATTTCTCAATCTGCCTCCCGGCTTTTTCTCTCAGACACTCCATACTCCAGCTTGCATGCGGGTGGTCTGCTCAAGGACCCTAAACACCCATCTCGCACCTTCACACCTCTATGGCTTTTCTCTCCCTTTTCCTCCTCTCAAACACCTCCTTGCACTCCAAAGTCCTTTGCCTACTGGGGTAACACCCACTTCTCAGTGCTTCCTGAGAGGCAGCCTTTTCTGATCCCAACGAATCCGAAGCGTCTCTTGGATATTTCCTGGATGCTCTTTGCCAGTGGTTCTTAACCTTGACTGTGCATTTGAATCACCTGAAAAGCTTTTCTGAAATCCCAGTCCCAAGGCTGCGCCCCGGATCAATTAAATCGGAACCTCTGGGGAGGAACCTCCAGTGTTTTTATAGCTCCCCAGTTGATTCTGATAGGCAGTCAAGGTCGATAACCACTGCATTGTACCATTTATCACTTTCTTCCTTGTAGTTGTAATTACGCCGTATTTGTCTTATTCCCACTACTAAATTTGAAACTCCTTGAGGGCACAGACCATCTTATCACATCTGCTTATGCCCCGCAGTTCTCAGTGAATCAGAGATGCAATAAATATTGTTGAATTGAACTTGGAAACTTGAAATTGACCACAAACCTCAATTTCAGCTCTTGCATACAGTTTTAGAAGAGGAATCATATTAGTGGAGGACTAATTTGAATTTTTTTAAGGTGGGGTGCTATTTGCCTTTGCCAAGAATATTCTGATATGACTTTGAAATCAGAAAAGCTCCCATTAAAGACCAATGACCTGCAAATATGCGTAAAGCTGATGCTACTTTGCTTTTACACTTTTGTTTCTGAACCGCTCACAGATTAAAATGAATATTCTACGATTCCTTGAGAACTGTCAAGTGTGATTGTGTATATGTGCTCATTTCTAATTGAAATAAACAAAAGCTGTCGGTAACTTGCACAATGATCCGCCTTCCCCTGCTCTGAGACAGAAGGTACCACAAGCAAAACTGCAACGTGAACTTAACACAGAGCATCTGACCTCCTTTCAGGAACTGCAGAAAATGAAATGAAAAATGAGACAGGGAAGACTTGCCAGCCTTTCATACGGCTACAGTTGCTAAGGAAACTGCTTTCTTAGCTTCAACCTGTCCAGTACAGCCCGGTTCACATATTCTTCTGGGTTTTTTGAAAATGAGGATATCAAAGAGGGAAAAGATCATAGAGAATAAAAGTCGGGGTTGTATTGGTCCAAACAGAGCCTGGTGCTGTTTCTCCTTGTTACACTCTTTCCCAGTCATCTGGAATATCTACCACCTGGCAAAACCCTCCTGGAACTGAAAATCATAGAATTAGCCCATAAGGTAAACAAAACAATGGGAAGCCCTATTTGACATGCAGCAGTAGCCAAAAAACTGCTTCCTCACCTCAACTGGGCTTTCTTTCCTGCTGGGAAAGTAGGAGGCAACTCTTAACGCAGCAGGTGAAGCGCCCCAGCCCTCTCCTGCCCCACATCTCAGGACAAAGTGTTGCACATTTCTCAGCACCAAGAATGTAACCTGGAGCTGCGAGGCAGCACCTGACCCACACACGTGGGAAGGTGCAGCCTGGGACCTCTGGAGTCTCCAACCAAGCTGGCGGATGGAACACGCTGGCCAAGAGAAATCAGAGGTAATAAGGTTCGACTTGCCTCATCACCGGCCCTCCCAGAGGATACAGAAACAGAAGAAGGCTCACGAGAATGGATGACACCTTCCATCAACAGCTAATTAAATAAGCAAATATTTCTTCGGCATTTACTGAAAAGACATGGCGCTTGTGAGGCAATGGATAGAGATTGGTTTTGAAAAGTAGTTTGGCAACAAATATCGCCATCCTTCATATTCAATGATGATGCCACCTTCTTCCTCCATGTTCTATGAAAACTTAATTTTCTGAATGAATAACCTACTTATTCCTCCAATTCTACTGAAATATAACATAAATAAAAATTCTCTACGCAAGATGCTGGTAGCACCGTTTGAATCAAAGCAGGGGGACTGGGTAGCTGGAAGGAAGGCTCTTTCACTGCTAATCATTTGCTCTTTTTGAATTTTGAACTGTGAATAGCCGAAAATAAGAAAATAATATTTTAAGATCAATTTAAGTGCTGCTTACCTAGGTTAAAATGTCCAAAGTGTACTACAGATATTTTCTAGGATGTCTTGGGAGAAATGTGTATTGTTTTTTCTCAAATGTGTAAGACTTTCAGAGGATCCAGATAATATATTAAATTTATCATCTTGTAACTAATCCTATGAAAGGCAATTATGAATATTTTTATTATGTTTTATGTAACATATATTACATATTTCAGCATATATACTTTTTAAATGTGGGATTCTACTATATGATGCAACATAGCTTCAGACTCCTGGGATATCACAAATGAGCCAGCAATAATACACTCAGATCTAAAAACATTTGGGTTTTCTCAGTCCTTTACAACAAAAAGCATTTCTCCTGAGGCTTCAATGGAAAGCCACAGTATATGAGGGAAATGGACTCCCTGTAGTCCAATCATAACTGGACAGCTCTGACCAAGTCACCCACATACTTTCACTTTCTCAGCTAAAAACCGGGAAGCACAATATAATTATGGTAACTTAAGTTTTTTTAAAAACATCTTTTTGGGGCGCCTGGGTGGCGCAGTCGGTTAAGCGTCCGACTTCAGCCAGGTCACGATCTCGCGGTCCGCGAGTTCGAGCCCCGCGTCAGGCTCTGGGCTGATGGCTCGGAGCCTGGAGCCTGTTTCCGATTCTGTGTCTCCCTCTCTCTCTGCCCCTCCCCCGTTCATGCTCTGTCTCTCTCTGTCCCAAAAATAAATAAAAAACGTTGAAAAAAAATTAAAAAAAAAACCATTTTTTTAACGTTTATTTATTTTTGAGAGACAGAGCGTAAGCAGGGGAGGAACAGAGAGAGAGGGGGACACAGAATCCGAGGCAGGCTCCAGGCTCTGAACTGTCAGCACAGAACCCAACGCGGGGCTCGAACTCGCAAACTGTGAGATCATGACCTGAGCTCAAGTCGCACACCTAACCGACTTAAAAAGGCTAATTAATACTAATTCATACTCTCAGATGGAGTGTGAAATCTATCTGAACATTGATTATATTTGTCTTTTTCCTCATTTTACAGGTGAATGAAAAGATGCCAGGGTGTTGTCTCAGATATGTGTCTCCTGACAGGAGTTTTTGTGGATGTTACAGCTGAGGCTGGTGTAGTCTGCTAAGCCCAAAGATTACCATGTGGTCACATAGGACTGTGGGAACATTGTAAGCCTTCTGGAGACCCGCTCCCCAAAATCAATAGGTCAAAAGGATTTCCTGTATCTAAAAGGCATTGCGGTGAAATACATACGAATTGACTTGAAATGCCATATTAATAGCACATTAAAATCTGGCTTCAACTCAGAGTTCTGCTCTCATCTTCTTCTCTGGGTGTAGCAGGCACAATCGTTGAAGCCAGTGAGGAACCATCTGTAGTGCTTCTCCGCAGATGTCAGGGGTTCCCAGCCCTGCTTGGGAATCCATGACCCGTGGGTTCCCAGAGCCATGCTGGGAGCCGGCAAAGAACACCCAAGCCCCAGACCTGCTCCAGAACAGTTAAGTCCAAATCTCTAAACATGAGGCCCTGGGTGCTTCCCAGGCTGACAGTCAGTCAGTCTTTTTTAAAAAGACAGTAATTTTAAAATGTGGTTAGCCAAAGGATGAAATAGTCCTGAATGCAAGGGCCATCTCAAGAAGTTATTAAGATAGGGGTGTCTGGGGCGCCTGGGTGGCTCAGTCGGTTGAGCGTCCGACTTCGGCTCAGGTCACGATCTCGCGGTCCGTGAGTTCGAGCCCCGCGTCAGGCTCTGGGCTGACGGCTCAGAGCCTGGAGCCTGCTTCGGATTCTGTGTCTCCCTCTCTCTCTGACCCTCCCCCATTCATGCTCTGTCTCTCTCTGTCTCAAAATTAAATAAACATTAAAAAAAAAAGATAGGTGTGTCTGGGTGGATCAGTCGGTTAAGCCCCCGACTTCAGCTCATGTCACGATCTCACAGTTTGTGGGTTCCAGCCCCGCGACCTGCTCTGTGCTGACAGCTCAGAGCCTAGAGCCTGTTTCAGATTCTGTGTCTCCCTCTCTCTCTGCCCTTCTCTCTCTCTCTCAAAAGTAAATAAATATTTTTTTAAAAAGAAGTTATTAAGATATTAGTCGTTGGGGCACCTGGGTGGCTCAGTCAGTTAAGCGTCCGACTTCGGCTCAGGTCATGATCTCGCGGTTTGTGGGTTCGAGCCCCACGTCAGGCTCTGTGCTGACAGCTCAGAGCCCTGAGCCTGCTTCAGATTCTGTGTCTCCATCTCTCGGCCCCTCCCCTGCTCATGCTCTGTGTCTCTCTGTCTCTCAATAACAAATAAATGTTAAAAAAAATTTTCTTTTAAGATATTAATTGTTGAGAGTGTGGTCCCAAGGTGGGTAAGTGTGCATGCGTGTGCGCATGTGCGTGTGTTTTATATGCTAACGTGTTTCCTCGGTGTTACTGTTCTTTTGTTTGTTTGCCTGTGTTCATAGAATTGCCTTGGCTAATAAAAATTGGGGCAACCTGGACATAGAAAGGCATACATCAGAAAAGTAAAAGATGTAGCTTCCCACCAGGGAATGCTTTTGTTGCTTCGATGCCAACTACTTTGCCTGCCTGAAGAATGCAAACTCCCATATAAAACCTTGGCCAACCCTGCCTGAGCTGGCTGAAAGATTCTACTCTGGGCCAGGAAGCATTTTCTGTTCCCCACAGCAACCAGTTGGCAAGGACTTTGCTCACACACGCAGATCCTCTCTCTCAGGTCTCAGGGCCAGGAGCTTTTTGGGCACTCTGAATAAAACTTCTCCTTCAAGGCTTCCTTGTCTCCGGAATGCACGTCTACATGCTCTACACGCATATGTATTTTGGCAGGGGAGACACTTCCTTTAGGATTTCCTTTGAGGATGCATTTAAAGCGTGGACTTCAGGCAGGGCCAAAATGACCTGTGGACAGAGGCATCTGCAGGCAGCATATGTGTTCTTTCCACCTTGTGTGAAATTCGATAGAGTATCTTTGGGTCTGGGGAAAAGAACGGTGGAGAGCTGAGGAATGTCTTCATTTCCCTTCCTGTCATTAAGCCCCTCCATAGCTTGGGTTTTGTCAACTCCAAGCAGACTCCTATCTCCAGTGTGAGGCCAGGCTGCTTTGATTTTGCTTCATTTGGGATCTAACTCAACCTCGTTATATGCCAAATCCCCTCCAGGGTGTCCTACTTTTCTGGATCTTCTCCTGTGTCAGAGCTCCTGTGGCTCCGTTTTTCTGTCCTTCAGGAGAACAGCACCCACCACCTCCCACTCTCCCCAGGGAGAGAACTCCAGGCCGGTTTGCCTGCTATTCAGAACACTGTGCACACGCATTTGGTGATCTTCAGTGAAGATTGTGAAAATGTGAATTACTGTGACAAAATTTTACCAGCCAGGTTTGAAAATAAATGGAGCATGCTCTGAATCTGATTGAAAGAAAAAAGTGATTCAAAAGCAATTTGAAAATTGGGCTAAAGAAAAAAAAATTCCCCTCTCTCTGTCTCTGCCAAGATTTTTCTTGGTTGCTTTCTTTCCTCCCTATCCAAACCTAACTTATTTCCACGTCTAGTAATTCTTCAAGTCTGAGAAACTAATGGAGGTAGAAGCAGGCCTGTTTTGAGAAACCAAAAATATTTCAAACCATACAGCCTCCAGAAGAAATTATGGTGCACTGCGATTTCATGGACTCTTAGTTACACAGACTTCTGGTTAGATTCTTGATCTGCCATATAATAACCATGTACCTTCAGCAATTCTCTTGTTCTCTTGGGACCTCAGTTTCCCTACTAGTAAAAGAAGAACAACATCTCAAAGGGTTAAGATGAGAATTCCATAAAATAACATGATGTATTGATGTGGGAAAGACAGTAGTCTTTAGAAGATGCAAATTAGTTAACAGGGAGGGTTTTAGAGTTCAAGTTTTATCTTGTGAACTTATGGGTTGTGTAACCTTGGACAAGTTACTTAACTTCTCTAAGCCCCAGTTTTTCAAATATTAAAGAGAAATTTTAAGTTTAGCTCACAGTATATGGCACATTCTAACTGCTCAAAGTCATAATTTTAAATATTTTTTTAATGTTTATTTATTTTTAAGACACAGAGAGACAGAGCACAAGCAGGGGAGGAGCAGAGAGCGAGGGAGGCACAGAGCCCAAAGCAGGCTCCAGGCTCTGAGCTGTCAGCACAAAGCCCGACGTGGGGCTCGAAATCGCGAACCATGAGATCATGACCTGGGCCGAAGTCGGACGCTTAACCGACTGAGCCACCCACCCAGGAGCCCCTCAAAGTCATAATTTTAGAAAAGCATTATTTTAAGCCACTTTCAGATTCATAAAATTTTCTGTTCTATAAAGCTTTCTATTACAATAGTGTTCTATTAAGGTGTATATAGCCCTGTCTCAAATGATTTGTTTTACTGGCTTATGGGAAATTTGATCAAAGAATCCAGTTATCTGCCTTCATCGACTAAATTTGTTTACATTTAGATACCAAGTTCTTCACTTATGTGGAGTGTTTGTTTTGATCACTCAAATCAAAGATGACATTATACTGGGTACTTCAAGACATGACCACAAAAATGTTTCTGTCTCCCAAGTTTAACTAAGCCATGTCACCCTATACCAGATAATCAGTTGCCCCGTTATTGAATGGGCCCTTGGTGAGATCTTAGGAGTAAAAAGTCAAGAGAGAAGTCCCCATTGTGGTTAAGGATAATGGTGGGCTAGCAGAAAGCTTGTCTGATTCTGGCGGGATCCTGGGGAGGGGGTGTGGAGGTGAGGGAGAGGTCAGTAGTATAGAAGAACTGCCTTCCAATTGGGACACCAAGACCAGACCGCAACAGCAGGTGCAGCCTGCCTGACCAGACAACACCCTGAGACCCAATCTGTCCCTGTGACCCCAGAGATACAGTCATGACAGGACATGATGTAGTTTTGTCTAGACACTAGCCACATCCATCCCAAGAGGAAGCGTGCTCAGAAGAGGAGAAAATCTGGTCTGAGAACAAAAACAGGAGACCAGAAGACAGCTGGTGGCAATCCCCCTTCTTTTCTATTATTGACTTGTCTGCTACTAAGATTTTGCAATTTGATTGACATATATGTGGACAAACGAGGCAAAAGCGTACAACATTATGCAGTATCCAGGACCAAGAATAAACTTCCTTGTGACTTTTAAGAAACTCCGGGGTCTGTAAGGTGGGAATGTCATGTTATTATTATTTTCAGGGATGAGAATTGAAGCACCGAAGCTCTCCCAGGTGGAGGGCACACAACTCATCCGACCCCCTCTCTCCACCCCGTGCCCTTGGCCACCATTAAAATGCATGCACACCACACACATTCACTCACACACATGCACACATGCCCCTTTAAATAGTGCCCTCAAATCCCTGAAGGTCAGCAATTGCCTATTTCGCCTTTTCTGCAAGGCTAATAACAATCTCAGGTAACCAGTGTCTCCATTGTCCTCCCATGATCCACTTCACACATCTCAGCCCCCACCCTCTGCCTTGATTGGAGAAGAGACCAGAACTGCTTCTTGTTATTGCATGCTTCACTATGCCTGACACATAGTAAGCAATCATTAAAGCAAGGGAGAGAGAGAGAAAAGGAAGGAGGGAGGGAGAGAAGGAGGAAGGAAGGAAGAGCTTTGATAGCTCCATTAACATTAACTTGCCCCGACTCCGATCATTATCTTGTTTCTTTTCCCATTTCTGTTCTACTTCCAGGCTCCCAGGAGGAAAGAGTTGCTCAAAATGATGACCAGATACTTCACTGCTCAAAATAAATGTATTTCCAAAAGAAAGTCTACATATATAAAAATAGATTCTGTATTTTCCATTTGCATATGAACAATAAAAGTCAGAATTTGGTTAAAAATCTCACCATAAGGAAAAGGTCAGGCAAATATGGCACATCAATATGGTAGAAAACCTTACCACCTTAAAAACAACAACAACAACAACAACAACAACAACAACTGTGTTTTAGAAGAATATTTAATTGCATGGAGAAATTCTCACAATATATCTTTAAGTGAAAAGCAAAAGCAAGTTGCACAACAAAATGTATATGTATGTATATATGAAAGTGTAGAAGGGTATATATTCCAGAATGTTAACGGATGGTTATCTCTGAGTGGGCACCCGGGTGGCTGAGTTGGTTAAGCATCTAACTCTTGATTTCTGCTCAGGTCACAATCTCACAGTTCGTGAGTGCACTGACAACACGGAGCCTGCTTGGGATTCTCTCTCTCTCCTCCCTCTCTCTCCCCCTACCCTGCTCACATGCTCTCTCTCTCTCTCTCTCTCTCTCTCTCTCTCAAAATAGATAAACTTAAAAATTAAAAAAAAAAAACAGGGGTTACCTCTGCCTAATGAATTATAAGTGATGTTATTTTATCTTTATACCTTTACGCATCTTCCCCAAATTCTTACAAAATTTACGTACTTTAACTTTATAATCAAAAAAGGAAATTATTACAAGAAAATAAAAGCCATATGAATACTAATGAAAAAGAAATGATTTAAGAAAATCTCCACATGCAAATGAAGGTTCCCAGAACGCGATGTTAGTACCAGATGTCGTAAAGGAAGGAAGGATTGTTATAATTATTGTTTTCCAGATCAAGATTCCCAGAAACTTCCATTGCTGTGTGAGTGATTTACAATTACTCTATACAACCAAGCTCTTAGATTTACTGCTCATTTTCCAGGCAAAGCTGACCACGATCTCTAGGGAAATACATGTGACTTAATACTAAAGTTCTTCTGAAAACTGCAATACGACCACAGCTAGTTGCGTTGCTGTTTGTTGCTGCTGTTAGGGCCTGCTTATTTGTTTGTTTGTGAGGGTTGTACAAACACAGACCCACACACAGACAGGAAACCGTAAAAGAGTGCCCTCACTGTTTTGGAACCTCAGGAAGACGTGCCTCTGTGTATACCATGATAACATCTGCTTCTAATTGAGATGATTTATCAAAGTGGCCATCAGCAGGAACGGGTCAGCAAGTGCATAAATCTAGTACAAACACTTTCGGCTCTGAGCCTGGAAACATAAAGTCTGGTCTTGTTCCTGACATTAAGTAGCTAGCTGGCTGAGCCCATGTAAATCAGTTAATCTCTCCGTAACTCAGTCTCTCCATCTGCAAAGTGGAATTAATAATAGATATCGATTGCTGGTTTGTGTCTCTGGTCACAAGGATGCTTCTCCTCCACTAATTTATTCTTATAACCGTATATTGAGGGACTCCGATGTGCCAGGCACTAATTCCTCCAGGCCCCCTCCACCCCAAACTGCTCTTTGTTCCCACAGCTGGGCTGCCTAAGGACTCCCGGGCCCTCCTACCAGCCCTGTGTTCACACTGCCTGTTCCTTAGGCCGCCAAGGTGGAAATGGAAGAGGGGCTTAGGGGAAAAGCACAGTGCGTGTCTGATGCTTGCTGTGTTGTAACATGTGATATGTCATGTGTGTTACAACATGTGACAGACGACTGCATAAGGTATGTAGAACTCAGATGGTTCCTCACGTAACATCCCCATATGAGCAAAGGGCCGTGTTACCATTGGCGTGGTCACACCTGGAAATGATTAAAGTCTTTCGTTTTGTTCTGCCGCTGTTTGTTTTATTTCCTTGTCTTTGTTTCAGCTGTGTCACTAGGACCCCACTGAAGGTCAAAAGCAAATACACAGTAAATAAAAAGATGACCCCACAGGCCCCACCACGGTCAAAAGACGGATAACCTGGCTTCTTCTCCAAATGTTAGAAATATTTCCCAGGTCATACCAGCAGGAGGAGAGAAGGCTCACTCTACTCAGGAGGTTTAGCTGAATGAAGAAGTGCAGATATCGTTGCTTCTCCAGAGCAGCGAGGCATCTACACACACTGGTGCCCGTGACCGAATACCTCAAAGGAACCCTGGTCTTGAGATTTTGGTTTTTTTTAACTCAATTCTGGGATGTCTGAATCCTTTATAACAGCGCTGGGGCTGCCATATGTGCTCTCAGTCATAAAGTCAATGCAACCAGGGCCCTTTTCTTCTAAACCATGGGGATGTTCAATACCAGTTCGAATGGCGGCGCGTAGCCTGGCACAGGGTAGCGGGAGCAGAATTTCCGGGATGTGCCTGACTCGAGCAGCACTGCAGCTCCTTTGAAGTTGGTCTCATTTTCCACATTTTTCTTTTTTGGGTGACTCCAACCCAAGTAGACAGTTTCCAAGCTTTAATTTTAAGCGGTAGGGATCCTTTTCAAACATTTCCCTAAATAAAAGTGAGTAGGACAGAGATGGAGTTGCAACATTCACGGGTGTCACTGGACGCCAGTCCCCGTAAGCAGGAAATAATTCACATAACAAGACACAAAATTACATCACCACGGGAGGGCGGCCAGCATTAACTCCTCCATGAAAAGAACTAACCTGAGAGTTACGTGAGCAAGTACCTAATAATAGTCTACATCAGTGTAAAAAATGTATGTCCATACTCATAGCAGCATTAGTCACAATAGCCCAAAGGTAGAGAGGAAGCCGGCTGGCTCATTCGGAAGAACATGTCACTCTTGATCTCAGAGTTGTAAGTTCGAGCCCCAAGTGGGGTAAAGAGATTACGTAAATAAATAAAACTTAAAAAAAAAAATAGCCAACAGGTGGAAGCAACCTGAATGTCCATCAACAGATGAATGGATACACAAAGGGGGTGTATATATACAACAGTCCTAAAAAGAAAAAAAAATTGACGCCTGCTACGACATGGATGAAGCTTGAGGACATTATGCTAAGTGAGCTAAGCCAATCACAAAAGGACAAAGGTAATATAATTCCACTTACATAAGGTATCTAATCAAATTCATGGACAAAAAGTAGAATGGTGGCTGGGGGTAGGGGTGGTGGGCAGGGGAGAGGGTCAAGGGGAGGAGGAGGGAATAAGAAATTAGAGTTTAAGAGGTACAGAATTTCAGTTGGGAAAGATGAAAGAGTTCTGTGGACGGTTGGTGGTTATGTCACAGCACAACACTGTGACTGTGCTTAATGCCACAGAACTGTATGCTTAAAATGATCAAAATGGTAAATTTTGTCATGTATCTTTACCACAATAATTTTTTAAAAGCTTAGTATTCACAGAGTACTAAAAAGTTAAAGCAAAAAGTCTTTTGGCCACAAAGATGTCTGTAAACAAAAACTGTCATCAGGAATTATGATGCCTGTAGTGGTGAAGTATTTATATGCATTTGCACCCTTTGAATGTGACTTATTTTTTTTTAATATTTTTAATGTTTATTTTTGAGACACAGACAGACAGACACACACACACACACACACACACACACGCACAGAGCATGAGTGGGGAAGGGGCAGAGAGAGAGGAAGACACAGAAACTGAAGCAGGCTCCAGGCTCTGAATTGTCAGCACAGAGCCTGACCCAGGACTTGAACCTACAAACCGCGAGATCATGCCCTGGGCCAAAGTCAGATACTTAAGCGACTGAGCTACCCAGGAGCTCCTAAATATGACTTTGAATTGCCATTTGGCTAAACAAAAATACAAAATATTTGGCAGCTTTAATTACCAAGCATACTTATGTTAATCATCTAAAGCAAATGATATTTAGATTTGGATATAGAAAGTCATGAAAGAAAGAAAGAAAGAAAGAAAGAGTAAGGGGAGGGAAGGGAAGGGAAGGGAAAGGAAGGAAGAAAAACCCCAGTTGTGATTTTTGTACCATGGAATGACAATTAGCATTCCAGGAATCACCCTTGCACTAATTAATCATGGATGTCACTGGTTGCTTTAGGACACATGGATAAGAAACTGCTTTTAATATCCAATTCCATATTAAAGCTAGTCCTTTTCATGATTCCAGGAGAAAAGATGGGTATTAACATCTTTATAATGGCATCAATTTATAATAGCACACAGAGATAGCCTAAGATTTGAAAGTCTGGATGCTGACTTTAAAAGATGTTTGGAGACTGGCCTCGTGCTTTCAAAAGGCTCAGTGCAATGTCTCAAGACTCCTACATCTCACCCACCAATAAGTGAGCATTCTTCCACGGCAATCCTTCACTCTTACCAAGATACCATCAGCAATGATCACTAGAATATGCAATTTTGGTCATTTCTGTAACAGCAAGCAGCCACTTGTGCTGATTCATCCACAGATTTTCCGGCCAGATGCCCCATTGGCAAAGCCCCGGAGCCTTCCCTTCATGAGTTCTCCGCTCCAGCCATCCGCGGTAATTCCTTCCTCTCCTCTCTCCTGATCTGCCAGTTGCAAATAGAATCTGTCCAAGGAATAAACAAACCTTCCGGAAGGGATAAACTAGGCTGCTCTGAAGTATATGTGGGAAGGGTCTGCAGGGGTCAGAGTTTGAACCGTGGAGGGGGCTGCCCCTCCCTGCTTCTGATGCCTTCCCTTGGGTGGCGTTGAAAGCAAGGTTGAAAAGGATGAGGCCACTAGTGAAAAGAAGAAAATAAAGGGAACGTTTGCTGCTGTGGACGAAAACAATCTGTGTTTCAAAATCCGCTGCTTCTGTTCAAATTTGTTTGAAGTTAGTTTTTATTGTCACAGGACTTAGAGATACGTTTTTCAATGAGCTAGATTTTGAGTTCCACTGCTAAGTGAGCAAGCAGAAATAACATGATGTGTGTGCGCATACAGGCGTGGGTGTCTTTTTTTTTTTTTTTTAATCAGCAATACCATGTTTTAGCACCAAAGCTTTCAAAGTTAGTCAGGGATTAAGGGGAGATAGTGATGCCTGGAGGACTGTTAAAAATATGCTATTGCTCTCTCCACAACTTAGCCTCAAGGCAAGAAAGACAAAAATGGGGGTGAGCCCAGAGAAGAGAAAGGAAACTAACATTTATTGAATACTTAACTCTGTGCCCAGATGATTCACTGAAGGTAGCCTACGAATTCCTCCAAAACACCTTTCAAGTTAGTATTGCTACCTCTGTTTCCTGGTTATAGAAACTGAATTCCAGAAAGGTTAAGTTACCAGTGATCCACAGAAAGTGAAAGAGATGGAATTCAAACCAGGTGTTTCCACCTTCACCCAGCAGGGGGAGGCTAACTGAAATGGGAGAGAGTCAGCCAAAAAGGAAGTCTGTTCATTAGCTAACCACCAAGCAAACTAAGCATACTTTTTCTCAATATGCATCTGACAACCACTGATAGTCCAATAAACACGGTGAAGGACTCTGAACACGAAGCATGATTATGATATTGTAAGACATATAAAAAACCCCATAAGATTCAGAACCTCATGACAGAACAAGGGTCAGTTAAGGGACCACTGTTTTTTAAAACTTTTAAATGTAAGAATCCATATTTAATTTTCCAAAGACATTCATATTTGATGTCTTGCTCTTTTATTCTTATTTATTTAGTACATGTTGTTTTTAAAGAAAATAATCAAGGGAGAAGCACAATAACCTGTTCATAATCCTCATGTGTCAGACCATAAACTCACACCTAAGCCATCACCTATAAACCAATGTCAACACTTCCTAATTGTAGGAAAAATTTGCAGGCAAACACACACACACACACACACACACACACACAAAACAAATAAACCCCTCTCTAAGGCACTGGATGCAAAAATAGAAACTTATGAATTGACAGACTGTGATAGATCAAAGCTGGCCACAGTTGGGGTTTAAGAGCATTCTTGCCCTAGATTCCCTTGAATATAGGTGGACTTGACTGCTTGACCAATGGTGTATGACACTGGGTCCTGGACCCAGGGCTTGAAAAGACTGACAGTTTCTCAGAACCTTGCCACCATGCTGTGAGGACGCCCAAGCAGTCCCGTAGAGAGGCTGAAGCAGAGAGGAAATGAAGCCCTCAGCCACAACCCCAGCTGAGCTCCCAATTGGTAACCAGTAACAAATATGTGTCAGTCACCTTGGAAGTGGATCTTTCCACCCTTCTCAAGCCACCTCAGCTGGTGCTGTGTGGAGCAGAGATAAGCGTTTCCCACTGAGCCCTCCCCAAGTGGCAGATTTGTGAGCAAAGTAAACGACAATGGTTGTTTGAGCTGCTAAATTTCAGTATAAATTACAATCCATCAAAAATAATGAAAATAGGGACACCTGTCAATCAGTTGAGCATCCAACTCTTGATTTTGGCACAGGTCACGATCTCACAGTTTGTAGGTTCAAGACCCATGTTGGGCTGTGTGCTGACAGTAAAGAGCCTGCTTGGGATTCTCTGTCTCTCTGTCTCTCTCTCTCTCTCTCTCTCAAATAAATAAATAAGTAAACATTTTCTAAATAACAAAAATATATGTCATCACTTCCTTAGCATTTAATAAAACTTGAAATTACATAGGTATTTGTTTTTATTGTTTATCATCTGTCTCTTTCACTGAGCATAAGCTGCGTAAGGACAGGAACTGTACCTGTCTCATTGACCTGTCTACACCCAGCACCAAGCACAGTGTCTTGCCCAGGAGAAATACTCAATTAAATATTTGTTAACCGAATAAATAAATGAGAGCAGGCATCAGGCTTGCATACGCTGATGATGCACTCCTTCTTCCCTCATGTAAAGACAAAAACCTGAGCGCCTGGGTGGCTCAGTCAGTTAAGTAGCCAACTCTTGATTTCAGCTCAGATCATGATCCTGGGGTCACCAGGCTCCACGCTGGGCCTGGAGCCTACTTGAGATCCTCTCTCTCGCTCTGCCCCTCCCTCCCTCTCTTTCAATAAATAAATAAATAAATAAATAAATAACCATGAACTGGAGTCACTCTTGGAGTACCCTGAGATTTTGATGAAAGAAAAGAATAATACAAAGTAAAAAAGATCAGTTTGCCAAGGATTAGACACGACTCAGTGTGAAGAGGGGACTTACAGGGTCGCCGGTCAAGGATTATGGATTACTGAGCAGAGTCCATGAAATATGCAAACCTGGCCGCGATGCCCATCTCTAAGGTATAGTTTCTGCAGGTTGAACATATCGCAGGATATGGTTCTTGGGCAACTCATTTATTCTCTCCGTATTTCACAGTCAAGGTCTATAAGGTCACTACGTATAAAACTCCTACTTAGTATGCCTTTTTTACGTTACAAATGAAATCATGGTTGTGAAAGCATTTTTAACTATTTGTAAAGCACTTAGAATCTTGCCTGGTAGGTAGTAAGTGCTGTAAACACAATTGTTTCATACCATCAAACAAATGGGACCAGCCTGCATCCCCTTACTACCACCAACCCCTCCTGCCTTTTTGACCTCCCTTCATACCACTTTTTTCCTTGCTCACTGTTTCCCAGATTTCTGTCCCTCGTTCTGTGCTCCTAGCTTTTTCCTACCTCAGCATCTTTGTATTAGCCGCTCCTTCCAGGAATTCGTTTCCTGGATCTTCCTATGCTTGAGTCTTACTCATCCTTTAGATGTGAGCTCTTCAGGGAGGCTTTCCCTGACCACCCTGTATAAGTTAACTCCCTCCTTTTGCTTATTAAGTCACTTCCCAGCACATCATCCCATTTTGTTTTCCATGAGACTTATTTCTATATATAATTATTTATCTGTGCACTGCTTCACTGCTCCTCCCTCCCCACTACAATGAAGGCTAATGGGAGCCAAGACCTTGTCTGTCTTTTTTGCAGCTAAATCCCCAGCGTCTAGAAAAGTACCTTCACTTTGTAGGTGTTCAATAAATATTTGGTGAATAAACGAATGAATGAAACCTCTCTTCTAGCTACCTTTTGGTGTGTCGATGATCCTTGTTAAGGCATGTTACCCACTACTGGACCAGTACGCTAGGAGATAACAGACCAAGTGTCGTGGTAAATATAATTGACATTTATCAATGCAGCCAGAGATCAAGTGAGCTCTCTTGGCAACCACATTTTAATCTTCACTCACATCATGCTTTCAACAGGGATCCCTGTGCCTTTTTACCTACGTGCTTCTCCCAGCCCAAGTTCACCCTTTTTGTATTTATGCTTGTCCACACCTGGCTGGTGCCTTTAACTGTTCCTTCCCCACCCATGCCTAAAGCCACTGCAATGGAGAAAAACAGCAAAGCAACCAAGAGCACAGGAACTGCCCCAGGCTCTGCCTATAACCTCCATCTCCCATCCTCTTCAAGACTTTTCTGTCACAACCCTCCATCCCACTGGCTTGGTAGCCAGATGCCCCCTCCCTCCCAGCTAACCTCTTTGGGTCACTCTGTTGATTCGCCTGGCTGGCTTTTGATTCAGCATCACCCCAAGATTGCCACCCTGTCCTCCATACCCTGATCCCCCATACCTGAATACTACCCTCAAGTCCAGGCTTCAGAACATAACCCTTTCTCATCCAGGAGAAAGAAGTGTGTGTGTGTGTGTGTGTGTGTGTGTGTGGTGTACCCAATTGAGGGACTTTACATTTGTCCCTATTGAAGTTTATCTTGTTAGATTTCACCCACTGTTTCTGGATTTTTATTCTGTCTTTCAGTTTATTTGCCTAACTCATCCTGCTTCCCATAATCAACCAAGGTGATCAGTGTGCCCTGAATGATCTCATCCAAGTCACTGATAATATTGAACAGTACAGGTTAAAGAGAGACCCTCTTCAAACATCCTGCAGGTTGACAATCATCGTTACATCGCTAATCTCCAGAAACTAGTGGTCACGTCAATACTGTCTAAACACAGGATCATCTAACCTACATGTTCCTTCAAATTCACAAAAGAATTTGCCAACTGACTTGCTGAAATTCAGAAGTTATTCCATGTAGTTCGTCCATGTAGTTCCTGTACGAGACTTAAAGGCAGCACATAGTTTGGAATTGGAAATAACTCTTGTGGGGGTTGGAACTGCCATTAACTTTGCCCCCATTTACCCACCAGGAAAGAATGTGGCCAGAGACCAAGGTTTAGGATGCTTTGTCTTGAGCTATCTAAAGAGGGGTCTCTGACTACACCTGGAAGGAATTACTGCCTGTTCAATCTTAACAGGCTCTCCCCCATGTCTCAGAGAGCCACAGAGGATCCAGATGGATTCCCTTGCCTGCCGTGGTTGCATTTCTTGAGGAGGACAGATTGATCACACACCCATATGGCTGTAGTTCAAAGCAGTGAGTTACACAGTAAGGTGCCTGAGGGAGAGGATGTCTTTCTGCCAGAGTGAGAACACAAGCAGCTATAAACTTGGAAGTCCAAACCCAAAATGCTACTACAATGGAGCAAGAATGGGGAAGCTATTCAGGGAAGTAGTGTTATCTTGTGAAAGCATCTTGCACTGTAAAGAAAGGAAAGATAAAGGCAAGTATCACTTCCTCTAGACAACAATGGGAAAACTACCTTTAATCTGCCCTTCCTGGTCCTCTGTATCTAAAATAGATGCACTGAGGAGCGCCTCAGTGGCTCAGTCTTTAGGCGTTTAGGCGTCTGACTTCCACGCAGGTCATGATCTCCTAGCTAGTGAGTTTGAGCCCCGCATTGGGTCTGACAGCTCAGAGCCTGGAGCCTGCTTCGAATTCTGTCTCCCTCTCTCTCTGCCCCTCCCTTGCTGGCACTGTGTCTCTCTATCTCTCTCAAAGGTAAGTAAACATTAAAAAAAATTTTTTTTTAAATAAAATAAAGTAAAATAAAATAAAATAGATGCACTGAAAGGCTGAGGGATGAGGGGAAAAAGCAAACTATTAATTATAATATGACTTGTTCGTTTTATATTGATATCTTCTTGATTTTTCTTGTTGATTAGATTATAGTGGTAAATGATTGATGCATGACTTTCTTAACAAAGATGTCAACAAGGGGTGCTTGGGTGGCTCAGTCGCTTAAGCGTCGGACTTCGGCTCAGGTCATGATCTCACAGTTCATGAGTTCAAGCCCCCACCCCCCCCCTCCCGCTGGGCTCTGTGCTGACAGCTCAGAGCCTGGAGCCTGCTTTGGTTTCTGTGTGTCCTCCTCTTTCTCTGCCCCTCCCCCACTCATGCTCTGTCTCTCTCTGTCTCTCTCTCTCTCTCAAAAATAAATTTGAAAACATTTAAAAATTAAAAAAAAAAAAAAACAAAGATGTCAACAAGCCAAAAATGACTACAACATTCTTCTACTATTGGTGGAGTTAAAGATTCATCATGCTACAACTGCATCTTCTTCTTACATGACTAGCTAAATGATAACCATTTACAGTGAATAGTAGGAAAAATGTGAGCAGAGGCAGACAGAAAATAATCAGGATCCAGAATTTGTTGTCCAAATATATTTTACCCCATTTTCTAAAGTACATCCAATTTGGCTCTTCATTAAACCTGCGAAATATAGGACTGCTTATTCTCCAAATTCCTAGAAAAAATAATTGTAATGTTTTGGGGGGGAATCCATTTTTCTTTATTAACTGAGAAGAAATAAGCATGACTCGCTTAACTACACAAACATGGCAGAATCACAGATGCCAAATATCAGAAGGTGTGAATCCAAGTTCCTTTCTGAAAATATCAGGAACAAACATATCTTTTTTCATTCATTTAATAAGTACTTAATGGGCATTTACTCTATGCAAAATCCTTCACTAAATACTTTAAGGAGGATACCAAGGCATATAAGAAACCATCTCCCTTTTCTAGAATTGTATACTTTTTCATAGAGGTAAGATGACCCCAAACATCGATAACAATGGAAGAACTGTATATGACACTAATTTGTCAAATTACTAAGTTGTACACCTGAAACTAATGTAACATTGTGTGTCAGCTATACTCAAATTTTTTTTATAAAGGGAGAGAGGGAAAAAAGAATGTTTCAAATAGTGTTTGTATCAGTTATTTGCTGCTAGGTAACAAATTTAGCCACTTAAAACAACACACATTATCCCATAGTTTCTGTGGGTCAGGAATCTGGGCAGTTTAACTAGGGTTCTTTAATTCAGGGTCATTCACAAGGTTGCAATCAAGAAGCCAGCTAAAGTTGGGGTCTCATCTGAAAGCTTAATTGGGGAAGAATCTGCTTCTCAGCTCACGTATGTGGTAGCTGGCAGCTCTGAATTCCTTTTTGGGCTGTTGAACCAAGGGGCTCAGTTTCTAGCTTGCTATTGACTGGAGGCCGACCTTGGATCCTCACCCTGTGGGCTTCCCAAACGTGGCAACTTTTGCAACAAGCCTGCAAGAGAGAGTGTCTGCTACCAAGATAGAGGTCACAGCCTCTTATAATCTAATCACAGAATCAGCATCCCCTCAAGACTGAGATACTGTATTCATTAGAAGCAAGTTACTCAAGGAGAGGAGATTATACAAGGCAGTGAATACCAGGAGACAGGCATCATTAAAGACCATCTCAGAAATGACCTACCACAATGTTTAAATATGATAAAAAGCAAGCATAAGTATAAAAGATAGCACCCATTCAAGTTTAGTAAGGGAACCCTTAGGACTTGACCATAGAAAGCATCTACTAGATGTAAGAGAATGGAAACACTTCATTGCACTGTCAGCAAAGTAAACATTTGACTTGAAAATGACAGAGTCCTAGACACTTTCAAAGCCATCAGGGAATAGAAACCATTGACCTTCTTAAACTTAGAGCGATAGGTTCCATCTGAAAAAGCATATGTCACAACAACCGTTCATAATTGTAAAGGCTACATACGTACTCATCATGCCTACCACAACTGAGCCTGGTGAAAATACAAACTTCAGAGGAATACTTATATCTTCTTTTTGTCTTGTTATATCTACTGTTTCGATAAACAACACTCTGTACCCTATGCACCACTTCTTTGAAATTTGTACTTTAGAAGTCAGCGTTTCTGTCTCATTTGCTGTTTTCAAGTGTGCAATGAATTAAGGGTGGAGAGGGGTGGACATAAGCCATATCCACAAAGAGGACATTGAAAGCAGCTTCATCTCGTCTCTCTCTCTCTCTCTCTCAGAGGAAGGTATAAAGGGCAGCGTTTGTTTCTCCTACTTCAAGGGAAATGATCAAGAGTTCCGTGGGACAGGCTAACAGGGAATAAAGCATCGCTGCTTTGACTTCATCAATGAACCACTGGTGCCAGGCTGCCACCTGAGTATCCTATCCAAGTATGAAAGGAGGGATCCTTCTGTTGGTTCCCCTTCCTCAACCAGATTCCCTAATGGACGAGGATTTTTATGTCTGCACAGAGTAGCAAGTCTCGGTTGTCCCTTCACATCATGACAAGTATTACCAAATCCAAGTATCGGTAGCTAAGAAGCGTGAGGTGAAAGCAATTTCCAATCACCTATTTTAGTGTCCCTGAATGAAACCTAAACCTGTTATTGGTAATATCCCCATGAAGTGTCATATGTAATTTTTTCTCCTTCTGATTTATCCCCTTTCTGCTCTCCAGTATCTCTCCTTTCTTCTCTCCCAATGTCTCTGAGACAAAATATCATCATCCCGCAAGAGTGATGATGGCATGTGGAGGCTGCCATCCAGAGTGATGTAGAGAAGTCTATGTGTTCTTTAAGCTCTAGGTTATGATTCCAGGCATCAGGATTTTTGAAGTTTCCTGAGTAACGGTTATACTGTGTGGCCAGGGTTGAAAGCTTCTCCCATATTTGGACTGAGTCTCTAACTGCCTTCGGTGTCGATAGTGAAGGAGTAGAAAGAGAAAGAAGTTATGAAACATGTCAGAAAGACACCAAGTATATCAATTTATGCTTTATATGGGGGGTTCACGTAGGACTGTGGCTCTCAAACTTAGTACACATTAGTTTCACACATTAGCGACTGTTTTAAATCCTGATGTCCCACCACGCTCCAGCTCAACTAGGTCAGAGCCTCAGGAAATGGGACCCAGGATGATCTTGCAGGAAGGCTCCCAGACCGACCTGTTCCTCCTCTCTGAGACCAACTTCCCCTCAATACTTTCTAAGATCTCCAGGCAATTGCAAAGTGCAGCAAGACTGAGAACTACTAAGTTAGGATCATTTCATTTTATGACCTAACCGAACATGACGGTTTGACTCAAGTCTGCCTACTTGAATGCAAATGCTAACAACTGCCTAACCTCCAGCTCCATGCACTTCAAAAACTTCCACGGTACTCAGTACTGGTGTGTTAGGGAATGAGGATACAAAAATGAATGCAACAGGCTCTGCCTTCCAGAATCTCATGGTCTTGGAAAGGAGACAGACATAAATAAATGCTTCTGATACAATGTGGTACATGCTTCGATAGACAATGAGGACATATGGAATATAGAGGGGGTAATTAATGCAAGGTGGCAGAGACAAGGGAGAGGACAAAGAGAATGGCAATAAAAGAAAAGCCTTCTAAGGACAGTTAAATGGCATTTTCGAGTTGGCCACACACAGAGAGTATCCTAGGTAGAGGGAACAGCTTGAGGGAGCCAGGAGGTGTGAAAGTCCATGATGCATAAAACTCCAAAGACTGGCGTAAGGCTGGAAAGAATGGAAATGGGGCCAGAGTGGAAGGCAAAGCCGTAGTTAGGAAGCAAATGGCAGGCCATTCCCAAGGGCTGGGCTTTATCCATTGGAAAGGGACACACAGAACATGCAGGGCAGTGCTGGGATCAATTCCTGATTTTAAAGAGGTGACTCTAACAGCATCATGCCTGAATTTGAAGATCATGAAGGCCAGCTAGAACAAGAGAAAATTACAATATCTGAACTAAGCCAATGGCAGCAAGAAGAGAGATGAGACAGATCATTGGAGAGCTTAAGAAGTAGGATTTGGTAGTTGATTCAGTGTGTCCTGACGTTCTGGATTGAGCAACAAGGTAAATGAGTGGTGTGGCATTAACCAAAGGAGGGCATACCTCAGGGGTGCTGGTCCCAGGAAAAGATGAAGCCTGTCTGTGCACCTCGTGGAAGAACTTGATAATTATCCCAGTTATAATGCATGACTGATTTTCAGAGACACCCTGGGGTTTAGGACTCAGCTGCCATCATGGAGCTTGGCTGAGTGCCCCCTCATTCCCTTGACTCTCTAGAGCCAGTTGGGGTGGTTGCTAGAATTCTTGATTACGTTTTAGGGTGATCATCTCTTTTTCAACCAGAACTCAGATGAGGCCAAGGCAAATTCATCTTTTGATGCATCTAGAATGTTTCTTTACCTCCTGTCCCCAACTTCAGAGTTCAGAACTCAGGGTTCCTGTGATTCTCATCCAAGGAGAGGTTTTGGACTCGTTCTGTTCCCCAGTCCAGGGGACAAGCGGGAGGCCTATTAGGCTCTGGAACGCAGCTGCATCCACATTATTTGTACAACAGTACTTGGTGGCTCTGACAGAAGAGAATGGAAAGCCTTAAGGCCCTACACTTAAACCTTTAGATCATTCTCCAAAGACGGGTTCTCTGGAGACAAGTTGCCTTGAGCCAGATCAGACTACCCCAGGCCAGTCAGTAACCCTATATAATCTGGAGAGTATCACACCACTTCTTTTCTAGAAAAACAATGAGAATGGTGATTTACAATGCTAGAAAGTGAGTTAACTGTTCCCCAAATTCCATGCTACTTTAACATTCTGTGGTCATGTTTTTGGTTTTTTTTTTATTATTATTATTCTGACAAATGCTTAAAATTTTGTCAAAACAGAGAGAACTGCAATCATGCCTTGTTATGCTGACATTATTCACACTTGCTAATGATTAACTCCCTTTGACACTGTAGAGTTGTAGACGCCAGAGTTGAACAAACAGCTTCAGGGGGCCCAGAAATGAGTTACACTACACTGGGCCAACTGACTTGGAAGAGATCCAGTGCTATTTCCCTAGTTTAGACTTGTCCTAAGGGGCATTTCCATTGGGGGACCTGAAGTTCTGGAATTCCTTCCTCTTCCTGGTTCAACAAAACTCTAATTTATTGACCTTCAGGGCACAGTGTAAGACATCTGTTAAGTTTGGCATTTCCTTGACCTGTACAGAGAATTCTATTCAGTAAAAAAGGTTTGCCTGTTTTAATTCCAGGTTTTGTACTTAGAATGTGCACGCATCAGGCTCTGATCTAAAAAGGTACTTTTTTATAAAACCGGGAAACAAAAACATGTTGCTCCTTTGTATCCAAGCTGTTCCCTTACAAGTATCACCTCAATGTAGTACTCCCTTTGAGTATGACAAACCTTTAGGTAAATAACCAAGAATCATTCCTTCACTGTACAAGGCAAAAAGAAGACGATTGAACAGCAAATTTTGGTGCTTTATTTTATTTTTATTTTTATTTTTTAAAGAGAGAGAAAGCTCATGCACAAGTTGGGGGGGGAGGGGCAGAAGGAGACAGAGAGAGAGAGAGAGAAAGAGAGAATCAAAAGCAGGCTCCACGCTCAATGTGGAGCCCAATGTGGATCTCGATCCCACAACTCCGGGATCATGACTTGAGCCGAAATCAAGAGTCGGACGCTCAATCGACTGAGCCATCCAGGCTTCCCGCAAATTTTTGTGCTTTAAATGGAGAAAATCAGTACTGCAAGAATGTGAGAAAATTCCTAGACACGAGCCAAACAATTGTTCTATGAGCACTGCCTAATAGTTCATGTTCACCTTTGATGAGAAAGATAATGACACATAAAGAAGCTTGGGATCCAAGGACAAGGAACAGAAACACTTAGAGAGCTCCCACCCTGTATGCTCACCTCTCTAGCCATCAACTGAAAGCCGGCGCCGCGATTCGGGTCTCAGAGATGGAGGAAAGAGGCTAAAGAGAATGCATCCTCCACGCCAAATGAGGGTCCTCTGGGTAACACTTGATAATGCTTCATCTCTGCTTTGTTATCTCCGGCCTGTGCCACAATGGGAGATGTTCATGGGATTTAAGCTGAGAGAGGCCTGGGGTTAGATGTCTGTAGTCCCCCCATCAGCTAAAGGGAAAGGTGGGAAGCTTGCACAAAGGTTGGTGGGCTCCCAATCCATCCATTTTTATGAGAAATAAACCCCCTTAACTTAAAAAAAAAAAAAAGCCATGTTTTTATCCCAAAATGAGAGATTTCTTTTTTAGTATATCCAGATCAAAAGGGGAAATAATTTCAATTTGTTTATAGAAAATGTAGACATGCCCCGGGGTTATGATAAATTGAGATCTAGGTTTCCAGTGGGATTTGAGCCTGCACAGCTTACAACAATGCTAGACTGTTTGCAATGTCTTTAATACAGACAACGTCCTCAGACTTTCAAAGCCAGTATAATTGAAAATCGTGGGCAAGAGAAGATTAAGCTGTTTGATCAAGGATAGAAAGACATACATTTTCACTGAAGTTTAAGAGAAGCCAGGAAGTTGAAAAAGATTGCAGAAGGTAAACTAAGGACTATAGATGAGAATTTCAGGAGTGAGCACATAACACTCTTTATGTAACATGTTTATTATCTAAGAATCTAAAATATGGATGACATTAGGGGCACCTGGGCAGCTCAGTCGGTTGAGCAGCCAACTTTGGCTCGGGTCATGATATCAAGGTTTGTGGGTTCGAGCCCGTGTCGGGCTCTGTGCTGACAGCTCAGAGCCTGGAGCCTGCTTTGGATTCTGTGTCTCCCTCTCTCTCTGCCCCCTCCACCGCCCATGCTCTGTCTCTGTCTCTCAAAAATGAGTAAACGTTAAAAAAAAATTTTTTTTAAAGATAAAATATGGATGACATTGGTGTTTGAAGACAGATGGGAACTTTTTGTATTTTAGTGTTGGAAGGAAACAAAATTATACATTCTTAAACAAAATATGTGATTATACATTTTTGCATGTTTTCTGAAGTACAAGATAGAGTCCACAGAGAAACAAGAAAGGGTGCCTATCATGATTCACTTTCAATTACTAACACTAATCAAAAGTAGTTAACTTGGTAGAGCACCCAACATACCGCCCCAGTGGGCCATTCGCTTTTAGCTCTCCAGCGGTGGCAATGAAACTGCATTGACTTGCCCATGGTACTTTTTCTAAGAACAACGGCAAAGACTGAGTACAACCTACTGGGGGAGAACACAGCTAACTGGCACCAGCCCACATCCACACCATCAGACTGATTTTCAGAGGTACCCTTAATTACACCAGAATCATCCAGCAAAACAGAGCAGGACATTTGCTCTGTCTCATGTGGTTTTTGCTGATCAAATGCAAACTAGTGCCAGGTCTTTCTTAAGTAGTTTAGCCTAAGCCCTGTAGCCATTTGCAGTGGTATGAAAAGATTTGAAGCCAAGATTCATCTGACTTTAAGAGTTACTTCAATCTTTTATGTTCAGCTCCAAACTGCAAGTGTTATAAAGGCACTGACTGGAGAGCCCAGGTGGGATCACGTTTTGGCGGCAAAATGAATAACAACAAGGAAAAATCTGATTGTGATAAGAAAAAATTTACATGAAAAATGCACAGTTGTATTGTTTGCTGGGGCTGCCGTAACACAGGCTGTATGGCTTAGACACTCAAAAACTGATTCCTCACATTTCTGGAGGCTAGAAGTCTGAGATCCAGGTGTCTACACAGTTGATTTCTTCTGAGCCAGCTCTCTTCGGGCTCGTAGGGCTGTCTTCTCCCCATGTCTTTGCATGGTCTTCCCTCTGTGCGTGTCTGTGTCCTAATCTCCTCTTCTTATGAGATGACCAGTCATATTGGGTTAGGGCCTGCCCCGTGATCTCATTTTACTTAATTACTTTAACGTTAAGGCCCCCAACTCCAAATACAGTCACATTCTAAAGTACTTAGGACTTCAACATATGAATTTGGAGGGAGTGCAATCCAGCCTGTTACAACACCTAAATACGTAAACATCCCCACTGGGACTGCTGCAAGGAAGAAAACGAATCAAAGACAGGTATAAAGAACGGCCTGTGATTTCTTTCAAACAATGAGATCGGCCATACACGTAGCATTTGAGATGGAAAAATTCAAGAGCTCTGCTTCCCCTACTGCCCCACCAGAAAAGCCTTAAATCAATCCTGGAAATTACGTTAGAGAGTTTGGGCACTAACCCGAGCCACAAAGAATCATGATCCATCCTCTCTCTAGGAAAAGGGAGTAAGAGCTTGTTGATCTATATAGATAACTTCTTTCGGTTCACCAGGAACATAGATTGCACCTAGCATAGTTCCTGGCACGTAGCAGGCCCCTCAGTAAAAGTTCATTGTATCAGAGGTATCTGCTTTGAAACAAGTATGGGCTCTGTAATCACAGATACTGCAAATAAACTGTTTTAAAAACTCAGGATATCCATGCTTTGTTTTTATCTACGCCTGAAATGAATTTCAGGTCCCTTCCCTGCTTCCGCCTTTTATTATTAATTTATTTAAAACATGTATCCAGTATCTACTAAACTCCAGGAACCACGCTGGGCACTGAAGACAGTGCCTACCCTGGAGGTGATCGCAGCCTAGGTGGTGAGGCAGACATAGAAACACAGGGGTAACCAAGTAACAAAAGCTATAAAGTAAATGTGGAGGTTGCTTTTGTGTGTCAGCTAGAACTGGGCCACAGTACCCAGATATTTGGTCAAACATTTAACTGGGTGTTTCTGTGAAGGTATTTTTTGGATGTAATTAATATTCAAATCAATTGACTTTGAGTAAAGCAGATTACTCTCTGTAATGGGTGCTCCATAATGGGTGAGCCTCGTCTAATCAGTTGAAGTCCTTAATAGAACAAAGTCTGCCCTCCCCCAAGCAAGTAGGAATTCTGCCAGAAGATGGCCTTTGGACTCAAACTGCAACTCCTCTCTGAGTCTCCAACCTGCCAGCTTATCCCATCAGATTTCAAAGCCATCAGTCTCCATAATGGTATAAGCCAATTGCTTAAAATCAGTCAATCTCTTTCTCCCTCTCTTTCTCTCTCCCTTCCTCTGGAGAACCCTGACTAATACAGTAAGCTTAATTTTTTTATCCCTCTCAAAATTACAAAAGATTTAATAGAAGAACTGGAATTAAGTTCAACCTACAGATGAGAATACTTTCTAAAACCAGCTAGTTATAAATCTGACTAGAGACCAAGGGATACTATTTCCAAAACCAGTTTCCATAGACCACACAAATATTCTGAAATCCAAAGATCACTACAAGAATTGGTTTTAATTTTATGTTTCCATTTTTATAATTTTTATATATATTATCATAAATATACTTGGTATCACCTGGATAATTACATAATAATAGAATGTTTTCTGCAGTTTTAACACCTCCAATTATATTTATGGCTACAAAAAGTTTGCAAGAAGTGACATTAAAACGGTAGCTACAAATGGCACAATGAGAGAGTCCAGACACTACATAGCACACCCTATACTGGATTGCCCATAGTTAAATTAAGGAAAGCTGAGGTACATGCAAATAAACACACACACACACATACACACACACACACACACACACACACACACTGATTCATTCACATCGGTATTTGTTTTGTTTATTTGTTTATTTTGAGAGACAGAGAAAGAGAAAAGGAGGGAGGGAAGGACAGAGAGAGGGAGAGACAATCCCAAGCAGGATCCACGCTGTTAATGCAGAGTCAGATGGGGGTCTCAAACTCACAAACCGCAAGATCATGACCTGAGCAGAGATCAAGATTCAGACACTTAGGGGCACCTGGGTGGCTCAGTCAGTTAAGCGTTCAACTCTTGGTTTCAGCTCAGGTCATGATCTCAAAGTTTATGAGTTCGAGCCCTGCATCAGGCTCTGTGCTGACAGCTCAGAGTCTGCTTGGGGTTCTCTGTCTCCCTCTCTCTCTGCCCCTTCCCTGCTCATGTTCTCTCTCACTCTCAAAAATAAATAAGTAAACATTAAAAAAAATAAAAAGATTCAGATGCTTAACCAACTGAGCCACCCAGGTGCCCCCATTCACATGGGTTTTTAAAAAAAGATTTTGATATTTCAATAACTCTAGAAAATAGTAGTAGATTAAACTAATACAGAAATACTTTACCTATAGACACTTACAAATACTACATGAAAATTGAATAGTTGAGCTTTAAAAGAAGAAAAGGAGAAAGAAGGACAGAAGGAAGGAAGGAAGGAAGGAAGGAAGGGAGGGAGGAAAGACTTTTTAAAAATATTGATTACTCACAGATTTGGTCTGGTCATATGGTCATTTTAAAAATTAAGGATAACCACAAAAAATAAAAATAAAACCAAATGTTTATTAAAGGATAAAGGGAGAACGTTTTTAAAAAGTAAAAAAGATGGCAAAAATAAATAAAAACTGAGAGAAAGCACAAAAAGAGATCGTAGAGATAAACTTCAAATATTGGTAATGTTAATGTAAATTGATCAAACTCATCAGTTAAAAGACAGAAATTCTTGGGGCGCCTGGGTGGCTCAGTCGGTCAAGCGTCCAGCTTCGGCTCAGGTCATGATCTCGCCATCTGTGAGTTCGAGCCCCGTGTCAGGCTCCGTGCTGACAGCTCAGAGCCTGGAGCCTGTTTCGGATTCTGTGTCTCCCTCTCTCTCTGCCCCTCCCCAACTCATGCTCTGTCTCTCTCTGTCTCAGAAATAAATAAACGTTAAAAAAAATTTTTTTTTAAACAGAAACCCTCAGAATGAATAATTTCTATCCAAAGGGAACACAGGGGATCATAGAACAAGTTAAATTATTATATCACAAAGCAAAACACAGACTTCAAAATGCAAAATATGAAGCACTCTACAGAAACTAACTTGTTTCTGAAAGAAGACAATAGCATGAAAGAGGAACCCCTCTGTACTAAGAGACCAAAGAGATCTAACAACCAAATTAAACACATTGACCTTGTTTAGATTCTGGTTCAAATTACCAACTATAAGAAAGCATGAGCAAACTAGAGGAATTAAATTATATATTGAGTTTTATATGATACCAAAGGATTATTACTAATTTTGTTGGATGTAATAATGGTATTTTGTTACACAAAAAAGAAAGTGTTCGTATTATTTAGACATACATATAAAATATGTAGGTTGAAATGACACGATATCTGGAAAGTGCTTTAAAATACTTCTGCAAAGAAAACAAAACAAAAAGAAAAGGAACACTTCTAAAGGGTTAGAAGAAGCAAATGTGATAAAATCTTGATAATGATGAATCTGGTTAATGGATGTTTGGGGGTTCATTGGACTATAATCTCTACTTTTGAATAAGTTTTTAGAAGATTTTAGTACAACCATAAACTGTTTTTCAAAAAACACCTCTAAAAAACAATACAACAAAAATCTAAAATCCAATGATAGAAAATGATGTAACATAGAAACACCCACCAAAGAAAGCTTGAAACTTATATTCACATCAGACAACCAGATCTTAAAGCAAACAAACAGACAAAAAATTGGGAGAACATAAAGAAGGTCATCCCATAACGATAAAAGAAATAATCAGGGTGGGTTGTATCTAATAAGATCACCTTCAAAATACAAAAAATAAAAATTGGCAGAGGTACGAGCGGTTGAAAACTGACGGACATAGTCGAAATTTTAACGCACTGTAGCAGGTTAAATGGTGACCTCCAAAAGATATGTCCTCTTCCTGACCCTCAAAACTTGTAAATGTGACCTTATCTGAGAAAAAAAAAAGAAAAAAGAAAAAAAGTCTTTGCAGATGTGATTAAGTTAAGGATCTCAAGATGAGATCCTCCTGGGTTATCTGGCGGGGCCCTAATTCCGATCACAAGTGTTTTCATAAGAGACAAAAGAGAAAACAGACTCAGAGAAGGATGTGTGAAGACACAGGCAGCAATTAGTGACACAGCCCCAAGCCAAGCAAAATCTGGAGCCACCCGAAGCTGCAAGAGGAAGGGAGGATTCTCCCCTAGAGCCTTCACAGAGGGAGCACAGCCCTGCCATCACCTTGATTTCAGACTTCTGGCCTCCAGAACTGAGAGAGAATCAGTTTCTGTTGTTTGAAGCCACCAAAGTTTGAGCATTTGTTACGGTAGCCCTAGGACAGCAATACATATACCTGTCTCAATATTGGCAGATCGAGCAGACATAAAATAATAAAAACATATGATATATTTGAACAATATAATTAGCAATTTTTACCTAATGGGCATATGTGCAATCCTGCGCTCAAAAATTAAAAAAGAAAAAAGAAAAAACAACTTTCCTTTTAATTGCACACGGGCCTGTCTGTATGAATTTGAGTAATATCGTCACAGAAAAAAATTTAAGTCAATATTGTGGAGCTGAAATCATTTTTGCCCTCTAAAAGAGCAGGTGCATTGCCCAAGTGTGAGAAAAATTGGCTTAGAACTTTCTGACCCTTTAATCTGCTAGAGACAGCTTGTCTTCTTTGTGCTTAGGAGAGAATATAGTTCACTAATTAGCCACAAATAAACAACTACGCCCAGGCTCTTGGTTTTATCTATTTTGGACAACTCTTGCAGGAATTAAAATTTTCAAGGACACATAGATTCCACTGTCATTTCAAAGTAAGCACTCATGCTGGAGTCACTGTCATCGTAACTAGCAGGATAATTACTCTTAAAGTAACAGTCCCCAGAAGCGAGAAGGTTTTGTTGGTTTTTTTTTTTCCTGGTGTTGCTGATCGACCCTGAGGCTTCATAAGTAAATACACACAAAGTTAACATGCTTCAATAAATTTTGCATGAATGAGATCATACATCTTCGATGCCTCTCACAAAAGGAAGTAAGTTAACCAATGTAAGACACCGGACATCGAGGCAGGAAAAAAGTAAAGATAATTTTCAGAGAATAGCAATACCCACCTTTCTTAACTAATATACCAACATAAAACAAGAATCGAGATAGAGTGACACGGGGGGACACTGACAATGTGAGCTGCCTTTTCTTAAATGGCATCATTTATACCCTTAGCTTCCGGAGACAAGGACTAGGTTATTATTCGGGGGCACCGTGCCTTTAGTCATGCAATGTGTGTACACTTCCAGCTGGGAGAAATATTGGATGATTCCGTTAAAAGAAAGGAAACTCCTCACTACTTCTGCAACCTATTGCGTCCTGGCCCCCAGTGAGGGAAGGAATCCTTGGACCTGAATCCCTTTGGAAGGAGGGATGTTTGCCCAGTGAAGCGTAAAGTGTGTCCTAGGCTATCTGGGAGAAAGGTCACTGTGCCAGGGTTTCCATTTCATCAACAGTACACTGTCATGGCATTTCCTGGAGGGGTTATGTAATGTATTTGGACAAAGACCTCTCTGGTTGCCCATTCTTAGTGAGAAGTGAGCTTTGGAAGGAACAGTTAAGGCATAAAGCGCCAATTCCTTAGGGCTGCTTTGTAGATAGAGCCACAGAGTCTCATGACCCATAAAATACTTTAAGTTCTAACCAGCTGTTGCCACAGAGCAGTGTCAGAATCACATCGAACGGCATGGGCTGCATCAGCCCGCAGATGTCACGTGATGGGTTCCAAATTTCTGGTTAATTCTCACTCTTCCTCATAGTGTGTTTTCTTTTCGAACTAGATTGATTGCTTTTGAATTCTGAGCCTGGAGACCTAGGCTAATTTGCATGGCTGCCTTAAAGGGGTGGAGTGATACCTTCTGAGAGGCCATCTCAAATGTTGGGGAAAATCAAATTTCTCATGCCAAATTTTCAGAGCAAAACTGCAGTGCCCTAATTGCCTTTTCTGACAAACAATTATTTAGAAAAAAAATTTTTTTCTTTTTTAAGGGATTGTGCAAGGCAACAGCTAACCAGCTGATGATAAACTAATGTGTAAATGCTATTCCTTGACTTTCAGGAACAGAGCCGTTAGAACCAAAATCTCGAATTAATTATAGCATGTGAATGTTTCACAGATACGCAGAAGCGCGTTCCTTTTGGGAGGTAGACATTACAAGCGAGGTGACATTAATGGGTCAGAGAAATGCTTAGAGCTTGTGCTGGAAGAAACAACGGCTTTCGGGGCAGGGCTGCCCCCCACCCCCTCACCCCTGCAGCTGCAGAGGTTGCGCCCGTTCACCCTTTATCTGGACTCTTACAACTCTCCTTTCCACTAGGTTCTCAGTATCACTGCCAAAGGCCGTCTTGCCCATTGTATGTAACTCCCCACACTTTTCCAAGGACCCTCCATTCATTTCCCATGGCCCAAGGCGTCAAGACCTACTCTCTCCTTCAAGAAACTGAGCCCTAAATTTCTATTAAGATTCTACAACTAAGGAGTGTCTCAGTGGCTCAATCTTTTGAATACCCATCTTCGGCTCAGGTCATGATCTCCTGGTTCGTGAGTTCAAGCCCCACATCGGGCTTGCTGCTGTCCGTGCAAAGCCTGCTTTGAATCCTCTGTCCCCCTATGTCTTTACCTCTCCCCTGCTTATGCTCTCTCTCTCTCTCTCTCTCTCTCAAATATAAAAAATAAAAATAAAAAAAGATTCTACAACCAAAATACTCCACATACCAAAGCTTCTCAGGGGACTCCCCCGCCCATGGATTTCCTTCCCTCACGTCCTCCCTTCCTTTGCTTATTCTCTGCTCTTGCTACCCTCTCACCCATCTTCCCCAAAAAAAGGGAAAAAAGAAAAGTGTGCAGGGCACCAACCGTCATGTTTAAGCCACGCTAACTTCACACCAGCAACTTTTAGGCCTGCCTGGGCCTTTCCGTCTTCTTTGCT
Source organism: Lynx canadensis (assembly GCF_007474595.2). Classification (NCBI taxonomy): domain Eukaryota; kingdom Metazoa; phylum Chordata; class Mammalia; order Carnivora; family Felidae; genus Lynx; species Lynx canadensis. The sequence continues at coordinate 45,423,834 of NC_044314.2, forward strand.
TCCTTCTTCAACTCCCCAAGAGCTTTTCCAACCCAGCCACATCCTTCCTTGTCCCCTGTGATGGTCCCATCTCACCTCCCCACTGGATTTCCCTATTCCTTGGCTTTAAAAAAAAAAAAAGTGGGTGCCTTCCGGAGTGCCAGGTGGTATGTACATTCATAAGATAAAACATGGCATATCTCCCAGCGGTGACAATTTTTCTCAAACTGAAGATGGATGGAATAAGGGGGGAGGAATTAAGGGTTTTAGCTAAGTAATTTGAAACAGTTTTGTATTAAAACAAACACGGATGCGTTATGGAGGAGAATGCAAAATCCACATTAATTTTTTAAATGGAAATGAGACTTCAAAGAAGTTCTGCATCTGCAGAGGGTGGCTTCTGGCGGAGGTCTCTCCGCTGGTACATTCTCACTTTCCTCTACCTGAAGGGCTACCAGAGACACAGGAAAACACCTGCCAAAATCCCAGGCTGCTCTTGTTTTCAAATCAATTCCCCCATTCACCAGATTGAACACCTACCATGTGCCAGTTCCCGTGAATGTAAAAAGGATTTAAGCATAGCCCCAACCTTCAAGCCGCTCATAATTTAGAGAGATTAACCTAAGTAAGTAGCTATTGTAGAGTGTAATAACTTTGAGGATAAAAGTATGTGCAAAATGCTAGGGTATCACATAGAAGGAAGCAATTAACCATGTCAGACAGAACCAAAGGAAACTTCAAGGGTTGGCAATATAGCCGGCTATATTATTTAAATTGTATGATTTTCTACCATATCTTTTACCATCAACAAAGACTGCCTGAGGCATGATATCTCTGTATCTAATTAATTTACTTTGCAGAGAACCAAATAGATATGTAACCTATGTATTATTCTGATGCCAGGAAACAACAATGGTTAAACACATTGTTATGGGTTGAATAGATACCGTGAGGTTCTAACTCCCAGTACCTCCCAATGTGATCTTATTTGGAAATAGCGTCTTTACAGAGATAATCAAGTGAAAATGACGCCATGGGAGCGACTGGCATCCCTATAAAAAGGAGAAGTTTGGATACAGACAGGCACCCAGGAGAGGCGATGTGAATAGACACAGAGAAAAGAAGGCCATGTGACTGCATGAATCTACAAACTAAGGCCACCAGAAGCTGGAAGAGGCCAGGAAGGGTTGTCTTCTAGAGCCATGGGAGAAAGCATGGACCTGCGGACACCTTGCGCTCAGACTTCCAGCCCCCAGACGGTGAGACGTTTCCGTTGTCACCACAGTGCTGGGATACCAATGCACACACATCCCCCATTTCAGCATAAGATTATAATTTCTTGCCGAAAAGCCAACCTCTGCTTTGTCTTCCTTAGCAATCCTCTCTGCAGGAGGCCAGCTGCCAAGTAAATTTCCCTACTGCAGTGATTCTCCAAGTACCACCTCTGGACAAGCAGCATGAGCATCAGTCAGGAACTTGTTAGCCATGCAAATACTCCCACCCCATATCTACTAAAATCAGAAACTGTTTGAGCAGCATTCTAGGAGATGCTGATTTGAGAACCATTGTTCTACCACATATGCCATCACATCTCACTTTTCCCCTGACTCCTAGCCTATTCCGAGTATTAAGAATTATTAGATATTAGCGGGGCACCTGGGTGGCTCAATTGGAATGTCCGACTTCAGCTCAGCTCATGATCTCCCTGTTTGTGAGTTCGAGCCCTGCATCGGGCTCTGTGCTCACAGCTCAGAGCCTAGAGCCTGCTTTCAATTCTGTGTCTCCCTCTCTCTCTCTACCCCTCCCCCACTTGTGCGTGCTCTCTCTCTCTCTCTCTCTCTCTCTCAAAAATAAACATTTAAAAATTTTTTAAAGAATTATTAGAGGGGCGCCTGGGTGGCGCAGTCGGGTAAGCGTCTGACTTCAGCCAGGTCACGATCTCGCGGTCCATGAGTTCGAGCCCCGCGTCGGGCTCTGGGCTGATGGCTTGGAGCCTGGAGCCTGTTTCCGATTCTGTGTCTCCCTCTCTCTCTGCCCCTCCCCCGTTCATGCTCTGTCTCTCTTTGTCCCAAAAATAAATAAAAAACGTTGAAAAAAAAATTAAAAAAAAAAAGAATTATTAGATATTAGCTCTCATCACCTGAAATACCAGAACAAGAAAAGTAAACTACAACTTCCATATGATCATCTCCTAACTAAATCTGCAAAGACCCAAAACAGCTTCTTTAGAAGGGCCTTTAATTCTAAGATACACAAACCCAGCAAGTGAATGAAGAGTAGAGATTTTTATCATTTTCTCCCACCCTTGGCACTGGTCTCCTGCCTCCCAAGTTCCCTGGTACCCAGTGCCCTGTTCTATAGCATACCCACCCAAATAACCAGACCACCCCCTCCAGGCTTATCTTTTCTCATTATTCCTCATGATCCAAAAATCCCCCTCTTTCTCTCCCTCCAATAAAACGTCCATTCACTCAGAAAATTGGTCTCAACTAAGTATTTGGAGATAACTATTGATTAGTTTATAATGAAAACACTAATGACTAACAGCTTCCTTCTTTAATTAGCCCAGGTTGTCTGATTTTATTTTAAAGGTGATTTTTCACCCCAAATAACTTGTTTTGGGCAGGTTTTAAGCCCGTGTGAAAGTAAAATATGTATGTTTATTTGCTTGTGTTTTTTATAGTAAGTTTGAGAAGTGGATGGCCAGTGCCATTTAAATTGCAAGTTCACGGAACAAACACTTGGCTCACATGAGGCCAGTCCTGTTTGGCAACTCTCTCCCATTCCTGGTCACCAGCCTGCCAGCTTGTCGACCTTGAAGAAATGGCACCAGGCCCGTCCTTCTACTTTTGCTGCATTCCATGTTGGGTAAGTTTGTGGATATTTCAATTTCTTAACAGGAAATTTTAGCTGCTGGTTTAAATCCAATTGAAGTATTCCATATGCACACCCTGAGACCCTCAGGCTAGGGTGTATTTTTAATAAGTCAAACAAATAAATTCCAAGCTCTATACTAAGCAAACTGTCTTCATGCCTTTAGTGGTGGCCCCTTAAGTGAAAATACTAAGATATGCGGGAATAATGTCTGTTTAGTAGCAAATAAGCCTAATGAAGGGTGGAGACACTGGGAGGGGAAGGAAGGGTCCCAACTCTAATCATAGGATGAAATTCATGGCATAAATTATCCTGAAAATTGGCCCCCATTTCTCAAATTGCAGAGATTACTCTGAACCTAGTGCTATGGATAGAAGGAAAAGGGAAATTAATGTTTAATGAATGTTGAGTCAGGTACTTTATGTCTATCATGGGACGATTGGGTTCAGAGACTTTAACCATTTGTATACAACCTCTGAAGAGCAACCTCAGTTCTTGTGAAACTTCAGAACTGATTTAGGCTTGCCTCTTTAATTGATCAGCCAAATTTGCAAAAGAGGTTGTATACAAGCTTAGTGGTAACCATATATTAAAAACCACTAATAAACATGCAAAGAAGAAAGAGAAAGAAATCAGAGTATATCATTAAGAAAATTAGAAAAACATGAAAGAAAGAAAGACAAGAAAGGATCAGAGAAAATCTCCAGAAACAACCACAAAACAAGTAATAAAATGATAATAAATACATATCTATCAATAATTACTTTGAATGTAAATGGACTAAGTGCTCCAATCAAAAGACACAGGGTGACACAATGGATAAAAAACAAGACCCATCTACATACTGTTTACAGGAGACTCATTTTAGACCTAAAGATACCTGCAGATTGAAAGTGAGGGGATAGAGAAACTTTTATCATGCAAACAAATGTCAAAAGAAAGCCAGAGCAGAAGTTATAACAGTTATAAATATTTGTGCACCCTAGTATATAAAACAATTAGTAACAAACATAAAGGAACTAATTGGTAATAATTCAATAGTAGTAGGGGACTTTAACACCCCACTTACATCAGTGGACAGATCATCTAAACAGAAAATCAACAAGAAACACTTCATCAGGACGTTTCATCCTAAAATGGCTGCATACACATTCTTTTCAAGTGCACATGGAACGTTCTCCAGAATAGATCACATATTAGATCACAAAACAGGCCTCAACAAATATAAAAAGATTGAAGTCATTGCATACACCTTTTCTGACCACATCACTATAAAACTAGAAGGCAACCACGAGAAAAAATCTGGAAAGACCACAAATACATGGAGGTTCAACAACATGCTAGTAAACATGAGTAGATTAACCAGGAAATCCATGAATAAATTTTACAATCCATGGAAACAAATGAAAATGAAAACAAAACAGACCGAAACCTTTGTGATGCAGCAAAAGCAATCATAAGAGGGAAATATATAGGAATACAGGTCGACCGCAAGAAGCAAGAAAAATCTCAAATAAAAAACCCAACCTTACATCTAAAGGAACTAGAAAAATAACAACAAGCAAAGCCTAAAGCCAGCAGAAGGAAGGAAATAATAAAGATTAGAGCAGAAACAAATGATACAGAACCTAAAAAAGCAATAGAACAAATCAATGAAACCAGGAGCACGGTCTTTGAAAAAATTAATAAAATATAAACCTCTGGCCAGACTTATCAAAAAAAAATGAGAAAGAACACAAATAAATAAAATCATAATGAGAGAGGAGAAATAACAATGGACACCACAGAAATGCAAGCAATTATAAGAGAATATTATGGAACACTATATGTCAACAAATTAGACAACGTAGAAGAAAGGGATAAATTCCTAGAAACACATAAATTACTGAAACTGAAACAGAAAGAAATAGAAAATTTGAATGGACCAATAACCAGCAAAGAAGTTGAGTCAGTAATCAAAAAAACTCCCAACAAACAAAAGTCGAGGACCAGATGGCTTCACAGACCAATTCTACCAAACATTTAAAGAAAGGTTAATACCTATTCTTCCCCAAACTGTTCCAAAAAATAGAAAAGGAAGCAAAAACTTCCAAATTCATTCTATGATACCAGTATTACCCTGATTACCACAGCCAGATAAAGACACCACTAAAAAAAAGAGAACTACAAGCCAATATCCCTGATGAACATAGATGCAAAAATTCACAGTAAAATACTAGCAAAACAAATCCAATGATACATTAAAAAAAATCATTCACCATCACCAAGTGGAATTTATTCCTGGGATGCAAGGGTGGTTCAATATTCGCAAATCAATCAACATGATATACCACGTTAGTAAAAGAAAGGATAAGAGTCATATGGTTATTTCAATAGATGCAGAAAAAGTATGTGACAAAGTACAACATCCATTCATGATAAAAAAAAATCTCAACAAAGCATGAGAGGAAACATATCTGAACATAATAAAGGCCATATATGAAAAACCCACAGCTGCTACCATCATAAATGGGGGGAAACTGAGAGCTTTATCTCTATGGTCAGAAACAACACAGGGATGTCCACTCTCACCATTACTCTTTAACATAGAACTGGAAGTCCTAGCCTCAGCAATCAGACAACAAACAGGAATAAAAAGCATCCAAATCAGCCAGGAAGAAGTAAAGCTTTCACTCTTTGCAGATGACGTGATACTCTATGTGAAAAACCTGAAAGATTTCACCAAAAAACTGCTAGAACTGATAAACAAATTCAGTAAAGTCACAAGATGCAAAATCCACATACAGGAATCTGTTGCACTTCTGTACATCAATAATACAGAAGCAGGAAAAAGAAATTAAGGAATCAATCCCATTTACAACTGCACCAAAAATAATGACATACTTAGGAATAAATCTAACCAAAGAGGCGAAGGACCTGTATTTTGAAAACTATAAAAGACTGATGAAAGAAATTGAAGATGACACAAAGAAATGGAAGGACATTTCCTGCTCATGGATTGGAAGAACAAACATGATAAAAAGGTCTGTATCTCCCAAAGCAATCTACACATTTAATGCAATCCCTATCAAAATACCAACAGCATTTTTCAAAGAGCTGGAACAAACAATCCTAAAATTTGTATGGAATCACAAAAGACCCCAAATAGCCGAAGCAACCATGAAGAAGAAAAACAAAGCTGGAGGCATCACAATTCCGGGTTTCAAGTTATATTATAAAGCTATAGTAATCAAAACAGTATGGTACTGGCACAAAAATAGACATGCAGGTCAATAGAACAGAATAGAAAACCCAGAGATGAACCCACAGGTTTTTTCAATAGGCTTCACACCCAGCATGGAGCCCAACACGGGACTTAAACTCATGGACCTGGGATCAAGCCCTGAGCTGAGATCAAGAGTCAGATCCTTAACTGATTGAGGCACCTAGGCACCCTGAACCCACACTTATACAGTCAATTACTCTTTGACAAAGCAGGAAGGAATATCCAATGGGAAAAAAGACTGTCTCTTCAACAAAAGGTGTTGGGAAAACTATACAGCAACATGCAAAAAATGAAAACTGGACCACTTTCTTATAACATACACAAAACTAAACTCAAAATGAATTAAAGATCTAAATGTGAGACCTGAAACCATAAAAATCCTAGAAGAGAGCACAAGCTGTAACTTCTCTGATATCAGCTATAACAATTTCTATCTAGATATGTCTCCCAGGGAGAGGGAAATAAAAGCAAAAATAAACTTTTGGGACCACATCAAAATAAAATGCTTCTGCACAGTGAAGGAAACAATCAACAAAGCTAAAGGCAAAAACTAAAAAAGCAACTACAGAATGGGAGAAGATATTTGCAAATGACACATCTGATAAAGGGTTAGTGTCCAAAATATATAAAGAATTTATAACACCCCAAAAACAAATAATCCAATTAAAAAGTAGGCAGAAGACATGAATAGACATTTTCCCAAAGAAGACATCCATATGGCCAACAGACACATGAAAAGATGTTCCACATCACTTATCAGGGAAATGCAAATCAAAACTACAATGAGATATCACCTCACACCTCTCAGAATGGCTAAAATCAACAACATAAGAAACAACAGGTGTTAGCGAGAAGGTAGAGAAAGGAAAACCCGCTTGCACCTCTTGGTGGGAATGCAAACTGATGCAGCCACTCTGGAAAACAGTATGGAAGTTCCTCAAAAAGTAAAAATAAAATTACCCCACAATCCAGCAATCACACTACTAGGTATTTAACCAAAGAATACAAAAACACTAATTCAAAGGGATACATGCACCCAGATGTTTATAGAAGCATTATCCACAATAGCCAAATTATGGAAACAGCTTAAATGTCCATCGATTGATTGATGAATGGATAAAGAAGATCTCACACACACACACACACACACACACACACACAGTGGAATATTATTCAGCTATAAAACAAGAATGAAATCTTGCCATTTGCAATAACATGGATGGAGCTACAAAGTATTATGCTAAGCAAAATAAGTCAGTCAGAGAAAGACAGATACCATATGATTTCCCTCATATGCAGAATTTAAGAAAAAAAAAACAGAGGAGAAAAGGGGAAAAAGAGAGAGAGAGAGGCAAACAAGAACTAGTCTCATAACTATAGAGAACAAACTGATAGTTAGCAGAGGGGAGGTGGGTAGGGAGAAGAGTTAAAAGGGTGATGGGGATTAAGGAGTGCACTTGTTGTGCTGAGTAGGGGGTGTTGTATGGAAGTGGTGAATTACTTTATTGTACACTTGACTAATATTACACTGTAAGTTAACTAACTGGAATTTAAATAAGAACTTAAAAAAAAAAATGGATCAGCCAAAGTTAAATCACGATTAGATTCATTCCCAAACCAACTACTTACCCTCAAACCTGAATGGAAACCAAACCAGTCATCAGAGGAATCAAATCTAGGCCATTCTATCAGGATATTCTTTCAAATAATCAAAGAAGTGTGTTGGCTCTTACATTTGGAATGTCAATGGAAAGACAGATTCATGAATTAAGCAACTCAAAAATATCATTAAGCAAGAATCCAGGTCCTTCCCATGCCTCCACTCAGCCACCACAGGGAAGGCAACTTCAACCCATGTCTTTTTCATGGTGGCAAAATGGCAGCAGTTCTAAGTTTCACATTGCTATGCCACAGTAGCGAGAAGAAAGGCACAGTCTTTTCTGATACTTCTCTCAGAAGGGTGATGAAACTATTTTCCCCAGAATGCCCAAACAAATCTCTCTTTTGCCTTCATTCATTTATTCACCTAATAAATATTGAGGACCTAGTACATGGCAGGCCCTTGGGATTCACCAGAAAATACAACAAAACTTCCTTCCTTCATGAAGCTTAGGTTCTAGCAGAAGCTTACATCTCAACATCTCTTGAGTATCATTTGCGTTCTTAGGTTCTTGGTAAGAGCACCTGTTCCCTTTTGTCCCCCAGCCTTGGACACGGTAGCTGCTTTTAGCAATTCCTGATCTCTAGTTAGCTCCATGTCCCCTTCTTGCTTGTTCAACCTTTGAACACATGTGTAATCAATATCCTATATTGAACCTTGAAATAACAAGTATAAGCTGACAAATAGATAAAGAAGATGTGGTTTCTATATACAATGGAATACTACTTGGCAATGAGAAAGAATGAAATCTGGCCATCTTCAGCAACATGGATAGAACTGGATGGCATTATGCTAAGTGAAAAAAGTCAGGCAGAGAAAGACAGATATCATATTTTTTCACTCACATGTGGATCCTGAGAAACTTAACAGAAGACCATGGGGGAGGGGAAGGAGTAAAAAAAAGTTACAGACAGGAAGGGAGGCAAACCATAAGAGACTCTTAAATACTGAGAACAAACTGAGGGTTGATGGGGGGTGGGAGGGAGGGGAAAGTGGGTGATGGGTATTGAGGAGGGCACCTGTTGGAATGAGCACTGGGTGTTGTATGGAAACCAATTAGACAATAAATTATATTTAATATATAAAAAAAAAAACAAGTATGCATCTCCTTTCTAGATGGGACCCTGACTGATACAGGGAGGCAAACCTGAACAGAGACCTAGCTACTACTGGGAAAATTTGTGAAAGTGAGAGTTAATCCTGTGTAGGCACCCAATCTCTGTCTATAATCACTGATTATTTTTCACTTATTGGGAGACTTCTGAGCAAAAAGTAATGAGTCAGCAACATTAATAGGAGTTTATGATTTTGGTAAACGTGGCGCTTGCCTGGACATACCTGGCAAATTCATCTCCAGGCAACTGATTGCACGAATTGACTTGAGTTGAATGGAGGGAAACCTTCTACAAGATGTTTTCTGAATGGGCACCTAGAAGCAGAGAAGGTACCAGAAGAGAGAAGGAAAAGGGAAGGAATTGTAGGAAGATGGCATGAGGATACGTCCTCTGTCCAGCCACATGGTGTGGATCTCCCCCACGTGGAGAAACAGGGTGCAAGCCACCACAGGGTTACGTGAAGCCCAGGTGACAGCTGGTTGGAGCATTCTCTGACTGCACAGAGCTCTGCAAACTCTGGCTCATTCTTTCTTGGGTCTCACTCTAATTGGGCTTATATCCCCGTTGCTCCACCAAAATTGCTCTGTGAAGGTCGCAAATGGTCTCTGTGTTTGCCAAATCCATTGCTCAAATGTCAGTCCTCATCTTACTTCCGTTCCAGCATCGCTAATCTTTTGTGTTCCTTTCCAAAAGCTTGTATTTTAGAGACATTCAGCTGCCCCGAATGCATGCCAAATAGCTAAAGGAAACAAATCCATCTAATAATTCAACTAATAAGAATGATGACAATAATAGCTAACATTGTTGAGCTACAATTTACCATGTGCCAGACACTTTTCTAAGCACCTTATGTGGATTAATTTTCACTGCAGTCCTGTGAGATGAAAACTATTCCCATCTTCACTCTACGGTGAGGACTCGCAGGTATACAAAGGTTGAGTAATTTCCCGAAGGTCACGCTGCCAGCGTGCAGGGGAAATGGTGGAGCCAGGCAGGCAGTCTCCATGTTTCCGTTATTTGACCTCAAGCAGATCAGATTCTACATCAGAATTTTTAAACTGTCATGCAGATATGCTTTGGTAATATCTATATCAAAAAGCTAGAGAACTGAGTTTAAGGACACCACGTTCTTGGAAGGATCTCCATACTCTCTTGCCCCCTCCACATCACTGGCACCGTTCAAGCCACGGCTGGCCATAGTGTACTTACCTGCAACTAAAGGGGTCTGAGCACCAGTCACAGGAGCCAGGAGCGGCATGCAGTAGCCAATTGGCCCATGGATGCCTGCCAGTGTTCATAAGCCCAGAGTTCCCAGAGTAGGGCAAAAGGAAACCTCAGGAGTAAAAGACACTCTGATCAAAGGCCAAGGGAGAGGGGTGCCTGGGTGGCGCAGTCGGTTAAGCGTCCGACTTCAGCCAGGTCACGATCTCGCGGTCCGTGAGTTCGAGCCCCGTGTCAGGCTCTGGGCTGATGGCTTGGAGCCTGGAGCCTGTTTCCGATTCTGTGTCTCCCTCTCTCTCTGCCCCTCCCCCGTTCATGCTCTGTCTCTCTCTGTCCCAAAAATAAATAAACGTTGGGGAAAAAAAAAAAAAAAGGCCAAAGGAGAAATCTTTGGAGGGCTCCAGGGACCCATATACTATATTGGGGCTCAAGGGTAAAACCACTATCCCTGAAAAGGGAACTGGGGGGGGGGGGAAGCAAGACAGTAGCACTAAAGATGAAGATTTTTCAGCTGATTATAAAAATTGAGAATCAGGGGCAAAAAACAAAACTCAAAACCATCAACTCCAGAAGGGCAGGAAACCTCTCTGTCCTAAAACAAAACTCAAAACCATCAACTCCAGAAGGGCAGGAAACCTCTCTGTCCTGCACCATCATATACCCCATACAACCAGGCACACACCCCATACCGTTCAATGAGTTCTAGTCATCCAATCTCAAGCCAAAGCCTGGCACTAATCATTTATTCAAGTTCAAATCCAGTGGAGTTTGAGCACATGCATGGCAAGAGGTGCTATGCCAGCTTCTCTCCTACTAGATCTAAGGGTACTGGACTGCAATTTCTTGACCACTGTAGGCTAAGCATATATAAGTACTAATGAGTACTAATTCTTACAGTGCTGATATGAGTACTATATGACTACTAAAGACCAGGTTGAGGCTAGGTCTGTAGTTTGGGGTCTTAACAGCAAAGAGTGAGGGACTGTGAAGAATAGAAACCAGATAGACAAGCAATGTCATTTTATCTTTCTTACCATAAGTACTCCTCGTATTTCTAAATTCCCATGTAATTGCTCATTCAAGTCACACTACTGACAGAAGGCTAAATGTATCACCGTGCGCTCCTGAAGTCTGATAAAAACTGATGGGATAGTCTGATATTTTTTGAATAACCTTAGCAATGGAATCAATTAAGATCAGAAGCAGATTATTTCCAAAAATCCATTTTTTTCTTTTGTAAATACCCTTTATTGATTGATTTCAACCTGGCTAAAATGTTACTTAGACATTTTTTGACCCTTGTTGGAATTCTCCATACAAATGACTAAATACTAAAATCAAATAACATCGATACTCAAAACCAAATTAGCCAACTGAAACAGGGTTGATTCACATGAGTACAGAGGTACTTTTTGTTTTTAATAATACATTGATTTCCCATTATCCAAAAACGCAGAATTGTGTAAAACTATAAATTAGTTGCAATACAACTTTCCAGGGCTCTTAAAATATACTTTGTTTCCTTGTGATGACGATGTATTTCCCTTTCATATAGTTTATCCCATGAAGCATAAAACCTCAGTCTCAATTATCAAGACTTTAATCCCATGAATCCCCAGCATCATGAGGAAGTTCATGTCACCCAAAAGATGGCAATTAGGGTCAACTATTCTTCCTTATATTCCATTTTAACACTTCTCTCTTACAAAAACATCAAAAAACAAAAAACATAAAAAAAAGAAAACTTCTATCATAAAGAATAATAAAAGAAGAAAATAGATCAAAGAGGTTGAATGAAAACTCTGCAGTCCGGAATTTGAATTGGAAGTAGCCATACAAACTTAGAATAAACAAAAGGACTATTAAAAAAAAAAAATGCAACTATGAGACAATTAGAAATATAAATACCAACTGGATATTTGACAGTATTAAGGTATCTAGGCTAAATTTCTTAGGTATTATAACAATATTATGAGTGTGTTTTTTAAAGTAGTCTTTATCTTTTAGAAAAGCACACAAAAACATTTTCAAATAAAATTCCAAGATGCCTGAGATTTTCTTTAAAATACTGCAGAAGCGGGGTTCCTGGGTGGCTCAGTCGGTCAAGGTCAGTCAGCTCAGGTCATGATCTTGTGGTTCGTGGGTTCAAGCCTTGCGTCAGGCTCTGTGCTGACAGCCTGGAGCCTGCTTCTCCCTCCTTCTCTGCCCCTCCTCCGCTCACACTCTGTCTCTTTCTCTCTCTCAAAAATAAATAAACATTTAAAAATATACTGCAGAAGTGGAGGAAGTAAGTGTTGACTTTGGATGGCAAAGTCAACTTATATGTGGTGACTTATATGTGGTGTGAATAGTACTTATAGGTCTAGCTTTATATATGTTTGAAGTAGTTCAATATAAATTACTGGAGAGTCATACCCAACTTGCCTTATAGCTCAGTAATGTTTTTCTCGAGAGAATTCTCTTCACATTTTTTTTTTTGCAAACGAAGATACTTAATTCTCTTGCTTTTAAGTGAACAACTAGAATCTCCTTCCACAGATTTACATCTTTCTCTTCCACGTAGGAGGGAGAAGAATCAGATCCAACGTGAATAAAGAAAACCAAAGTAGACAGCAATTCAAAAGGAAGTCAATTAGACATGTCGCTTTGGGGGTGGAGCTAGTAGTAAAACCCTGGATTATCTGTTTATTACAGCTCCTCAACCTTTGACCACTGTATAGCCTAAGATCTCCCTAAGTCCTCTGTACCTCTGGTAAAACATTAGTTCTACAACCACTAGAGTGCAAAAGACTAGGGAACCTTACTGTGGTTTTCTTTTTTATTTTTTTTTTTTAATTTTTTTTTTCAACGTTTATTTATTTTTGGGACAGAGAGAGACAGAGCATGAACGGGGGAGGGGCTGAGAGAAAGGGAGACACAGAATCGGAAACAGGCTCCAGGCTCCGAGCCATCAGCCCAGAGCCTGACGCGGGGCTCGAACTCACGGACCGCGAGATCGTGACCTGGCTGAAGTCGGACGCTTAACCGACTGCGCCACCCAGGCGCCCCGGATTTTCAGTGCACTTCCAGAACTCCCCCCAATACCCTGGAGGTACCAACAGTTAGCTTTAAGAAAAGTGAATGCAAGGGCACCTGATTGGCTCATTTGGTAAAGCATGTGACACGTTATCTTGGGGTTGTAAGTGCGAGCCTCACGTTGAGTGTAGAGATTACTTAAAAATAAATCTTAAAAAAGAAAAGTAAAGTAAACACAAGAGTCAAGTTTCTAAGTACTAACATCAGTCACTCTGGATGGAAATAATAATAGTAAAAGAAATTATTTCCAGTTTATATAGATATAGATACAGATGATATAGATAGATATATGGAAACTAATGTTGAGGAAGGTTAAGTAATGTTCCCAAAAATCCAATAGCTAGTGAAAAATAGAGTCAGGATTCAAAATCAGATCTCACTCACCTATTTGAGGCCCGCTCCCAACTGCTGATTATCACCAGGAGGAATACATTCTTGTTTCCTCTTAAAATTCATGAGCACAAATCTCAGTGGGTACTCAGCTCTCCTGGGAAATACTGCTACGCTCCCTTATTTAGTTCACTCTCCCACTTTCCCATAAGATGATTTTACTCCTTTTTCATTCTGTTTGAATATCCAGCAACCCCCTTCCCATCCCATCTCTCCTAATTGTTGACTTTGCCTCATACTTATTTAGAAAAATAAAAGACATCAGAAAGGAACTCCAAAGTCTTCCCAAAACAAATATGGCAGCTGTGCACATCTCTGCCAGTGCCCCCTGCCCTCTATCCTGCCATTAAATGAGACTCCTGTTCTACATGGTATATTGTGCACAAACTCTCCTTCACCCCTCCCCACTTCTGGAGGAGTTGGTCCTGAATAACCACTTCTCACCTGCATTTCAAAGACTCTCCACCAGAGCAGCCCTCCCTCACAGAAACATGCTATATTATCTATCATCCATAAAAAATAAAATAACAACCTGCCCTTTACCACACACACCCCTCCAGCTGCTGCCCCATTTCTCCATTCTCCTGCATGGCAAAATGCCTCAGAAGAGTCGCCTCCAATGACATCCTTTTCTTCCTTGCCTCCTTTTCCTTCCTTTGCCCACTACAATGAAGCTTCCCCTCCAACCAGAGAAACTGCTGTTGTCAGAGCTCTACCGACCTTAATTTTCCCAAGTTTAGTGTGTGACTGATTAACCAACGTACTCAAACTCTAATAAATCTCAACACAGTTGGTTGTGCCCTCTTTCTTGAAACACTCTTCTCTTAACCTTCATGACGTCAAACCCTCCTGAACCAAGGCAAGGATGAGGAGGGCGTATTCAAGGAGTGGGAAGAAAACCAATGTAGCTGGAGTATCCTGAGTAATGTGAAAGTAGGAGGACACAAGATTGGAGCTCAAGGGACTTGGCATCATGCAAAACCTATTAGGTGAGGGGAAGGATTGGGGAGACTTTTAGATTTAAATCACATGATCAACATGCTTTTAACTGATATCTTTACACGTCACTCTGGCTATCTATGAAAAGTAGGCTGCATAGGTGTGAAAGCAGAATCACGGGCAACAATTAGAAGGCTGCTAATAAATTCTAAATAAGTGTTTGATGGCTTGGATTAAACTGGGAATAAGAAAGGGAGGCACCAGTAAGCAGAAATGTTTGTAGGACAGAAATAGAACCAAAGAGTGAAATCCGGGGGAGGGGGCAGATAAAAAGCTCTTGGAATTAGTGAGAGGACAACTTCACCCATGGGATTTGGCCCAGTTCCCAGCAAACCCAAGAAACTGTCAAATAAGACTCCCTGTCTGGATGTGCCCGTGGAGCACATTTGCTTCTCAAAATGGTGAACACTCAGCCTTCTTTAGCGCCTGCGACTGCTATCAGGCAATGTTCTGCAGCAGGGAGAATTTGACTCATTATCTTCCATTGTGTCTGTCATGTCACGTTACTCTCCAGGTCCTGACAGAACACTCTAGAGGTGTGATGCATTATAACTTGACACCAGTTACCGAGTGCTGCGCCTCATTAGGGGGAGCAGGAAAGATACAGGCGGGGAGTAACCCACTTTGTACTATCCCAACTCTCTCCATGACTCCATTAGTCTCTTGATCTTTTTGTGGTTGTCATTAGAGGCCCAGAGTTTTATGTCCTGGTCAATTTCCAAATGACAGCTCTTAGTGTCAAAGTGATCAAGGAGAGCTTCTCTCCCCTCCCCGCAGTGACAGCAGCAGACAATCACAGGAAATTGATCATGTTGGATAAACTCACCTGATCCTAAAAATGATATCGGCTCCATGCTCCAGGGCAGAGCAAAAACAACTGAAAAATAATTGCCAGTACACCCCAAAGGGAAATTCTTTCCTTTCCCCAAATTTGACAATCAATCTAACCCAGGGCACGTGACTAAAAATCACTGCTGTGAAGAACGTAATTCCATTTACACACCAAAACACCATGACAATTTGGTTTGAATTGGGGGTCTTTCTGCCTAGGTTTTTATTTTTAACTTGTGAAAGGCCATATTTACAAGAGCAGCAAGGACTTAACAACACGAAAAAACAGCAACCACATCTAGAACAAATAAGTATGTTCCGTCAATCTTGGTTAGATTAACAGTCTTCAGACATGTTTTGATTATTCCCCCTCAATTTTTAAAACACTAAAAAAATAATAATAATAAGTAGCACATCGCGATGTTCTTTCTCCACCTAGTCTCGGAGTTAAATGCACCATCTTCAGAAAACACATGGAAGTTTGTATTATTTTAGTGTTTTACATGTGGAAAGTCTCTAGGATGGGTTTCCTTCTCTCTCTAGAAGTGAGCAATCCAACCTGACCACTAGGATTCCAGGAGAGGCTTTCCTTAACCAGGAAAAACAGTTTGCATTTCTTTACATTTAATTTCCAAATGCATCCAGGGCTTTTAATCTTTGCGTCTTTTGAATTTTTAGGGAAGTGCTGGGAAAGGCACTTTGGGTAAAGTTGCTCTCTGAATTAGTAAGACAGCCTGCAGGGTTAGGTTGTGGTTCTATAGCTTGTGCTGTTCTTTGAAGGTCTTGAACTAATTAAGGCATGTCTGCTCACCACTTACAGTACCTGACCTTCCATAGCAAAATGACCTGGTGCTCATTTGTATGTTATTTTGAACGTGTTTGATTTGTAGTTTTCTCTCAGAAGGCTCTCCTCCCTCCCCAAGCCCTTCAAAGACTAGAGGTTCTCAGTCACCATGCTTTTCCTGACAGACCCACCCACCATGCCAGTTTGCTGTGACCCATCCTACCTGGGTATTTCCGGCTAGGAAAATGGCACTAATTAGTGTGCAAGGAACCAAGCCGTTCCTTGGAAAAGAAAGCCAGGTTCAGAGACCCAGCAAATGAACCAGGATCAAATTCCAGAGCTGTGTTTCCTAGACCCTTTTTTGTTTTAATGGTTGGAGAGAGGTTCAGTAATCTATAAACATACAAGAAACTCTAAAAATGTCCAGTGAAAAGATTCATTGATAAAGAGCAAGATAGACATTGGAAGACAAATGACAAGCTTGCCCAATGTCACCCAAGGACAGCATCTAGCTATAAGCAGTTGTGTCCACAGTATTTCCGCTCCACCAAATATAGTCTATTTATCTGTATATCTATTTATCCATTTATTTACAAGATGGGTATCTCTGTGTTTCTTCACACTTTTTCCTGGATGTATAACAAAGGCCATAGAAATTACAAAATAAAAACTACAGTTGGAAATTGCATGGTGTGTGTGGTTCCTCGATTGATGTTAGAAGGCTTTATGGTCAAGTAGTTTTGACAAATCTAGGGTTAGATCTACTTGAGTGTAGGGTGACCTTAGATCTCAGGATGAATGAAGCTTAGTCAACTAGTTAGGCAGTATAGGCTCAGGTACAATTCCAGCTCCACTATTGACATATCACTGTATTTCTTTGGGCCTTGGTTTCATTAACTTTCAGTGGGACAATAGTAACACTCACATCATTATTGTAAGGATTTAATGAATGATATACATGTAAAGCAATGAGCACAGTTCCTGGTACATTTTAGGCGATCAATAACATGAGTTCTTTTCCCTTTTTCCTCCAGTTAGATTTCTAGAGATACCCAGCAATCCAGGTTTATAAAGTTCTTAGAAGTCCATACTTAAACATTTTAATATGGTCTGTAATAAACTTGAGCATAACTATAGAGTGTTTTCCCTTTATTCTAGATTCCAGTTTATGTCTTCCCCCTTGCCTGCGGGACTAAAGTCAAAAAGTCCACATCATCCTGTATAGTAGCCAAATGTGGCTATTGAATGCTCAGAAAGTGACTTGTACGATTTGAAGTGTGCTGTACATATAAATACGTATCAGATTTTGAACACTTAGTAAAATATCCCATTAATAATTTTTATATTGATTACATTTTTAAGTGATAATATTTGTATATGTTGAGTTAAATAAAAAATGTCATTAAAATTAACTTGACCAGTTTCTTTTTCCATTTTTAATATGGCCACAGGAAATGTTATAATTATACATGTGATTCACATTATATTCCTACTGGACAGTGTTCATCGAGAGAATATAGACCCAGAAGTAACCCAAAGATCACCAGCGGTGAGGTGTTTCGCAAGTTCACTAACACCCTGAGGGCCACACTCAAAAACTTCAGGGTGCGTATACTTATTTACCTCAGTCCCCTACTGTACCCTCACACTGCAAAAAGTGCTTTGCATCTGGCACAGCTGACCTCTTCCCTTCCATTCCTGCTTTTTCTGATGATAAGAAGTAAACAACCACTATAGAAAATGGTCTAAAACAATGCTGTCTCCCAGCATGGATGAGCCACATTGAAGTGCTCAACAGCCACCGTCGTTAATGGCTTCTGGATTGGACAACTCCGCTGCAGAGTATAAATTCCTGATACTTTCTTGAGTATAATAATTGAGATGAATTGTCAAAACAACAGAAATACACCCTCCTCCAAACAACGGAGCTCAAACCATTCCCCTAATCCTAATCAAGCTCTACATCTTGGTAGGTTAAAATAATAACGTTTATTTAAACATTTGCCTCTATTTAAAAGTTTCAGATTGGCCTGACAATTAGAAGTGCCTGGGGGCGCCTGGGTGGCTCAGTCAGTTAAGCGTCTGACTTGACTTCGGCTCAGGTCATGATCTCACGATCCGTGAGTTCGAGCCCCGCGTCTGGCTCTGGGCTGACGGCTCGGAGCCTGGAGCCTGCTTCCGATTCTGTGTCTCCCTCTCTTTCAGTCCCTCCCCCGTTCATGCTCTGCCTCTCTCTGTCTCAAAAATAAATAAATGTTAAAAAAAAAATTTTTTTTTTTAAAAAAAGAAGTGCCTGTCCCATAGGAGGCTTACAAAGCAGAAAAATGTACAGTCTGAGAGGAAACAATTTAAACTCCCATTTGCTATGAGTTGCCAGATGTTGCATTTTGACCGGTGAAGTTTTCAAAGGCACACACCTTGACTAATTGCAAACCGAGAATGGGATCTAATAGCATGGAAAAGATTAGCCGTGTGAGGAGTAAAGGGTCTTTTCTAGGATTTAGCTGCTATTTCTGCCTTTCACTAAATGACAAAATACTTTCAAAAATCATAGAACCCCACACAGTGTGTTTCTCAGGTTTCCAAGGCCCCATGAGGAAAATAGTTCTGGGTATGAATTGGCAAGTCTACACAACCACAGTAGTTTATTTTGCACTGGAGATTGTATACGTAATTTCCAAAGTGACGCCTTCAAACTACTGGCAAAATAAAGGTTAACCCTTTCCATTCAGAATTTTGGGAACAAATGCTTGCAAAGACTAGTTTTTTATTACCCTGGGATAAGTGCACTTTGGGATTTTTCCCCCAAAGAGAGAAAATTCAAGTAGATGTGGTGGCCATGGAGAATGAAGAAGCTATTATAAACACCAGTTGTGTTGTGCCTGGGAACTAAGTTTACTTATTTATTTCAAGAGAGACAGCAACAATGCAAGTGGGGGAAGAGGAGAGAGACAGGGGGAGAGAGAGAATCCCAAGCAGCCTCCGTGCTGCCAGTGCAGAGGCCAAAGTGGGGCTTGAAATCACAAAACTGTGAGATCGTGACCTGAGCCAAAACCAAGAGTCAGGTGCTTAACTGACTGAGCCGAGGCACCCCAAATCCATATTGTTTTAAAGAGCAGATGTCAGGGCACCTGGGTGACTCAGTCAGCTAAGCGTCCAACTCTTGATTTTGCTCAGGTCATGATCTTGAGGTCACAGGATGGTGCCCCACATTGGGCTCCATGCTGAGCCTGGAGCCTGCTTAAAATTCTCTTTCCCTCTCTCTGTCCCTCCTCAGCTGCCCCTTAATTTCCTGAATTTTTCTGATGCCACTAGTGGTACTTGTCACTCAAGTGTTTCAAAAGATAGATCTTCAGACAGGATCCTCATGGAGGCAGAGGGAGACCATGCTAACCTTCATTCTTCTAAGAAACAAATGAAAATATGTCAAACCAAAGAATATGAACTTCTGCGAAGTCCTCAGAACTATCAGGCTGTGCTGTGGGATATTTATGGAGACAAATAGCACACATCCATGAAGAACTCAGTGTGCAATAACCATAACTAACCTATCTTTTTTTTTTTCAATCTACTTGTCAATAAAACTGAGTTCAAAAAGCCCTGGAGTTCTATCAGGCAAATGGGTGACTCTGGAGATTCTGTTTGGAAGCAAAGAGATAGAAGATAAAAGTTTTGCCTTTAAGTTTCCTCTGAATTTGTTATTTTCTGCCTTTAAAATTCTTTTGACAAGAGGAAACAACACATAAGATAGGACTTCTGCTTATAGATGGAATAACAGAAACTGAATATATCCTCCTGCCTTACACAACAACAACAACAACAACAACAACAACAACAATAAAACAGGACAAAACCTATGACTGGTTGTCAGACATTAAACAGCAGGCAGTGTGAAACTGTGATCCCTGAGAGAATGGTGATTGATTATGATTGATGAAGGCAGTTTTCAGGCCACAGGGTAGAGAGGGAGAACCTGAACAGAGGTTAGCAGTCTTCCTAAGTTGAGAAGAGAGAGATGAGGGTTCAGAGAAGCCAAGGCAGCTGAAATTTGAGGGATAGAGAACAGGGACAAGGGAACTACAAAGTGAGAGAGCTCTGGGTATCTGTAGAAGGGTCGCCTCAAGTCCCTGTTTGAGCACTGATCTTCACATGCAGGAGGAGAAATTACCAAAGTTGAGAAAAAGAATCATCAGAAATGAATATACACAACTTCCAAAGCTCACACAGGGCTGGGAATAGTCTAGGCCTCCCACCCCAGACAAGGTGGAAAGATGTCATAATATGGGGCATCATGTAGAATCCACAAAAGGTTATATTACCTTAGTAAGGGATTAAGTTAGACCTAGACTAAAAGTTGCTCTGGATCTGCCCTAACAAAGCTTATAAGCAAGTCAAAAAGACAAACTGATTCCAAGTCACTTAACTGTGCACCAGAACAAAACCCAACAATATTTTTAGAAATACAACAAAATCCAGCAAGCAACAATGTAAAATTCATAATATATAGTATCCAATAAAAAATTATAAGGCATGAAAAGAATCAAGGAAATATGTTCTATAACAAGAGAAATATCAATAAATGGAAATAAGCCAAGAAATAACAGAGATTATGGGACTAACCACTAAGGATATTAAAACCAATAGAAAATAGTAATAAAATGAAAAAATATAGCTAGTAGGTAAAAAGCAAAGATAAAATGGAATCATAAAAAATTAATCTAAAACTAGGCAGAGGGCACCCAAGTGGCTCAGCTGGCTAAACATCTGACTTTGGTTCAGGTCATGATTTTATGGTTTATGAGTTCAAGTCCCTCATCTGGTGAGCTCAAGCCCCACTTCAGGTGAGCCCCACTTTCTCTCTCTCTCTCCGTTTCTCTCTCTCTGCCTCTCATTGGATTCTCTCTCCCTCTCTCTCTCTCCTTCTCTCTGCCCCTCACTCACTTGTGCTCTCTTTCAAAAAAAAAAAAGTAGGCAGAGAATGAATATAAAAGGAGCAAGGAACAGATGGAACAAATAGAAAACAAATAACAAGATGGAAGTTTTAAACTCAAATAGTTCATTACATTAAGTATAAATGGCCCAAATA
Organism: Lynx canadensis; assembly: GCF_007474595.2. Lineage (NCBI taxonomy): Eukaryota > Metazoa > Chordata > Mammalia > Carnivora > Felidae > Lynx > Lynx canadensis. The sequence goes on from NC_044314.2 coordinate 45,445,113, forward strand.
CTTCAATTAGAATACAGAGATTCTCATAATGGATTAAAAGAGAAGATCCAACTGTATGCTACCAAGAAACCTACTTTAAATATAAGACATGGATAAGTTAAAACTAAAGGAATGGAAAATTATATACATAAAAAATGCTTAAAAAAAAGAGAAGTTAGAGTGGCTATATTAGACAAGATAGAATATAGAACACAGAATATGATGTGAGATAAAGAGAGAGATTTTATGATAAAGGGGTCAACTCATCAAAAGTACATAAAAGAGGTGCCTGGGTGGCTCAGTCAGTTAAGCATCCAGCTTTGGCTCAGGTCATGATATCACAGTTTGTGGGTTTGAGCCTTGTGCTTTCTCTCTTCTCTCAAAAATAATATATTTTTTTAAAAAGAGGACATAACAATCTTAAATTATGTACCTAATAACAGAGTTTCAAAATATATGAAGCAAAATTGATAAAATTCAAAAGAAAAATAGAAAAATTCATAATTACAGTTGGACAGCTCAACACTCTTCTCTCAGTAATTGATAAAACACATAGAAAATCAGCACAGAATCAGAAAATTTTAACAAACTTGTCAATGATCTTGATCTACTTTACATTTATAAAACACTCCATTCAATAGTACCTAGAACAGTCACCAAGATAGACTATACTGTGGCCAAAACAAACGTGTGTGTGTGTGTGTGTGTGTGTGTGTGTGTGTGTGTGTTAATGAAATTGAAAACAGAAAAACTATGAAAATAAAGTTTTGGACTTTCAAAGGATGAACAATATTGACATGATTGACAATGATGAAAAGTAATGGAGAGAAGACACAAATCACCAACATCAAGAATGAAAGATAGGATATCACTATAGATCTTACAGCTGTTTAAAAGATAACAAGGGAGGGGCGCCTGGGTGGCGCAGTCGGTTGAGCGTCCGACTTCAGCCAGGTCACGATCTCGCGGTCCGTGAGTTCGAGCCCCGCGTCAGGCTCTGGGCTGATGGCTCAGAGCCTGGAGCCTGTTTCCGATTCTGTGTCTCCCTCTCTCTCTCTGCCCCTCCCCCGTTCATGCTCTGTCTCTCTCTGTCCCAAAAATAAATAAACGTTGAAAAAAAAATTAAAAAAAAAAAGATAACAAGGGAGTATTTTGAATTTGATGCCAATAAATTTGACAACTTAGATGGAATGAAAAAATTATTTGAGAGACACAAACAATCAAAGCTCATTCAAGAAGAAATAGATAACCAAAGTAGCCGTATTTATAATAAAAACATTTTTTTTAACGTTTATTTATTTTTTGAGACAGAGAGAGACAGAGCATGAACGGAGGAGGGTCAGAGAGAGGGAGACACAGAATCTGAAACAGGCTCCAGGCTCTGAGCTGTCAACACAGAGCCCGACACGGGGCTCGAACTCACGGACCGCAAGATCATGACCCAAGCCAAAGTCGGCTGCTTAACCGACTAAGCCACCCAGGAGCCCCTATAATAAAAACTTTTAACCCATAGTTTAAAGCTTTACATGAAGAAAACTCCAGAAATTTGACATAAAAATTATTTATAAATTCTTCCAAACATTAATAATACAAATCTTATGCTAATTTTTTCATAAAAGAAGAGTGAACACTTTCTCATTTATTAAACCAATCCTACCTTGATACCAAAACCACACAAGATATTACAAAGAAAAATAATTACAAACCAATTCCCTCATAAACACAAACATTAAAATCTTAACAAAGTTTTAGAAAATCAAATCCAGCAATACATGAAAAAATTCCACCTATGACCAAGTGGAATTCATCCTGGGAATGCAAGATTTGCTTAATATCCAAGACCAATTAATATAATTCACCATCTTAACAAACTCACAAAGAGAAATCTCAAGTTCATCTCAACAGATTCAGAAAGGATATAATTCAATATCTATTCACAATAAAAGCTCTCAGCAAACTAGGAATAGAAAGAAACCTCTTCAACTGATAAAGAGCAGCTACAAAAACCCTAGAGCAAACATTACACTTAATGGTGAAATGCTTTCACCCTAAAATCAGCAACATGGTAGTCTTCTTTCTCTCACAGTCTGGGAGAAAATATTGCAAAATATATATTGGATGAAGGATTTGTATCTTTAAAATTCAATAGTAAGACCAAACCAGTTAAAAGACAGGGCAAAAAATTAGATAAACGCTTCACTAAAAGAAGATATGCAAATGGCAAACACAGAAAAAGATGCTTAACATCATTAGTCTTTAAGGAAATACACATTAAAACCACAATGAGGGGTGCTGGATGGCTCAGCTGGTTGAGCATCCAACTCTTGATTTGGGCTCAGGTAATGATCTCAGGGTCATAGAATGGAGACCCACACTGGGCTCCACACTGAGTGTGGAGCCTGATTAAGATTGTCTCTCCCTCTCCTTCTGCCCCTCTGTAGCTCATGCTCTCTCTCTCTCTAAAAAATTAAAAATAAAAATAATAAAAAATAAAAATAAAAACCACCCTGAGGTATCATTGGACACCCATGCAATGGCTAAAATTTTAAAAACTATGCTAACTAACTGGTGCAGCTACTCTGGAAAACAGCATGGAGTTTCCTCAAAAAACTGAAAATGGAACTACCCAACAACCCAGCAATTTCACTACTAGGTATTTATCCAAAAGGATACAAAAATGCTGATTTGAAGGGGCACATGCACCCAAACATTTATCGCAGCACTATCAACAATAGCCAAAGTATGGAAAGAGCCCAAATGTCCATCAACTGATGAATGGATAAAGAAGATGTGGCATATATATTCAATGGACTATTATTCGACGATGGAAAAGAATGAAATCTTGCCATTTGCAACAACATGGATGGAACTATAGTATATTATGCTAAGTGAAATAAGTCAGAGAAAGACAAATATCTGATTTCACTCATAAGTGGAATTTAAGATACAAAACAGATGAATAAGGGAAGGGAAGCAAAAATAAAATAAAAACAGAGAGGGAGACAAACCATAAGAGACTCCTAAATACAGAGAACAAACTGAGGGTCTCTGGCAAGGTGTTGGGTGGGGAGAAGGGCTAAAGGGGTAAAGAGCATTACAGAGGACACTTGTTGGGATGAATCACTAAATTCTGTTCCTGAAAAAATATTTTTATTTAAAAAATAATAATAAAATAAAATAAAATAAAATAAAATAAAATAAAATAAAAACTATGCTAAGATGGTGACAAGGATGTAAAGAACTAGAACTCTTTTCACTGCTGGTGGGAATGCAAAATGGTAGAGCCCCATTGGAAAACTGTTTTTTATAAAGTTAAAAATATGCAAACCATATGACTTTCAATCCCTTTAAGGTATTTATTCAAAAGAAATTGAAAAATATACATTTACACAAAGTCTTACACTCAAATGTTCATAGCAGTTTTATTCATAGAAACATACAAGTGTCCATCAATTGTTTAATGGATAAGCACATGGCACTATATTCATTCAATGGAACACTATTCAGGAATAAAAAGGAACAAACTAATGATACGTGAAATAATATGGATGAATCTCAACAATTTATAACAAACAAGAGAAACCAATCACAAAAGACTGCATACTATGTGGTTTATAGGAAACTCTAGAAAAGACCAAATTAGAAAAAGCACAAAGCAAATCAGTGATTGTCATGTATAAGACATACAATGGAACTTTTTAGGTGGTTAAATATACTTCTATGGACATCTGTAATTTGAAATGTTTGCATGAACATACATTTTCATTTCTCTCGGGTATATCCCTAGAAGAATTGCTGGGTTGTCTGATAACCCCTATGTTTACCTTTTCAAGGAACTAGATTTTATAACATGATTTCAGTGATGGTTACACACTGTATGTGTTTGTCAGAACTTACAAAATCGTACACTTAAAATTGGTCAATTTTATTGCATGTAAGTTCTACTGCAATAAAGTTAATTTTTAAAGCAAAAAAAAAAAGAACAAAGAAAGCAAAAAAGTTGAGATCAAACAGGGAAAAAAATCATGAATAACCCTGAATTATACGCTTTACTGATGCACAGTGCTCAAATTAACAAGATGCTGCCAAATCTCAATTCACTCTATGCTGGGTAGCCCCAGCCAAGTGCAAAATCTCCTAGGCCTACTCAAGAAGTTGTGATGGGAACACAGGCACTGGAGAGAAAAGGCCTGGGTTTCACTCCTGGAGTCATCGCCTACCAGCAGGTGGGTAGGGGGGATGCTAGTTCACTCGCCTCCAAATCCCTCCTGCGTCCAAGGATCTGCCACGGCCCCTTGCCACCTCTCTCACCCTTTGCAAAAAGCATTCTCTGCAAGCATTTCTGACTGGGGCTTCCTTCTTCAATCTGACTCTGCTTTACATCTTTCCCCAGTTCTTCATAGTTTCTGGGAGCATCTTTTCACTGGGAAGATTCCTACACTTGCGTGCGTATGTGTGTGTGTGTGTGTGTGTGTGTGTGTGTATTCTCTCATTTTTAAGGTCCTGGAACAGAACACTGTGTACTCAGTCCACCTTCTTGTATCTCTCAGAGCTCAGTTTCCTGATCTAAATATTATAGTCTTCCACGCTCAGTGTTGTTAGAAGAACCAAGTAGCATAATGAATGCAAAAGAACCATATAAAAGAGAAACTGAATAAAAGGCTTATAATTAAAGCCAACGTGTTTTCAGAGTGAGTTAAAAGCCAAACATGAGATTTCTCATTAAGAACCTAACTCTTTCACTAATAAATTTTTCTCCTCTCTATATGTCCTACTTGAGGCCTCCCACTCTTCCCAGGAAAATCCTAAAGCTCATTTATCCACAAAGATAAATTAAATTAGTGCTGAATTTTTAGAATGAGAAATAGAGAGATGATAGGTGGATGGATGGATGGATGGATGGATAGATAGATAAAGGAAAAAGTTGTTTCTTGTTTTCTAATATTTTTAAAGGAATATTCAATATACTTATAGGTATCTTTATTTAACAGTCATGAAACTGGGGCACCGGGGTGGCTCGGTTGGTGAAGCATCCGACTTCAGCTCAGGTCATGATCTCACAACTCCTCAGTTCGAGCCCCACATCTGGCTCTGTGTTGACATCTCTCTCTGCCCCTCGCCCGCTCATGCTCTGTCTCTGTCTCTTTCAAAAATAAATATAAAACATTTTAAAAAGTAATGAAACTGAAGTCAAGTATATAAGAAAACCTTCCCCTGGAGTGGTCTTCTAAAATTCTGCCTTCAAACATAATGAAAATACATCTGTCCTCTTTTCTCCATCATACAACACAAATTCGAACTTCTCAGAAGACATTTTAGCTTCTCTCAACAAACAGAAGTAGGTTCTGTGCTCCTAATTATACAAAACTGCAGCACAAACACTCACCTGCTCAGCGGGGCCCGTAGCTGCCCTGCCAGAGGTTTTCTCGGGACAACAGGAAGTGCCAGAGGGGAAAGAATGGGCAAAAGGCCAACGTCAGAGCTGGTGGCCACCCGAGACGAGAATAGGTTGCGTGACCAGACCCGAGTTACACTTGCTCCGCGCTCAAGTATGGGTTCCAAACGACACTAACCATTTGAAACCTTAACAAGTAAACCGTGTCCTGCACCAAAGCATGCAAATAATCAGGTCTAAATGCCAACTCTATTTAGCTAACAAAGGGAAGATTGAACTTGGCCAGAATTATCAAACACAAAAGCCTATTTGCAATCATTTCCACTGGCCAATGGAGGAGGCTGGACAGAGCCACAACCGGAGACCAAACAAGGTTAGGAACTCACACGGGTGCCTCACTGCTGAGGTTCAGCACGTCAGGCTGAAATGAGAGGGCAGTTCTGACCAGGACATTTGCTCACGGGACTTCCAATGCAATAGAGACGCATGTGAATATCGAGTAATAGAGAGTGACATTCCTTATGTTGTGTCAGTTTTAAAATCCAGTGAGATGGAGATATAGATGTCAGCTCCTAGGACAGGCTGGCTTCACTGCCCGTGGACATCACACTGCCAGCACCTGTCCGCTCAGCAGGTTGTGTGCCTTCAAGTGGAGACATACACATGATCCCTCCCCAGCCTCTTCTCCCTGGGCTGCGGTGGCTGTAAAGGGGGTGCCTCCCCTCGGTCTGTCCCAGCACATGGAGAGCAGTCAGGGGAGACCACTTATAATTATTTGACACAGATGGTCATTTCATTAGCATATACACCAAGCAGCCTGTTACAGGGCGTTGAACTGCCTATCAATCTCTCCTCCTGTACAAGCCTTCGGGCTACCAGGCAGTATATTTTAAGCAAGGAAGAACCTTCTCAGACCACTCTGGATACCCATTTTGTGAGACAGGCAGAAGTGTTTTAGGAAACCCTAAAAGAATGACAAGCTCCTGGGTTTCTGCAACTTAAGAGCCAGACGCGGACACAGAAGCTCGCCTGTTCCTAAATGAGGTCATCAGTGTGTGCGGAATTTATTGTTAGCGCTGGTAGGTTTCTCAGCCCTCATTCCGTGGTTTTAGGACATGTGAATCCATAGCAGGTTGTAAATCATAGAAATGGACCTTCACAGGGGCGCCTGGAGGGCTCAGTCAGTTAAGCCTCCAACTTTTGATTTTGGCTCAGCTCATGATCTCACAGTTTATGCGTTCAAGCCCTGCATCAAGGTCCATGCTAATAGCACAGAGCCTGCTTGGGATGCTCTCTCTCCCTCTCTCTCTGCCTCTCCCCCGCTTATGCATGCTCTGTCACTCTCTCTCCCTCTCAAAAATAATCAAATTTTGAAAACGTTTTTTAAAAAAGGAAAAGAAATGGGCCCTCACAATAACGCTGAGCTAAGACTCACTCTGACTATTCACTGGTCCCAGAACAAAGAAAGGAACCCAGTAGCAGGGAATGGCTGGCAACGTAGATCTCCAAATTTTAAAGTGGGAAGGGAACTTAAGCGAGACACACACACACACACACACACACACACACACACACGAGCCGGGCGGGTTCTCAAGCATTGTTTGAGTAGCGCACCTCATTTGCAAGTAACATCTCTGAGTGAGTGCCAATGTTTAGAATAGGAAAAGCAAAATGGTTTTGAAGGAGAGTTTTGGGGCCCAAAGCCTGGTGCACCTGTCCCCCACCCTTGCTCCAGGGCACCCCAGGAGAGCTCTCAGAGGAAACATGGCTCTCCTCAGAGCACAGTTTGGAAAACACCTGTTAGCAATGCTCTCATTGTGTAGAAGGAACAGAGCCCCAGGGGAAAAACTCTCATCTCCCTCTTCTGCTACCAGGCAGGCATTCCACACAGACCCCATGGATTCTGAAGCATTTCTAGCAAAAGTGCAATGACCTACTTGGACAAAGGGAAGTTCAGTTCATCGTCAGCCCTGAGTTCACTCACACATACAATGGGATCCCAGAGGGGTTGCAACATACAGACCATCTAGTATAGCCTGCAAAGTCCCTCAAAAGACACCTTAATCTCGCTGTGTACCCTGCTTCCAGCTCTGTGCCACCAGGAGCCCACACACACTAGCCCATGCCATGTATTTTGCCGTAAATTTATAAAAAGTTCCCACCAGCCAAGGGAAAAAGAAATGGGAAGGCAGGCAGGCATCTGAATCTGATCAATAAGGACAGACCATCTGTGAGAATATACGACCCTCTACTCCTGCCCACCCTCCCCTCAACAGGATTTTGCTGGGTGAGTTATCTAAATAATCGCACTTTGCCTGGCTTTCTGTAGACACGGCAGGAAAAAATCATTCCTGCTCATGAACAGAAATTTCCTCAGATTCCTATCCATATATCTTCTGTGCATTTTAAAGCCTTTTAACAAAAACTTGCGCCATTCTTAAAAAACGCCAGCTCTCTGGGAAGCATATCTTAATCTCCGAGTACAAGGCTGATTTATATGCTGAGGCGGTCATGACTAAGATGCTGTAGCCACATTTATTTAATGGTTCACATAAGGCTTCTTGCTCAGTGCAGTCTCCATGCATCTTCTCACTAGTCAAGTCAACATCAGTGCCTTTTTAAAAACATAGTAAATCTCTTTGATTGGGACTTGAGGCTGGAATCATTCAATTTGTGTTCAACTCAACTGTCTTATCTCCTGGTGTGCCAGGCTGTCCCTGGCATGTCCAGCACTGTGTCTCAGCATGGCCTGGGATGCCAGCGCATATAAGCAACTAACGGGAGCACTGGAGCAGGACAGACAGCCCTCCTCTGGCTCTCCCACCACTGGGATCCCAGTGATGATGGACAGGGCAGTGTCACGTGACCATGACTCTGAAAATAATAAGGCTGCTCTTCCCATACAGAGACAGTGGCCTGAACACAGACCTGTTAATGTCAAAGGGGAAGAGACAGGTGCACATATGTTGCCTATGAGTGATCTCGGGCAGTCTCCCGAATGCCAGGAAAAATTTATCTGTATGAAACTTTTTTTAAGAACAGCATTTCTCCTGAAGTTTTAATGCTCTTTTCTTTCTTTTTTTATTCATTCGTTCCATCACCTGACATTTACTGAACAACTACTACAGGCAGGCATTACCCTGCGCACAGAGGCATTCGCTCATTCCCTCCTCATGTACCGGTTCATGTAACAACCAGGTTCCCAACAACCGTTTAGGGTCAGGAGCTTTGCCAGGTGCTGGACGAACAGAGAACAAAGACACCATCCCTCTCTAGGAGAAGGTCAAGAGGCACTGGTGCTGCGTCAGCAGCTGTTTAGTATGAGGCCCTTGCAGAGAGCTCTATGGCCACTGTCTCATTCAAGACTCACAGCAATGCCGGCCCCAGTGTACAGATGAGGGCACCGAGGACCCAGAAAACTGAAGGCACCATTTCAGGCCCTTCAAATGCCAAAGATGAAATTATTTCTAGCTCACTAATGACTAAAGCGTAAGAGGAAAGGGATGTGCTATAAAGAAAGACACATAGAGGGGCGCCTGGGTGGCTCAGTCGGTTAAGCGGCCGACTTCGGCTCAGGTCATGATCTCACAGTCTGTGAGTTCGAGCCCCGCGTCGGGTTCTGTGCTGACAGCTCAGAGCCTGGAGCCTGTTTCAGATTCTGTGTCTCCCTCTCTCTGACCCTCCCCCGTTCATGCTCTGTCTCTCTCTGTCTCAAAAATAAATAAACTTTAAAAAAAAATTAAAAAAAAAAAAGAAAGACACATAGAGAATACCATTATAGTAACATTTCCATCCAAAGATGACAGCAATTTCTATTTTTCTTTGTGTACCTGTCTTTAAAGAGCTGAGCAATGTGAAAAAGGGTTTGGCAGTTGCTCAAAAAGTTAAACAGAATGACTATATGACTCAGCAGCCCCACTCCTAGGAATAAACCCAGAGAAACGAAAACATTCTTTATACAAAAATATGGACATGAATTCCCATAGCAGAATTACTCATAACAGCCCCAAAGGGAAAACAACCCAAATCTTCGTCAAATGACGAATGGATAAACAAAAAGGGGTATAGCCACACAACGGAAGACTATTCAATCACAGAAAGGAATGAAGTACTGAAAGATCCCACAATGTGGATGAACCTTGAAAGCACCATGCTAAGTGAAGAAAGCCAGACACAAAAGGCCACATGTTGTGTGATTCCATTTCTATGAAATGTTCAGAATAGACCAATCATCCACAGAAACTCAAAGGGTGACTGCGGGGGTAGTTAAGAGGGGGTAAGGGAGAGTGACTGCCGACAGGTACGTGGTTTCCCTCGGAGGTGGTGACGATGTTCTAGAATCAGTGGTGATGATGGCACAACCTCATGAAGATACTCAAAACCACTGAACTGTACCCTTTAAATGGTGACTTCTGCGAGATGCAAAGGATATCTCAGTTTTAATATACTTTTTTTTTTCAACGTTTATTTATTTTGGGACAGAGAGAGACAGAGCATGAACGGGGGAGGGGCAGAGAGAGAGGGAGACACAGAATCGGAAACAGGCTCCAGGCTCCGAGCCATCAGCCCAGAGCCCGACGCGGGGCTCGAACTCACGGACCGCGAGATCGTGACCTGGCTGAAGTCGGACGCTTAACCGACTGCGCCACCCAGGCGCCCCAAGGATATCTCAGTTTTAAAAGAGAGGGTTGAACGGGCTGCCACGAGTGAAGATGTCAGTGAGGATTCTGAGTCCTGCTCCCCAGTTTCACCAAAGGACACTTTCCAGTTCCTGCCACTTCAGCTGCTCTCAGCCAGGGGCAGGAGTCAGTCTGCCGGACTCCCCATCCCCAATGCAGAGAAGCTGGGAGGGCCGCCCTTGGCAGAGTTGGAAAGCAGATGATGTGTACCTCCCTGGCTCCCAGCTGTCCTTTCCCTGAGCTGGCCCTGGGCTTAGTGTCAGGAGACCCTGCCCTAGTCTCAGCCCTGCCAGTAACTTACTTGCTTTTTGACTTCAGATAAGTCTTAGCGCCCTTTCAAATTGGCTAATTCATCAGATTTTTTTTTTTTTTTGCCTTAAATGAATGGAGAGGAGAGGGCTTGTCCTTATTCATTTTTTTCTCTTCTTGTAGCATGGCAGCTGCCACCTAACCTTGGGTAATGCTAAAAATCAAGCAAACAGCCACTAGATGTAAATGCAAAGCCAATTAACACTCAGCTTGCCCGTTCTGAGGTGGACAGCTACAGATCTGGAAATCTCCTTCCAAGGAAACGCACCTCCATCAAGAGTACCCGGGGAAGCTGAGATGCTCACACTGTCCCGGAAGGGCTGGCTGGGTGCTTCAATTCATTAAGTCATAGATCTTCGGAGCTGGAAGGGTCTTTCAGCTCATTTAGTTTAGGTTCCTCGTTTCATAAATGAGAAAGCTGAGCCCTGGGCACTTACATTCCTTATCCCCAAGTCACAAGCTAATAGAGGCACAACCCCATTCTCTCCTGCCTCCTGCCCTGGGCTCTTTTTAACCCAGCACACTACGTCTGTAGAGTCATATCTTATCTGTTGAAATCCCGCACCCAAGATGGCCAAAATACATTTGTCCTAACACCTGCATCAAGCTCGACGCTCTCTGAACGCACTGGAGCCCAGACATTCAGTTTTACTCATTTAGGGCTTGTTTGCAGGTCCAAGCAGAGCAGGACCCTAATTGTATGAAAATCAAGGAAAAGCGATGAGTATCATTTAGGGGGAAGTAAATTTTGCCCCTAAAATCCGTATCTTAACTGTGAGAGTCTTAACTCAGGAAACTATTCCTCATCATCAAGCATCTGTTTCATGGATCAAGGTGAGTGTGTGTGTGTGTGTGTGTGTGTGTGTGTCTTAAAGCTCTTGACCAAAACTGAGAAAAAACTCAACTCAAACTAGCTTACGAAGAAAGGAAATTTGTTAGCACACACAGGTAGACTTTAGGCAAGGCTTGATCTAGGTTTCTAAAATGTCACCAAAGATTCGGTGTCCCCTTCTTTATCTTTTGACTCTGCTCTCCTCCAAATTGGCTCCACATTCATGGAGACTCATCTCATTCCGGAATTTACACACTCTTACGTTCAAGACCAGCAGAGAAGAGTAAGCACCCACTTCCCTGAGAGCCCCAACAAAAATCTGAGAATTACATCTCAACACCTCAGATTAGCTCAACAGAGATTTTTCTCTTCTTCTTTAGAAATATTGCTCTATTTTCCTTCTCTCTGTGATATCACACGCTAATTAATAAAGGGTCATTAAACCCCAAAGAGAATTTTCCTACCATTTAACCTTTATTTATTAATAAAGATCATCTCAACATCAAACCCTGCCTTTTGGAAAATGGCTTCCTCACTCAGCTTGGACACCAAAAACATTAACGGGGGAAAAAGTCTTACAAGACTCCTCTGCAAGGTCCACTCAATATTTTATTTAGACTAAGAGATTATTCTCTGGAGGTTTGCATTGCTAATTATAATACACAGTTTGAGACCTTGGAATTGATCTACTATGAAAACAGACTAAAGCCTCCTGCTATCTGGGATGATTCAAAGCCAGAGTGTGCTGTATCACAGCTCTCCCCCAACGAAGAGGAAACTTCTGGAAACCACATTATTTTTATTGTCATTTGGTTTGTCAAATACATTCGTGTTAGTCAGGGTCAGCCCCAGGCAAAATGTGAAGTAGGAAAAGTTGGATCTTCACTATTAGCACCACCCGTCACACCAAACTCCCTTTAGAGCAATGCTTTTCTCACCTTTCGGTAGCCTTGACCATTCTCACACCCCTACTAGTGCCCTCATCTTTCAGTCAAGATTCCCAGAATCCCCCTCTTTGGAGCCCAGGTCTCCCCTCTCCCAGAAACACTCCATGATCATTACCAACAAACAGTAGAACACCTATTATGTGAAAGCATTTGTGGGGGGAGTTGGACATCTGCTGCTTTTTCAGTTGCCCTGTATCACTTTCCTTCGGGACCTGCATCTTTCTTACTCAATGCAATTTTTGTGGGGCTATCAATCAAGGGGAAATACTTCCCTTAGCAAATGGGTGAATTTGTCACTTGAGCTGGTCAGGAAAGACGATTATGTGACCCAAATGAAACCAATCAGAGTCCTTCTTAGGGATGGCTATTAAGGCTGAGACAGAGAGAGTATTTTTCTTCTGCTACGTGACCATGTGCCTTGGAACCATAGAAGCCTGACACTGACCGAGTCCATCCCTGGGCCTGAGAGTGAAACCAAGCCAGAAGAGAGCAGAATTGAAAATGGGGGAAGATATGGCCCTGAGAGCATTGTGTGAGTACCGGATTGAGCTGCACCTAAACTTTCATCCCTAGACTTTCCATTTACCTGAGCCATGAAAGGATCTCTTTAGTTAGATTTTCCCATGCCATTTCTCTTGTATTCAATCAAGAGTCCTAACTGATGTAACAAGATATGAAGAAGTATAAAGTATCAGCACACTGGGACATAACCAGCCAAGGAGGGCCATGGCCATATGACCCAAGTAAGCAATTTTAGAAGGAGCCATCAACAACACAGGCTTCCCGGAAATCTGTAACCAGCCGGCCAATCCTGTTGTCACAGGATCCCTACTCTTCACTCTCTTTCTTGGCTCTTAGATCTCCACATTGATTACAGGCAACCTCTTGCCTGCTCGTCCCTTACCTTCATTCATTAGCCTCCTCTGAAAACTTTATCCTATGTCATTTTGAAGGGCTCCTGGCTTTCCCTAATGGACAGCAGATTTTCAGATTTCCTTCTTCCCCTCTGAGGTTAACACAAGCTTCCTCCAAACAGCTCTCTGATGCACTCCAACCTCAATCACTGCACAGTTAGCACCCTCCTTGGATCGCCACCAATTTCACCCCATCTTGTTTATCTCCCAGGGTCCCTGGTCCCAGCCCTTGCAGCACAACTTCCTGACACATGAAGGAACTCATGTATAGGACTTCTCTATCCAATATCTTCATCAAAACTACCATCACCATCATCACAGCTACCATTTAGTTGTCAAGCACTTATGTACCACTGTGCTAAACAATATATATCCATCATCCCAAGTTTGCTCCACACAACGTAGCTACAATCTTTCCAGCTCACCAGAAAGAATGCCGGGCCGAATGGCCACAACTCCTGAAACAGAACTAATTCCCGAACCCATAACCCAGGTGTATTCCTCACTCTCCAACCCCTGTCTGGCCCACTTCTATGTCCTCTGTTGTGTTTGTCATTGGTACTCCAGGCTAAGTTTCCAGAGACCAAGGAGCTGTGACCCAGACTTTTGGTCTGAATCCATTTTATGGGCTTTCAGCTACTGATTTCCCTACATATCTCATTGTTAATGAGAATTAGGGTTAGTAGCACATTGGGCCAGTATAAAGACCTCAAGCATGAACGAGTGATAAAGGACAAACAAAGGGAAGAAACTACCAGACTTCCACCTGCTAGTGTAAAGGCAGGCAGGAATTTCTGACAACTCTCTCAGAAACAATAATAAGTAACATTCACTGAATTCTTACTATGTACTAGACACCCACTCTTCTATATTTTGCATGCATACCATCTCATTTAATCTCCACACTTCCGATGAGTTGAGCGCTATTATCCTTCCCTCTTTCTACTGAGGAACCTGAGGCATAGAGATGTTAAGTAACCTGCCCGAAGTCACATGGTTGGTCTGGCTTCAGAGTGCTAGCTATTAACAACAATGTGGTGCCACTCAACGGTGTCATAAATCAGAGTATCATTCTCTTGACATCTTCATCAACATAAATATCAGTGGAGGCTGGCCTAAAGGCAGAACAACGGTCAGTGGTGTATTGTTTTCCAATTGCTATGTAACAAACTACCACAAATTTCAGAGATTAAAACAACATACAATTCTTATCTCACCATTCTGCAAGTCAGGAGTTTGGGCTTTAGCTGGATCCTCTGCCCAGTCAAGGTGCTGGCCAGGACATGGGTCTCAGGGTCCTCTTCTAAGCCCCTGTAAATGTTGAAAGTATTCATATCCTTGCAGCTGTAAAATTCATTAGGACTTGCTTCGTTTTCAAGACCGGCAAGAGAATCTTTCTTACCTCAGGGAGCCCCAGTCTCTCTTGTAAGATTAGGTCTTACATCTGATTAGGTCAGGTCCACCCAAGATAATTTCCTTTTTGATGAACTCAAAGTCAACTAAGTAGGGATCTTAAGCACATCTGCAAAATTTTTTCACCTTTGCCCTACAATGTAGCATAATCACTGGAGTGAGACACAGTCGCTTTTGCCATACTCTATTGTCCAGAAACACAGCATAGATCCTATTCCCACCCAAAGGGAAGAAATTATATAAAGGCATGGGTCATAGAAATCACTCTACAATTTTGCTTACCATACTATCTATACCAGGTCTTGAATTGGTTGAGTAACTAGACTTGCTAGCCATAAATTGGACCACTCTCCAATGGTTCTATCAGGGTCTTGATCTGGAGGCCAGAACCTGACACCTGGTGCTCGGCCAGAACTAGAGCATGTCTTTTCATGACTAAGGAGCCAGAGCCATAGTGATTTCCAGGGTGGTACTGGTTACCTCTATCCATTGCACGGACCTGCCTACCAGAACAGAGTCACGGCTACCCTACCTGGCAGGACAGCCCTGCAATGATTCCATGCTTGCAGTGTGGCCTCAGCATCAAAAGACTGATGACTATCTGGACAATAAAGCCTGAACCAAACCCAGAAATCATCAATCCAAAGGGAAGAGGCACAAGGTGCAATCCAGGTAAAAAGTGTCCTGAGAGAACCCACGGTGCTGCACGGACGGGCAACAATCACTGCTTCTCACTCCACCTGAGTTACTCCTTCTCTTCCTCTATGCCACTAACCTGGTTCCTGAGCACTCCAGGAGCAGACGCCACCAAATAGGACATGTACGGCTGAAAAAATAACAACAGAGACAAGATTTGATGGATGGATGGTACAGGTAATGAATATTAGGAATTCAGATGGAGAGTTCAAGTCTTCTCAGATAACTTAGAAAATGCAGGAAGGAGAGAAGAATCGAAGTGGACGGTTGAGGAAGAGTTGAATTTCAATGTCAGCGAGGGTGTATTTAAAGCAATAGAATATACATTTACAAAGGCACGCAGTCAAGACAGCAGAGGGCCTATTGAAAATACTTTTCCCAGCTCCTTTCCAATCAAGCCAGACCTCCTATCGCCCATTCCTCGGGGCCCTAATCTCTTTCCTCTGATCTGATAAACTAATCCAGGCTAAGGTGTAAATGGATTGATGAGCAGCATATTTGCATTTTAATAGGGACCTTCTAGACATAGAGCCTTAAACCAAAGTAAAGGCTACAAATATTGGTCATCCCTGGTGCTATGATAAATTGGTAGGGGAGAAATTATAGGGCAAGTAAGTTTTCATTTTCCCCTCAAATCCCTTTTTTTGCATGGGAAGCTGGTGTTCATCTCAAAATTAAGAGTTTAAATAAAACTCACTTTGTCTGATAGGTCACATCTCTCACGGAAATGCTAGTGTTCATGTCCCAGGCACCCAAAGCATTGCCATGTAAGTAAAGTTCGCTCACACACCCCTGGTATTTTTCTAAATGCTTCTTAGTCCAAATAATGACTTTATACAGGCCAGAGCTGTCTTTTATGCTATGACCTGGTCATCTTTGCTGGACAGGATGGGAAAGTCCCTGAACTACCTTTAAAGCACTGTAAATGTAACATGTTGCGCTGGGATTTTTTTTTCTCTAAGTGCTCTCGAGTTTGGGAAATCTTATGGACCAGTGATTAAATAATAAACATAAACACAAAGGAAATCTCAATTGTTAAAAAAAAGATTACAAACAGCAACAAGTCTTTTCACATGAAGGTTTTATTTTTCTTTCAGTAGTAGTAGTAGCTTTGCTCCGGAAAAGATGTTCTATAAGAACATAAAATACGAGGGCACTATGAGTGTGTTAACATTTTTCCTACTCTGGCTCCTACCCGTTTCTTTTAAACTCAGGTAGTACTCACCATCAAACCAAAGTTAAATTTTATAGTATCACTGATACTGAACTAAATATGTTAATGATCCACAAAATACACAGGACTATGGGTCTATGATGGGTAACCCATGAATTAAGTTTTGAGAGAAGTGGAAAAAGGTTGGTTTGGACCCTGTGCTTGCACTTCCTCTGGGGCACGAGTTAAGTTCGTAACCTTTTTGGACTTTATGATCCCCTTTAGCAAAATGTTGGCAATGCCTGGCCGACCACAAAGCGGTGTCATAATAGTTTGCCAAAAGGTCTTTTTTGAAGGCCCAAGTAAATACAAAATCTAAAGTATTAATTATTTTGTATTATTTCACTCATTACAATTCGGCTTTCAAATATAAGGGAATGTATACGAGGTTACTTTTGTAGGCATTCTATAAAGACTTCAAAACCGAAGTCTGTAATTAAGTATATAATTAACTTTTACCACATCCATATGATAGAAAAATTGGCCTCTTCCAGTGGACTTTATTGGAACATTGATCAAAGTCAAGCTATTATAGTCAAAATGGCTATTGTTGGCTACAGAGTAGTACCTAATATTATATCAAGTGTTTCTGATTCTCAGAATAATGATACCTTTAAAGACTTTTTTTTTTTTTCAATCCCCAGATGAGCTGTTCTAGGCTTCTTACTTTCTCTGGAGTTTAACATATGTACAATTTCAGACCAAACACATTTCTTTTAAAAACCCACATATCAAAATTGTGCACTGCATCTTAATGCCGTCTGTGCCCCAGTATGTAATTTGTTTGGGGTTTTTCTGTTGCTTTTGTTGTTGTTGTTGCCTTACTTTGAATAAGTAAATTAACCAATGAATGCCTGAGGACACGCAGCACATGTTCAGGGTTTGTGACACAGGAGGGCATAAAAGCAAGGATGGTAATATCTGCTAATAGAACTTCCCATCCCACGAGGGGGTTTTCATCTCTTTTGTTTGCGCAATTTAAATAGGCAAAGCTACCCCTTTAAATGACATGAACCTTTTGTCCCTATGAGATTTCGGTTATCAGGCCACAGTCTGTCAGTTTGAAACCATTTCCTTCCCAATTAGCTTGCAGTTGGGTGGTGCTTCGTGCTGTTTTGCGGTTTCTCTACCTTCATCTGACCTTCAGCATCATCTGCAGAGCTCTCTGTTTAGCACCAAAAATCACAATCGATGCAGAGAGGCACCTGGTGTGTTTGCTCAAGAATTTCGTGCTTGAAACCTTATAGCTCGAGAGGATTTGGGGACCGTGTTTTATCTGTAGTTGAAGGTTTCCTCTGTGACCTGGAGACTTTCTCTTTCCTGGGACTGCAGGGAATAAAAACCCAGGACAATCTCCCGTGCATTCAAGGCATTAGCAGCAGTGCAAGGGAAAACACCTTTCTGGGCAGATTCTACCTTTTCAACCCTTATCTTGTTTTAACTGAGATTTGGGCTGGCCATTTCCCCTGAAGCCAATTCTCTCTAGCTAGTCCCATCTCCCTTCCTTCCTGCTCCAAAATGATTGCCTGCAGACAGAAGGCAATGACCGAAACATTCTTTCTTACACTCCTCTCTCTCCCTGCCGCAACACCCAATTATAAAATAGAACTGGATAGCAAAGAATAACAAAGTAAGTAGGAAAAACTTAATGAATCGAGGGCAAATGCCTAGATTGTCCAAAAAGATCCCAGAGCATATGTAAAATAAATACCAGCTCACGCAGCACTCAAATCGTCTGAGACAAAACCCTTCCCCCAGAGTGAACTACAGCATCTGATAACAGTCAAAGGCATAATTAAGGAAAGCTTTCAGTCAAAATATAAAAGAGGTACCTGTTTCCATGAATACAGCAGGGCGTCATTAAAGTTCTAGAGGGGATGAAGGAAATATCCTAGGATCACTTACATTTTTTTAAGCAGAACCTTTAAAGGGCTACAAAGTTTCTTCTAAACAAAATAAAAAGTTATTCTGAAATTTCAAAAAGGCCTAAAGTCTTAAATACAATTTGTTTCAGCCTTGTTCTACCAGCGAGGAAACCGTGGCCCCAAAAAAAGTCAAGACCCCTCCCCACCCCGCGATCCAGATGAATTTTCCGCAGCATAACCACACAGCTAAATTCAAAGGCCAGCTCTCCTAACTCCAAACTCATTGTTTTTTCATACTGTTCTCTGGGAACGAGAAGAGGCTTGAGAAGTAATGATGGCAGAAAAGAGAGGTCTAAGTCTTCAAAACTGTTTATTCTGCATTTTATTTGGAGTCTGCCTCTCTTGACATTGAAATCATCAACCTTTTGCTGGATGCAAACTCTGAAAAGGAAGAGAAATTGCAATCTGACCTAAGAAGTTCGTCTGACAAAGAAGTCGAGTTAAGAAATGTCACTAGGGTTAACGCTAAGCATCCAGGCCACACAAAGAAGCCCTAAGTGAGCTCATTGTACAAGGAGCATTAGCCTGAAAATCAGTACTGCCCCGAGCACTTCCATCTGTCAATCAGAAAACATTAGGGCGGGTACTTAGAGACCAAAAGCAAAGAGTTTCCCAGTGAAATCTTAGGAGCATCAACTGTAATTTGTGCTAGAGGGCCATCTATCACTCTATCGTGGTGATCATCACTGCTGTCAACACCAATTGTCCACCTAGACACCCACTGGAATGGCTACATTTTAAATGACAGACAACACCAAACACCAGCAAGGATATGGAGCACCCAGAACTACTGTGCATTACGGGTGGTACTATAAAACGAGCTGACAGCTTTGAAAGGGTCCAACAGTTTCTTATAAAACTATACATCTACCCTATGACTCAGCAAGCTTCTCCCAGGCATTAACCCAAGAGCAATAAAACATATATTCACAAAAAGACTTGTATAAGAATATTCATAACAGCTTTTTTTTTTAAGTTTATTTATTTCGAGAGAGAGCACAAAGCGGGAAGGAGCAGAGAAAGAGGGAGAGAGAGAGAGAGAGAGCATCCCAAACAGGTTCTGTGCTGCCAGTGCAGAGCCCCAATCTCACAAACCATGAGATTATGACCTGAGTCAAAATCAAGAGTCAGACGCTTAACCAACTTGAGCCACCCTGGTGCTCCCGTAACAGCTTTATTCATGGAATCCTAAAACTGAGAAAAGCCCGTCAGTGGGAAAATGGATAAACAATGTATAGCAGGTTCATACAATGAAATACCGCCTGGCAATAAAAAGAAACCAACCACTGACACACACAATGGTATATGGGTGGATGAGTGTCAAAAACATTATGCTGAGTGGATGAAGCCTTGCACAAGAGTACTGTGGTAGAAAACTCGGAGCAGTGGTTGTCTCTGTCAGTGAGGGAGGGGAGGCAGGAACAGACTGGAAGAGATGTGAGGGCACACTCCGAGGAGATGGTAGAAATCTTGACTTGAGGAGGGCTGGGGGTATTTATCAAAACTCAGTAAAGATGCACATAAATCTTACATCGAAAAAAAACTATAAACAAATATTGAACTAAAGTTCAACATGCGCTTCATGAATTATTTATGAGGAAGTGCACTGATGTCTGCAACTTATTTTGAAATGAGTCAAAAAAAAGATAGAGTCCTAATGATAGAGGTGTGGCTAGATAGAAGATTAGATGGATGGATAGATAGATATAGGTAGATGCATGATAAAATAAGTACCATAAAATATTAATGGCAGAATCCCGGTAGTAAGTATACATATGTTCACCGTAAAATTCTTTCATCTTTGCTGTATGTATGAAAAGTTTTACAATAAAATGTGGGGATGACTCCTTTGCAATTTAGGATTATGATCAATGTATATTAGCAAGTGTCTCTCTCTTTCCCTTTCTCTCTTTCTCTCTCTGTCACACACACACACACACACACACACACACACACGCACACACACTATCCTGTTCTCTAGGAGTTTCCATTCCCAAATGTAAAGTTCATTAATTTGGATGTGAACACATCAGGAAGAACTTTCCCTAAGGGTCCATTAAGCATTCCCAGGAAGAAATGGGGTGGGCCCATGGCAAGTTGATGCTCTCTGAACAGCTTTGGCTTGATTTTGGATCTAATACTTAGAAGAACTCTTCTACTCGCTGAGCCTTATTCTTCCGATGTGTAAAATAGCTCATCATCACCTACTTCTGCCAGTAGGAGGATTAGGATGACCTTGGTCACAGCTAATCCTTACCCCCTACAAAGTGTCAACATACAGACCTCCCATCAGGTGGGGCACTCGACAAGCCCGTGCTCAGTTTTGTTGGAGAACAGATAACTTCAACGTACTAGGTAGTTCTTCATTTAGGGAAAACTATGCTTGAGAAATGCCCTATCTAGAAACACACTGCATTAACATCCTAACTTCCTCCCGAGTGTATCAAATACAATCATCTGGAGGTGGTGTGGGACTCAAATGAGAAGGAATGTCCATGTCCTTTGTACATAGCACAGCACTGTATAAATGAAAACAATATCACCGAGCTGGGGGCAGTCAGGGCACTAGTGTTCTTTGTTCATTTTTGTAATTTTTCTAATTTTAAACACACGCACGGCATGGGCACATCATTGCCTCTACACTATTGGAAGGATGGCTTGAAGGGAAGGCTAAATTAAACACCCTTATCCATTTGCTTTCTTATTTTCTCATGAGGACCTCCCACCCCTCACCCCCTCTGCAGACTGTAACTACTTCATCAGCATTTCCTTGGCCCGCACAGGGCTCTGACATGCTAAACAATAAGCACTCTGTTTCTCACAGTTGTGCTGCTGCCAAAAAAAAAGTTCTTTGTACCACTCCAAGATTAAAACCTTCCCCTCATTTTATGTGAACGCCTGTATTTAGACGTTATGAATTCTCAGGGAAAAAAACTGGACCAACGTAGCCCCGAATTGTATATAGTTGCCATACACATCAGAATTTTTGAGGACTATATTTTTGAAAATGTCCCCTGAGACTCTGCTCCCATCCTCCTTGCTGGAAAGCCAGAGCACCCCCAAACAGGAAAGCATGGGATATTGGCAATCGTAGAGAAAGCCAACACAATGCTCTGATTAACCCTCCTTGCCTGCTGAGAACATTCCCTTGGCAGTGTCATAAATAGTACACATTGCTTTGGGACCACTGCTTCGGATTGAAAGATTTTGATTATGGGTTCAAAGGACAGCCCATAATACGGAAGTCTGAGAAGTGGGAGCCAAGATAACTTGGCAATAGCCATCCAAATAGGGTAACTTGTGAGCTGAATACAAAAGCACACGTTATGTGAGGGTATGGCTGGCCCGCCCTAGAGGAGACCCTAGATATTATTTTCCCCATCCAAGAGTGGGCCTGACTGAGCTTCTCTGCCTGGGAACTGAACCACAAGCAGGCATCACACCCAGAGCCCTTCCAGGCACATAGAAGGTCCTTAATAAATGGGGGTTGGACTAAATGATAAAGCTGCAGCATGGAGGCAGGATGGTGTGGTGTCTATATGCACAGGATCTGGAGCCGCCTAGGTTCAAATCTTGGCTCTGCTACTTACCAGTTATGCAAACGTGTACAAGCTATTTAACCTCTGGGTTCTTTTCTCATCTGTCAATTTGAAATAAAACGACTGCCAGTCTCGGGGGATGGTGAGGATTGGAAAGGTTAACACACGTAGAAGCACAACTGATGGTAAGTACTGCCTAGATGTTAGCTACTGTTTTTATTTTATCAGAACCGGTCAACAGGAGTACAGTTTGCATGAGAACTCCCAAGGCCTGCGTGGGAGTAAATAAGAAGGAAACTGTGAGACCAGTGATAGGGCATCTGACGATTAACCCTAAAAAAAATGAGAGATGTTGGAGGAACGACCAGAAGGACAATCCCAATGTGCCCTTGTTGCCTTGTTGCCCAATGTGCCACTTGTCACAGTTTGGACCACAGATTGTTTGATCATCCAACACACGATCTACCTTCAGACCCTGGTTCAGGGTGAGTGAAGAACATAGCTGATTTATCACTGAAAGGTCACCTTTGAGGACTTGCCCACTCTGGTTCAGAAGGACCTATTCTAAGTGTTTCGGTGGGGCCACCATAAAATGCAAAAAGAAAGACCCATTGATCAACAGAGTTGTAATTCGGTGGGGGGCGGAGGGATACCCTCCAACTTCAAAAACACTGGAGGGAGGATAGTGGTGCTTTAGCAGAGGAGAAGCCAACAGAGGGGCAGCCTCAGGAGAGATGCACGTGTAGGGAGAGCTGAGCAAAACACCCGCACAGTGTCAGAGAAAGCGTGAGGTCCGCCATAGCTGTGATGGCGGACATCCGCGGTAGCCAAGCTCCCGTGGATGCTGGGGTAGGTTACTAAGCATCCTCAATCCTATCCTCCGGAAACGGGGAGGCCTTGAT
Organism: Lynx canadensis; assembly: GCF_007474595.2. Classification (NCBI taxonomy): domain Eukaryota; kingdom Metazoa; phylum Chordata; class Mammalia; order Carnivora; family Felidae; genus Lynx; species Lynx canadensis. The sequence continues at coordinate 45,467,856 of NC_044314.2, forward strand.
AATTTAGACTGGGAGGCCCAGGAACCGTACTGGGACTAGTGCCTGCATCTAGCACATAGTAGGTACGTGACAAATTCTCTTTCTGAAACCCAACTCTGATCACTCTACCCTTGGCCCTTAAGCAAACCTTCGTCATCTGTTCACAAAACACCTGCTGGCTCCTAGAGGTAAGCTGCAAATATGTAAGCCAGGGAGCAAGACGCCTGTCTAGAACACTCCTCCTTACTTGTGCCTCGCCAATCTGTGGTGCTGACCTATTGCCACCGCTTTGAGCTCATGAATCTGTATATAGTCTGTATCATCATCATCATCATCATCATCATCATCACCATCCAGGCATAATTGGCATATGGCATATTAGTTTCAGGTATACAACATAATGATCCAATACTTGTACACAATGCAAAATGAATCACCATAATAAGTCTAGTTGGCATCTGTCACCATCCACAATCACAATTTCTTTTCTCTTTTTTTTCTTAAGATCTGCTCTGGATCTTGATGGCAACCTCTGACCCTCCCACAAGGATTCTTGTGCAGTTCTTGGATAGCAAACCTTGGGTTGATCTAGACGGCACACAAGCTGACCCTGTGCCTCCCAGCTTCTCTCCTGCCCGGTAGAAACTCCCTATTCAAGGCTGGTTCTCTCAGGAGCAGCAGAAGAGACAGCCACAGAGCAGGAACCCAGTAACCCCTGAACAAATGAAAGAATGGGTTTGGGGATGACACGCGTACCTGTTCCCAGGCAGAGGGAACTGCAGCAGCATGAACGCACCTCGCTTCTCTGCACATTCTCTCTCATTCCTTGCCAGGAAAGAAGGGCTAAAGCCTCTATGGGGGAATTCAGGGCAAATCATCTGGTGGTGTTGACACAGCCCCTCGCTCTCTGCCCTCTGGTGAAAGGATCTACCTGAGAGGAGAGGTCTGCTTTTTTCCAGAGATGTCTGCACTGAGGGGACAAGTCTGCCAAATCCCAGGTCATGGAACTTCCAGCCACTCACCTGCAGAAGACAGCCGTGTTCTCCAACATCAGCTACGCTTGCCTCACAACACCTCTTCCTCGGCAGCCAACTATGGAGAGGAATTCTCCAGCTCCTGAGTAGAGGGGCCAGGACTGTATAGGCATAGAGAGAGAGTTCTTTTTCTTCATAACTTAATGGCAAAATGAACCACAATTATTCACTTGCAAGGCATGAGTTCATCCATCCAAAATTATGCTCATTTTGAAGCCAGGAGAAGGACCAAGACCAGAACTGGAGTTCCTCCACTTTCATTCCTTGATGAAACCTCTGGACTAAGCAAGCACACGTCCTCCTGTTTATACTGCACAAGGGAATCTGGAGTTCGTGTAGACACCCATGGGAAGAAGGAAGACATGAGGTAGGTGGTGCCATTATGTTTGAGTCAACAAGGAAGAATGTGGGTGATCAAACAGTGCTGCAAAATACGGAAAGTAAACCACCTGGAACACACACAGCTATGTCTCACCCAAGACACTTGTGCTTCAGAGTAAAGCCAAGCTGTCGGTTTAGAGAGGAAGGGCTGATCTTTCAAGGGTCAGCAAGTCCCTGAAATGTTTTTGCCTTTTCTATGAATCACTGCTCCTGCAATGATTCTGGAACACAGAAGCCATTCCCTGGAGAAACCCTTCTCCAACTCTTTGGGCTTGGGACCTCCTTACATTCTCAACAATCAGAGAACCCCAAAATCTTCTGTTTACGTGAGTTATACCCATCTGTATTGACCACAGGAGAAATTAAAACAGAAAATTGTTAAATATTCATATAAAGCTTTTTTACATTTTTTTATTTAATGTTTGTTTTTAATGTTTATTTATTTTTTTTAATTTTTTTTTTCAACATTTATTTATTTTTGGGACAGAGAGAGACAGAGCATGAACGGGCAAGGGGCAGAGAGAGAGGGAGACACAGAATCGGAAACAGGCTCCAGGCTCTGAGCCATCAGCCCAGAGCCCGACGCGGGGCTCGAACTCACGGACCGCGAGATCGTGACCTGGCTGAAGTCGGACGCTTAACCGACTGCGCCACCCAGGCGCCCCAATGTTTATTTATTTTTGAGATGGGGGAAAGGGGCAGAGAGAGGGCGACAGAGGATCAAAAGCGGGTTTCGCACTGACAGCAGAAAACCCGATGTGGGGCTCAAACTCATGAACCACAAGATCATGACCTGAGCTGAAGTTGGACACTTAATCGACTGAGCCACTTAGGTTCCCCTGTAGTACTTTATTTTAAAAGAATAATAAACCCATTACATGTTAATATAAATAAGACTTAGGTAACATAAATAGCATTTTTTATTTTATAAAATAACCTGTATTTCCAAAACAAAATTAGTGAGAAAAGTAATGCTGTTTGATGTTTTTGTAAATATCTCCTTTTTTTAATATTTATTTACTTTTGAAGGAGAGAGAGAGACAGATTGTGACCGGGGGAGGGGCAGAGAGAGAGGGAGACACAGAATCCAAGCCACACTCCAGGCTCCGAGCTCCGAGCTGTCAGCCCAGAGCCTGATGCAGGGCTTGAACTCACAAGCTGTGAGATCATGACCTGAGCCAAAGTCAGACGCTTAACTGGCTGAGCCACCCAGGCACCCCAGTAAATCTCTTTAACGTCTGTCTTAATAAAAGAGAACTCGATTCTCCGCCTCTGCATTCAATTTGTTGCAATATGTTGTTTTAATTTATTTGAAGAAAATCCAGGCTCATACAGAAAGACAGTTAGGAAAGGAGGGCCTCATAGACCCCCAAGAGGGTCCTGAGGAAGTCCAGAGGTCCCCAGACCACACTTGAGAATCAGCACACCGGCAGACCCTTGCAGTCATGAGGGAGAGTGACTGAGGAGGGGTTTTCTCTCCCACCATCTCCTCTTTGCCGCACCATGACCTCCATCCGCTTCTGCTTTCCCCTCTTCCTTCTCAGTGTAGGTCATGAAGGGAAGTCACATCTGAGGGGTGCCTGGGTGGCTCAGTCCATTAAGCGTCCAACTCTCGGTATCGGCTTAGGTCATGATCTCACAGTTCACCAATGGCGCAGAGCCTGCTTGGGATTCTCTCTCCCTCTTTCTCTGCCCTTCTCCTCCTGTGATCTCTCTCTCTCTCTCAAAATAAATAATAAAACTTAAAAAAAAAAAGAAAGAAAATTAAAGAAAAGTCACATCTGAGACTGTCTTCCACTGAGAACCCCCCCCCACCCACCCACTGCCAGACTGCCAAGCAGAGTGTGGGCAAAACCAAACTAGCAACGGGCCTGGAATGTTCTCTGCTGTGAACAACCCCTGGGAACCCAGGGCATTAGCAGACAGGCTTACTGCATATTGGACTATTCAAACACTGGTTATGTCTTTTCTCATCGAAAACATCATTTCTTGCGGTGCCTGTCTGGCTTAGTCAGAGGAGGGTGCAGTTTGGTGCTGGGTTTGAGCCCCATGTAGAGATTACTTAAGTAAATAAATAAACTGTAAAAGGGGGGCACCTGGGTGGCTCAGTTAGTTGAGCATCCAACCCTTGGTTTCAGCTCTGGTCATGATCCCAGGTTGGGGGACTGCTGGGCTCCACACTGAGCACTGAGTGTGGAACCTGCTTAAGATTCTCTCGCGCACCCCTTTCCTTGGCTCTTACTCTCATTCTCTTTCTTTGTTTTAAAAAAAAAATTTAATGTTTATTTTTGAGAGCGAGAGACAGAGTGTGAGTGGGCAAGGGGTAGAAAGAGAGGGAGACACAGAACCCGAAGCAGGCTCCAGGCTCCGAGCGGTCAGCACAGAGCCTGGCCCAGGGCTCGAACTCACGAACTGAAAGATCATGACCTGAGCCGAATCCGGATGCTTAACTGACTGAGCCACCCAGGAGCCCCTCACTCTCTTTCTTTCTAAAACAAAAATAAAAATAATAAACTTTAAAAAAAAGTCATTTCAAAAAAATTTAAAAGTAAGTAAGTAAATAAAGGCATTTCTTCTCTTTATCTACTCTTCGATTCTTAGTATCATCCAATAGTCTCTCGGGTACACCTGTGAGACACTGGTGGCTTTACAACATTTAAGAACCCCTGGGGGCATCTGGTTGGTTCAGTCAGTGGAGCATGCAACTATTGACCCAGAGGTCATGAGTTTGAGCCCCACGTTGGGTATAGAGTTTACTTAATTAAACACACACATACACATACACACACACACACACACACACACACACACACAAAGAACACCTGGGTGAGATTCATCTAAACACAAAGAAAGTTCCCCCAGAAAGAGATACAGAAACAATCCTGAGAGATGTTAAGCAGAGGCAGAAGTCAAGAGGATCCAAGAGGAGAGAGGTAAAGGAAAGAGGGCCTGTGTAGTATGAATCTTCCAAGTGTTCCGTGACCATTTCAAACATATTATTTTGAAAATAATAATTTCATAAAAGTAAATATTTAGGTCCCTGAGCAGGAACAAAAGTTCCAATTAAGAATTATAATACCCCCATCAAGGACCATTCCACGTAGTAAATAAGCAATCTGCACTTACTTTCCAGGTAACCCTGGCCAAAAGTTGGCCAATGGACCACCTAGTCACGTGAGGCTTTCCCCAGCATTTTCTCACACTAGGATTGGAGTCCACTTCTGTTGGAGGTTATTACTGATTTCTGTAGACCTAACAATCCTTGGCTTCCCCTTCTTACTGAAAATTTAGCTAAATAAGTGAGCGATACTTGTTCCAATGTCTCAAATAGGACAAGTAGCCCCTGCCTCAAATTTTCTGTATAGTCTGATGGCCGAGCTATCACAAGTGCAAAGGCATCACCCACAGCAGTAGTTTTGATGTGTCCATGTGCCTCACCTACTCACTATCACCACACTTTAAAGTGTGTATACTCACAGAGGCCCGCTTCCTCACACCCCTTCTCTCCCCAGAGAAAAGGAAGTAGCCTTCCTCCTCCCGCACCCATTTATCCCGGTCCGGCTAGCGTGCCCCTCCTTTGTGTCTCTTGCTTTAGGGCCCTGCTTTACTCATAAAAAAGGGCTTAGGGACACCCTGCCCAGTCTCTGCCCTGGAAAGGAGCTTTTAAACTCGGAGTAAATTGTGATGAGGCTAGACATATGGGGGAGAAGGGAGGCGACGCTAATTCTCAGTCACCTTTCACCTTTTGCCACTGTTCAAGCAAGCTCTTTTTTTAAATATGTTTATTTATTTATTTTGAGAGGGGAGGAAAGGGGCAGAGAGAGAGGGACAGAGAGAATCCCAAGCAGGCTCCGTGCTGTCAGTGCAGAGCCGGATGCTGGGCTCAAACCCACAAACCGTGAGATCATGATCTGAGCCGAGATCAAGAGTGGGTCGCTTAACTGACTGAACCATCCAGGCATCCCACAGGCAAGCTCTTTTCATCAGCTCTCCCCACTCCAGCTTAAGAGAACATTATCAACCCCAAAAGGGACTCTATCTCTTTCTCTCGCTGTCTCTAGCTAGAAGTCCTCAGAATTAACACCCTCTTCATCCTGGCTTGTGGGTGAGAGTCATACCTTACTCGTACTTGGATGCAGGCATAAATGTACAAGCATTCCAGTTCCTTTTTCTACGTACATCCTACTCAGATGCCGGTGCCCAGAGTCCCTCCCTGTGCCACTGGGGAGCACTCCACCCCTTGCCCCCAGGAAAGGAGAACAGTCCCTCCCCCCCACCCTGTAGCCCCACACCAAGGCCACATGCACCTCATTAGAAGCGCAAAGAAGCACATTAGCTGACAGGGCTCTCTGAAGGATTTTTCCCATTCCCCTAAAAGTGTCCCCCCAGAGGGAGATTGAGAACCCCGCCTTGGTCTGTCTAGCACTTTCACAGTGGTTCACAGCAACCCCTTCGCAGGAGATCAATCAACAAATATTTAATCAGCACCTACTATGTATCTATCACTTGGAGAGGCTCGAGTGAGAAGCAAGGGAGACTAAAGCATAAGCTTTGGCCTCAAGGAGAATGTGACCTATTTAGGAAGAAAAAGCTAACACAGAACAATTAAATGCTACACGTGTGGATCTAAATAATGGCGATAGTAGTAGGAAACTATACCCTAGAAGAGATAGAATTTGTCTTAGGACTTGGAAGATGGATAGGATTTAAACAATGAGATGAGGGAGGTCACTAAAAGCGAGAGGAAGATTGTATAATTAGGGGCACTGAGGGGCTGGCACCAATTAGAAAGAAGACAACCTCCTTGGAAGTCTGGGGGAACAGAGAGATTAGAGAGCAGAGCATGGAAAGTCAGAGACTTCGGTACATTTGAACGTAATCTTGATGTTTTCATACTTCATGATTTTAGATTTCCCCTTAGATTCTTTCCCTGAAAGACAGGGCGTGTTATCACCAGGTAATGGTGGCTGAGATGTCTGGGATTATGTGATGTATACATTACCTGAAATTCAGTTTATAGTTTGAACTTTGCCTCTTTAAAACAAAATCAAGCATTATTAAAGCAGTCAAATAGCATACAGTAAATTGATTCAGTGATTCTTTGGGACAACAGTTTTCACCATGACATCCCTGAGCCCTGGGATTCCACAGGGAGGCCTTGGAGATGAGACAGAAATAAGTCAATGAGGGCCTGGGTGCCTCTGAGAGCGACTAGGCTTTTATCCACTTGTTATTGGGTTTCATTTAGGATTTTAAAACAGACACATAAATTCCTGATGCAGAGAAATCTGGTGCCCATCATTTGTGTGTCATCAAAAGCACTTAACATATTGGGGTTGAAGGTCCCTTTTAAAGGGTAAGGACACACACACATCACTATAATTATAATATTATTGATGGATTTATTCTCTTGTTTTTTAAGAACTTGTTGAGGGCCTGCCTCGTACCTAGCACCTACTATTCTACTAGTAGTTAACATCACACAAGGAACGGGGTGGGGGGGGCAGGGCAGACTGGTGGACTTTGGCCTTGAAGGGCAGGATAAGGAAATGGATGTGAGGAGGCTGATTAATGACAATGACACCATCGCTGAGCACTTACTCTGTGCCAAGCACGGTGCACCAAGTACATTATCTAATTTAATGTTTGCCACAATCTTATGAGATATTATTAAACTAAGGCTAAGGCTGAAGATATTTGCCCATAGTCATGCAGCGAAAAGCAGTGGATGCTAACCTCAAAGGTCACGCTCTTAGTCACAGGGATTCATTGACGTGGTTTTATAACAAAGACACGCGACCAGAAACATTCATTTACTCTTTTAATTCTTATTTTACCTGTGTGGATATTTCCCTACAAACTCTCTCAGACTATCCAGGTTAAATTACCATCCTCTGGACCTCTAAGCAGGCAAGGACCCTAACACCACATTTCTCCTTGCTTTGTCAGCCAATCTGACCCTCCTGCTCAACGTCCACAATCAACTAAGCCCGAGACAACAAGTTAAAACAAGACAACGGGGACAGGACTTGAAGACCACTTATAGAGAAAATAGGAACTACTAGACTCAAACACGGTATATTTTTCAAAACATGCGGCTATTCATCTCATAGCTTGTGACGCACACCCTGTAACATTGTTAGTCCAGAACCCAAGCTCAGAAATCACATTATTTGCTAACAGGATTTGGGTACTTGCTGTTGTCACACTGCAACAAGAAAAAAGAAGAAGAAGAAGAAAGACGAAGCACCTCTAAATTGCTGCTGGAAGAGGGGGTTTCTTACAAAATTGCCCAGCTGCACTATAAGTTATCATTACTCTCGCGATCACTAGGAACAAAATCAGGCATACTTTGCAGAAGTCAGCAAACTTAACTGGGCCTTAAGCAACTTCTTATTTGTTGGTTTCAGCAATGATGCATTTGTCAGCAGAGGTGGGGGGCGGGGGGGGGGGTAGGTGAGACCATAGGATACCACCAGGACGTTCCCTTGCTAGAGTTACTTGCCTTTCTTCTATGAATCGGGTTATACTGCGTCAAAACAAAACAACAACAACAGCAGCAAAGTACATTATTAGCATAAAACAATATCTGCATAAATAGAAAGGGAATCAGGATTTGGGAGGCGTGAGAGAAACTTGCTCGCATAAGTGGCCTGCTCATTGCAGTTGACTTCACTGTAGCTGATAAACTGTGAAATTTCCATAATAATATACAGTATACAAAACAAACAGCAATTTTATTTGATAGGGAAATTGCATCCTGTTACTGGATATAAAATTCTACAGCATGTTCAATGGTATTTTCAAAGCATTGAAAATGTAGACATATGTTTTCATTTTTAAATGCAGTTGTAATGTAAATAATAAATCCACTACAATTTGGCTGGTCCAGAGACTGCTGGGATCATTAACTCGGAAACCCAGAGATACAAACGCTCTACTTATCTTGGCGAGGCCCTCAGCCAGAAGGCCCCTAGAACTCTGTGGATGTTAATATGTGCCCTCTGCTTCATCTACATTTCTGTCTTGCTTAAGGGTCTTCCAGGGTTCCCTATTGCTATTCCTATCACATTTTAACCTCTCGTTGCTCTTTGATGCACTTCTTTCTCTCTTCCTATATCCTCTCTTATTTCTTCTTATTCTTCTGCTCACTTGTCCAACAACAGATCAAGCCCGTCAGTTTCTCAACACTGTCCATTTCATAAACCGACTGAAAAATGTCTACACTTCCCCCTTCCCTGTCTCCATGTCCTTTGACATGGGACTTTGCACCCCTCTCACCAAACCTGGTCGTCTGCCTGGCCCAATGGCATACTGTGGACGTTACAGAAGTCTAGACCAACACTAACCCTCAGGAGGCCTCATGTGTTTCCACTTTCTCTTGAAACTCTGCCCCAGTGCTGTGGGAATTAAGCGATGCTAGCCTCTCAGAGGATAAGACACCATGTGGACGAGCATCAAGGTGCTGCAACCAATAGCTGCCAACCCCCGGAAGATCCACACAGTCAACTGAGGTGTTGCAACAGACCCATGAGGAAGACCAGACCGAAACGGAGCCTGCCGTGAATTTCCACCTTGCAGAATCAGATGCTAAATAGATGGTCATTGCTTTAAGCCACCAAGTGTTGGGTAGGCTGCTTTACACAGCAACGGCAAGCTGGTATGTCTATATTGCGTTGTTTCCCTCTTGGGTTTCTGCATTCTTCACTCCTGAACTGAACACTCATGTCTTCGAGGAATTCTAGCAAACCTCGGAAGATGATTTGCACCAACCAGACAAATCATGTCCACCACCGCCTCCCATGTATGAACGTGTGAGTAGATGGGTAATCACCAGGCTCAAGGGACACGGATGCTGTTTCCTATTGCTGCCACCACCAACCCCCCATGGTCTTTTTTCATCTTCCTTCTCTGCCTCAGTCTCCTTTCACATGGGAATGAACATCTCATTTACCCACTGTGTAGAAATTGCTAAAATAAAATAAAATAAATAAAATAAAATAAATAAATAAAATAAAATAAAATAAAATAAAATAAAATAAAATAACTGTTTCAAAGTTCTGCATAGATCACATGACATTCATTAAGCTTCCGGATTTTAAAACTGAAAAAATACTTGCTCTCTTTCAAATTCACCCAGTAATGTAAAGTACCTCTGTGAGGCAAATAGAATCGAATCCATTGATTCCCATGTAATTTATTAATTTCAGCCCTGACAAATACTTGCAGAATCTGAATCATAGCTATTGTGAGACAGGGGCTTTCAGGCAGTGTTTCTACCATTATAAACAGCATTTATCCAAACGATAATATGCATAACACCTTGCTTTTCATTCCTCCACTAAAATACCCCAGAATTTCATCTTCACACATGGCAATTTAATTGGTTTTGTGACTCTAAATGAAATTTGTGTATCACATTCACACCTTTATCATTGACAAATCCCATTGGCCTAGCATAGCACTGGGAATAGAGAAAGGACTGAATCGTTTTGGCTTACATTGAATTTAACTTTAACACTTATGTAATTATTTATGACTATAGCCACGTCTTAGGGACTTTACATACATTAACTGTATCCATTTTCAGTTTTCATATAGTCAAAGAGAGATTAAAAAGAATTTAATTTCTTTTTTTTCTTTTCAACGTTTTTTATTTATTTTTGGGACAGAGAGAGACAGAGCATGAACGGGGGAGGGGCAGAGAGAGAGGGAGACACAGAATCGGAAACAGGCTCCAGGCTCCGAGCCATCAGCCCAGAGCCTGACGCGGGGCTCGAACTCACGGACCGCGAGATCGTGACCTGGCTGAAGTCGGACGCTTAACCGACTGCGCCACCCAGGCGCCCCAAGAATTTAATTTCTTGTACAACATATTTTTAAAACTGCCATCAGGAAGTAATAGTTAGGATTAGGCTTGGCACTAATAAAAACTCAAAATAACAATAATGTAAACAAGAGGTTTATTGCTTTCTCAAGGAAAATTCAGGTGTAGGCAAGCCAGGGCTATAAAATGGCTTGCTTTGTGAAGTCCTTAGGGACCCAGGCTCCTTCCAGCTCCTAGATCTTCCATTCCCAAGATAGAGCCCTGGCCTCAGGGTATAAGAAAGTTAGTTAGAGGTCCAACTATCACAACCAGACTTTAGGCAGCAGAATGAAGGAAAGGACAAATTAACAGAGGCAAAGAACACATGCCAGTTACCTTTTTAAAGAAAATCACCTGGAGGAGTGCTTAAACCCCTAAGTCAGAGTTTAGCTATATGTCCACACTAATCACAAAGGTACCTGATAATGTATTTTTTTAATTAGCCATGTCTGCAAACTGTAAAACTCCTAGAAGAAAACATTAGCAATAAGCTCTTTGACAGGGTCTTACCAATATATGTTTTGGAGCTGTCTCCTTAGGCAAGGGCAACAAAAGAAAAAAATAAGTAAATAGGACTACATCAAGTTAAAAATATTTTGCACAGTAAAGGAACCCATTAACAAAACAAAAGGCAACCTACTAACTGGGTGAAGTTATTTGCAAATGATATAAATGACAAGGGGTTAATTTGCAAAATACATAAAGAACCCACCCAATTCAATAAAACACACACATACACACACACACACACACACAATCCAATTTAAAAATGGGCAGAGGACCTGAATACACATTTCTCCAAAGAAGACATCCAGATGGCCAACAGACACATGAAAAGATGCTCAACATCACTCATCATCAAGGAAATGCAAATCAAAATCACAGTGAACTATCACTTCACACCACCCTGAATGGCTAGTGTCAAAAAGGCAAGATGTTAGTGGGGATGTGGAGAAAAAGGAACCCTTGCATATGGTCGGCAGGAATGTAAAAGGGTGCGGCCACTATGGGAAACAGTATGGAGGTTCTTCAAAACATTAAAAATGGAACCACCATACAATCCAGTAATTCCACTTCTGTATATTTGCCCAAACAAAACAGAAGCACTAATTTGGAAAGATATACGTGCCCCCGTGTTCATTGCAGTACCATTTACGATAGCCAAGATATGGAACGCACCTTAGTGCCCATCAACAGATGAATGGATAAAGAAGATGTGGTATATACATACAATGGAATATTACACAGCCATAAAAAATAACATTGGTGGACCTAGAAGGTATCGTATTAAGTGAAATAAGTCAGACAGAGAAAGACAAATACTACATGATTTCACTTCTGTATGAAGTCTACAGGACAAAACAGAAGAGAAATAGACCCATAGATACAGAGAACAACCTGGCAATTGCCAGAGGGGAATGTGGGGAGCTGTGCAAAGTAGCAGATGGGGATGATAAGTACAAACTTCCAGTTATAAAATAAGTAAGTCCCGGGGATATAATGGACAGCCTAAAACTGTATCGTTAATAATAAAGTAAAATTTTGTATGGTGATAGATTGTAGCTAGATTTATCATGGTGATCACTTGGTAATGTAAAATAAATGTTGAGGCACTATGTTGTATACCTAAAACTAATACAATATTGTACGTCAGCTACACATCAGTTTAAAAAAAATGGTCTTGTGTCTAGCTACAATCAAAAGTTTAAGAAGAAAGAACAAATATCAGAGTAGGTAACTGGCAACCCTGCAGACTCCACCCTATGTTGGGGGGATTGTCTTTATATTTTCTCAGAGTATAAAACTGCCCATAGTTTGCCAGTTTTCTTCTCTGTCCTCATTTTGCATAATAGCCACCTAATAGACAAGCTCCATCTACAACACCCCATGTCCTAGTGTGGTAGCAAGAAATCCTTCCTCAATTAGGACTCTCCTCTGTTGAAAATGAAAACACACTTTGGGCGCTTGGGTGGCTCAGTCGGTTGAGTGTCCGACTTTGACTCAGGTCGTGATCTCTTGGTTCGTGGGTTTGAGCCCCGTGTCGGGCTCTGGGCTGACAGCTCAGAGCCTTGACCCTGCTTCGGATTCTATGTCTCCCTCTCTCTCTGCCCCTCCCCCACTCATGCTCTGTCTCTCTCTGCCTCTCAAAAATAAAGAAACGTAATAAAAAAAATTTTTTCAAGAAAATCAAAACACACTTTACCAAAATTGGTTTAACTCATCACGGAGTTTATGGGCTCACTTAAGTAAAAAGTCCAGTATGGGACTCTCTTCAGGAATGGTTTGGTTTGGGCTCCACTGACATCCCCAAGACCCATTTTCTGTTCATCTCTCAGCTGAGCTTTGCATTCCTCCATTCACTGGCTTTATTCTTGGTCTACATGCGGTGGCAAGATGGCAAGAGCAGCACCGGCCTACATGCTGCCAGGTTCAAGTCCCTTGGGAAAGAATAAGAGTCTCATTGTGCATGGCTCTGATTGGGTCACAAAGACATTTAGTGAACCCACTGCTGTAAGAACATAGAATGCCAATTTGCTTACACCAATCAGCACCCACCTCCCATGTGATGGTTGGACTTGATGCCTTTTAAATCTCGTGGCCTGAGAGTGGGTGGTTTCCCAAAGGGGATTTGGGATATCATTTTACCTTAAAAATAGTAAATGAGTAGTGGATAAACAACAAATCTCTGCTAGAGAGGCATATTTCACATACAATATAAGATTCCGTTGGTATTTTCCATGACTCAAGATATAATCATTTCCCAAGATATTTGAAGGACCACGAGGCTCAGAATAAAACCAACTACACAGGCCTGAGATGATAATTAAATGATATAACACACTTGAAAACTTAAAGTACAACATCTCCAAGCAGGAATGAAACGTATGCTATCATTCTATGAGGACTACCATTACCTGCTCTGCCAGATTAGGCCACTAGAAAATTGTTGTCTTTATCACCATTATTGTTCCTGTCATTTGGTAGAGCTCAGTTAGGGAACTAGTGCGACCCTAAGCGAGGTCTTTTATGTTTTTCCCTGCGTTCTATTCTCATTTCATCAAATGAAGTCTGTTTCACCTGCAGAGGCTTTTCTGTATGCTACTCTGTTATATCTGTTTTATGGAAACTTTGACACCAATTCTAGATAATTATTAGTTCCTCTGTCTCCAGTGGCCCAAAGTTCTCACTTCATGTTCAAAGACTTCGACACATGATTTTCCAGGTAAATCTGCCATCTTCCAACACAGTCTCCATGAAAATACCAGCTGTAATAGTTATCTGGATGGCTTCCCTCTATAATCCCTATGCATACTTTCTCTCTGTCTTCTCACCCAGGGAACTCTGGGAGAGGTTTGCAGGCTCTAGGCTTGGGCAGGAAGTGAGCAGTTTTCAGGCTCAGGCCAACCTAACTGTGCACACCAGGCACTCCCCAATTTTCCTCAGCAGCAACCTCTTTGCACTTTAAGGTTTAACTTTCTACATACAATTTGTGGATTCAATAGCTATTTGTAAATGGTAAATAATTATGATCAATTCAGCACCTACCATGTCCCAAACATTCCTTACACATTTGTTATTTTTCTTTCAAACCCACCACGTTTCCACTAATTATTCCCATATCGCAGACAGGGAAACTGAGCTCAGAAACGTTCAAATTTTTACCCAATACCCCATGAGAACGAACAATGAAACTGATTTGAAACCAGAGTTCTCTGATTCCAAAGTCTCTGTTTTTTCCATGCTGATAGGCTGCTGTCAAAAAGCTATTTCTTAATACCAATTGGGTGGCCAGCAATTTACTTCTACGTTTGATAAATTATTTTAAATAGAATTGTCATCGCATGTGATGATTTTTCCCCAGTGCACCATCTCACTACAAATCAGGATTTACCATGGACTCAAGTGAGTATGTTCCAAAGATACCCTCCATTGGCCAAAAAGTACAAGGCAGGGATTGGAAGACCTTTTTGGTTCGGAGCCTGTTTTAGTTTGGGCTAGGCTCCAGGACACCATGAATAGAAGACAAGCACGTGAGGTAAAGAGTAGCTAGAGCTATATAGTTCACTTCCATATCAGAGTCTGCAAAAGTAGTTCTCACGTGTTAGCTCCTTGACGACACAATCACATGGAAGCTGGTTACAGTGCAGAGTCCTGGGCTCCGCTCTTGGGTGATTCTGTTGCATGTGGCACATTAATAACGTTTGGAGAATCACTGTCCAAGATCTTAAAACCCAATCTAGGCCGCAGAAAGAATCAGAAGAGGTTGAAAGGGAAATTGATTCTCCTCTTGGGCACATCTTAGATCGGAATCATTTGTTGGAGAGGAAGATTCTGTACAAAAATCTGACCTACAGTGTTTATTGGAAGAGTTTTGAGAAAGAAATACATATATAGGTATACACGTAACTATATTCTTGGAAAAGACTGAATTCAATATTTTCAACTGAATTCAACTTACAATCTTGTAAATTGAGTTGTCACCATGGAAAAGGTCAAAGACTAAAAGAAGCCTACTATGGATGATAAAATAGCAACTTTTGATAAAGCAAATAGCTGATTGGTCTACTTTGAGCCCTTGATATTTATGTTAATTGGATGGTCTCAAAGTAGGACACATCTGATATCTGATTTGTCTAAATACTTGGAAAGGCCAGTTGTCTAGTTATCAAAGCCCTATCCTTATTTGCCAGATACGTGCAGGTAGGCTTTTGGGAAGTCACTCACAGTGATGCGTAAAGACCAAACAAACAAACAAAAAAATTGTTGGTAAGTGCGTTTTCCATAGGGTCTATGTTTAGCTTTCTTTTGTAACAGATAAAAGCAATAAAAGTGTTTGGGGCCAACATTGCCGTATAGTTTGAAATTCCTTGCCCACTGAAATCCTGGCCAAAAGGCTTTCTTTAGGTTTGTATTAAATGGCCCCATTTGGTTGACCATCTTAATCAACTTATCTGATTATTTACCAAGTCACTATTTCATTTTGCTCAGACACCAGATGAGAGCTCACACGAACAATTTCTTAGACCTGGGCTCCTTCTTTCTTTTTCCTAAACACTAAGACTCTCTTCCACCTTACCTCTAGCAGTGCTCCTGCCCAAGACCTCAGGTTCACAGTGCTTTGTGGCTTTTGTTATTTGGTTTGTCTATTAAAAAAAAAAAATTAGTAACGTCAGATTTTTATTTGCTACTGGAGGGAGAGATGATTTGGGGGAGAGTTGATGGGGTGACTGAACAAAACCAGTTGAACAGTTAATGCTTTAACCTTGCGTATAATTTATACAATAAACAAAGTCACATGCTCCCCCTAATAATTTAGATGTAAGCAAATGTTGATTTATTCAGGAAGGCTACTGCCGGAAGCAAAGCCTGCAGCACTAAAATTTGAATTAAACTAGGACAGAAGCAGGCTAGTCTATAATAACATTTGTATAATTTTATTTTTGCCCTTGGCTCAGTTCATTTCCTCGTACAGTAGATGCATGAAATTGGTTCTTCAGCCACCTTTAGCTGATGTTCATTGATATCCAGGCAGGCAGAGAAGCAAGAGAATGCACCTTTCTGAGCTTTGTGCTTTCGATTAGAAGGCCTCAAATTCCTAGGTCATTTCTGACAATGATTATCTTTCTCTGAATTGTGTTTTGGCAAATATCTCAGAAGAGCTTCATTTAACCTCCAGATACGGTTTTCCCCTCTTACTGTGAGGGGCTCTTAAAACTGAGACTGTTAAGTAGATGCAAATGTTGTGCTGTTTTTATTCCTTTATTCAGGCCCCGGGGCGCGAATCTGAGTTCTCTTACTCCGCTTTCAGCAGTGAAATAAGGGCCTTAGGAAATTCTTTACCTGATGGCGGAAAATAATCATTAACTTGAAACAGTGTGGGACCCAACCCCCCTTTACTATTAACCTTTGACTTAAATAAAAATTAGGGACTAACCATCTTCCAACTTACCCCTTGTGTTAAGGACTGAAGCTCCTGTAGTGGAAACAGGTTTAAGGCGGGAAGTAATTTTTGAGAGCTTCTGAAAATTAGGAGAAGTTTTCCCTCCCAACAGAGCAAAACTTGGTTTTTCCGTCATTCTCTGTGACCCCACACTCACCAGCATGGCACAGTCCACAAAAGAAAGCATTCTCGAAACCCGCCACTTTAAATGTCTCACAATTTTAATTCACACTTGCATTTCAGGCAAAGTAACAGCTCTTGGGTGGGGGGGGGGGGGGTCAAAAGTTCCCAAACAAAGAATTTCTTCCCTTAGGTCAGGAAATCAACTATGCTAAAAAAAAAAAAAAAAAAAAAAAAAAATCTCCCTAGCCTTTTGTTTAGAGGGAGTTAAGAAAAAAAGAATCCTGAAAATTAGAAATGAAAGAATTGGTATTTGCACTTCATGTGAAATATGCATTTATCTCTCACTTCTTCCAGCAGAGAAGGTAAATAGGAGGCCTAGCGTTTCGGAGGCAAATATTGTTCTGTCCTATTCTTGGTAACAAAATCTGCTCCCAGGCCTTCTCCATCCCTGTCTGATTGTGCCCTGGGGCTGTTGCAGGCAGCCAAAGAAGCCTTTCAGAAAATCCAGGCCATGTTTTGACTTCATTACAAATTCCAAATAGAACAAGTTTTCGCCTGGCTTAGGCTTGGTTATGAAAGTTTCCCACAGCTCTCGAAAATATACAGAATAATAAATGGCCGGGCAGAGAAATAGAAGGCAATAGTAATTCCATCAAAGGTTTCTAGTCACATCATAAACCACAATTGCAGAGCCTGAGGACCTTATGTCACTAGGACCCAGAGATAAAATGTTTTGCCTTGGGCCCCGAGGTCACGCGTTGGGGCTGGAGCTTTGAGGTTCTGTCCTTTGTTCGCAGGCTGGCGGGGAGGAGGGCACTAGGAAGAGAAAGAAGTCCTCTCTCCCCTACCCTGTGGCCCCTTGGCCTTCCCTGGGGATACACCACGAGGCTCAGCGAGCATTGTGAAACCTTCTCACCCCAAGGGGTGGCTGTGAAGCCTTAAAAGTGTTCGGGCATTTCCAGCATAAAAGCAAAAATTGATGAGTTTCAGTGGGATAAGCTCTGAGGCGCAAAGGAAAAACCCCTAGGGCAGTGGATGTGAGGAGGATACTTTTTATTGTCCTGCTGTGGATTTCTTCCTTCAGTTTTCTTTTCTTTTCCTTTTGCTTGTCTCTATTAAGTCAAGATGTTATACAAACGCACCAGTTAAATGTTACGCGCAAACTCTTAAGGGAACCCTTTCTTCCCCAGTTTACAGATGAGACTCCCGTTTGGCCATATTCCTGTTCCCACCCTTCAACCTCCCAGGTTCTCCCTTCTCTCACCCCACCCTTTCCTGGGGTGCAAACATAATGCAAAGCTTTAGTGACAAATTCAAGAAAGCCATACCTATGAGAACTCTAGATATTGACCCTACCAGCTTACACAGCATGCCTTTCTTTTCCACACACTTTTATTTTGGAAAACATGTATAAATTACTTAAAATAACTCCAACAGTGGGGATTTACATTAACTTTTTTCTTAAAAAAAAAAAAGTCTATTAACATATATGTCCCACCCTAGAAGTAGATTTCATTCATTCACTCCTTATTTTTTAAAAGCCAATAACTGTAGCCTGACAATTCCTAATCCATCACGCTGACATCAAATTGGTGGGCTGTGGCTTTATGACATCAAAGCCATTGATTATGGCTTTTTCATATGTGGATGACAATGCAGTCATTGCCATTATCCATACATTACGCACCAGCCTCTTGAAGCGATGACAGAGAGATGCCATGGTTAGTGATTAAGGACTGGACACAAAATTTTCCCAAAAGCCATTTCTGAAAAGTCTTCGAACACGACCAAAATTTTAATAATGAGCTTGGGCTGAGAAGCACACTCTTGTGTCTCTGTCTGGGCTCCCCACATTTGGTGAAACTTGTAACCTCATCTTCCAGATGCTTTCCTTTGGTAGGACACAGTCAACAGGAGCATTAGACAGAATCTGTAAGAAAAACATTAACGCCCTTTTTCCATTTATACACCAGCTGGTATAGAACATATATCGTAAATATAAACAAAGAAGGTTGAGTAAATATTTCTTTTTTTTTTTTATTTTTAAATTTTTTTTTCAACGTTTATTTATTTTTGGGACAGAGAGAGACAGAGCATGAACGGGGGAGGGGCAGAGAGAGAGGGAGACACAGAATCGGAAACAGGCTCCAGGCTCTGAGCCATCAGCCCGGAGCCTGACGCGGGGCTCGAACTCCCGGACCGCGAGATCGTGACCTGGCTGAAGTCGGACGCTTAACCGACTGCGCCACCCAGGCGCCCCTAAATATTTCTAATTTGACTGGACTGGAATTATAATATGAAGAGAAACTGTTTTAATGGAACAGCTACCATTTGCAGGGGCCTGTCCACAGGCATGTGTGCCCGGGTGCACGTGCCTATATTAAAGCAGCCAGGAACAAGGTGGAAAGAAGTTCATTGTCTGTCTCAAGGAAATAAAGACCTCAGACTTTTAACATGAAAATATACCATTGGCATCAGATACTAATCACAAGGTAATTATTTTTAAAGAGGTTCCTGAGTGAGACACACGCGTGCACCCAGGACACCCTTAGGCTAATAAACACACCCAGAGACTAATTCTGCCCTTGGTTGTATGTGAGTTAGTTGTCCTTGGAGTGAATAAAAGCTGCTTTCCATGTTACTCTACCCTCCTGGAAAAAATAAAATAAAATAAAAAGCCACTTCAGAAGGCATGGATAAAAATGTATCTGATTAAAAACTGCTCCTCCAGGGCAATTTGGATGACAAGTTAAGGTGGGCAACATCAAACTAGGCCCCTTCCTGTAAAATGCATCAAATTCAAAGAAGAATTTTTTTTTAAGTCACTAATCTTTCTAATGAAACTCAAGCTCCATCA
Source organism: Lynx canadensis (assembly GCF_007474595.2). Lineage (NCBI taxonomy): Eukaryota > Metazoa > Chordata > Mammalia > Carnivora > Felidae > Lynx > Lynx canadensis. The sequence continues at coordinate 45,487,037 of NC_044314.2, forward strand.
GCCAAACTAAACTGGTTCTTTCAGCAAGGAGAGTATTAACTTATGTGAAAGACATTGTGTTTAACCGAGAGCACCCAAAATATCAACAAGGCAGTAAAATACTTTTCTTTGTGCAAGGAAGAAGTCTTTGTTGAGGAATTTCAAGCTAATAGAACACCCAGGAGAGTCCCTGTCAATCCAGGTAGCGTGTGATTATGGCTCTATCCCCGGGACGTCCATGGCTGGACGTTTCGAGAGGACCTCCCTGCTAGCATATCCCCCATCTTCTAGCTGGGATGAATTGAAACACCCAGCCATCTCCCCCAGATCTCCCCATTAAGAAACCTTCAACAGTATTATAAGATGTCAGATGCTGTGCCAGAAGTGGAGGCGATATTGTTTCAAGTATAAAGATGACTCCTGACGTACCTGGGCTACATTTTCGACTCTACATATGTCCGTGTCTTATACCAAGTATCTGAGGGATCCAGTGTTCTATACGTCTCTTTGCAGCTAGATTGTAGTGAACATCCTGCATTCATTCATCCATTCATTGGTACGTCCGTTTGTTGGCAGATTCGTGCGTTCGGCCACTACTTTTTGAAGACTTAGGATGTGCCAGACACTGCTCCTAAGAGCTGGGAAATCAATGGTGAAGGGGACGGATAACTTCCTGCTCTCGAGGAGTTTATTTTCCGCCAGCCACAGGCATCCACCAACGAGCAAACCAGTGAAGGGAATCCTTTCGGACAAAGATTAGTGAAATAAAAGTAAAGGAATGTGATGATTGAGAGCAAGCTAATGTGGAAGGGAAGGACTCAAAGGGGAGGTAAAGACACTGAGCGCCAACAACCTGAATGGATTCTGCCTGTTTCGTAGCCACGGCGCTTACTCATATTATTGCATAGACTGCACACCCTCACAGCTAGTGTCTCAGAACACTCACACGCTTCCAAGCAGAGATCTTAAAACCCAGGTAGAGTGAGAACACTTACCTTTTACTTACCAGCAGGGCAACCTGGGGCATTATTTCTCAGCTGAGGGCATATTTAATTATCAAGCATTCTGCAAATGTTTTCCGAATTGTATAGTTAAAACCATGACAGTGCCGACTTTCAAGACCACATACTCTTCCTTTAACAGAGAAGTGCCCAGATTCCCTGATAAATGTGTGTCTCCAAGGAGCCATCATTCATTTAAATTTACAATTCTTTTCTTCAGTCCTTCTGGACGACCGGGTACCTACAAAACACACTTGCTTTATTTCATTAGATAACTAACTTTATTGCCACCCGAGCAATTTTATGCTTGAGAAAAAAAAACCACAGCAATGCTGCTCTTCTGTTCAGGCAGCACTCTCACCACGCCAGCCACATTTAGAAATGATTGCTTTAGCTCGTGGCTTACAAGAAAAGACTTCATATCACATATTAATTTTTAAAATGTTTTCTTAAGCCCCTTTTAGCCTTTATGGCAAACCCGGAGGCCAGGTAAAAATGAATGATTGTAATATGGTTTTGTTTAAAGGCATAAAAGTTTACCATTGCCTTTTCCCCATGTCACAGCTGGCCACCTCCATTATGGTTACTTAGGCGTCTGATGGTTTGTCAGAAAGCTAACCATAACTTAGGTGGAAAACTGGACTCCATTAAAAAAACATTAAAGGCTGAGAGGGAGGCAAGTTGATGTGGCATTGCTCCCAGCAATAAGGAAGCAAGAGTGCATGCTGAAGCTTGGAAATAGAAAGTGATGTCCTCATAAAAACATGGCTCTGGGCTGGTGTGCCACTAGAAATTCTTCTGTCAGTTTAGAATATTTAGCTCTAAGGGATTTCGACTTTCAAATGTATCTTTGGATGCAAAATAGACTGCACCGCAGCAGATAGCATTGAAGAAGGAAAAGAAGAATTTGCTCCCAATTATGATCAGTTTACGTTAAACCGAAGATGGTTTTTTTTTTTCCAGATAGAATATTTGATCAGAAAATGTGCAATGGAGTCAGATGAGCTACCTCACTAACACCAAGCGATCTGCTGGTCTTCACAGCCAGCAAATGTTGCCGGTAACGGATACAGCTAAACAATATTAAAAGCTTCAGCACTACTGGTTATCAAGGGAAACTTTCAGCCTAATTGGAAAGCTCGAAGCTTCAGGCATCTGAAATTTTTGGTTTGGGGCTCTTCCATGGCATTCCAATGCAGTATTTCCAATCAATAACGTGATGCTATGCACAGCACCATCACGAGCCTTATTAACTCCCCCGAGTTTTGTATTTGACTTGTTAAACTGTAAGAAGAGTTGGAGAAACAAACAGAAAAGAAATAGCGTGGTCCCTAGCTGCCAAAATACGAAACAATCAAGTAAACAAACTCCAGTGCTCAAAGAAAATGGAAAGGGGCAACATGGAAACTATGTACTGATGTACTTTCATGCACAAAACACGAGCGTCTTGGGTGACCTTCCTTGGCGTGATTTGTCTTTCCAGGTTTAGACAAAGGGGTCATCTCTCCAGGCCGACTGAATTCCGTGTTAAGATTGAGTTGTGATGATGCAGATTCTCCCCCTAAAACCTGTAGACATGAGGCTTTTTTTCCACAGCAGACTGTGGTAGTTTTCAGCCCCACCTCTCTACAGGTGGTGCTATGGATACAACGATGAAAACATCCCGGGGAGGTTCGGTACGGGTTAGCTCCTCTGCAAGACTGTCATCCTCACCTGGAATGCTTCACGATGTCCTTAATCAACCTCCCTGCACAGAATCAAACAGCAGTATCTTCAGACTCTGGCACTTCCAACGTTTACGGAATTGTATGCTTCCAGGGAACTTCTGCAGATATCATCAGGCATTGTGACACCAGAACTAGACCAGAACAAGGCCTTTACGAGGTGGTTTGAATTCTCCCTTTGCCCCAAAGGTCCACCAGCCTGCCTTCACTAGAGGTTTGGAAGACACGCAGGAGACATTAGCAGTGGATGAAAGGCACAGAGCCGAAGAAGTTGCAGTACACCTCAAATCCAACACCTGCTCCTGTCTTTTGCTGTGAAGCTTCGACTTCTGGAACCAGAGGACAAAAGCCTCTTTTGTGTCTGGCCTCAAAGAGACACAGACCTCAGTTGGAACCTGAAGACATACATTTACTCACATTTTAATATTTCTGAAATCAGAACACATCTCACAATCACTGTCGGCCAGCAGTGGTTGCCCCTAGTTGTCACTGCTTATGGGATGGCTCAGAAGAGGACCCCAGAGACAATAGTGAGCATTTCAGGAAATGCTATGTCACCAACATTTCTGATGGCATAGAAGATGAGCCTGTGCAGCAAAATGTGAACATCCCTGACTCCAAGTTGGAAAGTCATTCATAAGAGCCACATTTTGAATGTGAAGTCTTATAAATACCTTCACCAGTTTATTTCATTTCACATATGCACAAGAGACACATAGGAGAGAAATCAATGCCAAAATAAGTTCGAGAGCCTTACCAATAAGAATACAGTAAAGGCACCGAGACATAAAAAGCCACTGTGCTACAGTTGTGAGAATATTTCTTGCTTTCTTAGTGGGACATAAAATCATCGTGGACCTTAGCACGGATGATGCCTGAAACACAATGAAATACCAAAGAGTTTACTTAACAGCTCTGAGCTTCAGATTTTTCTTCTGAAAAAGGAGAATAATAACCCTCACCTTCTAGGGAGATGGGGTGGCCAAGCTAGCCCCAGTAGAATCCACAGAGCTCAATGTGGCACATCGTCTGTTCCAAGTCAATGGCAGTAAATACCCGTCTCTACTCACTTGGCTACTTTAACCGGGCCACAGTACAAAGTAAATAGGCCTGTTTACTTCTCCCAAGGTGCTTTTCTTTGTTCGTTGAACTTGCCAACTCTGCACCAGGTGGACAAAAAAACCCAAACACTGATAAGGTCTTAGTGACTGTGTAGTTTTTGGTGATTATTTGTGAAACAGATGAAATGGTTATTTGGATCCAATGGTCTAATGATAGAATGATAGTGAGATCAAATCTTTATTTTTTTTCAGTGCCACTCCAGGAGAATGGAAAAGAATACATCCATCTCAAAGTCAGTAGAGGGAATTATTTAAAAAAAATTTTTTTTACCTAAAAAAATTGACAATCAGAATCAGTCAACTAAAAACGCTAATTTTTTTTCTTTTTTCTTTCTTTCTTTCTTTCTTTCTTCTTTTTTTTTCCTTTTTTTTTTTTTTTTTTTTTTTTTTTTTTTTTTTTTTTTTTTTGAGAAGGAGAGATTGCAAGCAGGGGGAAAAGAGAGACAGAGAATCCCAAGCAGGCTCCAAGAGCCCAACATGGGGCTCAATCCCATGACTCTGGGATCCTGACCTAAGCCAAAATCAAGAGTCGGATGTTCAACTGACTGAGCCACCCAGGTGCCTCATGCTAAAATGTTTTTAAGTTAAAAGTCTAAGCAACAGTTACTCTAAAAGTCTCTCTTAAAATTCTAAGTCTCTCTTAATAAAAAGAATGAGCAATCTTCAACCTAAAATTTCTAAAACCAGCTTTTATTTACTTTTAGAAAATCCATTTGCAAATGGCTGTTTCTTTGTCAGTGGATAAGCATAAAATTTATTGGCTTCCCATGCTGTTTTATTTCTTTTCTTGTTGGTATTTTCTTGCATACATCCTCGCCACGATACTGTGGATATTTTCTTCTGTTTGGTGGGGTCACCATTGGAGGAGTGACAATACAGAAGAGAACAAGATAGCCAATGAGCAGCTCTGCTCTTTTAGAAGGCTGGCCGGCCATGCAGAGAGAGAGGGACATTCACATAGAGAATATCGGGACAAGTCAGCAATAGTTGCATTCTAGATACCTGGCATTTTGCCACCCTTTCCATTCTGCGGGACTCCCATCTCTCTGTGGGCCCTGGCCGACTATCTCTGCCTCCTGTCTGCCCCTCGGAGTGCTCTGCAAATACTCTGCTAGGGCTCATAGGTCTTGAGGAAGAGCCTATATAAATGAGGGATCTTGATGCCCAAGCATCATTACCTTTATGGTAAATTTGTTTTGGATTAAAAGGAAATGAGAAACAAAATTGTATGTTAAAAGTAAAATGTTAAACAAAGAAGGCGGGGGAGGGGAGTTCCCAGAGTTTATTTAAGATACAGGTACCCTATAACCTCCTTTTGCCTCTGCTTTTCCTCTGGCAAGTAGGCGTAAACACAGCATCTTCCTTCTCGGGTTACTGTGGTGATCACAAATCAAGATAATCCATATAAAGTAGTTGGCACCACACCTGGTGCATAATAATTGCTCAGTAATGGTAGCTATTCACTACTCTTCTTTATTAGCATTCAACTAAAAGTTGTTGACATTTATTGAGCCTTTATTATACTCTAGCTATCATATTAAGTGTTTTACATGCAGTCACTTATTTAATCCTCAATGTTTGCCAAGTATATGCTATTATTTTCATCCCAACAGATGAGGAAACTGAGGCACGGAGAAGTTAAACAGTTTGCCCAAGGTCAAACATTAAATAACAGAGTTGAGATTCAAATCCAAGCTGTCTGACTCCAAGGAATGTACATGTAACCACTGTGCTGCATATTTCGTTGATTCTTAAAATATGCATTTTTAAATAGGATGGTTCTGAGGCACCTGGGTGGCTCAGTCAGTTAAGTGTCCGACTTCAGCTCAGGTCGTGATCTCACAGTTCATGGGTTTGAGCCCCGCATCAGGCTCTGTGCTGACAGCTCAGAGCCTGGAGCCTGCTTCAGATTCTGTGTCTCCTTCTCTCTCTGCCCCTCCCCCGCTCCTGCTCTGTTTCTTTCTCTCTCAAAAATAAATAAACATTTGAAAAAAAAATGTTTAAGGATGGTCTTAACATCAACAACAGTCATAGTTTGGCTGCCTTCTTTTTTCTTGTGAGACATAAAATAATGGTATATTTTATAGTTGATGGCATCTTGGATCTCTGTATTGCTTCCTTACAGAGTCAGTGTGAAGAAGCCCAGGTTCCCCCTGAAGTTATCAAACAAGAGGCCCTTTCACAATCCAGAAGAGCAATGCCAACGACAGTGACCAGAGTACAAGGCTTTGCAAGGATCTGAAACTCTTGTGTTGTCAGGATCTGAAACTCTTCTGTTGTCAGGAAGAGGCCAGGGGATGGGGACATCCCCCTTCACGGCTGAGCAGCCGAGCGAGAGCCTGGAAAGGCAGGGCCAGAGCAAGGCGGCCCCCAGGCAGCTATCTCCCTTGTCACCCGGAAAGTGTAGGTGTTCAGGATTCCTGGAGTGCGTTCTCACAGATGACGTTGAAAGACTGGTCAAAGTTGACAGCAACAAAGGCCCCCCGAAGTAAATTAAGAGTCAGAGTCCATGTATATCCCTGCAGGGAAAACTCTCCTCAATTAGAGACCATTTCCCACAAAAAGACCAGGTTGTATGCAGGCTTCCTTCTACTAAGGTCTCTAACCAACTGGCACAGGATTAGGCTTAACAAGAGACAGATGAACAGAACCATTGTTAATGTATGATAGGGAAATGATATTCAGCCTAAATCCATGATCTTTTCTTTTCCGGGGATCCTGAGAGACATGCTTGGAATAGGTAACATCCTAAGACTGCAACTCAGGTTTTATGTTTATACACCTCACAGCTTCTTGGGGGCCTCCAGCTAATTGTGGACCTGCTAGAGGAATGAATCAATAGAAGACTAAATGATGAATGAATGAGAGATGAGGGGCCAGCAATACCCTCAGAGCCCAGGGGCCAGGGTGAGCTGGTTTGGAGGAAGCTGTCCTGGGTCAGGGGCTCTGAGAACACTGTCAGTCCCTGGAGCCCAGACATCTATCTAATTGACTATAGGAGCCACGTCATGCTCATGACTGCAATAGATGATGTACTGGCCCCAACTGGCAAGTTCAAGATCTCCAGAATGTTCTCAGGCCCTAAAGAACTCCAGGGAAGTCCTGAATATTTTGTATATATCTGGAATAACAGACGGATGGAAAGAAACCTTCAGGGTGGTTTAGGGCTGAGCTGCTCTGCTGGGCTATGAAGCAGTAATGGATATTTCTGGAAAGAAGTATGGTATTTGTAAAGGCTCACAGTCAAATGCAGAGGCTGGTTTTCCAACTCACTTTAAGGACTTGAAGAGTGAGTAAAGTCTGGACACAGCGGATGGGGACTGGGGATGGGCAGTTAGGAAGATAAGAACGAAAGCCTAAGGATGATAATGACACTTTTACTCCCAAGTTGAAAGGAAATTAGAAGCAACTGTCACACTACTAAGAAGAGGATGAAAGGGGAGGAAGGAAGGAAGGAAGGAAGGAAGGAAGGAAGGAAGGAAGGAAGGAAGGAAGGAAAAAGAGTGGAAAAGTCCCCCCATAGAATAGAGAACTATCCAAGAAGCCCAAGGTAGCCTCTATTACGACTTCCCTGCCCAAGAGCTAGCAGCTGAAAGCCCCTTTACCTCTTCCTCAAATCTCAACAGCCCATGTTGTATGTTTCTTAGGGGGAAATAACTTACAAAAATAAAAAAAGCCTTCAGGTTTCAAAGCCCAGTCATCTAAACACCTTTAGTTTAAATCTTAAAGAAATATGCTTACACCTAGTCACTGAGCAATAACGTAAGTTGTTAAGACAACAATAGTAATTAGAACAACAAAGACTCTCTGGGGTTCTTCCTAGGAAACACTGCGGTGCCACAGGGGAGGTGATATAAAGCGATGCTTTACAAATGACTCCTCCTCGGTACACCTTGTGTGGGTATCTACCAGGGAGGAGGAGAGAGTTCATCCAGTCTCATATACCAGGTGACAGTCTGGGCGTGGGAGCCGCGGTGGTGGGCAGCTAGATCACCACAAGAATCAGGTTTGATATTATAATTGAGGGTGACTCCCGAGAGAAAATCTGCAACTGTGAACTTGAGGGAAAAGGGCAAAATCCAGGAATAAGGAGAGAATGGTTAATAGTGAGCTGAAGGGCAAAGAGAGGCTCAACCCTCGGAATCCGCTGGAGGCTAGTTAAGACACCATGTAGAGGTGCTCAAGGTCTCCGTGCCTCTGAGCACAAAACCAAAGCCTGGAAGAGGGAGGTAAATTGCAGGCTGTTAAACAGAAAAGTGTGTAGATTTATGAAAGAAGCCTTTAAAAACTGCACATTTTATCAGAAACTAATGAAACAGAAGAATCCTCTCCCTCTTCTCCCCTACTTTTTTTTTTTTTTTACCATCGTTAATCAAAAGAACTGACACATAAAATAAAACATTGCGAAAATTTGAAGGGGGGAAAAGAAGACAGACAGGGAGGGTTTGGTGAGGAGGGGAAGAGAATTCTGCATTTGAAGACAGACTCCTACAGGTGAGACTGGGGGCAAGAGTTTCCAATTACAGGGAAGGGTGAAAATGGCAGAGAAGATATGAAATATCATATTTGTGTTTGTTCTGTACCGAGAATGAGGATCTTCCTACCCCTAGGACAATTTTCACAGAAAGCAGAATGCTCTGTGAGGGAGGATGTGGGGGGGGGGCTCACGTTCACCAAGCAGCCCAAATGGAGCTGTCCCGCCCATCGCCCAGCGTTGACAGCTGATCAGATGCCAGCCCCCCACACTGCAGTCGTGATCCTCATGGTCCCTTTGCTCTCGACAAGACCATTCACTGCAGACCCAACCTAAGCCCAAACACAAACACCCACGAAAGTGTCTCCTTTTCTGTCAGAAGCTTCCAGAGCTCTCCTGCCTCTGATTTTTCTTCCCCACTCCATCCAATCCATACTACATTCTGATAAATCTGAAAAATGTTATCTTCATTGACCTTCCTACCACCCCAAGGGCCCTCGGACTGCCTCTAAAGTTAACTTTCAACCTGGTCTTAAATGGCCCACCTTGGCACACCCCCTCCCACAATCCTTCAGTTGAAAATATTCTCTCAAACCAAGGCTCACATGCTTAGATGACACTGTCCACTTCTTGTCTGCTTTGCCCTCTTGCTCCTTCTACCTGTTCAAGTACTGCATTCTTTTAAGCTTCACCTCTTTTTTTTGCAGGTTTATTGAGATATATTTCGCGTACTGTATAGTTCACTCATATAAAGTGTACAATTCATTTAAAGTGGCATTTCGTACATTTGCGATGTTGTGCCACCATCACTAATTTCAGAACATTTCATCACCCCAAAAAGAAACCTCAAATCTATCAGCAGTTGCTCTCTTTCCCCTGCCCCCTTCTCCCCAACCACCCACCTCATCCCCTGGCAGCCATGAGTCCACTTTTGGTCTCTGTGGATGATTTGCCTATTCTGGACATTTCACAATAATGGAATCCTATAAAGTATGGTCTTTTGTGACCGGCTTCTTTTACTAAGCTTTCAGAATTCACGTATGTTTTAGCATGTATCAGTACTTCATCCTTTTTTTGAAATATTTTATTTATTTTTGACAAAGAGAGTGCAAATAGGGGAGGGCCAGAGAGAGAGGCGGGGACAGAGGGTCCGAAACGGGCTCTGTGCTGACAGCAACAAGACCAACGCAGACTTGAACTCACGAACTGCAAGATCATTACCTGAGCCGAAGTCAGAGGCTTGACTGACTGAGCCACCCAAGCGCCCCCGTACTTCATTCTTTTGTGTTGCTGAATAATACTCCACTGTGTAGATACACCACATTGTGTTTATCTGCTCATCAGTTGATGGACATGGGGGTTGTGTCCACTTTTTGGCTATTATGAATAATGTTGTTCTGAATATTTGTGGACAAGTTTTTGTGTGTATGTATGTTTTCATTTCTCTTGAAGTGGAATAGCTGGGTCATATGGTAACTTTAATATTTTGAAGAACTGCCACACTGTTTTCCAAAGTGGCTGTACCAGTTTACATTTCCACAAGCCATTTCTCTGCATCCACAACACTTACTGAGGATTCACTTTTAATGAGAAACATACACATACAGCCAGTTTAGTGATTTTTTACTATGTGCCAGCACCTATCCTTAGTGCTCTGTAGCTATTATCTTGTTTAATCTTTACAACATCCTAAGAAGCAAATGTTGTTTTCCCCTTTTCAAAATGAGACAATTAAGGATTAAAATATAGTGATTAGACAAAAATACAGGCAGTAAAGCAGAGACACATCCCCATCTGCCTGCCTCCAAAGCCCACCTTCAAACACAACCGTAGGTAGCCTCCCAACGTGCCTTTCTAAGCCAACCCCAGACCCTCAGATCATTTCTTCTGAAATGAGAGCTAGTGACGATTTGCATACCACTGAGTACTGTTCTTTGGTTGTCTCCTATATAAAACATTATTTTCCCAACCAGACACTTGGTTGGCTGGAACTATTCTTTCTCCATTTTGTACTGGAGAAATCAAACATTTAATGAACGTTGAATGACTTGACAAAAAACATTTTTTTTAGTTTGACTATTCTGATTTTCTTTTTCTGAGAGGTGGGGGATGAGCTGAAGATACATGATTTCCCTCTCATGTTGTTTCCAAGATGTTTGAGTAAAGCAAGAAGGAAAGACTGCAGCAATGCTTATACTCAAACTCACATAACCCTTAAAAACTGTAGAAATTTGTGTTTCCAAGAGTTGTTAGTGTTTTATTTTTTTTTGTAAGAATTTGTAATACAAAGTCTTGGCTTTTTCTTTTGGAACCCAACACACACACACACACACACACACACACACACCATGCATACATACACATACATACATACATACATACATACACATGAGCATTTTGCTTGTGTATTATATATCAGGGGCCTTATATATATCATCTCTTACCTAACGCCACTCACAGTAGGTATTAATTACTACCATCTCATACATTAGCAAACTGAGGCTCACAAGTTTATTTGACCAAAATTACCAGAATGACCTAGGAAGTGACAGAACCAATTCGGGCCTTTAAGCTGATATTCTGTTCCCTATACTGAACTACTTTTCTCAGGTGTCCAAGAAGGAGCCAGGTGGCTTGGCTGTGGGGTCCATTAGTTTGTCCTCTTACCTTCTTTCAGTTCCTAACCCATGGCCACCTCAACCTGCCCACATCGTATGGCTTGGGGTAATCTAGTCCTCCATTTCTACCTGTGCACCCTCTATGCCCAAACATCCTGATCAAATCCTGGAGAGTTACATGAAAGCATTATGGAATAAAAAGCAGGTACATTTTGGATTCATGGGCCTGGGGCTTCAGGTTCTGAAATGATGCTCTAGGACTGGATTGTATTCAGAGAAACTCTTAAAAACATGCTCAGCATCAATGGGTTCCAAAGTGTTACTCCATAAACCCTATGGGAGGGGGGGAATAATAAATTCCACAAATTTAAATGGGGCCAGTTTGACCACATTCTCATCAGTTACATCTACTAAATAAATGTGAATGAGCATTGTTGGAAGAACCTTCAGCTACATCTAGGTATCTTAGTTTTAATCCAGTGTGACATTAGTCACTTAATCTCCCTGGACCTCTGTTTCTTCTACTATTGAAAAAAAAAAAAAACTATTTGATTGAATTACATGATCCCTAAAGACCCCTTTAATACAAAATTATATGATTCTTTAATAATGAGGAAGGGGCCTCTCTGGGAGAAAGAGGATCAAGAACAGGATAATTTACCTGGAGTCTACAGATGTGCTTCAAGAGGATGAGAACCCTCTGAAGGGAATGCAGATAATTTTGTGAGTTCATATTGGAAGGGAGAAGATCCATGGTTTCCTTGGATTCTCAATAGAATCGGCAACCTCCCCAAATTGCCAAGTGCTGACTACAGATCTGAAAAGCAGTTGTGAGGAGTCGCTCCCCACAGAGGACTGTGTTCACATTGAGGGCAATCTCAAGGTCCTCCCTTTGCCTCTTACACATAGTACAGTACAAAATACTGAGACAAAAGGATAGACTGTTTAAAAAGCTCTCTAAAGCTTCTAAAGGTTTGTCCTGTAAGGTAGCAAGCGAGGCATTCCAGTTTTCTTTTTTTTCCAGTGTGTGATGAGGTTCACCTGCATTAAAATGCCCTGAGGTGACCGTTTCGGACCCAGATTTTCACCATCCCATACCAAACTTGCCAGGTGAGCCTTTCCAGGGCTGAGGTCCTAGAAGCCCACAGGGGATTTTTACCCACATTCAAGATGATCATTCGGCATTTGAGGACCAATGTTAGAGATTCAAATACTAGCCATACTCCTTTGTGCATAACCCTAAGGAAAGTCTAGATTTGGCTTTAAACACGATAATCGGGTCATGTACTATAATTTATGTCTACAGATAAATGATAGACTGGATCAGAGAGCCAGTTCAACTTAAAATTTTAGAAGTATAACAATAAAGGCAGTATTGGTTTTTCCTAGAGGATGTTTCTAAACCGAAAACAGCCTAAACACGAAGTTTAAAGGGGATCCAACCTGAGTGCTGAGATTTTGTTGTGAAGACCAATATTCCACGTCACTTTGGCGTCGGAGGAGAAGCTACCTCTGCAGAAAAAGGCACAGACACACACACTTCATGTTCACTTGCCTTCATGCCACCTCTCAACATTAGGGCAAAGAGGAAGAGCTGGATATCTGAAAAATGGAAACAATAAAATGAAAGGTAATAAACAGGTGAGATTAAACAGAATCATATAGATACAATGGGCCTTCATTATAAGCAAACGAACTCTGAACTTGAAGGAATCTTAGGGGTGTGTGTGTGTGTGTGTGTTTAGCATTTTCTTGCTTTTGTCTTAACTGTGGTAAAATATACACAAAACTTACCATTTTAGCCATTTCTAAGCATTCAGTGGCATTAAATATATTCATACCCTTATGCAACCATCACCACCATCCATCTCCAGAACTTTTTCATCTTCCCAAACTGCAACTCTGTATCTATTAAACACTACAACTCCCATTTATTCCTCCCCTCTGCCCCTGGCAGCCACCATTTAATTTTCTGTTACTATGAATTTCATGTAAGTGGAATCATCCAATAGTTGTCCTTTTGTTTCTGGCTTATCTCACTTAGCACATCTTCAAGACTCACCCATGGTGTAGCTTGTGTCAGGAAGCCATTCCTTTTTAAGGCTGAATAATATTCCATTTTATGCATATGCCACATTTTGTGTATCTGTTTGTCCAGCAGTGGACATTTGGGTGTTTCCACCTTTTGGCTCTTGTGAAGAATGCTGCCATGAACCTCGGTGTACAAATACCTGATGGAGCCCCTGCTCTCAATTCTTCTGGGTAGGATCATTGCATTAGGATAAGTTCTGCAGGCCCTTGAAAACCTGTGACAAAAAACACTAATGCCAAACTTACAAAATCACCAGATCCCAAGGGCACTTATTCCTCCCCTTACCTACCTATTAACAATCTCAGTCTTTTCTTTTCCCTTTTGGTTGTTTTCTACAGTGTCCTTTCTTTATATTCATTCACTCTTTCATTTATTCATTCATTAACAAGTATTTATTGGGCACCAGCTGTGTACCAAGCATCATGTTAGGCCCCGGAGACACAGAAAAGACAGATAGTGTTCCTACCTTGTAGAAGCAGATGGTAATCAAATAATAAACGAAAGCATAACTGTGAATCAATTGGTAGTAAAGGAAAAGTCCAGTAAACTATGAGTGCTTATAACGAAGAGCACTGAGCTGGTTCCACTGAGCTGGGAAGGGAGGCTTCCCTGAGGAAGTAATATTTGAGCTGAAGGATGAGCAGGAGTTACTAGGCTAGAGGAGGCGGCTCCCATGCAAAGACCCTGAGGCAGTGAGCTGAGAGGTAAGAGTGGAGACTCAGAGTATCAGGGCAACCCAGACTAGAAAGAGAGACACTTGTTGTGGGTGCAGAGGGTGATGGGCCAGATCAAGCAGGGCCTCGAGAAATTCTGGTCTTTATTCCAAGAGCGGGAGAAACCATTGAAGAGATTTGTTTACTTTGAGAGTCTCCTAGGGTCAGAGCCCTTCCATCAACAAGAGAAGTCTATTCCTCCGAAAGCACAGGAGGAGGTCTCTGTCTCTACACTGCAGCACGCATCTTTCCTGAGTGTGAAGGGGTGAGACAACCCCCCGCATAACACGAAGACTGCGGGGATAGTGGCGAACTGGCTTGTATTCAAAATTAGGAGTCATACTCTTTTGGAACTTCTCCTGCTATCATCCAGACGACGACTACTATAGCTATGGATGTGGAGTTTAGAATTCCAAACCAGCCAGGACTGTTGTTGACCACCAAGGACATTTGGAATTAAGCAAGCCAAGTGTAATCAATTCTGATGCTTTAGGCTATTAGAACACCCATGGGGCTTGGGAGAGATATTTCCTCTTTATATAAAATGGTACCATTGTCTTTGGGTGGGGGTGCTGTCGTCTCCCTTGCCCTAATGTATCACACAGTAGCCTCTGCCAGAGGCGAAGTACCTGACTACCCAGATCAGGGTCCAATTCGGTTTGGGAAATCATAGAGTCATTAAAAAGAATGGAATTTGTTTGCATTTGCAGGAACAATTTCCTTTTCTTCCTTCGAAAGGACATGTGTGTATCTGTACCTATAATTCATTGGATACTGCATATAGAGACACATACAGGCAGAGAAAAAAACACTGGAAGCATCTTAACAACTTTAAAGTATTAAATACAGACCCTCCGCGAGAATTTTCTGTGATGTGACACATGATGTATAACTGGGCAGGGACTGCAAGGCTTTCATCTTGTGAAAGGTTCAAGTTTCACTGAAGCTTAAGTTGGGTAAAGTAATTACAAAGAGAAAGGGCCATGGTTTCCTTTGGATGATAGGTGTTTTGTGTACACAGCTTGCCTGGGGGAGGCAGTGCCAGCACCCCCATTAGGTTTTCCTGGTCTAATTAGGAAACATACACAGTCAAGTTTCTCTGGAATTAAGAGCCAGCTAATTAGGCCGTGAAGATGTTCCCCTAGAACTTGCATTGCTTGGGAAACACCTTTCCCTTTATTTGTCACCAACAGAGGATGAGGGAGGCCCTGAGAAAGAGAAGAAAGATGTGATGCAAGGTAAAAACAAATGGGCATAGAACATCAATATGGTAACCAAAGAACGGAGACCTTATCAAGGGCTATTATGTCCATTCAGCCTCCAGGCACTTCTGCGTTAGACCCTGTGAGTTGAGCCAAGGTACAGGGATTATGACCAAGCACAGTGTTGCAGTGATATTCACCAGCACAGGAACATGGGGAAGATATTTTCTTCTACTTGCCTGACTACCTGCCTCCTTTCTTGTTTCAAAAAATGAGGGTGGACAAGGACAATACAAAGGTTCGACCACACCATTAATGGTTCCTCTTCCTTCAGGGCAAAGTCCCCCCTTTCCCGTTCACTTGTAGGACAGAAAAGTCTTACTCAGGTTTCCAAAGACCGCTGGACCTTGTTTGATGTAGCTGGGTTATGGGTTTGACTAATGGACCAACACATCAGAGTATGTCAACAGCTCCCAGGAACCAGACTCTGTCTACAAAGACACCATCATAGAATCTCAGGAGTCCTTATGAAGGGGATGATATCAGAGCAACTCCAAGAGTCAAAGTCTTCATAGAAAAAGGAAAGAGAAGCAGAAAGAGGAGAGACAGGAGGAAGAAGAACTTTCCTGGGAGAGTTTATCATTCCCACTGGGAGCTTGATATCCTACGAATAAGGAAATTGGTTGACTTGACTTCTGTTGCTTTACTTACTGAATTTGTGGCACAGAATGAGTTGTTTGGAAAGCTCATTCACTATTTCAGTTTATATTTGCTTCTTACAAGAGCCTGTTTTTGATCGAAGAAGCCAAAGATGAGTACAGAATAGACAAAATTGAGAACAAAATGACTGGTTATAATATTTGCATCATTTTTTCTGTTCTGTGGTGTGGTGGTGGTAAAACGTAGGTAAGGTAAAATTTACTATTTTGATCCTTTTGAAATGTACAGTTCAGTGGCATAAAGTATATTCATGTTCTGTAATTATCACCACCATCCATCTCCAGATATTCCCATCCTCCCAAATCAAAACGCTGTATCCATTAAATGATAACGCCCCATTCCCGCCTCTCCTCCAGCCCCACTAACTACTGATCTGCTACCTGTCTCTATGACTTCAACTACTCAGGGTCCCCCATGCAAGTAGAATCAGATGTTTGTCCTTTTGTCCCCACTACATGTTGACATGGCCAAAGAATGTAAAACTTAGCAACAACTAAACCCAAGGTGTAATGAACAAAACAAAAACAACATATCTACTAATACTGATCATTTTCCAGGTTCTGAGTTAGATGATTTCTCTTTTATATTTTACATTACTACATAAAGATAAGTTTTTAAATGATACATTTGTTGCAGACCAAAGATTTATCCCCTTCCACCCAAAAATATTTCTTTCACTAGGGTTTACCATAGCAAGAAAACAAGCAATTCTTGTTTAGGGAATTTAGGGAAATTTTTGTCCACCACTTTGGGGAAATGAGGAGTAACAGAACCATAATAGTGCTTTACCTATCAAAATATTTCAGAGGAAAAAAAAAAAAGACTGATGAGTTACTATCATCATCTTATAAGCTCTTTCACAGAGCCTTTGTTTTGTTTAGGGACGTGAACAATTTAGAAAAGAAATAGACACACAGGCTTTGTTTTCTCAGCAGGAGCTGCTCTATGTTTGGTACAACGGATATGGTTTTTCTTTTTTCTTTTTAAAAAATTAAGATATCCATTATCTACAAAGCAACCTTAAAGGGACAGATTGAGGATTTAATTTTAGAATTTCATGTCTGACTCTCATAGCCAGATGGTCTTTACACAGTGGAAGTTCCCTACCATCATTCATAATTGTTTCTTATCACTACTATCATTAATGTTATTATTAAGAATAATGTTGAAATCATTTAAACGCCCATGTGGAATAGTCTTGCTCCCCACCTCCCAATGCCCATTTTAACTGATCGGGCTGGTACTCATTAAGACTCTAGAAACTGCTTTCTCTCTTGATAACTTTAAAGAAAGTATACAGATTCTTGCTTCCCATAGCAATTTGTTTATAGTGGCTCTTACTAAAACTTGAAGACTAATATGTTTGTTTTGTGTTCAATTATATTTTTGACCAGATTATTTTTATTACTAAGTTTGTTTTTAACTAGAACATATTCATGATTCTTTTTCTATTAAATAAATTTTATGTTTTTAACCATAGGATGATCCCATTGAATAAGTTTTATAGGTTTTTTTCAGGGTGGAGCAGGAAAAGGTTTTTTAAAAATTGAAATATGACATCCATATCATTAGAGTTTTAAAGTTGGTAATATGCTTAAGGCAGACTTTTTATGGTTAGCAAAGCTGAGAGGTTCTGACACCCAAAGGATGTACGAAGAGATAACTTACATAAATGTATATGGTGCCCTGGAGGGGCCTTGATTGTATTATGGGGTTTCTCATGAACGGCTTTGGTTCAGACGGAACAGTGAAGCAAAGCTAAGTGGTTCTCTGCCGAATGGGCTGTGCATGAGACGCGTTACCCTGCAAATAGAAGTAGCTTTCAATGCCAGCTGGTTTACTATGAGGTGCTGAAATAAGAAACAGAACAAAATAGCTAATGAAATGTTTGTCTTATTAAAAATGTTTCCTTAAAATAACCACTGCATTGCTTTAAAACGGATAGCCTAACAGATGACACGGAACAGTCTGAAATTGATAAGGTCTAACATTTGGGAAAGAAGAATACACATAAGTTGGAGAATGTAGAAACTGGGTAATACAATATATCGTTGCTTGATTGATGAGACTACTTCTTAGAGCTTTGAATCTGCCCTGAAATTCATTTCCTCTAATACTCAAAACTGTATTTTCTTTTTTTTATTTTGCTTTTATGTATTTTTTTTTTTTGAGGTTTATGTATTTTTGAGAGAGAGAGAGAGAGAGCGCACAAGTGGGGAAGGGGCAGAGAGAGAGAGGGAGACACAGAATCCGAAGCAGGCTCCAGACTGTGAGCTGTCAGCACAGAGCCCGACAGGGGTTTGAACTCACGAACCGTGAGATCATGACCTGAGCCAAAGTCGGTCGCTTAACTGACTAAGCCACCTACGCGCCCCCATAATTTTGCTCTTAAAATACTTGCTTGTACTGCTTCTACAATTCCTGAAAGATAAAATATAAATAACTTCATATAAGCTATAAAATGCATATAAGATTGCATTTTATACAAGCAATTGTACAAAATGCTTAATTCATTGTCTTACATGTGTGACGCAGTCTTGTCAAAATCAAGGATCTTAAAGGAACTGAGTTTTCCCTAGTAAACAGCATCATAGATCTAGGATTGTTCATGGCTAGCATTTACCTTGGAGAAAATCTCATTTCCCTCATTAGTTTACATGAAAAGGTGAGGGGTCCATGTGATTTCTAGACAAAATAACAAAAGGAGATGGAACTATTATCTTTTGAAAAGGTCATCCATGGGAAACATCAATTAATTCAGTATCTCCCATTGCATAAATGTTTCTTCTGTTTTTCTCTGTTTAAAACAGTAGTCAGGGTATCTGACCACGATTACGTTTTTATTTCTCAATTCGCCTGTGTCACTTCATAATGTGAGGTTATGAGCAGGATTCACATTGCATAGCTACAGAAGAAGCTTTGATGAAAGACCGAAGTGATTGGATGGCCTCGGTACAAGGACTTGGTGTCTGTTTCTATTCAGAATTATGGGTGAGCAGAAATTGATGCCCGTCAGCCGATCTGCCACCATCAGAAGACCTACCTCTTCGGAACATGAGATATCACAGACTCTTAATATTGATGGCGACTTAGAAAACTGTTATGTTTTCCAGAGGCTAATTATAAACAGGTGGCAGTTGGGGCCAAATCTCCAGGAATCACAAACCCATTCTGTTTGAGCTTGTTAATGCCTCTATTCAACTCCAGGAAAACGTGCACATTCCACAGTATTACAGGGAGTTTCAGGTTGACTGATAAAAAACAGGTGATTTCCTCCAAAACACGGACTCAAAGATAAAATAACATAATTTGCCTTCCTGTGTGGCAGGGCCTTTCCTGGTAGTTATAGGTGAATCCTGCTGAAGCAATGATGGAAATCATCTTATTTAGTGACATATAGGGAGAAAATGTGGCAGCCTTGCTGTGCCCAGTGATGTCTATGCATGTGCAGGTTGAACCCAGGCACTAAGGCTTCTCTCTTCTTCCGAACGGAAAGTACAGTGGGATTTTTAACTTTGATTGGGGTGTCTGGCTGCTTCAGTTAAGGGTTCTGCAATTTCACATTTCATCTCAGCAAGTAACGTCCACATCTTGTCAAATCGCCACCGAGAATGTACTGCAGGGCTACCCCTGGATCAAGCCGTGATGTTCTGCGCCAACTTGTGATTTGAGGGTTCAGCGACCACAATGCTACCCAATGAGCTGTCCCCACGTTAACAGTAAAAGGGACTGCCTCTCTCTTTAAAGGACATCCCGTTTTCTCTTCCTCAACGGTCATGGCGCTAAACTTTTTTCCGCCAAGCTCCTGGTTCCAATTCAAAATATTCTATCATAGCTTTTATGCCTTAAAAACTGGTGGAACTCATTTTGATAGTGAGACCCTGGGAGATGGAAACAAAGGTCTGTGTTTTCTTTCTGATTGTTTTCTTGCTGACAATTTTATTGCCATTGTCTTCCGTGTTGCTAACGGTTTTTAGGCTGCTGCTCTCACTTCAACTATTTATTGAAAAAGGAGCTTAGAAGGATTTTTAATATACTTCCCCCCCCCCCAACTTCTTCATGATTGGTGAAAAAAAAAAGCAGTGCAGAGATCACAAACTGCATGCATTCACTTGCACAGATATTAGATAAAAAATACTTTGGGGTAATTTCACAATTGCACGGGCTGATGGAGGCGAAGTTGGTAAATTCATATCTTATACTTGGCAAGACATGGACCTTGCTTTTCACATGCCATTTCATTAAAACTCCTTCTTAAAATGTAAAATAAGTTGTTGTCATCCTTGATTTGAAGGTTGTGAAGTTTATTCTTCTCTTTGTATTGCCTAGTACAAAGTAAGTTTTCCTTCTGAATCCTCATAGTCTCAACTTTGAGTCTCCTTCAAACTACAAGAAAATTAGGATCCTCACCATGATAAAATGAGACTTGACTCTGCAGTCCATTTGCCACTGGGATTACCACAAAGTCAGCAATCAACTGAAAGGTGCATCACTTTAAAACGTCAATTACCTTAAGCTTAAAAAGAGTGTCTTTTTGTAAGTGATATCATTCTGAAGTATTTAAAAACTTTTAAAGCGAACATCTCAAAACTTAAATTGTTCGAGTGAATATTATTCTCTTCAAAGCAGTTATCTAGGAAACCAAAATCCCAGTAATTCCATTGCTTAAAACATTTTGCCAGTAGTCTTCGGTTCATTTAGGAATTAATAAGAAAATTGGCCTCATTGGTTTTAGTCATATTTTCTTTTTTGACTCTAAATAGTGTAAGCATCTTCATTATTCACTTATTCCCAGACCTGATACTCATTTTTTTGGGAGGGGTGGGAGGAGAGTGCTTGTTTCCAAAAGTTAAACCTCAAAGGACAGGGATTTGCTGCCATCAGAGATATTTAAAAGATTGTGCTAACAGGTTGTTAGGACAACTCCAGAAAGGGAATTCTGGAAGTATGGTTTTTAGGCCATGTCAGTATAATTTACAATGCTGTGCAGTTTCTCAAGCTGAGTGCCTTCAGGGGGGTACCACTCACCTTTGTCCTACCCCTACCCCTCCTGGCCTGATCTTGGTCTTGTCACTGACTGGCGTGTGACCTTGGGCAAGCTGCTTCCGCTTCCTCATCTGTAAAATGATGTAAAGAACTAGAAGTCCACAAATGATCTGCCCAGCTCTAACATTCCAGGATAGTGACACGAGACCCTCCAGACTTTAATAAAAGTGGTTTCGAGCCACACCTTCTATGTATTAAGTCATATCAGTCTCTTGTCTTCTCACATCCTCCTATATTAACATTTAGTGCCATTTGGGGGGCAAGAACAAAGTTCTTATTCAACTGAATTTGGGGTTTCGTGACCATTTAAAAATTTTCATTGCAGATTAGAGGATGTATCTACCTTGTGTTGGGTGGGAGCTGGGGAAGAGAAAGATAATGAGCAAAGAAAAATGTGACTTTGTTTCATGTTGTTTTGGGGGCCATTCGTTTTTTTCTTCCTACAGGTCACTGATTTCCTCAAAGCAGATACCCCTGTCATGTGAACTTGTGTTAAAAAAAAAAATCTACCAACGCCCCTGATTCTCATAATGACATTAATCACTCATGTGGCTGTTACACTGATGTGATTGGCGATCTTTTTTAGAACCTTGAGCCTTCCCTTTGCTGCTGGGATTGCAGCAGTTTCTTACCTTAAAAGAAAGATGATAGTTTAAAAAAGACTTCCTGTGCAAGGCTGCCAATTGCAGGTATTCACAGGACATGTCTGGTTCTATTTAGGGTTTTCTCTTTCTTTCCTTCTTTCTTTTTTTTCTTTCTTTTTTTTTTTTTTTTTTTTTGTTTCCTTGGCCTTACAGCCTGGTCTTTTTCACAAGAAATGTCAGCAAAGTCTTTGAATTAATGAACTGTGAAGTGCTCAAAAAAATATACCATTTCAAAAAGTATCCTGCAAGGATATAACACTAATGAAATGTGACCTCAGAGTTACAACCAAATATCCCACTGTAACTAGAAAGAATTAAGATAACGACTGGCTCAGGCACAGTCTCTTTGAACAAAGACTTAGAAAAGAAGGAGTAGTGATGAGGAGCGGGGGAGATCAGAAC
Organism: Lynx canadensis; assembly: GCF_007474595.2. Taxonomy (NCBI): domain Eukaryota; kingdom Metazoa; phylum Chordata; class Mammalia; order Carnivora; family Felidae; genus Lynx; species Lynx canadensis. The sequence goes on from NC_044314.2 coordinate 45,508,773, forward strand.
TAGAGTTGCAATCTGGGGAAATGTGTTTATGTTAGACTCTCTTTAGCTCTGTTGAGCACTTCCGTCAAATAATGGAATTATTCAACCCCCCCACCCCACCCCCATAAAAGGTACCAGGTGGAGAGAAGCAAACAGAAGGGAGCTGGCGAGATATGTTCAGAAGGTTGATCAAATAAAACCTAAATGGCAGGTCTTTGGCTACACCTAATGTAGGTTTTGTTTTAATTTTGCTATTTTTTAAAAAAATGTGGTGTAACTCCTTCAATCTTTTTGCAATTCTGCATGGTTGAACATTTGAAATGAGTTTGTGTATCACCCCCAGGCGCTGATTCAGACTTGATTGGGGCAAAGCAGACTGCATGTGCTTATTTTTATCCACGTCATTTGGGATGTTATGTCGCCAAAGGAACCAAAAATGTGCTGCTCTGTTGCCAAATTATCACCTATCCTTTGATCAGACAGGGCGGTGATCCTCATCAACAAGTTGTGCGACCTTAGTGTAACAGCAATGTCAGGTCAACTTGAGAAAGTGAAGAGAGAGCCCTAAACACAAATAAAAAGAAACAACCAACAATCCTTATAATTATCATCATCTGCTGCTTTTCCCTCTTTTGGCAAAGAAACACTCCATCCATTTGCAGAAATCGCCCGCGGAAACGTTACATCAAAACTAATCACAACGATTAAAATCAGCTTTTCTGTGCAAGAGGAGGGTAAAAAGCAAGTTGGAGGCTGGAATAAGACTGTTTTTCCACCAAAAAAAAAAAAAAAACCCGGAAAAAAATTCCTATATGTGTATTTATCTATACGTATACGTAGAGCTTTATTTTTGAAGGAGATCAATTGTCTGCCCAGTGATCAGTTAATTTGATTTAAGTTTTATTTTGGAGATTGATTTAGACTGGAGGTAGAGGCATGAGCTAATTGTATCCTGATCCTTGCCTTGAGGGGTTTCAAAGCCCTGGAGCAACTCTTCTCTGTATTTTGTTCTGTCTACCTTAGCCAAGCTATTGCATTTCTCTCTGGTGTGGCGAGCCGAGCAGATCGCTGGGAGAGAAATCGGAAAAGGGGGGAGAGGAAAAGGAAAAGGGGACTTGGAGAGAGACTTTGTGCTTCAATGTTTCAGGTAAGATCTGACGGTTTGGGTTTGTTATTATTTGCTAAGGAGGGTATGGCTGGGACTTTGGGCGCAACTCGCTTTTACGCATGTGCCAGGCATGGGGCGAGAGCGCGGCACACTCGCACACACACAGCCCGCCGCGGCGGCTCGGGATCCGCTCGGGCCGGCGGCGGGGCAGCGGCCGTCGCCTGCTCCGGGGCTGCTTCTGCGGGTTCTCGGCTTTCTTCCTCGAGCGGGAGCGGGCGCGAGCGGGGCGGAGCGGGCGCGGCCGGCGGGGCCGGGGCCGGGGCGGCCGGAGCCCGCGCGCCGGGGCCCGGTTCCGGATCTGGAAGCTGAGCAGCCGCGGCTCTCGGAGCCTGTGCCAGCGCCGCTCGCCCGCCCGCCCGCCGCTCGCGCGCCAGCCTCCCCGGCGGCCGCTTCGCCGCGGCTCTCCCCCGCCCTCCCCTCACCCCTCCCTCTTCGCCGAGCCGCGCGCGTCCCTTTCTTCCCGGCGCAGAGCTCCGCGCCCGCACAGCAGCCCCGCCGAGAGCCTCCCGGCGCCGCGGGCCCGGCCCGCCGCCGCCGGCCCGAGCGCCCCCAGCCGAGCGCAGCGCCCAGCGGGGCGCGCGGGGGCGGCGGCGCCCCGGGCTCCGCTCCTGCCGCCTGCCGGGGGGTGGGGGCCCGCCGCCCCCTCCTCGCCCGCAGCCTCGGTGGCGCCCCCGGACGCCCAGTGAAAGACGCCATTGTGGCTGCCGAGCGGATCGGGCCCCGAGGCGGTTTTTCCTTCCCCTTTTGCCCGGGCCGGACCGCGCCGCTCCCTCTTTGTGAGCCGCGGCCGGTGCCCAGCGCTGTCCGCCGTCCGTCTCCGGCCGGGCTGATCCGGATTCGCCGCCTCCGCCCACCCGGGCGCCTTTAAAGCCCCCTCCCACCACTCCCTCCCTTTTCCAGCCCCCCCCCCCCCGGGTGCAAACGTTTCATTTATTTTTAAAAAGCTCTCATTCCTCTTCCTCCCCACCTCCTCCCCGGATAAAGGGCACGGCACATGCTCCGGATTAGAAGTCTCCTTGGGAGGCGGGGACGGGGGAGGGGGTGCCGGGGTGGGGGAAGGATGTGAGCGCTGCAGGTAATGGCTGTGGCTTTGCTGCGCTCGCCTCTACTCCGCGATGCCTGCAGCGCCGAGTCCGAGTCCGGAGACCGCATCCTTCCCTCCCCTTCTGGCGGCCAAGGTTCCCTTAAAGGGACAGAGTGTCCCGGCCGCCTCCCGTCTCCGCGCCTGAACCAGCGCTTGGGGCACGGAGGTGGGCGGGAGGGATGCAGTTTGGCTCCTTTCTGACCTCTTTCCTCCCCTCCACCCCCCCACCCCGCCGCCCCTCTTTATTGAAATGTGAAGTGTGCTTCCTCTCCCGCCCCCCAGAGGGACCCGGCTGGAAAATAGAGTCCGAGCCTCCTCAAAAAAGAACGGAGTGGAGTGGGGGGCGCGTTCTGGCGAGTTCGCGTTAAAAGTGAGGTCGACCCCCAAAACATCCAGGGAGAGAGCACCAGACTTGAGGTGCAGAAATCCCTTACCTGGACGCGTGCTCCGCACGGCCGCCCCAGTACCGAAACTTCCTAGCTAGATCGGGTCGGCAGTGTCTGCCTTTGTGCTTTCGAACACTTGCAACTGTCGTGGAAATGATTTTCTGGTATCAAAACGTTTTCACCGTGACTGTGCTTCGGGGGCCGGCTGGGCGGGAACCAACTAAGTTAGCAAAGTTGCAAATGGGGCTGTCGGCTTTGTGCGTGGAGAACAGCACGCAGGAACTGCCCAGTGTCCCCGTGGCACCGGCTTCCTCGCTAAGAGGTGCACCGCAGTAGGCAGCAGTAATTTGGTACAAATGCTGCATTACCTTTTAGATCATAGAGAACTGGCGGCTGCTTTCAAGCAAATCTTTGACGTGTGTGTGTGTGTGTGTGTGTGTGTGTGTGTGTGTGTGTCCTTGGTGGAACTGGGAGAGACATAACAGTTTAACATACTCATTCTTTAAGAAACGTTTGCCTTCTGTTTTCAATCAACTAAGCTGGCAGCTAGAGATACAAGTTTATTTGAGAATACCCTCTGGGTACCAAGCATGCTTGGATTGTTTTAGCAAATTAAAAATGAGCAAAATGCTTTTACCTTCTCAGCAGTAGACTCCTTAAGAGACCTCCTGTTTTGTGTGTATGTGTGTTCTTTGGAGAAACATCTTCTGTGTTTATCTCAAATGTGTTTTTAATGTGGAAAAGGAGAAAATAAAGGATTTTTAAAGGCTGAGGCTGATGCCTTGCATGATTCATTAAATCTGATTTTACATCAAGGAATTTACCTGCATATGTAGGAAACCGTGGAATCTAATAGCTAACCTACTTGGTGAATTTGAAATAGTAGTGGGTCCATTTGTCTCCTGGATAATGGGCGATGTGCCGATCTATTCCTCGTGTTTATATTTGTGTGGCATTTGGCTTACCGTGAGGGGCTGGTGTTCAGGAGACCGCACACTGGCTGCAACAATTTGGCTCAGGAGTCCTGCTGCTGCTTGAATGCAAAGAATTGTTAGCGATTGTTATGATGACAGTAGGTTTAATGTTTACTAATTAGGTTGCAAAGGTGACCGTTGAATTTTAAAACTTTGCATCACGGAGAAAACTTCATTGGTTTTAGGCAATATAATTACAAAAAAGAAAGTAGGCAAAAATATCATACATTTGCTGGGAAGAAATTTTGAAGCGGATCGAGCATGAATGATAGTTGGCAAAAAATCTCCCACCACAGTATTCAAAATGACTGCAGTGATTTTGCTGTATTAATTATGCCCGAAGCACAATATAAAGTTCTCTAACACACACTAGAGGTCTCTCTTCTAGCTGTAAGATTTTCATATTTGTAATTCTTTGCCAGGGCTTGCATAGTAGGGGTGCGCAATGATAGCTTGGTTCATCCTTATTTAAGTAATAGTGATTTACTGACCATCCACATTACTCTGATGTGAGGTATTTATTTCGGAGAATATTCAGTAATTATGGTACAAATTATACTACCTAAGTACTGGGAAAGTAAATGTATTAAGACTTCTACTAGATGATGATGAAAATGTATTATCCCATTTGTTAAATAGCATTATGGACCTTTTGGCATACGATTATTTATCCAAAGCAGTTTGTTGTTAAATGTAAAAGTAATTAGCGAAAGATGTATTGTATCCAAGAACTTTCTGAAAATTAAACTTCCATGTAGTTCTAGGTTTAGCAATAAGTTGTTTGCACAAATGCTTTCTTTTCTCAACATCTTAAAATCAGAATGATTGTTCCCTAATTCTGAAATGTGGTGTTTTCTGCTAAGATCTTTTCCATTTTGAATCATTCAAAGGATATTTGTTTGTGAGCCATCAGTTTATTAAGGCTTATATTTAGTTGGATCTTAAACTGTATTTCCGGACCTTCTTTGGGACTGCAATTTACAGTTTCTCAAGCAAGGGGAGCTCTTATTTTCTCCATCTTTAGGATGAACCATCTTGGGAATAAAAATGAAAATTTCGGATGCAAGCACGTTTGCTTATTTTAATAGCTTACTCATGCAGAATCGAGAAACAATTCAATTTTCTTAGGCACTCTGGCTTTTCATTCATAAAAATGTACTAGATGTAAATCACGTTAAGCGTGTTGTTGAGTTTGATTTGAGATAACAGTGTGGAAGGCAAAACAGAGAGATTATCCTTTAAGAATAACAAGCCAGTATTCATTCGGTTCATTTATTGATTCAACAAATATTTATTTGTGCCTGCTGTATACAAAACACTGTGTTTGATGCCAGAGACCCAATGGTGAGAAAAAGCATTCAGAGTCCCCAGTCTCCTGGAGCTTAAGATTCACATGGAGAGAGACAGACGTTAATCAAACAGTTGAACAACGATTAGAGCTTTGAAGTATAAGGGACTTAATCAGATTTGTGTTTTGAAAGGATAATTCCAGTGTTACTGTGGGCGATGAATAGTGGCACCAAGAATGGATGAGGCATAGCCCTTGGAAGACTATAACAATCATTCAGGCAAGAGAAGATATAGCTGAGGTTCAGGTAGTAGCAGGGGAAACAGAGGGATGGAAGGTAAAATTGTAGGCTGTATTTAGAGGGTGAAATTGACAGAATGTAGTAAAAGGATTGGTTTATCAGTGAACAAGAAGAGAGATGTCGATGCCTAGGTTTCTGATGTGTTAACTGAACAGACATTGGGATTCTGAAGACGGGGCAGATTTTGTAGCTTTCGCTTCATTTCTAGTAGCCAGAATGAGGAGCACTGATGAGTCTCATTTACATCCTGTGTAACTGAGCTCACAAGAGAAACCGGAGTTCCTCCAATCTCTCCACTTGCTTGACAATTGTGTATGGAGCATGTACCGTGTCAGGCGTTGATCTCCCTGCTCTCACCCTGTTATCCAGGGTGCCTTTTCATTTATGAACTAAACCGCGATGTTCTGTGTATCCAATTCCAGCTAAGTTGGAATTCATCATTTTTTTAAAAAGTTTCTTAATGTTCATTCATTTTTTGAGAGAGACAGAGGGTGAGTGGGGGAGGAGCAGAGAGGGGGGAGACACAGAATCTGAAGCAGGCCCCAGGCTCTGAGCTGTCAGCACAGAGCCCCATGTGGGGCTCAAACTCACAAACTGCGAGATCATGACCTGAGCTGAAGTTGGACGCTTAACCGACGGGGCCACCAGGCACCCCCTCACTTGAATAGGCCCGTGTTTAACTTTCTGAAAGACAGTCAAGTCTGTGCCTTACAGTGCAGGTAATTGTGTTAAAAGTTTCATGAACATATATTAAATTATTAGAAAACTTCTTCAACCACGCTTTTTAAAAGCCCACCGACATACAAATAACTGGCACAATTCTTAGAGATCAGTAACAGAACTTTTCAGAACCTCAGCACAGTAGCATTTGTTTGGTCTGATTTGAGTTAGCTCTGCTTTCTCCCCTTTAGTTAGATTTTAGTGCCCGTGTCCCCTCACTTTTTGTACTGATCCTAGGCTAGTGTGTGTCTCAGTACTACACTTTAATACTTATGTGGAACTGTTTTCGGTATTTCTAATATTTTGTCCATTCTTTCCATTCATTCTTATTTCTCTAAAACACGTTCCCTCACATTGCGCCTCACAAGCACGTGCAACAATCAGGAAATAGTGTTTTGCCCAATATGTTATTCACCACCAAAATAACATTGGCTGATGAACAGTAGATTAATTTTAAAAATAATCGTAAAATTAGGTATTCAGTTTTTCTTTCAACTTCAAAACTGATTTGAAAGAGAATTTCAGTGAAAGAAATCTGCCATGAATGCTTATAATAGCCTTTCCCCTTTCTGTTTGTACTTCTAGGAAATTCCAGGTTGGAGCTCCTTCCAAGAAATTCGGGTTTCAGTTATTTCCAGGAAACAATTTGAAAACCACTCTCTGCGTAGGAGTTTGATACACAAATGTGATTCCATAGGATGCTTTTTTTTTTTTTTTTTTTTTTTTTTTGGTGATTCTCATGTGGGTGGCCCTGAGGGCAGGCTGTGCTTGGACAAACATCTTCATTTCAACCAAACACATGGAGATCCGTTTCTTCTATAAATATGAGAATGATAATAACTCTCCAACCTGCCTTATAGGATGTGGAGAGGCAAAATATGAGTATGTATAGCAAACTGATGTGTAAATAAATAGCATCGAGCCAGCCTAAGGACAGTTTTTCTAAAGGATCCATCCAAATTCTGGCCCCTTGCTGCAAATAACAGAGGGCAGTCTAGACTACTTCAATAAACCCCCAAAACAGCACTGTAAGCCAGCCCCCATCTTACAGGTGTATGAACTAAGGAATAAAAAGATTCTGTGACTTGTCTGAGGTCAAAGACTAGGCTACTGGCATAGCAGAGATTCTAGCCCAGCGAGCTGACTACAAACCCCTACCCACCATTAGCCACTCTCCTGTCCCGCCTACACTTCTACTTCTTTCTGTCCAGTAGAAACTATTTGAACACTTTTCAGAGGCACTTGGCACAGAGTGTTTTTCTTCTCTGCCACCAGCTTCCATTCGTCGTCTCTTCTCTTCTTCCTGCTCCCATCCACCCTGGCATCCCCTCACTAGCACCTGCACCTTCCCTACTCGTACACAAGAGCAGAGAGAGAACAAATGAAAAGCGATTTGCGGTTGTTGTGATCATACATCTGAATCGCTCCCTCGCTGCTGCTGAGCAAATCATTCACTCTCCCATATCTGTCACGCAGGCCAAAATGCGGATTTGTTTTCCATTCAATGAGAACCGACGATAATTCAGGTCTTGCTGTCGACACTGAGGCTGCTGTTAGGAAGAGTTAAGAACTGAAGAGAATGTTAACTAGATAGATTTCAGATGCTTGCTAGAGGAAGGGATATTCTTCCTGATCAATCTTTCCAAAGCATCTGCTGCTACATTACGTAGTGTTGTGTGGCACTTTTACTTTGCCGGGATTCTGTGCTAATGGGACAGAAAATGTGTGTAAAATGAACGACCCAGACTCTCTACATGAGAAAAAACATCTACATAACCCCATGTTGCCAACCCTTCTCTCCTCCACCCGTCCACTCCCACTACCCACATTCAAATCTCACTCCAGCTCTAACTGTATTATCTAGTGTAAGTTACTTAATCTCCCTAAGCTTCAGTTTTCCGAACTGTAAATGAGACAGGAAGAGTCACTCTAAATGAGATAATAGTATAAGGTCTTTGTAAATGAAATAATATAAGATCATTGACAAGGAGATAATAATAAATCCTAGGGTGGTTCTGAGGACTGGATGCATGTGCCTGGCACGTAGTAAGCACTCAGAAAATATCCATTTAATATCATTAAATGGGACTACGTTTATTCCTCTTTGCTTCCTTAGTTCCTGATATGTGCCTGGTACACAGGATAAGTGCCCAATAAGTAATTACTGGATACATGAACACAGAATTTCAGAGAACAGAAGAATAAGGCCAGATGGTGATTTCACTTCCCTGTAAGTACTTTTTGCCATTGAGAGGAGGGTCCAAGTCCTGCCAGATGCCCTTGCTGGATAGTTATGGGCTTATTCTAACCAATTCGATCAACCATTTGGGAACAGACTAACTCTGATCTGGGGAACTAGTAATGCCAAATAGGGCATTGCTTCAAAGACATCATCAGCTTACCTTTCAGTTACTCACATGATAGTCCTTCTGTGCACGGTTGTCATGAGATTTCCAAGATCTGCAGACGTTTAGAACTGATTCTGTGAAATGATGAAACCACTAGGTTCTGAACCCATATTGGGAAATCAGTGAATTTACTTATTATACAGCAAAGAAACATCGGAACAGATCTGATACCCATTCCATCCAGCAGATGGCAGTGGTATACATTCACAAGCAAAATTCTTGGCCTAGCCTCTGGTCTTTTACTTTCTCACCATTGCCCCACCCTCAGTGGAAAGGGAAGCCTGAGCCAACTTTAAAAACCTCCTTTGGCTCCTTCACAGAAACAACTGAGGCTCAACAGGGGTGGCTGGAAGAATCCACCCCTCGGAGTTACCCATTTCCCCCTGTGCTGTGGACCAGGTTGGGGAGAGAAAGCAGGCACGGTGGTCTATTCAGATCCACTCGCTGTCAGTTTCCCAGAGACAAGTTAAGAGATCTGTTTTCCTATGCATTTAAGCAAATCAATACAAGGAAGTGCTGTCAACCTCTGGCATGCAGGGTGCTGGCACATGCTGTGCGTTAAGAGCATCTGGGTTGCCAGTTAGTAATCAGGAATACTAGTGAAGGTGATAAGCCATCTGAGGCAGGCATGTGCCACCAGGGAATGGAACAGTCATGTGCAACTAGAGACTCGCATGTAACCCTCTGATGAGGCGTACTGACATCAGCTGCGTCTTCTACTTGCTTAGAACCGTGGACCCACCATTAGCTGTATGACCCGAAACCTTGGCTTCACCCACCCCTGAGGGTTGTGGTAAGAATTAAATAGTAACACCAGTATAGCACCTCCTATGTGCCAGGATGTTTTCCAAAGACTTTGTAATATAGTATCTAATCCAATTTCCATTTGTCACCCAAGAGGATGGTACTGTTAGTATCTTTCAGATGAGGAGATCAGGGCCCAGAGAGATTAAGTAACTTGTCCAGGGCCGCATACTGGTGAGTGACAGAGCCAGGATTTGGATGCTGCACTCAGGCTTCCATGTTTGTGCGCTTAACTCCCAGGTACTACTGCCTCTTCTTAATAATGGTTGCTACCAGTAGTTAATAAGTATTAAGCACTTTTCTTGTGCTCGGAATTTCACGTATGTTAGCTCCCCTATTCCTCTCAGCCACCTAGAAGGTGGGTGTCATTAATCTCCCCATCCTAGCAAGTGAAGAAAAAAATATTTAATACTCTGTGCCCCCCAGGAAAACAATTTAATGGGGGAGATTGTACTATATCACAGTGCTAAATGGTGGGTCCCTCTGTAACTACTAGAGTGATTTAGGGATAAGAGAAATCAACAGTGTGAGTATACGGGGGTTTTGTTCAATTGTATAAGATAAGGCACATGAAAAAAATGTTAAACGTCTTACCCTTTAAAATTTCTATCAGGGCCTTTAGGTATTTATAACCTCAGAACCATTTTCAGAAATTGTGAGTGGCCCGCAAAGATGGGGGTTGGTCTTATTTCTGTTTAGCACTGGTTTCCTCTCCAGAATCACTGCTCATCATTTTTTGAGGAGGTAAGAAGGTCCAGGTGCTTTGCCAGATGGCCATCACCTTCCTGTATACATGAGGGCCAACTCTTAGCACAGCGCTATTGCATATGAGTTCCAGGAATTCACATGGGGAAAGAAATTCACCTGCTATGTGAACTAACTCAACCTCTCTCTGATCAGAAATGCCGTTCCAACTCTGGGAGCAGGAAGCAGGTTTTAGAATCTGCAGTCTAATGACTTTGGACCTGACCTTTCTTCAGTATGCTTGAATGAAGTTGGGGAGAACAGACAACTCTCTAAATGAGGGCCACAATTTCAGAATGAAGCCTTCCTTCATGCTGGCAATACTATAGTTCAGTGGTCCATAGTATTGAGAAATGGATCACTCTAAGGTTGCACAAATTAAACTAGCTAAGAGCTGCAGGTGGTTTTCTATAGGAAACACAGATCTTAATTTAGACCTACCTCTAATGTAGCTCATCCCCACTTAGTAGAAGGACCCATGGGAATTCATGACCAGTGGATTCACGGGGACCCCGCCAGTCATGTATATTGCTGGGCAATGAACCAGAGCTGACCAAGTGAAAGAATGGAAGTTCTGTAAACTTCTACCTTAAGAAATCAGAGACATTTCTTATCATTTTTTTTCTTCCAATTAAGCCTTTGTGCTCATGCAAATCTTTGAACAATGTTGTTCTTTCATTTCTGATATGCCTTTATGTCTAAATGCATTAGAAACTTAAGACTATTTCTGGCTAAAGCACTTTAAAAAGCTTAATCATTTAGCTCTGTATAATTGTTTAAGGGGTCTTCTTCATTTCTTTTTTTTTCCCCTTTTTAGGAAAATTCCAAGTCGGAATGCGTTTTAAGATGTAGGCCTAGATTCTAATTTTACTTTGGAAACATGCACCCAGATTCCTTTGAGTCACATTTTTGTTTTCATTGTACCATTGAAGCATTCATATTTCCCGAATTATTTCTGACAACTTTTTTGCAAACTACAAATGCGTGGTAAACACCATTATTCTGCTAGGGAATGGGACAGATACGCTTTTTAACACTTGAAAATTATACCTTCTGATAAATCTGTGCTGACCCAACAACCGTTTATTACAAAAGTAGATAAAGTGCTCCTGAGTTGATTGATTTATAAAGCTCTTTGCAAATAATTGCTTTAAAAAAAATTTTTTTTTTCAACGTTTATTTATTTTTGGGACAGAGAGAGACAGACCGTGAACGGGGGAGGGGCAGAGAGAGAGGGAGACACAGAATCGGAAACAGGCTCCAGGCTCTGAGCCATCAGCCCAGAGCCCGATGCGGGGCTCGAACTCACGGACCGCGAGATCGTGACCTGGCTGAAGTCGGATGCTTAACCAACTGCGCCACCCAGGCGCCCCTAAAAAATTTTTTAATGCTTTTATTTATTTTTGAACGAGAGAGAGACAGACATTGAGCGGGGTAGGAGCAGAGAGAGAGGGAGACACAGAATCTGAAGCAGGCTCCAGGCTCTGGGCTGTCAGCACAGAGCCAGATGCGGGGCTCAAACTCACAAACTGTGAGATCATGACCTGAGCTGAAGTCAGATGCTTAACCAACTGAGCCACCCAGGCGACCCCCCCCAAATAATTGCTTTTAAAATCAGGTTTTAAATATGAGTTTAGATAGCCAGACATATAATACAGAAACTTAGGGTCAGTATTTTTTTTACTTAAGAGTGATGATACAGCCTCCATGTGATCTATCTTCTCCTTTCCATTGCTGTCTAGCTTTTGGCCTCATAATTACTTTTCGGTAACTCTGTCAAAGCATGGACAAGGGGAAAGAAAGGAAATAGTTTTCAAATACATTTCTCTTCCTTTCCCTCACCCCCCTCTCCACAACTTGATAAAGTACGCTGGAAAAAAGTCAGCTCTTGAATCGTGCTAACAGAGGGACATAACAAGATGAATAATCCAAAGGAATAGGCAAGCCAAAGTCATTCGTATTCAAATCTTGATGTGATTTATGAATTAGGCTAATATTAAATTTTGCAATCTTAATTTGCACATTACAATTGGACACACATTTTTCTTCTCCATTTCAACTTCTGCAGTCATATTATATGACCTTAGCATTAACACGAATGACTCATCTCACCCCTTAAGAATAGTCTTTCCCAGATTTGAACACGAATCAGACTTCTCAAAAGTGTTTTCTAGCTCAATGGTTCTGGACTTTTAGTATGCATCAGAATTGCCTGGAGAGCTTGTTCAGAATCCTGCCTCCACCCTGACTTTCTGATCAGAGAGGTCTGGGATGGGAGCTGAGAATTTGCATTTCTAACAGGTCCCCAGGGGATGCTGATAGTGCTGTCCCAGGGACCATACTTTGAGGACCTCTCTTCTCGGGGAACAGAAGGCCCTTAGGGATATTCCTAGAGAGAAATAAAAAGGATTCATCAGTCAAGTAGATTTGGAGCACACTGTACCTTTCTTTGAAGTCTTGTTAAGTATTTCAAAAATTTGTAGAAATCCTGCAATATGTGAATCAGTTTTCTAACTCATGCTTTCTAAACTTAGTTGACCACGGAGCCCTTTATTGTGATAGTAGCGTCAACTGTCAGAATTACCGCTTATGGAACGCCTTAGGAAGGGCTGCCCCACTTCACGGTGCATTGGGGGGCTAAACTTCAGTCCCCCTCCCTCCATTTCTTGTCACACTGGCAGCCACCTGTGGACACACGCTGGTGTCCAGCAAACTCTGGCTCCAGCCTCCTCTTGTTGACCAGAGTATCTCATTCTCCGGCTCGTTCCTACTAAACCCGCTTTTCCAGCCTTCCCTGCTTCCTCTCTTCTTACGTCTGCGATCCTCCCTCCCTCCCTGTCTGCCTTTCTTCCTTGTCATCTCTCTCCTTTTCAGCCATTTCCACAGCAGACTCACTAGCACCCTCAACTCCTTCCTCATGTGGCCCCCTCTGTCATTCCTACCTTGCCAGTGCAAGTCCTGGATAACCTTTCTCTTTCCACACTTTTGATCCTGGGAGCCTGAGTGACAACGGGTGGAAGGTCACCTAATTCTTTCATCGGCGCCATTGCAAAGTCATTTCGTCTGTTCAGCTCACAGAGACTCCCTTGGTTTTTACTGTGTCAGGCACTACCCTCAGCCTTAGAAATAGCAACAAGCAAGCCAAAAAAAAAAGAATCCAGAGTCCCATGGAGCTTACATCGCACAGGGGAGAATGATAACTTCATCAGATACCACTAAGTACTATGCAGAAAATGAAAACAGTGTGGTTAGGCGAGACGTCCACAAGGAGATGACGTTGACGCTGATGTCTGGATGGCCATCACGGTAGCTCACCTTGCCTGGCCCCTTGGTATTGCGTGGCAGCCCCCACTTCAGTCTTATCCCATTCCCCATGGAGGCTTTTCTGGATCTTTTTACTCCTCTCAAATTCCAAACCCATTCCCGCTTGTCAGAAAAGCTGGCCTCATGATTATTGAGAAGCTGTCTCCTCTCAGCACTCCCTGACGCCAGAAATCCCATCCGTGGCTCCACTAGTCCTCTCTGCCTTTCCTGCTGTGCCTTGTCTTTCTCCTGTCACTGGCCCCTTCCCTTTAACCAACAGCCATTTGCCAAACAATCCATCTATTTGTGCCCCCCTGCCCAACTCATGTGTTTAAGTCCTAACTAGTCCCCAGTGTGACCGAATTTGGAGTAGGGCTTTATGGAGGTAACGAAGGGTAGATGAGGTTATAAGGATGAGGCCCTGATCCAGTAGGTTCCGCAAGATTAGTTTCCTCAGAAGAAGAGACACCAGAGAGCTTGCTGTCTCACAGCCATTCACATGCCAGGAAGAGAGCTCTCCCCAGAAGCCAAATCCGTCAGCCTCCGGAACTTTAAGAAATAAGTTTAGGTGTTTTTTTTTTTTAAAGCACCCCATTCTATGGTATTTTGTTATAGCAGCCCAAGTTGACTAAGACACGAACCAGAATACCCCTCTGCCTCCTGCACGGGCCTTCCTCCCCTCACGCCAGTGCCCTGCCCACGGCAGTCTGGTGCCTCACACCTTCCTCCCCCTTCCCTCCCTCGTATAGGTCATCCTTCTCAAATCACCTTTTATTTTAGAGTGTGTTCTTGTGCCTTTTCAAAACGGAACAGCACTTCCAGACCTAGGATGTTCTAAAAGGCTTTATTTTAAACTTTTCTTGGGATCAGAACCTCTGCAGTCTTCCATAGTTTCACGGCACTTGACTGACCTTAAACACCACGTTCGATCTCTGCTTGTCCCTTACATCCAATCCTGTAGCTCAGCGAAGTTCCCCCCTCCCCCTTCTTTTTGGTCAGTTCCTCAACCGGATGTTTTTTTGAAACAATTTAGAGAAATAGAGAAATGTTCTATTTTGTATTTCTCTACCTCCACACCATTGGTTTGTTACGTCTTTCCAATTAGAAAGGTAATAGCCCTAAGCAGGCGTGGAAGTGTAACAAGCAAGACTGGGAAGACGGTTGATTCTTTTTAAGGAAACTTAACCTCCTAGATTCTATCTTCTCTTTTAATTTAATTAGAATCCCATCAAGCATTGCTTATTTGGTGGCATATTGTCACAGACACATGCTCCATAGGCGCTGGATCTCCAGGGGAAGATCGTTGTTTCCCCGGGTCGACTGTAGCATCAGGACCCCAGTTCCTCTCTGTGAGGGAGGGGTGATAAGAGCTAGAGATGAAGTAGAATCAGGTCAGTTCACTTCACTGCTGCTATGGGTGTCCTCCAAAGCCTCTGTGCTGATCATGGAGTTCCTGGGTCTACCCCCATCTCACCTCCACCAAGGAAGCCAAAAATTCCTATCCAGCATTGCGGTGATTTCAGAGCAACCCCAAGATTCCACACGGCACAGAAGAGTGGCAGGCAGAGAAGGCAGGACTGACTGAAGGATGTCGATAAAGCACTTTGCATAGGGCCTGTCGTGCATAAGTGCTCAGAAAATGATAGTGATTTTTATCGACGCCATCATCATCATAATCATTGCTGTTGTTCATTGTGCGCGCGCGTGCACACACACACAAGCAAACATAGTTGTATATGGGTGAGGATTCTTTCCGGCTCTACGTGGAACCTACGGGGATGGGAGGAACTCAAGATGAAGTTGTGCAGCTCTCGGTGGAGATCTGACACCTGCCATTGTAGTTGCCTAGAGGGCTGGTAGGGAGTCACTGAGCTGATGCCGCAAGAAGGCATGGAGCTGACGCTGCGTGTCTTAATCCCATCAGATTAAGTGAGTAGGTACTTACAAACAGCTAAGTGTTTAGGCAAGCATGGCCTGCCAGAAGGAATGCACCAGGGGTTCTAGGATGAGGGGTTGTCATAAATTGGGAGTGAGGGACGTCGGCGACAGAGACCAGTGGGGAAGTGAGAAAATGCAAGGGAACAGAAGATGCGTCTCAGCTCCCAGGCTGCCTGTGGAGCATTTGAGGAGCAAAAGGCCAAGCCAACAGGGAAGAACATGCCCTGGGAAGAACTCACAAAGCCGAGAGTAAGCGAAAAAGGGTAGAGGAGCTCCTGGTGTAAAGAAAGTGTATTTTTAAAAATCCAAACTATACAGGGGCACCTGGGTGGCTCAGTCGGTTAAGTGTCCAACTTCGGCTCAGGTCACGATCTCACGGTTCGTGAGTTCCAGCCCCGCGTCCGGCTTTGTGCTAACAGCTCAGAGCCTGAAGCCTGTTTCGGATTCTGTGTTTCTCTCTGTCTCTTCCCCTCCCCCACTCGCACTCTGTCTCTGTCTCTCTGTCTCTCTCTCTCAAAAATAAAGATTAAAAAAAAATCCAAGCTATACAAGTAGAATAATAGACTCTATGCTATGGGTTATAAACAACCAATTAATCAGGACCGTGTGATCAGGCACTGTGGGGTTCCAAGGAAGGCAGAGCCTCTGCCCTAGATGCTTGGAATCTTGGGAGGAAACAAGATAAATGACAGGGTTGGGGGGGGACAGGAAACAGGGGGCTGGAGGCCCAGTGGTGAGCAGTTGGGAAGGTTTGCTGGAGGAGGTGAGGGTATAAATCGGGTTTAGAGGCACACCAGGCTGGGACAATGAAGGGGACCGATAAAGCAGGGGTGAACATGCAAAAATGAATGTGAAAGGTGGCCGAGAGATTAACCCACAGAAGCGGGGTTTGGGGGAGGAGAGCATTGAGTCCAGTGGCCTCCTCCTCCTGATCCCATCCCACTTGGTCTGTGATCTCTGTGTGTTGGCCACTCTTGAATCCAACCATCAGACTCTGCCATCCTGTCTGACGTCCTGTCCCTAAGCTTTCCCTGCTGTTTCCTCTTTTAAATATCCTCTCCAGGGAACCTCACGTCCTTAGACTTGAGTATGAATGATGCAGCTGATTCCACTCTTTTCCACCTGTGTGTGTCTAACTGCCTAGTGAACAGGTCCAGCTGGCAGAAAATACCCTCTCATGAGGCCCCAGAGGAACTCTTCCCTCCTGGTCCCCCTAACTTTCCTCCCTCCTGTGAGGGCTTTCCCACCCACCTAGGTGCTCAATAAAAAAATACTTGGGATTTCCCTCATCATGTCCTTTCCCTCAACTACCTCCTTGACACACACACACACGTGCACACACATGGACACATGCACACACATGCACTCAGGTGCACACACACTGAGTCATCTGTTATTTCCACCTCCTAAAGGTCTCTGTACTCATCACCTCCCCCCCACCCCCCATGCTCACCTCGTCCTTCTCTTTCCCGTGGGCTTGTCTTTCCCAACACACTTTCTGAACGACTCCCCACCTACACAGCCCCTTCATGCGCCCATCAAAATTCTTTTTAAAACCCCAATTCAGAAGATTAGAATGCCAGACTCCATTTTAAACAAAAATTTTACCTTTCTCTACATACACGTGTGTTTGTGTTGACCGCGTGACCGTCAAGCAGCAATGTGGCCCCGGGGGTTCAGAGCCTGCCCTCTGGTCCGAAGCCCAGAGAAGCTTCTTAACGCTCCCCCATCTGTAAGTGCAGAAAATTACTTTGTCTTCGACACAGGGCTGTCGTGAGGATCAACTGAGCAGAGGTCTTACAACAATGCCTTGTACATAGTGAGCACTCGTTACAGGGAGGCAGGGTGCGAGAGGGAGGGAAAGAATAAGAAGGGAATGCAATAACATTATCGATGTTTACCTCTAGGCCACAAGATTTGCGTTTTCTCATTTTTGCTTCTTTATGTTTTTTTGATATTTTCTGTATCTTTCCAATTCTCTATAATAACCATAACATCCTTCTATGACCATTAAAACTGCCCTTTTCTTTGGAAATTACAGAATGCTACATCCTCGCTTAAGAATGGTCAGGAGCCTCCACCGAGCACAGGCCACAACCCAAACGCCTGTGCTGGCCTAGGGGGCCATGCACCCCCCACCCTCACCTCCCACTGCCCCACTTAGGCCCCAGACTGCCACCTCTCCAGACTTCTTTGCCCCCATACCCTATGTCCCTGCCATCATCTTCTCTTTTCATTGTGTCCTTTCTTGCCAGGCACTCTCGTCTCCTCGGACTTGAACTACCCCCAACTAAACCCCCGTTCACAGTTGGAGGCAGAGTTCAGATCTCCACTTCCCCGGGGGTGTTCATTGCTCCAGAGTCTGTGGGCCGGGTGGCAGGCCTGTTGGCGTCTCCAGATATTTGTAGAATCCTCAGATGTTGGAAGACAGGTGCAGGGATGTGGAGGCAGAGGAGGCTGAGAAAAGAGAGGGAGGAAATTGTGAGGCTATTCTGTGCAGGGCTCTAAACGCAAGACTCATCAAGGGGGAATTTTTGAAGATTTTGGGTTTTTTTTTTTTTTTTTGAGTAGAAGGACAGCATGATAAAAGTCACATTTTAGGAATAGAAGTTGGCAACAGTATGCAAAATGGATAGTGTGGGAGGCCAGAAAGTTGGTCAAGAGGAGGTTGGCAGGAGTTAGGCAAGAAAAGATGAGGTTTGCTCCAAGGTGGACTGGCCACCAGGGCTGTCACAAGAGCAAAATATGTCACAGCTCTTGGGCCTGGTCTCCCGCCCTGCCGAGCATTTCCCTGTGTGGTCCCACCGACCCCCTCCAGACTTATGGCAGTTACCTTTACACATGGGACTGAGTCACATGGCTGACTGCTGAGTAGTAGAGACAGGGGTCAAGCCTAGATACATCTCACCCCAAAGCAAAGGCCACCAACTGACCTTCCCTAAGCAGCTCACAAAACACCGAGCCTTCAGCATAGAAACACTGAGCAGGAGGAAGAAAACAGGAGGGTGTGGTCAGCCCTGGAATATTCTTGAAAGTCTTCAAGTTACCAGAAACACTGTGGTGAGCGAGACACAAAATGGATAAAGAGGAAAAAGGAGGTGTTCAAGTGTCAAGGAAACTATGAAGGTTAGGAATAGAGTGAGCTCCGAAAGGGAAGCTTCCGGATGAGTGAAAGGAGCTTCTATTTTACACAGCAGGCTGCAGAGTTTTGGGACTTCATGACTTGCAGGGGTGATATAGGCTGAACATGGAAAATGGGTGGAAAGGGTTTGGACGTATTCCTGGATGGCTCACTTGTAACCGATTTTTCAAAACAAACTACATATAAGTGGGAGAGGTTCCCTAACTTAAAAAAAAATATTTTTATTTACTCATTTTAAGAGAGAGAGAGAGTGCACAAGCAGGGGAAGGACAGAGAGGGAGAGAGAACCCAAGCAGGCTCTGCATCATCAGTGCTGAGCCCGACGTGGGGCTTGACCCACAAACCAAGAGATCATGACCTGAGCTGAAATCAAGAGTTGGACACTTAACCAGGTGCCCCCCCCCCAACTTTTTGAAGTGACACCAGGGAGCGCAGGCCCACGATCCGAAGCTGTCGTCAATAAGACAGTTTAAGATAAAAAAGATGACAATGACCGCAGTGTACCCGGTACCAGGCACTGTCCTAGCATCATCTCAGTCAGTTCTCACGGCAGTCATTTGAGGAAGGAATTATTACCTCCACCCTTCAGAGGAGGAAACTGAGGCACAGAGGGCCGAGGTGCCTTCCACAGGGTCACAGCTACTATACTAGCAATGCTGGGATTCCAGCCCACATCAGTAGACTCCGAAGTCAACACGCTTTCCATGATAGACACTGCTTCCCAAGTGCTTCCAAAGACCACTGAACTCACACAGAGGAGACTTGCTAATACTTTTGTGCTCTGGCATCTTCTCCAAAGGCATAAAAGAGGCCTCGTGTCATGGAAGCCGCAAGACCCCCTCTCTCTGCTGAGAGGGCACGGAGCCTCTTAGTCACGGCCCAACTTCCCTCTGGTTCTAGTTCTTGAAATCTGCAGTGGGGAGGGTGGCCACACTGGGTGGGCTGACCCCATAATAGAAGACTTAACACATTTTGCTTCCCTGCCCACGTGCCGCCTCCTCCTCACAGCTAACCTCAGCACCACCCCCAGCAATCTGGATAGTCCCCGTGCCATTTGAGAGAACATTCTTAGTTGTTCGCAGCCTCTGGTGTTCACATAAAGCCAAAGTTAATGCTCTGGAGTGTTTCCATCATCCTGTGACAAATCTGGACCGGGTATCAGTATCGGTCCAAAGGACATAGCGTCAGGAGGAGGCAGCAGGGAAAGAGCAAAATATGGAAGATGCGTGAGATTTACAAGTATCATGCAGGAAAAAAAAAAAAATTAAAAGACCATTTAAGCAATTTGAAAAGCAGGAGCAGTGTTCAAAATGTCAGCAGTGCATGGAGCACGGATGATGGGGCTGGAGTCATCCAAGGTGCCCTTGGGGTTGGCAGAGTGGCCAAGGGAGTGCATGGGTTAGAGCGTGTTCATGGGAGTCTGGGGCTCTGCGTCCCCATTCACCTGCTGCAGAGTCACAGGCGACTTGCTTAACCTCCGTGAGCCTCTGTTTCCTGTTCTTTCTAAGGAGGGTGATAATCTTTCAAAAAAGTCAATAATGGCCCCAGCAGCTGCCCGCTAGGCCGTGATGGGTCCAATCCTTGTATGTGAGGGGCCCCCAGCAAATATTTTTCATGGGGGCCCCCCTATATGAACAATTTGAGTGGAATCTAAAAAACAGCCTCAGAAACGAAGGGTTGAAGGGGGCTGGGGGGTGGGGGAAATAGGGAGGTTGGTAAAAGGGGAAAACTTTTAGCTCTAAGATGAATAGGGTCTGAAGATATAAGGTATAATATGGTGACTATAGTCGATACAATACAGTGTGTAACTGACATTTGCTAAGACAGTAGAACTTAAATGTTCTCACTAAATAAAAAAAAAGGTGCATATGTCAGGTGATGGATGTGTTAACTAGCTAGGTGGGGGTGGGGGGAGGCGGAGATCCTTTTACAATGTAGACGTATCTCAAAGCATCACAACGTACACTTTAAATGTCTCACAGTTGTGTCAGTTATACCTCAATGGAGCTAAAAAGAACTTTTAAATAAAAATGTGCATTAGAAAATAAATAAAACACTAAGTGTAAAAAAAACAAAAGCAAAAATCAGTTTCAGTCACTCTAGATCGGCGTGCCAGCACCCTTCTGGAAGCTTGGTCCCACACAGTTGTACAAAAGAAACCCTGTATTGGCTGGTGGGAACAAGCCGCTTGCCAGGCGGCCCTCTGGGAACAGGTGCCCGGACACAGGCCGGCAGATGACCACACGGGCCCGGGAGTCGTCTTGAGCTCCTCGGGGCATCAGAGCAACCCCGCGGTCAGGATAGAGATTCAGAGTGCTCTGAGGCGGCCCACATGAGTTCCAGCCCAGGCTCAGGGTGCCCCTGCACGGTGGCACAGACAGCCCTGGCCAGTCTCGGACACTGGGGAAGCGCTTAGAAAATTCCAGTCGTGCTACTCCAATGTGAGAGGCCCTCAGAGGCACAGAGCCTGGATCTGGGGCCCGGGTCGCCCAGGTCTAGACAGCACTGGCTGCAGTGCTCCTAAGGGAACATAAACATCACTCACAGGATTAAAACAATAATCAGAAAAGGTCACTCCATACTTGTGTTGGAACAAACCAGCCACAAGGCCACTTGTGACTAGGGATGACCCAAGACAGACAGAAAGACACTCAGCAACCATAGACATAATTAACGTGCCCCTCTTCTGGCTAATTTGTGTGACCACTGCTTCTCTATGATGGAGCTTTATCTACTTTAACCCGTCATCCTCCTGGACCGAAAAATGAAAGAAGAAGAAAGAAAGAAGAAAGAAAGAAAAGAAAGAAAGAAAGAAAGAAAGAAAGAAAGAAAGAAGAAAGAAGAAAGAGAGAAGAGAAGAGGAAGAGGAGAGGAGAGGAGAGGAGAGGAGAGGAGAGGAGAGGAGAGGAAAGGAAAGAAAAAAAGTACCAAGATGTCCAGTCATCACATTGCCCTTGTGCCTAGACGGCTCCTAGCCCCTACCCCTCCTGAGTTTCCCCCAGCACAAGCCCAAATCCTATAATAAACTCTTCCAACTCCCTCATGTGGTCCCTTGCTATGTGTTCTCTTGCAGCAAGGTAAATAAATCTAACTCTGTGTGACTAGAGGGTGTTCCTGGTGGTCTTTGATGGGCAGCAACCCATCTGACAGGGCTATTGTAGAAGCTTACACAGACGCTGGAGTCCAGAGCCCTATCATTATTTTGGTGCTTCTCAGTCTTTCTGTCCTGCTCCCTACTACTCGAAAGCAAGTGAGGTCTATGGACGAGTAACATGGGCACGACCATGGGCTTGTTTGAAATGCAGACTCTTGGGGCGCCTAGGTGGCTCAGTTGGTTAAGTGACATACTCTGCATTTCCTTTTAGGTCATGATCTCACGGTTGTGAGATCGAGCCCACATAGGGGTCCATGCTGAGCGTGGAGCATGCTTGGGATTCTCTCTCTTCCTCTCTCTCTCTGTGACTCCCCTGCTCACACACACTCTCTCTCTTTCTCAAAATAAATAAACATAAAAAAGAGGGGAGACTCGTGGGTGGCTCAGTCGGTTAAGTGTCTGACTTCAGCTCAGGTCATGATCTCACAGTTCATGAGTTCAAGTCCCGCGTTGGGGTCTGTGCTGATAGCTCAGAGCCTGGAGCCTGTTTCAGATTCTGTGTCTCCCTCTCTCTCTATCCCTCCCCTGCTCACGCTCTGTCTCTCTCTCTCTCTCTTTCTCAAAATAAATAAACATTTAAAAAATCTAAAAAAAAAAATGTTTTTTGATATTTTTGTTCAAATGTCAGGGGGTGGGGGTTTGCATTCGTATCGTTTTTGTTTCCAAATATTATTTATCTGGCTCTCTGAGTTTTTCAGCACTTCCTTAAATTTTTGACCCAGGGCAAGTTTCTCACTCATCAGGCTGCTAAACTCTCAGAAGGCCTTTAGCAAACATGTGGGTGTGGCTTGTGGAGTTAGATTGCCTGGTTCAGATCCGTGGTCTGCCACTTCCTCACTGTGTTCGTTGGGGCAAGTTGGTTAAGCTTTCCAGCTTTAGTTTCTTCTTTGTACGATAGAGGTGGCTTTTAAAGTTCCATTCTGTGCAAGTAAAGGAAGACCGATATGCAGTCCAAATGCATAGCTGGGAGGTCTGGTTTAACCCAAGGATCAAATTCAAATTATCAACAAGATGGGCAGCGTTTTCCTGGAGTAATCCTCTATAAATGTAAATTTATTTATTTATTTATTTATTTATTTATTTATTTATTTTTATGTTTATGTTTTAGCGCACGAGAGAGTGCACACGTGCAAGTAGGAGAGGGACAGAGAGGGGGAGAGAGAGAATCTTGAGCAGCCTGCACTCTCAGTGCGGAGCCAACTGGAGCTCAATCCCATGACCCTGGGATCATGACCTGAGCCAAAAACAAGAGTTGGACACTCAACCAACTGAGCCATCCAGGCGCCCCTATAAATATAAATGTTTTTATTAAATTTTTAAAATTGTTTATTTTGAGAGAGAGAGAGAGACAGCATGAGCAGGGGAGGGGTAGAGAGAGAGGGAGAAAGAGAATCCCAAACAGGTTCCGTGATGTCAACACAGAGCCCAACTGGGGGCTCAAACTCACAAACCGGGAGATCATGACCTAAGCCAAAATCAACAGTCGGACACTTAACGGACTGAGCCACCCAGGAGCCCCTAATACAAGTTTTAAGTGCACACAGGTAATCATATCGTATACACTGTTGTTTTAGGTCACTCTTTTCTTTCCTTCCATTCCCTACCCTTGTGATCCGTATTAACGTACCTAATATTATGTTTCCAAATTTTCCTCCATGTCCTTATAATGAGTTGCAGACACAACATACACACGCGTATGCATTTACGCACATTTGGGTTTGGGGCTGGGGGCATTGCTTCACAAACACAGGATTATATTAATGCTTTTCTGCACTCATGTATAAACAGTGTCTTGAAGAAATCCCTCCAAGCCACTTGGTGTACCTCTCTTTTTTTCTTTTTTCACTGACAGTACCCTAGTCCTTGATGTGGCCTACAATCACCCTTCCTGTATTAATGAGGATTCATTTATTTTCTCATCTTTGCCTTTCTGGATATTGCTATAAGTAGACATCCTGAGGCATACATTCTAATACTGGAGCTCAGTTTTCCCTCTGCTAAAGTTCGCATAAATGGAAACATCCAGTTTGGACTCTTTTGTGTCTGGATGATTCTGTCAGCACAATGTTTTTGAAGTTAAACCATGTTGTTGCATGTGAAATATGTTCCTTTTTACATCTGAGTAGTATTCCATTGTCTGCACATACCACGGTTTGCCTATCTATTCTTCTGAGTATGTATATTTTAAATTTTAATGGCTAATGCTAGATTTCTTTCCTCAAATGCTATAAAATTCACATATCCACCAATGGCATATGTTGTAGTTGTTTTTAATTTTGACTGACCTGCTGATCGTGACATGACATCTCGTTATTACTTAATTTGCATTTCCCCACCTATGGTAAATTCAAGCATCTTTTTTTACACTTGTTGGCTCCCTGGATTTGTGTTTCTATAAATTGCCTTTTCATATTCTTTGATCATTTCTGTTGAGCTGCCAATTTATAAAATTTCTTTCTATTTATATAAGTTCCTTTATTCTTATATAATTAATTCCCATATTGTAGAAATACTTAAATACTTGCCACTCCAAATATTTTATCCCAAATCTGTCATTTGTATTTTGATTTTGTTTATATATCTTTTACCATATACATTTTTAATGTGGTCAGATATATCTTTTCTTTTAGAGTCTTTGTGTTTTCCAATCTTCTTAAGATTTCCTTGTCCATAGATTGTACACAAAGTCTCCTAGATATTGCCGCAATATTTTGTCCTGTTTTATTGTTTACCATTACAAGTGTACTCTCTGGGGGAATGTATTTTTGTATATGGTGTAAAAGAGGAGTTTGGTTTTATTTTATTTCAGATGGATACCCTGCTATACTGGTCTCATTTTTAAAACAATTTATTATTTCCCCACTAAATTGCACTACCACATTTGATATATAATGTATATTAAATGATCATATATAAGACTACTTCTGGATTCTCTTTTCTTTTCCACTGATCCAATGATTTTCTCATTCTCACACTAGTAAGATGTTTATTTCATAATGGTCTTATAGTATATTCTGATGCAATGGTAAGACAACCTGTTCCTGTTCTTTTTTTATTCTTTTCTTGGTTATTCTTGAGTATTTATTTTTCCTTATGAACTTTAAGATAATTTTATCTAGCCTCCATATCCCCCAACAAAAAAATCCTGCAATTGTAACTGCAATAACATTATCCTTGTATATTTAGGGGGAGAATTAATAGTGTCGTGATATTCCGCTTTCTCACCAAGGATGTGACATGTCTTTCCGTTGGTTTGACTTTGTTTTGTGGCCTTTAGTAAGATCAGTTTTATTCATAGAGATGCATTTTTATTATTAGCTGTATTCTCTGATTTTTTGCTCACTATTTTATACATAGAATATTTTTCTTTTCCATTTCTATATGATTATTTTTAGAGTAAATAAAAGCTAACAATTTATGTATTATATCCTGATTCTTAAATTTTCTTATTAATTATAATGCTTAAAAAAACCACTAGGATCGCTTGAATTTTATATCATGGGCAAAAATGCACAGTATTTATTTCTCTTTTCAAGTGTTTATTTTAGTTACTCATTTTCTTTTTTTATTACATTTACTAGATCTCCCAAGACAAAGTCAAACTGTATTGGTCATAATAGGCTTTTCCGTCTAGATCTTGATTTTTAATGAAATGGTTGTATTTATTTTATTTTATTTTTTTTAATTTGAGAGAGAGAGAGAGAGAGAGCAAGTAGGGGAGAGGGGCAGAGGGAGAGAGAGAGACTCCCAAGCTGGTTCCACACTGAAGGCAGAGCTGGACAGCGGTGGAGCCAGGTGCCCCTAAATAGAATGGTTTAATTGCTGTTATGAGGACAATTAGTGGAGGGTTTTGGGAAATATTTTTATTATATTTAAGTGCTTTCCTTATAGTCATCTTTTAGTTAGAGTTTACTTAGGAATGTCTACTGTATTGCATGTCTTTTAAGCATCTATTGATAAAATCCTATCAATTTTCACCCCTTAATTTGCTTAAGTCCTGATATGTTAAACAATTTCCTGATATAAAAATACTTTTACATTCCCGGGGCGCCTGGGTGGCGCAGTCGGTTAAGCGTCTGACTTCAGCCAGGTCACGATCTCGCGGTCTGGGAGTTCGAGCCCGCGTCAGGCTCTGGGCTGATGGCTCAGAGCCTGGAGCCTGCTTCCGATTCTGTGTCTCCCTCTCTCTCTGCCCCTCCCCTGTTCATGCTCTGTCTCTCTCTGTCTCAAAAATAAATAAGTAAACGTTAAAAAAAATTTTTTTTTAAATGTAAAAATACTTTTACATTCCTGAATAAACTCTAATTGGTTTATTGATATGGTGTTTGACTGAATTCTAATTAGAATTTTTGTATCTATATTTATAAATAAAATGCAGCTTTCACAAAGGAGATTTTCATAAATTTCTGCAGAAGAATTATATCGTCTGACACCTACCTGGAATATTACCACAATCAATCTTTTTTTTTTTTTTTAAATGTTTATTTGTTTTTGAGAGAGAGAGGAAAAAAAAAGAGCATGAGCAGGGGAGCGGCAGAGAGAGACAGAGACATGGAATTCAAAGCAGGCTCCGGGCTCTGAGCACAGAGCCCAACCCGGGCTTGAACTCATGAACCGTGAGATCATGCCCTCCGTGGAAGTCGGACGCTTAAGTGACTGAGCCATCCGGGAGCCCCTGACAGTCAATCTTATTAGAAAGTATTTATACGTATTGGGATGATATCAAGATCAAAGTAGCAGATACGAGTTTTCCAAAATTCTAACATTTTCCTGTGAAAGCTTTAACTGTATCATTGGCAACAAATACTACCAGTTGCTTGCCTGGAAGATATAGGCTAGTTACCTAAGTATCAATAACCAGAATTTGTCTGTCGATTGTTCTTTCAAGTAAAAACAGTGTTCCACGAAAACGGGAGAAGTGCATCTCGGAAACTCAGTCACACAGACGCTTTTCCTTGAGACAACCTTCATACTTCGGTATGCACACTTTGCAGCTAGCCCCGCAGAATACTAAAGAGACGTGCACTCAAGGGCCGAGGTTTCATAAAACTAATGATTTTTCCTGCTTCACGAGCAGTCTTAAGTGAACAGACACTTTTTAAAACTGAGTGTATGGCACTGAAAAACTGTGACCGCTGGGACTCCTTGGTGTCAGTGGCTTTATTATCAGTAAAGCACCAACAGTTTTACCCACCATTGCGTTTACACCATTCATGCAAATGTCAACACAGTGAAAAAAGCAGGTAACAGCTCAGTATCATTTTGAATACAGGTTTGGCCTCACAGAACTCCTGAAAGGGTCTCAGAGACCCTCAGGGTCTTGTGGAACATGCTTTAGAAACCACTGCTCTGGCCAGATTGAGCTCCATTTCTGTTTTTTGTTTTTTGGGGTTTTTTTGTTTTTAATTTTTTTAACATTTATTTATTTTTGAGACAGAGAGAGAGAGCATGAACAGGGGAGGGTCAGAGAAAGAGGGAGACACAGAATCCGAAACAGGCTCCAGGCTCTGAGCTGTCAGCACAGAGCCCAACGCGGGGCTCGAACTCACGGACCGTGAGATCATGACCTGAGCCGAAGTCGGCCGCTTAACCGACTGAGCCACCCAGGCGTCCCTTCATTTCTGTTTTTTGAGAGAGCCAAACTCTTTCCCACCTCAGGGACTTTGCACGTACTGGTCCCTCTGACTGGAATGCTGATCCCACGCTTGACCTGGTCAACTTTCTTCCTCAACCTTCAGTTTCCAGTTCAAATGACTCTTTCACAAGGAAGCTAATCCTGGCCTACTGCTCAGTTAAGCTCAGTCCCCAGGTGCGGTGCTTTCAGTAAACCTTGGTATTTCGAGCATAGCTCTTATTACAATTTTAATTTACGTGTTACTCAGGTGTTTATCCATCAAGGTCTGCTCTCCCAGGAGTGTAAGCTTCTCGATCCTGTGCACCTTTTCTGTTTCAGTGTCCCTCTCACCCAGCACAGTGCACTCAATCACTATTATTGAATAAATGCATGGGGGAATGATCTGGTTTGCCTATGACTGGTCGGCTCACGTGGTAAGCTCGAAGGGCTGAAGCCAAGGTCGCGGGTTGGACCTACCGCACTCCTTGCCTGTTGTCTACTCCAACCATCAGATTTTCCTTCCCACAGCAGTACTGCAGGTGAACTGGGATGAAGGGCGTGGATGAATAAAGGCAAATCCAATCCTGTTCATAGGAAAGGCATTCAGAGCTTCCCCCCGAATAATTTCTTGCGGATTTGTTGTCCTCTGCAAAGCCAGAAAGACAACTACAGCACTTCCCCGTCATCGGAGACCTACTTAAACTTCCTGAGACTGTGAAATCTTTCTTATTTGTTCATTTACTGAAAATCCCCTGGTCCCCCAGCAAATACACACGCCTTGCAGAACCTTGAAAAGTCATCGGAAACTATCCAGCAGTTATGAGCCATAGTTTAAAAACCTCTGAACTAACAAAATTATCATTCCGTCCCAGATTTAAACTGAATTGTGGTGATTATAGCGTATACTCTGCAGTTCTGGTTGAGAGGGCAATTTAATTAGAAGCCTCTATCTTGAGGCTAACTCCACCCCATATCCCCTCCCCCCAAAAATAATTCTTTAGGATGAAATTTCTAATGCTGTCTCTCAGCCTGAAGGTATGTTTTCTTGTAGAAAGTTGAGTAAGATTCCATTTAGGCTATTTTTAAAACTCAAGAGAAAGGGCAAAAGGGGGGATTTCACCACTTCAGAAATCATTCAGATACTTTTTTACTATTTTTTTCCCCAAATGCAAACTGCTTCCTTTAGAACTTTCAAGTTGTCCTTTTTAATGCCTTTGACACGTTTGAAGAAATTTGGTAGAGCTGTAATGAAGTCGTTGACAAAGTGTGTATTGCTCAGATGAAGATTTTTTTTCCCTCTCTTTAAAAGAAACTTGCATGGAAATGCTACCTGTGGAATGATGATCAAAATCAAATCTATGAATAAAAGTGTGTGTGTGGGGGGGGTGTACCTATAATAGGCGCATAACATCTTACCAATGAAAAGTCATTGGTTAATCACATGGTATTTGCTGAAAATGACCTTAGAAATCATTTGGCCTGAGTCTTGTTTTACAGGGGAGAAAACTGGGGCCCAAGGAGGTACAAAAATGTTGTAGTCGCGATGAAAGACAAATGAATAATCCTGAAACACATGCCCTTTTGCACATGTTTAATTAAACATGTTTAGTTAAAACATGTTTCACACCAATAATTAGCAAAAGTAAAATCGACAGCCACTGGACCGTTCTAGAGGGAAAGGAGGGCCCCCAGCCTGGGAGGGTTAATTCCCACCATCTTGGCAGATCACATGCTACGGGTGGGGGTGGGGGCCAAGAGCATCCTCGTGGCAGCAAGTTGATCCATGGGGAGCGCTTCTCTGTCTTCTTTCAATCCAGTACAGGAAAAGAGTTCTGCCAGCAAGTTCCCAGGCCCAGAGAGAGGACCGAGGGGCTGTCTCCTTTATGGGTACCTGGGTCCAGTCGTGGCTTCATCAAAAGCAGCCAAGAATTTGGGGGCCTAAATCACATATGTACTAACAATCCATCATTCTTTTCAAATCACATCACTAAAAAGCAGTCACATGCATAAAATTCAAACACGGCATTCAAGCCTGAATTCAAATAAATGTCAAACTGCATTGGGGTTTTTTTTAAATAATTTACTGCGCTCAACTAACGTAAGGGATGATCAGGTGGCAAAGGTACATTTCACCGCAAAGAAGCATTTCCTTGGAAGGCCCAGGTTCCACAAAGGGAACGGTTTGGAACCATGACCAATGCATCTGGATAGTTAGTGGTAGGGTTGGCCTATAGTGCAATTAAAGAGGATATTATAATATGAGTCACACCACACACAATTGCCGAAGTTTGACATTCCTGACCCCCCCACCCCCAAAATTACAGCTCCATGTAGTTCCATCTCATATTTCAAATGCACCTTGGTAGGGAGGCAGTGAATCTAGAAGCATGGTGTGTATTTTCACAATGATTAACCCGACTAGCATTAAGTTTTTGTGACAGACACCTCAAAACCTACGACGCTAGAATCAAAGACTAGAATCAAATTAAGGAAAGTCAGGAAAATCCTAAGGAAAAAATCAGAGAGCCATAAAACACAGTACACTGCAGCTACTTTCCCCGGTTTCCAAGCGCAAAGGATGACAGAGCATCCTTAGCTCAATCAAGGAAAGTTCTAGAAGCGAGTGGAGCATAAGACAGGCCTTGAAATCTTCAAAAGATTTATAGAAAGAAGGAGAGGTGATTAAGGAAAGAGGAAGAAGTATCACTATGTCCCACTCTGTACCTTTGCTTGGCCACAGGGCTTCCTGACCGTTTCTGGAACCCTGCAACTTTTTTTTTCCCTGCTACAGGGCTTTCCAACTGGCTGTTCCCTTTGGAGTGTTCTTCCCCCTCATCTACCCAGGGCTAGTTCCTGTTTCTCAGTAAATATTAAATGGCATTTCTTCAGAGAAGCCTTTCCTGACTGCTCAATCTAAAACAGCCTTCCCTCTGGTTAACCTTTCTCTATCATTTTCTTTTCTTCATAGAACTTATCAATATGTAAAATTATTTTTTTATTTCTTGTGATTTTTTTTGGTATTTTTGGGGGTTTGTTTTTTTGGTATTTTTTTGGAGGGGCCCTCCAAGCCCCATCCTAGGTTAACCTTTTGAGAGCAAGGCTTTGCTGGAACAGTGCCTGGTGTATAATAGGCTTAGGCTGTTAGGATGCTCTTGACTACAAGCAACAGAAAGCCCTAATTCAACTAGCTTAAGCAATAAAGGGGTTTTACTGGCTCACGTACCTGTAAAGTCCAGTGTCCCACGTCATCAAGGAAAGATCTAGTGTCTTCTTTAGTTCCAGGCTTCACATGCATGCATACATCATCCAGGAGAGGCAACATTTCTGTCCTAGGATTCAAGAATCCAAAAGTCTGATTGGCCTGGTTTGGGTCACTATGCATGCTCTCCCCAAAACAATGATGGTAGCAGGAATGGGGATGTGCTAGGCCAGAGGGACTATGTGAAGAAGTGGAGACCATCAGGAAATGCCAGATCCCGTCAGGAAGGGAAAATGGGGAGACAAAAGCACCCATACTTCACCACCGAAATGTGCAGGCATGAAGACGCCTGGAACCGAGAGGGGGCTTCTCATAGGGTGGAGGAGAGTGTCATTGGGCAGTAGGCAGAGTGGCTAAAATGGGGCTGATGTTGGAGATCTTAAAGGAAGAGGAGGGAATCATCATTCGATAGGCAGCAAGAAGCCACTGAAGATTTTGAGTAGTGGCATAACAGCATGAAGTAGTGTTGAGGAAGATAGGTCGGCTACAGTTCGCAGACGTAGTGAGAAAAATGTCAAGAGTGGGGAGGCCAATGAAGAGTTTGTCTAGGCACTGGGGAAAGGCCCAGGTCAGACATTAGATATGAAAGAATGTCAGAGATAGAAAAGGTGTGCAAAGCAAAGATGAGCCAGAGGTAGTGGCTGATTGGATATAGATGATGAAAAAGGAATGAATGAAAGATGGTCTGCCATGTCCCTTCTTTCAACTCCCTATGCTCCTCAGGCACGCCCAGGGGCCCCACCTATCCCGGCATCTTCCCCCTCTGCCCCTCTCTGCACCTCTCACCCTCTCTTTCACTGCAGAACTCACCACCAATTATAATGGCCTATGCATTTGTTACCTCCTCATTGCCTTCCCCACCAGAACTTGGCTCTGAGATCAACGGCCGGCAAGGGTCTGGGTCCAGGTCTGGATTCAAAGGAAATGTAGTGAGTGAGCCATTAGTAGGCAAAGATGCTGGGAAAGAGAGATGGTTTATGGGGAGAAGATAGCGCCTTTGATGTGGGGCAAGTTGGGTCTCTGGAAGACATCCAAGTGAAAATATAAAGAATTTAGAGCTTTAGAGATCTCAGTCTTTAGAGATCTCACTCAGATCTCAGTGTTTTCCCAAAGTGAAGCCCATTTTCCCTGGCCTGGAACCTCTTACCTCTGCCTCT
Source organism: Lynx canadensis (assembly GCF_007474595.2). Lineage (NCBI taxonomy): Eukaryota > Metazoa > Chordata > Mammalia > Carnivora > Felidae > Lynx > Lynx canadensis. The sequence continues at coordinate 45,540,196 of NC_044314.2, forward strand.
TCTCCTCCTTTCACTTGTCAAGACTTGGTTCCTCTGCCTGCCTCACCCTCTTTCTTCTTAGAAATCTCAATAAGGATTTTAAATAGCTTGCAATCCATAGTTTTATTAGATTGAGAAATGTTGGCCCTAATAAGTCCCTTTATTTTACAAATTAAATATATATAATATAATGTAATATAATATAATATAATGTATATGGACTATATATGCTATATATTATATATATATATATATATGTATATATAGTATATTCCAGAGATCTAAGTGACTTACTCAAAGTCACACATCTAGGAAGAGAGAAAACCTGAACTAGAATCCATGCTTTTGTTTTAAAAAACTGCCGTTCCTTAGCTCATATTCAGTACAGAAGTGTAGGTCAAGCTCTGGGAATGGGTTGCCTGAAATCCTGAATTTCTTAATTCCTTTCTGGAACCAATTCTTCTACAAAGAGGCCACAGAAAGTACACAAGGACCCTCAAATGCATATTTTGTTCCTTTTTAACAGGGACTAAAATGTGCTGTGGGGAATACATGACGGCACCATTACAGAAAGATTTGGCTTTTTCAGTGCCTTTTAATAAGAGAAAGTTTGCTCACAAACCTACTCTGCATTAACAGTTATTATTTTTTTAAAAAACATTACCAAAGATCAAAATAGCCAGCAGGTTGGCGTTCACAGCAGCTCTGGCCTGCCCCCTTGTGCACAATTCATATTAGTGCATTTTTTTCAGGGCAACTCCAGGCAGGGGTGAAGGTCAGACTCTTCTTCATTTTCACCTTCCTTCCTCTCCCCCCACATCATTCCTCCTTCTCCCCTTCCTCCACTCACAGCCCAAATGACAGAATCAGCTCAGGGCGAGCTTGGAATTTTGTGTGACCGTGAAATCCACCTCCCCTCCCCTCCCCCCAGTGTTGAGCCATTCAGTCAACAAGTGGTTTGCGGAGCAAGTAGAAAGCACTGAATCCAGGGTTAAGGGCATAGGTAGCCCCTGACTTTACAGAGCTTCCAATCTAACAGGGAAAGCACACAGTGATGAATAATCACTGGCCTGAAAGAGCAGTTATCAGCAATTACCAAACTAGTAAATAGCACCCCCATATTAAAGGGAAAAAAAGAAATGAGTTCATAAACACCGCTTTGTGAAGAATTCTCTTTTCAGTTAGGTGATGGGCATCATTTCAGGTGTTTGAGGATTAGTGCTATCCAGTAAATGAAGTCTCTCTCTTTTTTTAAACATCACTTTTTAAAATTTTTTTAATGTTTGTTTTACTTTTGAGAGAGAGACAGAGACAGAGCGTGAGTGGGGGAAGGGCAAAGACACAGGGAGACACAGAAACCAAAGCAGGCTCCAGGCTCTGAACTGTCAGCACAGAGCCCGACGTGGGGCTTGAACCCTCAAACCACGAGATCATGACCTGAGCCAAAGTCAGACACTCAGCCAACTGAACCACCCAGGCATCCCTACCTTCATCTCTTAATAGTGCTATCAAATGTTTAGTTTTAGTATCTGTCGTGTCAGATTAACATGTTATAGTTTTTCCCCTGAAACTTACCTTCAGCAAATGCAGGCTCCAGGGTGACTTTGGTGAGCCCAGCTCACTGGAGAACAGCTGAGGATGAAAAGAGCATGCTCAATAAATACTTGCTACCTGCCATTGGGTGGCTTTTAGCCACAATAATTAATTAGCCATCAGCTTCGTCATTGCACAAAATCTTAGTGCCTACACCGTGCCAGACATTGTGCTAGGGTCTGAGCATGAGGGGAAAACAGAACGAGAAACCAAATAAGAACCAACAAAAAACCCAGTCTCCCCTCAGAGAGCTCAGAGCTCTGTGAGAAAGGGACAGAAGCAAACAGATAATCACAATCTTGTGGAGTTTGCTTTTGAGGACCACTTTATGACAAGGGCAGCATATACAATATACCACTGAGAGAAGGAGGCATGATACGTAAGACGATTTTGGCTACAGATAACAGAAATGCAGCTAAAAATGACTTAAATGCAAAGGCCACTGTTACCTCACAGAACAGGAAGTCCAGAGGTGCATTCTGGGGCCAGTGGATTTGGCGGCTCATCCAGATGGATGCGTGTTTCTGTGCTCCGTGCTACCATTTGCAGTCTGGCAGTGTCTTCCCTTATGGTAGAAAGTGCCATGGCCGGTGAGGAAGGGGCATTTCCTCTCAAGCTTCTATTTTACGAATCCCCACCCACCCTCAGACATCTTCTTTGGTTCCATTGTCCAGGACTGGGTCCCATGCCCAGGCCCTAGGGCAATTACTGCCCAGCAACACAAGACCTAGATAGTTGGTTCCAGCCAGACTCCCTCAAGTACATGGGTCTGAGAAGCGCGAACACAACCAGGTTCTAAGAGCAGTGGAAATTGAGAGGTATGGCTGTTCTTAGACAACCTGTAGGCTCAACCACAGAATATCTGTGTCACCCCCACCAAAATGTTAGCAGCAGGAAGGAATATTATGGAAATTGGTCGTTTTCTTCTTTTTGTTTTTGTTTTTCCAAATTCCCAAAAGTGAGTATGTAGTCTTTTTATAATCAGAAGTAAAGAAACAAGCAGTACTTTGGGACATTTGTTAGGGAAACACCCTACTGGGAAGAATGGAGTAGGAACACAAGTAGCAGCTGACGTAGTCCCTGCCCAAAATGAGCTTAGCATCTCCTCAGGACACAGTAAGCCATTTGTAAACAAGTATAAGGTTCTGCATCCAATTCCAATGTGTGGGTTTAGAAGAGTTTCTCACACCAACAAGCAGCTCTAAGACACCAGCTGGACAGCCAACAATTCAACCTACTTCTCACACTGTCTCCCTGGAGATGGTGTCAGATCCCACAGGTTAAGGGATCGGTTCTACAAGGGTGCCCCTTCCTTCAGATACTGGTCGCAAGCCTAGGTGGCCCATTGACTATAGGTTGCAGGTTCCCATGACCTCCTCTTCAGGTTCAATCAATTTGCTAGAGCATCTCACAGAACTCAGAAGGACATTTTACTTACTAGATCACTGATGTATTATAAAAGGGTATAACTCAGGAACCTCCAGATGGAAGGTGCAGAGGGCAAGGTATGTGGAAAGGAGTGCGGAGCTCCTACACCCTTGGGGTGCACCACTGTCTCAGCACCTCTACACCTTCACCAACTTGGAAGCTTTCCAAACCATGTCGTGTGCTTTTTGATTTTTATGAAGGCTTCATTATGTGGGCCTAAATGACTAAATCATTGACTGCTGACAATAGATTCAGCCTCCAGCCTCTTTTCCCTCCCTTAGAAGGTGGGGGGGGGGGGTGAAGACTGAAAGTTCCAAGCCTCTAATCACATGGCGTGGTTGGTCATCCTTAGGTGAGGTCCCAAAGTCATCTCGTCAACATAACAAAAGACACCTTTATTGGGCTCATATGAAATTCCAAGACTTTTAGGAGCTCTATGCCAGAAATGGGGACAAAGACCAAACGTATATTATGAGTCACGCCAACACAACAAAGAAACCATATATTCACAACATATCTGGACTACATTTTTTTTCCTGGTACTGCAAATTAGATACCAGAACAGTATCAATTATGCTGAGTCTGCCAAATAGACAGTAATTTTGTGAGAATTCAAGGAGAGCAAAGATGAATAGAGCTCCCATCTATAGCCAAGAAGAAATAGACACTGACTTTTCAAGGACTGTCAAATGCTAGTCTTCCTATTCTTAAAGAAACACTGAAAAGGGCAGCATCCGAACAAAAATGCGGTTCTTCTATGTGTAACTTTCCAAATGTCAATAGAATGCAGCTCCTTCGGTTCTAAATCATAACAACCCTGACTTGGAAAACAGTTGAAACAGTTGAAAGGGAGCACCGACTGGATTTGCCCCACATCAAGTCCTGTATAGGACTAGAAATGAAATGGGCCAACAGGTCGGGCTTGGAACGCTTTCTTGCCTTAAGGTCCTTCCACATTCACATTTATCTTCATCAGAGAATCTGAGTGTCTGAGAAAGAGGAAGACCAACGCATTGTTTATTCCGATAACCTGTTTCCTTGAGCTCTTGACCTATGGTTCTCTAAAGGTGGAGTTAGAGGTGGTAGGTGGAGTGCACCCAGTCTCTGGAACGTCAGCTCCAGTCCACTTGGCATGCTTCCTTGAAACCATACGGGCACCAGATTCTATCCTAGGAAAACACTGCCAAGGTGAGTTGTTTCATCTCCCTGATCCATTCATTTGGCCTCTTTGGAGGAACAGATTTCCCACGGTATCTGGACGTTTGCTTTAAGCCATTTCACTCTCACTACTGTAGAAAGACCCACACTAGTACCTGAGTTTGCTACCAGAAAGAAATATGAATAGGATTTTTGCTTTTGTGAAAAGGTAAACGCATCTGCTTTAGATCATTTCGACTTGCCAGTGCTTTCGTAGGAACGCTCTACTTTCAGATAGTGGGGGAGCCTGTATACCTTGTTCGAACCCCATGAAAATCTTTTACACTTGTGTAACACCTGGTAATTTCCAAGGGCATTCCCACCTACTCTGCACAACCACTTGTAAGGCAGTTGTCCCACTTTTTGTACAAATGAGAAAAAAATAAGATTTAGAAAGATGAAACTACCTGTTGAAGGTCACATGGCTTTGAGTGGCAGAGTCCATTTTTCTTAACCTCAGTCTTCTTATTCATGCAAGTTACTCATCAACACAGTCTTGATACTCAGGCATAGGAAGTACCAGTCAACAAAGAAGCACTAGGTATTTATACTGTGTTGAGAAGGGTTAGATTTCAGAAGTTCTCATGGAATTTCGGTCCTTTTTTTTTTTTTTTTTTTTCTTTCTTTCTTTCTTTCTTTTTTTTTTTCTTTCTTTCTTTCTTTCTTTTTTCCCCTTTCTCTCGCCCTCCTTTTCTCTCTGTCTCTCATTGCTTAAAAAGTGCACAGCTGCAGTGTTTGGAATAAAAACAAATACATTAAACTAAGTTCTGTCTTCCACCCACACCCTCTATTGCCTTATCCATTTTTGGTTCAATTATAACCAACATATGGGAGACGTGGACACCGCATTCAAAATGCCAAAACCACTTTCTACCACATAGGAGACTGTGGCATAGTTTGAAAAATTAAATGCATTAAAATTATATTGTTGGCCACTTAAAATACCTCTCATCATTTATAAAACATTATCCCCTTTGGTGTCTCATAGTTTTAGCTCAGTAAGTATCCAATGGAAGAGAAGACTTACTTGCTTATCCTGATTTTCCCATATCCAATTTCAAAAGTAAAATTGTCAGTGTCCCTGCTCATTGAGAGACCTTCCTCCCCAAACAAAGCAAGAGAGAGAAGTGTGTTGAGAAGCTTCAGCGATGATATGCATCTTTGTCTGGGCAGTTGACAGCATAAATTCCTCTTGGTTGACATCACCAGCTCTGTGGATTATTGCAATGCTTGCTCCTTGACCCTGAATATCACAGTACTCAAGACATAACCTATATTTCCAGCTGTGTTTTCAAATGGGCTCAGCCTGGAGAAATGACCTTGAAAGATTCTCTTGGAATGGCCCATTTGTTTAAAACGCATGGCCCCCCTCTCGAAGGTGTTAAGTGAGCAGAGAAAGATGAATTCAGCAGTTCCTATTCTCTTCCCCTTCCTTTACTCCACCAAATCAAGGGCAGGCAGAGGCCGCTTAGCTGTCTAATAATGACAGGGACAAATTTTCCTTGTTCCCCACGTTGGTGGAACACAAAGAATTGAATTTATACGTAAACTTGACTGGACTGGATTGAGGACCCTATTCCCTGTGAAATAGCCTTCCGACAAGGCAATCTCTGTGCCATCATTGGGAGAATGGATAACAGAACGTGTGGAGTTCTAGGTTGCACTAGAAGTAATAGATTCCATGCAACATAATATAACGGATGCAATTGAAGAAATAGTACAAAGTAAAAAATAAAAATAAATAATAGGCATATGAAACAACAGTCCACATGTGACAAGAACATGTACAACAAACAAGAAAGGGGCCTGTGAGTGATGGGGCATGAGGGGTGAGAAGGGGGTAAAAGGCACTCAATCAATTTATTAATCACTCCATCGAGAGAGAGAACCAGGCACAGACCCAGGATGATGAGCCATGAACTGAGGACCATAGCACCAGAGGTCCAGCTAGGAAAAGAGGGGGAATAAAAAAAAAAAAAAAACTTTTAAGAAAATACTGGCTCCCAAGACAATTAAAAGCAGTAATGATCTCAATTCCTCCTTCAACGGGCAAGTGCTGCAATGTTTTCCTTAGCATCCAGGTGGTATCCTTGGAATTTCCTTTTGTTTCCATCCAACAAAAACACTTCCATTTTGAAATAAGTAACTAAATGCCCATGATCCAATCACAGCGGGATGGGAGACTGTATTGCACTTTTTCAGCGTTGGTGGGGACAGGGTACTGCAACTGGAAGAGGCCACCCAAAGCAGATCATTCCTGGACAGCTCCTGTTCCAGCTTTAAAGGCCGAGGTGACCTTCCATTCTACTTACAATAGATCCTCATTCGAACAGTAAAATGCCCAAGACTTCTTAAATTCTTTTACTCTTCTCTCTCCTCTTCCACCAAGAGTCCCCTCCCCCAAACTCCAGAGTAAACCGGCAGAGTGTCCACATCGATGGCATGGTTCCTAGTAGCCCTGACATTACCCACTTTTGCCACAGAGGTGAGAGGGGGAGGAAGAGATCTGAGCAAACCAGGTTTGAGCCACTGACACAGCGCTTCCTTCTGACGGAGGTTCAGTTTCCCACCTATAAAGTGGCGGGATTGGTTTGAGCTGGACGGGGTTGGGTTAGGATGTTGTTTACAAAGCTTCAATAGTCTATAAGATTTCCAGCAGTCCGTAAGATTTTCTGCTCAGGTGGGGAGAATCTAACGATTTATGTCCCACTTTACTGTCCTATCCTTCTTGTATTGGTCACGTAGAATTCACTTGGCACGTGTGATCACATCCAGAGGCTTCCTTGAGAAAATGCTGGGTTCATTTATATACAGGACTATAAATGAAGATCCCATGTAAGGTAAGTTTATTATTAAAAAAAAAAAAAAAAAGTAAGGGAGCCTGGCTGGCTTAGTTGGATGAGCGGAGACTCTGGATCTTGGGGTCATGAGTTGGGGCCCCGCGTTGGGTGTCGAGATTACTTAAATAAATAAACAATTTTTTTTTTTAACGTTCATTTATTTTTGAGACAGAGAGAGACACAGCATGAACGGGGGAGGGGCAGAGAGAGAGGGAGACACAGAATCGGAAGCAGGCTCCAGGCTCTGAGCCATCAGCCCAGAGCCCGACGTGGGGCTCGAACTCGCGGACCGCGAGATCGTGACCTGAGCTGAAGTCGGACGCTTAACCGACTGAGCCACCCAGGCGCCCCTAAATAAACAAATCTTTAAAAACAAATAAATAAGTAAAGTAAATGAATCAGCGAGCAAATTGTCAGTGAAAGCTCTAAATTACGTTACAGTGGTGCCATACTTTAATGGTGTATAACTGCTAAGAGAAAAGGTAAAAGTACCTATATTTAGGGCAATAGAATAAGTGTAGTCACCACATTAATGAATTCAGTGGTATGCTAATAGACATCCCGGTTTCTCTGGGTAGGAGCTGGACTAGGTTGTGAAATACTATCTTACATAACTCCTTTAAAATAAATTCTTAAAACTTGCTGGCTTTCCAGGATCAGACCCAAAAACCGCCATTCTCCCCTCGTCTCCTGCTACCTCTTTACAAACCCAGCCACACAGGTTTCCTCTCAGGTCCAAAATGGGCTCTGAGCCTTCAGGCTGGGCTCCCCAGCCCTCCCCTCTGTGCCCATCAAACTTCTGGGGTAAGGGTCATCTCAAAATTCATGCTGCCTCTCTGCACCCCTCCTTCCATGCACTCAAAATACATGATTTAGGGGTGCCTGGGTGGCTCAGTCAGTTAAGCATCCGATTTCGGCTCAGGTCATGATCTCGAGGTCTGTGAGTTCGAGCCCCGCGTTGGGCTCTGTGCTGACAGCTCAGAGCCTGGAGCCTGCTTCGGGTTCTGCGTCTCCCTGTCTGTCCCTCCCCCATTTGCGCTCTGTCTGTCTCTCAAAAATAAATAAACAGTAAAAAAAAATTTTTTTAAGACATGATTTAATCCATTCTTCTGCTTTGTAGTACAGCCCTGGATTCTTGTACATGTCTTCCTGTATGAAGGAAGAAAGATGAAGTCCTTGAACAAGGAGGGATTAGGGTGACTTACCTCACAGTCCCTCCAAGCCCTTTGCACAGAGTAGGAAACCAGCAAATACTTGTTCAGTCATCCAATAATGACACACTATGTGCCGGGCACCATTTGAGATGCTGAGAATACAGCCGAAAGGGTTTCTATTCTCTTGACATATATATTCTACTCCAGGGATATTCAGTAAATAAATGCATATGTGTTAAATAAACCTCTATCTGTGGATGTATATGTAGATATTTTTTGACTGTCAGCTGGTGAGTAATAAATGACATGAAGAAACTAAAGCAGGGGTGAGTAAAAAGAATGTCACATGAAGTGGGAGGAGCGGCCGCAGCGCTCTTTTAGATAGGGTATCAAGGGAAGCCTCTCTCAGAAGGTGACCTTTAAGCATGGCTTGAATGAAGTGAGAGAGTGAGACCTGTAGGCATCTGAGAAAATAACACACCAGAAGGAACCATGTGTGCAAAGGCCCTGAGGTAGGGGACATGCTAAGTCATTGTTGGATAAAAGTATTAAATTATGCTGTTGGTACATTCTGCCAGCAGTTTGGTCCTATGAAAGTGCTTTTTCTCTCTTTGTTCAAAGCAGGACAAAAATTCCTGCTTGCCTTTTAAATGATATATTAAAGCCATGAATCTATGGTTATACAACTCAGACAGCTTGTACTCGGAAAATCTTAGACCAGGGCTTCTTGTATATCCTTTAGGGCTCAGTGGGCACCTCGCTTTAGGAGTACAATAAAAAACTGAGTCAATTTCCATCTCCAGAATGAAACCAAAACTTGTGATTCTCTGTTATTCCTTTCATGCCCCTCTCAGGGGGAAAAGCCCGGGTACCAAATAGCGTTAAATCTCTCTCTGAGGAAAGCTAAGAGACCAACACAAATGACAGGGAGGAAATCCAGATGAGCAGTGACAGGCTGTTCATTTTACTTCGCAGTCTGGGTGGTTTTGGGCCCCAGAGTTTCTTCCACAGCTCTGTGCCGTAATGTCTGTGGTTGTGAATTTTAAAAGGAAGTAGTAGAATGGCACTTCTTTGAAAACAAGATAGGAACAAAAATAGTTTAGTTTCGGGCTATTTTTCACACACTAAAAATATCAAGTTGGATAAGAAATTTCACATCCATTGATTTTTCATCATGAGTCAAGCCTCAGTATGCTGAGTCCGAGGAACCAAAAATATGCTGGTTAGCTCAGATATGCATTGCACTCCGACTGCGTGCAGGACACTAGCCCAGGCCTTGTGGTTTAGTACAAAGGGGTATTAGACATGGCCTCTGATCTCAAGGTTGACAATCCCATTGGCGGGCCAACACATGACCGACTGCAAGAATATTGAACAGTGATAGTGGACCCCACGCAATTAAGAATCAAATGAATGAGGACTTCTGCTTCTAGCCAAGAAGGAGTAACAGGGACCAGATTTCCCCTTACACCTGAAACAACAGCAGAAATCAAAGACACTGGTTTTTAAGACACTGGCTCTCAGACAGCAAAAGACTATGATCCCTAAAGGATGAGAAACTGACTCGGTGAGCCCTAGGATTGTTCCAGCCTACTGCCGTGAGAGAATTTCTAGACGATAGCACCCTTAGAGTGACTTTGAAGACAGCAACAGAACCTACCCTAAATGAAACACACAGGAAAATTGACTTTAAAATGCAAAGATCAGGGCCACCTGGGTAGCTCAGTTGGTTAAGCATCTGACTCTTGATTTCAGCTCAGGTCATGATCTCAGGGTTCCTGGGACAGAACCCCGCGTTGGGCTCTGCACTGACAGCCTGGAGCCTGCTTGGGATTCTCTGTCTTCCTCCCCTGCTCATGTGCCCACATTCTCTCTCAAAATAAATAAATAAACTTTTAAAAAAATATGCCAAGGGCTTCGGTAAGATGCGCGGCAACTTCCAGCAGCCTAACCTACCTGTAATGAAGGTACCCAAAGAAGAGAGAGAGCCAGAGGATTCAAAAATATTTGGAGAAATAATGGCCCAAAACTTTCCAAACCCAATGAACGCCAAGAACCTACAGATCCAACTAGATCAATGAACCCCAAACACAAGAAACATGAACAAAACTACATCAAAACACGTCCCAATCAAACTGCTCAAAATCAGTTCTAAAATCTAAAAAGCAGAGAAAAAGAATGTTAATTACAGAAAAACAGACAGAAAGATGACATAGATTTCTTGTCAGAGGGTCCAGAGGTCAACCCAAGTATGTATGTATAACTAATAGTTGACAAAAATACAAAGGTAATTCAGTGGAAAAAAGTCTTCTCAACATTAGGGCTACAAAACTCTACATTCATCTGCAAAAAATGAACTTTGAGCCATACCTCACACTGTATACAAAAAATTACTGAAAATGGACTGTCCACCTAAACTGGAAACCCAAAACTGTAAAACGGCTTGAAAACAACAGGAGAAAATCATTGTGACCTTGGAGCAGACAAAGATTTCTTCAATACAACACCAAAACTACAATCCATAAAAGAACAAATTGATAAATTGAACTTGAAAAAAAATTTTTAATTCCAGTCTTCAAAATAATAGTTGAGATTTTTAAAACTACCCATAGACTGTAAGATCATATTTGTGAAGCATATGTCTGATAAAGGACTGGTATTCACAATGTATATAGAGCTCTCAAAACTCAATCTGAGCTCTCAAAACTCACCCCCTCAAGTGGGCGAAAGAGCTCAACAAATACTTCACCAAACAAGATAGTCACATGACAAATAAGCACAGGAAAAGATACTCCATGTCATGCATCATTAGGGAAAATGCAAATTACAACCACAATCAGATACCACCATATACCTATATTATAATGATTGATGAAAATAGAAAAGATTGACCACACTGAGTATTGGGAAGCGGGTGGAGGAACCGGTACTCCTACAATGCTGGTGGTGCAGCCACTTTGGAAAATGGTTTGGCAATTTCTTAAAAAGTTAAGCATATGCCTACTGTATGATCCAGCCATCTCATCCCTAGGTAACCACCAAAGAGAAAGCAAAGCATGCATCCATACAAAGACTTGCACATGAATGTTCATAGCAGCTTTATTGACTAAAACCTCAAACTGTGGGATGCCTGGGTGGCTCAGCTGGTGAAACACCTGACTCTTGGTTTTGGCTCAGGTCATGATCTCATGGTTCGTAAGTTTGAGCCCCACATCAGGTTCTGCATGACAGCACAGAGCCCACTTGAGATTCTCTCTTGCTTTCTCTTTCTCTGCCCCTTCCCCACCCTCTTTCAAAATAAATAAATAAACTTAAAAAAAAGAATTCTCCAACTGAAAATAACCCAAATGGCCATCAATAGGTGAATAGATGAGCAGATTTTGGTATTTCTATACAATGGAATGCTACTCAGAAAAAAAAGAACAAATGATACAACGAAAAGATGAATTTCACAATAATTAAGCTGACTGAAAGAATCCAGACCCAAAAAGAGTACCCAGTATGATTCCATTTATACAAATTTCTAGAAAATGCAAATCAACTTACAGTGACAGAAAACAGATCTGGGGGTTGGGAGATGAGATTACACAGGACAGGAAGAAACCCTCTGAGGTGATGGATAAATGTTCATCATCTTAATGGTGGTGGCATATACATGTGGAAAAACTTACCAAATTGTATGCTGTAAATATGTACTATCATGCCTTAATAAAGATGTTTTGGAGAAAAACTCAAGTGAACGATCCAGATGATGAACTTTAGAAGGGGTCACAAAGGGAGAAAATGCTGAGGACCAGAGTGAATGGGAAGGTCTTCCTTGGAGAGGGAAGCTGAAAGCATAGGTGAGATTTGTGTGGGCTGAAGGAGTGAAGGAGCTCCAGACAGGGACCACAGCACAAGCAAACCTAGGGGAAGAAATCAATGAATATATTTTACTGTCTCTTTAAGCGACCCCAGTGAGGATATAATATACGTGCCCACATAGAAGATGAAGTCTGAATCTCCATTTCGTGGTGATTTATACCCAATCTAAATATGATTGTTCTTTCTTCTGTTTTTGGTTATCGATTGCTGTGTGACAAACCACCCCAAAACTTAATGCCTTAAAACATCCCTTTGTTATTGCTCGTGACTCTGTGGGTTGAGTGGGTGATTCTTCTGCCCTGTGTGGTGTGGGCCGAGGTGTTGGGAAGGCTGGGGTGTCCTTTGGGCTGGAACATCCAAGATGGCAGGGAGTTCAACGAGGGCTGGCTACTGCAGAACCTTCACGTGACTTAAGCTTCCCACAGCATGGCAGCTGAATTCTGAGAGGGAGTAGCTCAAGAACAAGAGAGACAAGAAAGCCAGGTAGAAATATCCCCATTTTGGGGTGCCAAGGTGACTCAGTTCACTGTCAGACTCTTGACTTCGGCTCAGGTCACGGTCTCACGGTTCTTGCATTTGAGCTCTGTGTCAGGCTATGTCCTGACAGTATGGAGCCTGCTTGGGATTCTCTCTCTCCCTCTCCCTCTGCTCCTCCCCTGCTTGCTCTCTCTCTCTCTCTCTCTCTCTCTCAAAATAAATAAGTAAACTTAAAAAAAGAAAAGAAATATCCCCATTTTGCAGATCACTGACCAAACTCAGTAAGTTGACACACTTTAGGTATTTTAGGGAGGAAATTTGGCTCACTTTTGGCAATTCCATTTTAGGAGTTTATCATTGGAGACTTTGGAATCAAAAGAACTATCCCCAATGAAATACAGTTGGTTTCATGCTTACAGAAGGCACATTTGGAAGGCTCTTTCTAGAATCTGAAGGCTGTAGTTTCAGCCACTTAGAGAACAAGAAAGATCCCATTGGCGGTTAGATTGGCAAGCATGTTAACGCCGAGCATTGGAATTGATCCAAAGAACCCCATTTAGAGCCCAAAGGCAAGGCTTCCATACCTGAGACACAGTCTTAATGGGGGAAAGTCAATTAATAGTTTTAAAAGTCAATTGTACCCGAATTTTATTTTATGCTTTAAAAAAATTTTTTTAGCATTTACTTATTTTTGAGAGAGAGAGAGAGAGAAAGAGAGAGCACACAAGTGCTGTCAGCCCAGAGCCTAATGCAGGGCTTGAACTCACGAACTGTGAGTTCATGACCTGAGCTGAAATCAAGAGTCAGCCACTTAACTGACAGAGCCACCCAGGCACCCCAGTACCCAGAATTTTAAAGAGGAAAGTACTTTACAGCAAGGCATCCCTGTTCCTTCAAATGTTAGTAAGACACCACTTTTAGGGATGATGGTTCCTCACCTCATAATATGGCTCCATTAACCTCCTGACAGCTGAACTTAAGCAAGAAGCCTTTTGCCTCGACGCAGCTGGTTGAATTTTCCCAGCAGGGCAGTGTACTGTGCCGTAGAGGCAGGAACTGAATTCATTTTAAAATCTCAGCCCATTAGAGAGAATTAGGCCATGATGCGCTAGTGAGAGGCACTTGAGATGTTTACTCTTTTCATTAAATTTTTTCTTCTTAAATATTTAATGCTTAGGGATTTTTATTTAAATGTATCATACAAAAATGCAGCGGCTGTTGCAGGAGGTCTTCTTCATTGCATTATACGAGGTCTTGGTACTACTTTAAAAATTTATCCTGTGAATCCGGGGAGGTCTCGTAGACAGGGCACAAGAGTTATAACCCCAATTTTGACATCATCCTCTACAGCCTTGGGCAAGTCACTGATGTCTTGTCTGTGCTTCAATATCTATAAAACAAGCATCATAATTTACTGAGCCCCAGAATACAGAATACAATGAAGTATAACTAATTAGTATTTACAGTCTGGTTTGATGAAAGGCATTCAATGTTATTGTTGTTGTATTACTATGTAAATGATTGTTCACTTTGACATCAGAAGCAATTGGTTTGTGACAGCAAAGCTTTCTGATGAAATCTGATCTTGCAAGAGGCACACAACACACTTCTTGCCAGTAGATTTCCTTCTCCAAAATAATTAAATATACTGTGTTCAATATAAAGTCAGTGAGGCATTACCGTGCACAATAAGACATAGGACATGATTACTTATACATTCCCATGCTTGGGGACTGACACCTAAAATACAATAAAGGGTAACGAAGGGGCAGGGGAGCTGGGGGGCAGCACATAAGATTGGGGACAGCTCACAAAAGCTTTTCCTGTGTGTAGACTGGTGTCATCTCCCAGGCTCTTTACAGGAATGCTACAATGATCAGAAAGATCATTTTCATGCCTCTCTTCAGGTCCATTCTGTCACAACTTTATCATGTCCAACTGGCTTATAACAAATGCAGCTCTGAGTGAATGGGGCAATAATCCAAAGAACTAAAAAACACAGGTACAAAATCCTACCAGTAAACCTGTGGCTAGAACAGTTTACTCAGCACTCTCTATTGTCACTTAGAAATAGAAAATCAGTGAGGCGAATAAGAGGAGAAATCAAATAGACAGGGTGACTTTTAATCACTTTTAAGGAAGCTGATGGTAAGACATTAAAAACAAATGGGTAAAGTTTTAGTCTACTTACAAGGGTGGTGATGAATAGGATTGAAAATTAAATTGAACAATTGAGAAACTTTAAGAAATTTCAAAGAGTATTTGCAAGTAACATGACTGTCCAATATTGGAAATTACCATTCAGGGAAAATATGGCACTTCCTGACTTAAAAGAGACATAAACACATCAGCCAATATGTGATAAATGACTGAAATTTGGGGGGAGCATTGCAGAAGGAAGGACCTAAGCATAAGAGAAAGTGTATTTACAGTTTGGAAGAAATAGGAAAGAGGAAGGATTATATATTTTAATATGCTAGCCTTTATTTATTTATTCCTGCAATGAATATTTTTGGCGTACTTCCTATAATAAGTCATCCCGGCCTTCAACTAGCTTAGCCCAACGGAGAAATGGATGTGGGAAAAAAAATAACTCTACGTTGCATGCTATAATAGAGGTGTGAAGCTCATTAAAGAAAGTGGCTACGTCTGCCCAGATAGGGACAAGAAGCTTTCCCAGTTAATATTACATTTGATCTGGGTCTCGATAGATAAATTTAGAAAGTTATGAGACTGACAAAAACAACAGGCAAAGGAATAGCGCACGTAAACGCACTGTATCTTTGAGCTGTTGCCACAATGAAGACTGCAAACAAGCCTCCCTCAAACATAGTGATTAACAACAGAACCATTTATTATGTTTCCATGAGTCTACAAATCAGTGAAGCCATTCTGCTGATCTGAGTGTGGCTTGGTGATCTTGGCTGGGCTGGCTCATAGTTCTGAGGTCAGCTGAGGGCTGGATGGCAGAGTTGGCCTTGGCCGGGGTGACTCAGCATCACTCCAGTTGGTTTCTCATTATACACCGAGCTAGCCCAGACTTGTTCTAATGGCAGAGACAGAGATCCACAAGGTAGCAGAAATACACAAGGTAGCTCTATAGGCCTACGCCCAGAACTGGCACACAGTCATTTCAGATGTATCCCACTGACTGACACAAGTCACAAGGCCATCCCACATCCAAGGAGTGGAGAAATAGACTCCATCTCTTGATGAGAAGAACTCCAAAGTCACATCGTAAACTTTTACCGAGGGGTAAAAAATGGTAATAACCGGGGCGCCTGGGTGGCGCAGTCGGTTAAGCGTCCGACTTCAGCCAGGTCACGATCTCGCGGTCCGTGAGTTCGAGCCCCGCGTCAGGCTCTGGGCTCATGGCTCAGAGCCTGGAGCCTGTTTCCGATTCTGTGTCTCCCTCTCTCTCTGCCCCTCCCCCGTTCATGCTCTGTCTCTCTCTGTCCCAAAAATAAATAAACGTTGAAAAAAAAAATTTAAAAAAAATGGTAATAATCATTACACTAAGATATAAAAGAATGTGATATATTCAGGAAAAAGCCAGAATTTAGGCATGGGTATGGTTTGAGAATAAAGTTCAAATAGAGCATGAGATGAACACAAGTTACAGCTGGAAACTGGAAGTGGATCACGAAGGGACTTCATTTAGAACTAACCAACATTTAGAAGTTCGGAATTTTTTCAAGTCAATTGGAAAGTTTTTATGCCATTGATGTGATTACGTCTGTATTTTAGAAAAACATATATAATGCATAATATCCTGGAGGAAAGAAAGGAATTAGAAAAAAACAATTAAGAAGCTACTATGGTAATTTATTTGAAAACTGATTAGAGTTTATACAATGGAAGGAAGAACGGAGAAGAAAAAGGGGTGTCACATTTGGAAAAATATTGGAACAGAATTGACAGATTGAATATGTGGAAGCAACTACTTTTTATCTCTCCTCTTTTCCTATGATAATAAACCCCCTAATTTTTGTAAACATATGTCTATTCACAGGGTGCTTTGGTGGCTAGGTCAGTTAGGTGTCCCATTTTAGCTTGGCTCATGATCTCACGGTTCATGAGTTCAACCCTGTGTCAGGCTCCACACTGACAGCAGGGGTGCTGCTTTGGTTCCCTGTCTCCCTCTCTCTGCCCCTTCTCTGCCTGTGCTCGGATGGATTCTCTCTCTCTCTCTCTCTCTCTCTCTGTCTCTCTCTCTCTCTCTCTCTCACACACACACACACACACATAAATAAACATTAAAAAGAGGAAGAAGAAGAAAGACCACTACCCAGCTTCCCTTGCAGCTAAAGGAGACCATGTGAGTACTTTCTGGTCATAAATTGTAAACAGGTGCATCCTAAAGCAGTCTCCTGGAACCTTCACTAAAAGACAGTTGAGGCATGCCTTTGCCTACCTCTTTTTCCTCCCTCTGTCCTATTGCCTGGGATGCAAACATCCATTCTGGGGCAAGAGGACAAGGAGTATATCCTGGGGATGGCAGAGTGGTGAGCCAAAAGGAACTTGGGTCACTAAAGAATTAATAGAATGAAGCTACCACAGCAGCCCAGGCAGCCTGCCAACTTCTTGATTTTTTTTTAATGAACCAGAAATAGGCCACTATCATGTTTAGGTCTCTGTTATTTAGGGTCTCTGTTATTCACGGCTGAACTTAATCTGAACTGATACAAACGTGGAAAGGAGAATTGAAGGTTTGTTTGGATGGTAATGTTATTAGGCCAGGAGGAAGAGCAAGTCTCCAAGGGAAGTTCAAGAGCTGATACATTTTTAACGCCTGGAGAAAAAAACAGATGAAGATTTTTACCTCCAGGGGAGGAATTGTGTGAAGAGAGCCTAGGGGGAAATACTAAAAGACTTCTACTAGAACATTTTTTGGTCTTTGATATGTATTTTGTACCATTTGCTTGTTTTACCTAAGCATAAATAGATCCCATACACCAATCTTTTTCTTTCTTTCTTTCTTTCTTTCTTTCTTTCTTTCTTTCTTCTTTCTTTCTTTCTTCTTTCTTTCTTTCTTGAGAGATAGCAAGTATGAGTGGAAGACAGGCAGAGGGTGAGGGAGAAGGAGAGAGAGAATCCCAAGCAGGCTCCATGCCCTGCAAGGAGGCCAATTCGGGGTTCAATCCCATGACCCTGGGATCATGACCTAAGCCTAAATCAAGAGCCAGACGCTTAACCGACTGAGCCACCCAGGTCCCCCACAGGAATATTTCTAGTAACTGTAAATGCAAAAAAAACCCTCAACAAAACGTTAGCAAACCAAATTCAGCAACGTATAAAACTATGATTAAGTGGGATTTATTCCCATGAAATAAGCTTGGTTTAACATAAGAAAATCAATTGTGTGATACATCCTATCAATAGAATAAAAGACAAAATTTACATGATCACTTCAGTCAACATAGAAAATCATTTGACACCATTCCATGATGAAAACACTAAAAAACCCCTCCAACCTGATAAAAGGCATCCACAAAATACCCACAGTTAAGATCATATTTTAGGGTAAAACACTGGATGCTTTCTCATGAAAGTCACTAACAAAACAAGAATGTGTGTCCATACTACTTTGATTTAATATTACACAGGAGTTTCTAGCAAGGGTAATTAGATAAGAAAATTAAATAAAAGCATCCAAACTGAAAATGAAGAAGGAAATCTCTATTCTCAGAGGACGTGATTTTTTTATATATATAGAAAATACTAAGGGACCCACCAAAAACTATAAAAATAAATAAGTTCTGCAAGGTTGTAAGACACAAAATCAATTACAAAAATCAATTGTATGCACTAACAATGAATGATCTGAAAATGAAATTAAGAAAAAATTCCACTTATAGTAGCCTCAAAAAGAATAAAGTAATTTTTTTTAATGTTTATTTCTGAGAGAGAGAGGGAGAGAGAGACAGAGCACGAATGGGGCAAGGGCAGACAGAGCCAGAGACACAGAATCCCAAGCAGGCTCCAGGCTCTGAGCTGTCAGCACAGAGCCCAATGCAGGGCTTGAACCCACGAACAGTGAGATCGTGACCTGAGCTGAAGTCGGACACTTAACCGACTGAACCACCCAGGCGCCCCAAGAATAAAATATTTAGAGGGCTCATACTGACACAGTCAATAGAGCATGCAACTCTTGATCTTGGGGTTGTGAGTTTCAGCCCCACACTGAGGGTAGAATTTACTTATAAATAAAGAATAAAGTACTTAGGAATAAATTTAACAAAGGAAGTGTAAGACTTACACTGAAACAATTCTGCACAAGAAAATTGGAAATTTTTTTCCCAATGGAAAAACACCCCATGCTTATATATTAGAAAACTTAACTTTGTTAAGATTGAGATTTTACCCTAGTTGATCTGCAGATTCAATGCATTCTTTATCAAAATCACAGCTGCGGGAGTTGCAGATATTGACAAGTGCATCCTGAAACTCATGTGAAACTTCAAAGAACCCGGAATAGCCAAAACAATCTTGAGGGGGAAGAAAGAAGAAGAAGAAAGTTGGAAGACATGCTTCTCTATTTCAAAACTTAATACAAGGCTCCAGTAATCAAGACAGTATGTTACTGGCATAAGGATAAGATAAAGATCAATGGAAGAGAACTGAGAGTTCATAAATAAGTATTTATATTTATGGTCAACTGAATTTCAGTAAGTTTGTCAAGACATTCCAACAGGGAAGGAGCAGTCTTTTCCACAAATGATGCTGGGACAACTGGATATCCACATGCAAAAGAATGTGACAAGAAAATTAAACAAAAGGTATCCTACCTCATACCATCTATAAAATTATATACATACCATATACAAAATTACCATGTATACAAGTTAACTCAGACCCCAAAATGTGAAAACCAAACAGTTCAACTCTTAGAAGAAAACATAAAAGTAAATCTTTGTGTTCTTAAATTTGGCAATGGTTTCTTGATATGACACCGAAAGCGCAAGGAACAAAAGAAAAGATAGATAAGTTGGGTTTGATCAAAATGAAAAAGTTTTTTCTTCAAAAGACATCATCGAGAAGGAAAAAGACAACACAAAATAAGAAAACATTTATAAACAATAAGCTGATAAGAGACTTGTATTTAAAATATATAAAGAACTCTTGCAACTCAAGAATAAAAAGACTAACCAATCGAGAGGCTCCTGGGTGGCTCAGTGGGTTAAATGTCTGACTCTGGACTTCAACTCAGGTCATGATCTCATGGTTTATGGGATCAAACCCCATGCAGAGCCTGCTTGGGATTTTCTCTCTCCCTTTCTCTCTGCCCCTCCCCGACTCTCTCTCTCTCTCTCTCTCTCTCTCTCTCTCTCTTTCTCTCAAAATCAATAAATAAACATTAGAAATTTTTTTAAAAAGACAAACTGATCCAGAAAATGGGCAAAGAATCTTAATAGACATTTCTTCAAAGAAGATATAAAAATGGCCAATAAGCATATGGAAAGATATTCAACACCATTAGTCATTAGGGAAATGCAAATGAAAAATACGAGATACCACTTCATACCTAATAAAATGGCTTGAATAAAAAACACGGACAATAGCAAGTGTTGAGGAAGATGTGCAGAAATTGGAAGCCTCAGACACTGCTGGTGAGAATGTTAAATAATCCAGCTGCTTTAGAAGCAGTGTGTCAGTTCCTCAAAAAGTTAAACATAGCATTAACCTATGACCTTGCAATTCCACTCCTAGGTTTATACCCCAAAAAACTAAAAACAAATATTCGCACAAAAACTTGTACACAAATGTTCATACCAACATTATTTATAATAGCTAAACAATGCAAATGTCCATCAGCTAATGAACGGATAAACAAAACGTAATATAGCCATACAACGGAATATTCCACCATGAAAACACATGAAATTCTGATACACGTATAATATGGATGGACCTTGTAAACATTATGTTACGTGAAAGAAGCCAGAGACAAAGGCCATGTATTGTGTGATTTCATTTATATGAATGTTCAGAATAGGCAAATCCCCTGAGACAGAAAGCAGATTCTTGGGTTCCGGGAGCTAGGGGAGCAGAGAATGGGGAGTGACTGCTAATGGGTTTGATGTCTTGGAATCAGCCATTTCTCCAGTGACTCCTGGTTTCTTGCACTTGAGGAGTGTTTAGAAGTGGAGATTTCAGTGCTAGGTGTGCTCATTGCTAACTGGAATGGTATTGCTCCCAGACCGTCTCAGTAGAAAGAGATAGGGAACTTATACATTATACACATATGTTTGCACCTATATTTATTTCAGTATCTACCTATAT
Source organism: Lynx canadensis (assembly GCF_007474595.2). Classification (NCBI taxonomy): domain Eukaryota; kingdom Metazoa; phylum Chordata; class Mammalia; order Carnivora; family Felidae; genus Lynx; species Lynx canadensis. Next base: position 45,561,011 of record NC_044314.2, read on the forward strand.
TGAAAAATTTGAGGTCATACCAATACCTCCAATTCCAATCCCTCATTAAGAGGGTAGTTTTTTCCCCTCCCACATTTGTTAACTCTCTTCTTTTTTTTTTTTTTTAATTTTTAAAGTTTATTTATTTTGAGAGAGGCAGCGTGAGCGGGGGAGGGGCAGAAACAGAGGGAGAGACAGAACCCCAAGCAGGCTCCATGCTGTCAGTGCAGAGCCCCATGCGGGTCTTGAACCCACAAACCATGAGATCATGACCTGAGCTGAGGTCAAGAGTCAGACTCTTAACTGACTCAGCCACCCACCTGCCCCAGTTAACTCCCTTTTCTGACAGTTGAGAATCAGTTCCCATTGTCTTTAATATATTTACTTATGTGATCAATCCCCTGTATGTAATCAATATCCTATGGCCACTACTGTCCATGCCTGCATGGATGCCCTCCTCTCAGTTTCTAGCACCTCAAGGAAGGCCACCCTTCCCACATGGACATTTTTTTCACCTTGCTTGGGTTCTGACAACTAAGCTGGTCACTGCTTTGCAGGGCTGCCCTCCTGCCCTCGCCCCAGGCTCTGACTTCCACCTCAGGCTTCCCCTCTCCGGGAGTGCCCTCAACCTTGCTTTGGCTCCAACAGCCTGCACCAGTCTGCCCACCTCACCCAGCCAGCGAGCGCTCTGTTTCCTCAACAGGCAGCCCTCCCAGGCTGCCTTTCCCCTTCCCCCTTCCCCCTGGGACTCCACTGCCGTGCTCCGGGCCGCCATAGCTGTCCCCAGGTAGGTCCCCATGCCTACTGTGTTCTGCCCTAGTTTTTTTCAAGAAGGGAAGTAGATCAAAAAAAAAAAAAGAAAACAAAGAGCCATTTGTGATTTCAGATGGTGTTTCACCAGCAATCCCACCAAACATCTCTGTTGTCCATGAACTAGGTTGTGAGCTGGCTCCCAGGAGTGAGGATGACAAGGATGGGGCTTAAGGCTGGAAGCAAGAAGAATGTTTAAAATAATCATTATGGGGGGGGGGGATGAGAATGGTAAAAATATTAGCAATGGCCACCTGTCACTCATTAAGCCATTACTATGTATCAGGCACTTTGATTCAATTTAATCCTTACGACAACCTTGTGAGTTAGGTATTAATTATTATCTCCCTTTTGCAGAAGAAGCCCCTGATGTTTAAGCCGATAAAACAACTCTTGTCAAGGTCATTCAACTCTGACGGGCAAAGTAGAATCCAAATTTAGGTCTGAATTCAAAGCATGAGGTGTTTAATTGGCACAATGAACCATCCCAGGAACGGAGGACATTGAGATACTCTGCCCACAGATCCTGTGCCATTGTCCGTCCACAGGGCACTGGGCTTTTTGTTTCAATTTCTCTATCATACAAATAGCACTGTGTTTTTAACGTTAGAAGCTAAGTTTGTTAAATATAAACTTCAGGATTTTTAAGGGAACTTAATAAAAATCACTTCTCTTCTCCTAACGTTTAAACATTGATTAAGAAATAAGAGTCAGGGGGCGCCTGGGGGGTGGCTCATTTGATTGGGCACCCAACTCTTGATTTCGGCTCAAGTCATGATCTTTATGGATAGTGAGATCGAGCCCTGCATGGGGGGCTATGCTGATAGCTCAGAGCCTGCTTGGGTTTCTCTTTCCTTCGCTCTCTGACCCTCCCCATCCCCACCCCCCCGCTCACTCACAAGTGTGCACATGCTCTCTCAAAAATAAATAAACTTTAAAACAAAAGAAAGAGGAGTCAATGTATGAATGCTAATATTTTCCCTTTACTAGTAAATAAGCTACTATTTTATTCTTCCCTTTACTAGTAAATGTTGGGAAATCCAACATACAACAGCAGATAAGTGAGTTTCCTGTGTTGATTTAGGCAAACTTAACCACCCTATCACTGGCAGCACTTTGACCTAGACCTTCCCACCTGGAGCGGGAGGAAGTTACCCCTTTGAAACTGGTGTGGCACAGGGCGGTAATGCCCAAAGCACAGAAGCAGGACCCAGTTTCTGCTCCCAAAGCACCAAGCTGATAAATGGCCACTTGTTATGCTAATGGGTTTTCAGGGCCAGAGATGGAGTGGATTTCCCCCAAACATAACTATTTAAATAGTCCACAGTTTTTTGACATTTTGTCTCCTGTTCCTCTTCTTCCCCATCTTTTCCCCCCACCTCTTTCCCCCCCTTCCTCCCTTGCCTTTAATAAATATATGAGAAGCTTCAAAAATAAAAATGCCCAGAACCTCCTGGCCAAGCAGAATGCCCTCAGCAGCCTGGCAGCAAGGGTGACCACGGAAGTGTCGTGTTGGTCCAGTGTTGAGTATTAACCAGAACTGGGACATCAGAGGACCACTGTAGAGGGTGAATAAATGACCTTGAAGCCCAGAAGAGATGAGACACCAGGAGAGTCCCAAGAGCAGAATTTGCTTTGTGACCTAAGCATGAAGTTAGTGGGAGAACCAGGAAGAAGGGATGGAGGGAAAACTAGCTTTACTGAGTATCAGCTAAGTAGGGTGTTTGGTGCCCTCAGTCCCGGGAGCGTAACCCACGTTACAATCCCAAACATAGATGGTATTATCCCTCTTTCACAGGTAAGGAATATGAGGCTCAGAAATATGGTCATTTGCCTGAGATCATTCAACTAGCAAGTGGCAAAGCCACTATAAACCCAGATCTCTCAGGTTCCCCAACCTGTGTTTTATTTGCCCATATTCCATCAGCTACCACCAAGGAGAGGAGAAAACTAGAAAATGGGGATTTGCAGAGCAAAGGGGATTGTAATGGTTGAGCATACAAAGCTGGAAGAACTTCAAGGGTGTGGCCATGGGGGTGGGTGCCGAAAAGGTGTAGAGGTCAAGATCTTTGGAGGAGAGAAGGTAGACTATGGTCTCACGTTGAATGGTCCATAGGCATAGACAGTGAGTTCATCCAGGAGGCTTGTCTGGATGGAGGCAGAGGAAGCATGGTAAGTAGAACCGCTGAGCACATGTTGGGGACAAAACCTTTATAGCTCAGTGACATGCTGGCCATGGAAATATTGCAAATGCACAATCCTAAGGTAACTGCAGAATTCCGAGTTTTTATCCTTTTCATGTTTTTCTTTTCTTTTCTTTTCTTTTCTTTTCTTTTCTTTTCTTTTTTGGTGTGTGGCAGGGGGTGGGCTTCCCACAGGGGTAAAGTTCTTGCTTCAGTGTCTAAAGAGAGGAACCTATCTGAACTGCCACCATGCACTGAGCAGTGTCTGAGGCAACTGTAGACAGGCAATGTGTAAAGAAGTGGTTCTTCGAAAAGCTCCTGAGAAGGCAAAAAAAGAGGGAGAGTAATAATCAAAGAGGGAGAGTAATTGTTTATATATTTTTAAGTTTATTTATTTATTTTGAGAGAGAGAGCATATGCAGGGAAGGGGCAGAGAGAAGATCCCAAGTAGGCTCAACACTGTCAGTGCAGAGCCTGACGCAGGGCTCAAACCCACAAACCGTGAGATGGTGACCTGAGCTGAAATCAAGAGTCACATGCTCAACTGACGGAGCCACCCAGGCACCCCGAAAATTGATGTTATTTAAGAGCTCATGGTGGTGTGGGGGCAGCCACCCATCAATCTTGGCCCTGTGGGGGCCAGATTTGGAGAACCTAGGGAAGCATCCGGACTCCAGCTTGCTGGCTGGGCGGATTTGCTCAGGTTACTGAAAACATGTTACTGTGTTTTTCTCTGCAAAGGATATGTTGCCTTTTCTCAGGACCACAGGCATCTTCACATACTTCACTGCAGAAGAACTACACAGTTTCTAAGGATTATTTAAACTATTTTTCCAACAGAGGGAGAAAAAAACACAACACCTGTTTCTAAGTTTTCATAATACAAGGAATTTTTTAAAATATGGGTTTTAAGAATGGAGACAATTCTACTCCTAATAGATGGAAACTGAAAGTTTAATCCTTTGTTACTAGAGTAACAAATAGTTACGGTTCCTTTGTAAGTGTATAATTTTAGGCTGTAATGTTAAAATAATTCATTATCCCAGGATTTGATAGGATTTAATAGTTACTAGAGAATTTGCACACCTGATTTCTAGGTATGGAGATTATGGAGGTCTTTTGCTTCTCTCCTTCTGTGCACCTTTTGGTCAGTTTGCTGTATATTACAGTTTTTGCAGGCAGGTGGCCATGGTAAAGCAAAGGGGTAATTCCAGTATCTTGGATAGAGTTTGGGGTGCTTCTGGGTTCTGCAGTCAGGTGGATCTGTGGTTCAATCTTAGTTCAGGGCCTCTTTTTATCAGCTGGGAGACTTCATCTTTGGTCACCTTTTCTGAAGGAGGATAAAATAATCCTTAAAAGATGGGTAAAGGAAGTTGAAAAGGATTTAGTTTTTCCAAGTATTTGCATATACATCATCTAATCTAAAGCGTTAACCTACCTTCAGTGTGGATAATCCATAATTAGTTCTCTTGGTCTGTCAAAGAAGCAGCCCTGAGTTGGAGTTTGCCATCAGGACTGTTGGGCATGGAAATTTTTTGAAATCATTATTTACATAGTTTTCTTTTAAAATTAGTCCCTGTAAGAGGGACAATATGGTACCTAGCCCAAATCTACTGAACACATGATAAAATGCTATACTTGTATATTACAGATCTAGATTTCTGGAATTAGAAAGACCAAAAATGCATATAGGCAATTGCTACCCACTAGGGACTATAAACTCTAACCTAAGTAAGTGAATATCTCCAGTTACATCATGTAAACTTTTAACATTGCTCTGCAAATAGCTATTCATTCTTCAGCAGGTACGATGATGCCAGACAAGCAGAAAAGAAGGACTGATTGAGTTTATTGTTTGTAAGAGAAGCCTTGCCAAAACAAAACAACTAGTACATTTTAAGGTATTGCTTGATCAGCTACATTTCTAATAGAGCAATATAAGTAACAATGTCATTTAGGATGCTTTGGGCTGAAATAATAAGACTGAAAATAGTCTAATATATTTCCAATAAATAAGAAAAATACACTGTCACTTAAGAAGTCCTGAGGTTGGGTTGTTCCAGGGCTTGCTGATTCAGTGGCTCAACAACAGATGGTTTGGTTCCTTTCAGTTCTGCCTTCTCATTTTGGTTTCCCTCATGCTCACAAGATGGCTGCCACAGATCCAGGTATCGCTTGTAATATGACTACATGGAGTAGGAAAAAGGACTATTTTTTTCCCGTACAAATCTTTATCGGCAGGAGCACATAACAATTCTCCAGTAAACTCATCTCTCACTGGACAGAATTGCCTTGTGTGCCCATTTCTGACCTAGCTAGGGGATGGAATAATTTCTGTTGAGCTTAAACCAGTCGAGATTGACATTTGGGGCACCTGGGTGGTTCCTTCAGTTAAGCATCCAATTCTTGATTTCAGCTCAGGTCAGGATCTCACAGTTCTGAGATTGAGCCTCATGTCGGGCTCTGTGCTGACAGCATTGGAGCCTGCTTGGGATTCTCTCTCTCTCTCTCTCTCTCTCTCTCTGCCCATCTCCCCCCACCACCCTTCTTTCTCAAAATAAATAAATAAACCTAAAAAAAGAGAGAGAAAAGAAAATGGAATGAACCCCAGACTCCTGTTTTCAGCTCTTCGATGATGATGGGTTTTGTAAATATCTTAAATATCTACTACCTTGTTTCTAATATCAACTGCCACCCAGGCCATTCATTTTTCAGTGCTGTACCTGGCTTAGGTGCATTTGTCCCCAGGACCAACATCTCAGCCACTCTTTATTATTAATCCCGTACTTATTGATAAACTTCATCTATGTTCAAACTGTTTTCCACAGAATACAAATTCTTTTGAGCTTGTCTTTATGCCAGAAATTCTCAAAGTGTGGTCCAGGGGCCCCTGGGTTCCTCGAAAAAAAACATCCAGGGGGCCTGTGAGTCAAACTATGTTCATGCTAATACTAGGCATCATTTGTCTCTTAATCTCACACTTGTGAGAGCAGGGTTTTCCAGAGGCCACAAGACGTGGGACATAGCAACAGACTGAATGCAGAACTAGATGTGAGAATCTAGCTGTATTCTATGAAGGCAGACATTAAAGAGACTTGCAAAAATGTAAAATAATACCACATTTCTCACTCAGTTTTTGTTTTGAAAAATATAGCTTTATTACCCATAAAAATATATTGTGTTCTCTCCATTTAAATTTCTTAGATGATAAATATTGAAGATATAACCTATGTAGACAAAAGTTTTTTTGAGGGTCTTTGATAAGTTTTGGGAATATAAAGGCATCCTGATACTACTATTCTACACTATATTGTTTTAGTATTTCCCAGCGCCGTGCACTATATCCACAGTGGACTCTAGAATGTTCCACACAAAAGGAGCTCCATGAGTGGCATCTGAACCATTGACTTAGGCTGCCGAGCTTCCACAGTTACTGTAAATCTTTTTTTTTTAAACATTTATTTGTTTTTGAGAGACAGAGACAGAGCATGAGCAGGGGGAGGGGCAGAGAAAGAGGGCCGACACAGAATCCAAGCAGGCTCAGGCTCGAGCTGTCAGCACAGAGCCAGATGTGGGGCTCAAACCCACGAACCAGGAGATCATGACCTGAGCCGAAGTCGGCTGCTTAATCAACTGAGCCACCCAGGTGCCCCTACGTAAAATCTTTTGGGTCAACACTGTGCTATTTTCTTAGTTTATTTAATATTCTAAAATATTTAATGAAATAAAACTTTTTTTTAAGTTATAGCCACATTTAAACAAATGTGGTAGATTAAAATTATCAGGAATCATCTGTCCAACAGATTTCTTATTGCTCTCATTTTGACATTTTGCTACAAAAAAAACCCACCATAATCAGATGCATCACCAGCAATAATTCAATTAAATGTGACATTTGAATAATCGTTGTAAAATATGTAATAGTTCTCCAACTTGGATCATTAAACTGAATGAAATCCCATTTTTGTCTTCTTGCCGTTATACCTGGAGTTTTCCTAGTTAGATGATTCTTATTAGCGTGCACACCATTTACCAGGCTCCGTGAAAGTTAAAACTGAAAAGAAAATAGAGATTATCAAGTTGAAACCCTCATTGGCAATGAGCAGTGGCCCTCACTCGCTGACTACTTGCTGACGGTCACTCAATAAATAGCAGAGCACAACTTCTGGCCCCAGTGTGCATGGCAGTGCCCTGGTCAAACATTTCATTCTTTGTACGGTAAAGAATACATTTCACTAGGGGCGCTTGGGTGGCTCAGTCGTTGAGCAATCCAACTTCAGCCAGGTCATGATCTCACAGTTCGTGGTTCGAGCCCCTCATCAGGCTCTGTCCTGACCTCTTGCTCAGAGCCTGGAGCCTGCTTCAGATTCTGTGGCTCCTTCTCTCTGTGCCCCTCCCCTGCTCATGCTTGTCTCACTCTGTTTCTCAAAAATAATCAATGTAAAAAAAATTAAAAAAAAAAAAAAACGAAAATCACCATTTCACTTAGCATAACACTCTCCGTTCCATCCACATTGCTACAAATGGCCCGATTTCATTCTTCTCATTGCCAAGTAGTATTCCATTGTATATATAAAACCACCTCTTCTTTACCATTCGTCAGTTGGACATTTAGGCTCTTTCCATAATTTCCATAGCTATTGTTGAAAGTGCTGCTATAAACATTGGGGTACAAGTGCCCCTATGCATCAGTACTCCCGTATCCCTTGGGTAAATTCCTAGTAATGCTATTGCTGGGTCATAGGGTATTTCTATTTTTAATTTTTTGAGGAACCTCCAGAGAGGGTATTATGCTAAGTGAAATAAGTCAGGCAGAGAAAGACAGATACCATATGTTTTCACTCATATGTGGATCCTGAGAAACTTAACAGAAGACCATGGGGGAGGGGGAGGGAAAAAGAAAAAGTTACAGAGAGGGAGGGAGGCAAACCATAAGAGACTCTTGGATACTGAGGAAAACTGAGGGTTGATGGGGGTGGGGAGAAGGGAAAGTGGGTAATGGGCATTAAGAGGGCACTTGTTGGGATGAGCATCCGGTGTTGTATGGAAACCAATTTGACAATAAATTATATTACTATATATATATATATATATATAATGATGTTAAAAAAAAAAACCAATACCATTTGGACAGTACACTTGGCCTTTGAAAAGTTGTCAGTATGAATAGTGGTCTTACCCTAAATGCAAATGTATTTCCTAAAAGTACTGGTTACCACAAGCATGCCAGTAACCAAGATGAACACGGAATGAATCTTCCAGCCGTGGTAAATCCCAGCTACACAGAGCTCTTGCTAAGTTTGGCCCTGCTACCTGGTTCCCCAACGCAATCCTCCAGGCTGGTATGGAAAATCAGACCAGGGTAAGGAACGGTCACCCAAGACTCAGAAGCAGGAAACAGCGGAAGGCAGAGTTCCTTCCTGGTCATCTGGTCATCTGAACCTGCCTGTCCCTTCCCACAGCCACTTTGTCCATCCCCAAACCCAGCGGGTGGGACCACTGCTGTGCCTTGAAGGAAGCTCCCTCCTCTCTGCCTCCACACTTGTACCTGCAGCCGCCCAGCCCGCAAACACCTTCAACCCATATTCCTCCTTTGCCCGATCTGGTTAATTCCTGCCAGGTCTTCAGCATTCGATTCATATTTCGTCTACCGTGGAACCTCCCCTCCCCCAGCCTTCCCCAGCATGCCCCACCCACGGCACGGCCAAACACTCCGTGCATAATGGCCATGCTCTTCTCAACTGCCTTCTTATCTTCTCTGTTCTTGACACAAAAACTCCTTGAAGGCAGAGGCTGTACTGGGCCCAGCACCACACCAGCACACGGTCATCTCCTTATGAATAATTGTTGAATGAGTGGCCAAATGAGTGAGTCAGCAAGTCCTACCCCTCCAACACAGTGCTATGCAATAGAAATAGAAACTAAGCCACGTATGCAATTGTTTATTTTCTAGTGGACACATGAAAAAAAATTTTTTAAGAGATGAAATGAATGTTATTAATACATTTTATTTAACCCATATATCCAAAATATTATTTTTCAATATGTACCCAAACATTACTTTTAATGGCTTTTTAAAAACTTTTTTGTAATGTTTATTTATTTTGAGAGAGAGGGAGAGTAAGTGCGGGAGGGGCAGAGAGAGAGAGGGAGAGAGAGAGATTCCCAAGCAGTCCCCACGCTGTCAGCATAAAGCCTGACACAGGGCTGGAACTCACAAACTGTGAGATCATGACCTAAGCCGAAATCAAGAGTCTGACATGCAACCAACTAAGCCACCCAGGTGCCCCCAATATAAAACATTATTAATGAGATGTTTCAGTGTGTGTGTGTGTGTGTGTGTGTGTGTGTGTGTATGTGTGTGTGTATGTGTGTGTGTCAAGTCCTCAAAATTCAGTATGTGTTTTTCACACAGAGCACATTTCAATCTGTGCTAGCTGCATTTCATAGCTAATGCTATTATACTGGACAATGCACATAGATCCAGTCTAAGAAATCTCTGTCCGGGATATTGCCAAGACACTGATGGTGCACCTTCAGACTCTCACACCAAATCACTATTGCCCTGGGATCCTAGTCGTCCAGGCCAGGAACGACCCAAGTTAGATGAAATATTCTGGGTCGGCACCAAACCCAAATGCCATCGGCAAATACAGAGAGGTCCTTGTGCAGGACTTGTCCCTTGACCTTTGGACTGATGTTAACTTGAGGATTTAAAACAACAAGCCAAACTCAAAATTGAGGTAAGCCCAGCATTCATTTAAAAGACAAACTGGGCACTGTCCCTATGCAGCAAAAGTAGTTCCATTACTAAGGCTATCCTACTCTTCTCCCCCAGAGTCCTGAGGAGTTGATCATGCATTCTGATAGACTGAGAAGTCTTTTCTTAAATAACCTGTTTTAAAAAATTGAAGTATAGGTGACATACAATGCTGTATTAGTTTCAGGTGTATAACAGTGATTCAACAATTTTATAGATTACCCTATGCTCACCATAATAAGGGTCATCTGTCCCATACAAAACTATTACAATATTATTGACTTTATTCCTGATGCTGCACTTTGCATTCCCATGACTTACTTCTTTTATAAATAAAGAGCATGTTGTACCTCTTAATCCCCTTCACCTATTTCACCTCCCCCCCCTTCTGGCAATCACTGGTTAGGTCTCTATATTTATGAGTTTGTTTTGGTTTTGTAGTTTGGTTTTTAGATTCTACACGTAAGTGAAATCATATAGTATTTGTCTTTTTCTGACTTATTTCCCTTAGCATAATACCCCCTGGGTCCATCTTGTTGTCATAAATGGCAAAATCTCATTCTTTTTTACAGCTGAGTAATATTCCTCTGTGTGTGTGATGTGTGTGTGTGGTGTGTGTGTGTGACATCTTCTCTATTCATTTATCTAACAACTAAGGTTGTTTCCATAACTTGGCTTTTGTAAATAATGCTATAATGAATATAGCATGTATATGTATTTGGGTTTTGGGGGGGTAAATACCCTGTACTGGATGATATGGTATTTCTATTTTAACTTTTTGAGGAACCTCCATACTGTTTTCCACAGCAACTGCAACAGTTTACATTCCTGCCAACAGTGCACAAAGGTTCCTTTTTCCTCCACATCCTCACCAATATTTATTTCTTGTCGAAACAGCTGGCTTAACCAGAAAGGATATTTTTAATTTCCTAAAATGACTGTTAAGAAAATGTCATAGTGATCAAATGATAGTGACCTCGCTGTATCTTTGGTGCAAAAAGACTTAGCCAATAACAGGATCAGATGAAGAACCTTTATATCCAGACTTAATTCATCTTATCAAGGGCCAAGTGCTTTTGAATTCCTAGAAAGCAGAGTACAGCAGATAGTATCTATTTGTATAGAACAAAGTCATGGAGCCAAATTGCATATTTTAGAATGATTTGGTGGTTGTAGTGTCTGTTGTGGTAATTACTGTGCTCTGAATAAATATACGGAAGTCCATGCTCGATTTTTGGCTCTCTGTATCTTTATTATAACTTTTTAAAAATTACTACCTATCCACTATTAAACATTATAGAAATACATATTTTAAAGGCGAAAGTTTCCTTAATGGTAATTATATATATTCTTTCATATTTTCCTATGTATACATATTTGGTTTTTTATTTTTTATTTTTTCAAAATGAAGCTCATACACAGGACGCCTGAGTGGCTCAGTTGGTTGAGCATCCGACTCTTGATTTCCGCTCAGGTCACGATCCCAGGGTCATGGGATCCAACCCTGCGGTGGGCTCCACTGGAGCCACTGGAGAATTCTCTCTGATTCTTTCTCTCTCCTTGTGCCCCTCTCCCCAGCTCGCTCTCTCTCTCTCTAAAATGAAAAAAAAATGATGCTCATACAATTCGTATTTCAACATTAGTTATACTTTATTAAATATGATATCAGGGGACCTGGCTGGGTCTGTTGGAAGAGCATACAACTCTTGATCTCAGAGGGCGTGAGTTTGAGGCCCACGTCGGGTATAGAGATTACTAAAAAAATAAACTGAAAAAAAATGATATCAAAAGGATTCAAAGATAGGAAGTAAAGTGAGACTCCTTTCCTCCCTGTTCCCTAGCCAAATGGGTCCCCTTTCCAAAGGCAACCACTGTGTAGCAATCTCTTCTGGTATTTTTCTAAAGATTGTTCTGTGCAAAGGACTCCATATGAATACTTTTTTCTTCTTTTTGCAAGAAATTATATTATTCTATACACAATGTTTATCCCTTTTTCACTTACTGTAATTTGGAGATCCTTCCATATCTGTACATGAAAAGCTGCTTCATTCTTTTCTAGGTCTGCATGGTATTTTTTAGATTGCCCATTAATGCATTTCTCCTACTGATGGACATTTAGGTTATTTTCAATATTTGGAGACTGTAAACAATGATGTAATAAATAGCTGTGCACTTGTATCATTTCAAATGTGAATATTTCTACAGGATGACTTTTTAGAATTAAAGTAACTAGGTCAAAATTCTGGTTAGGGGAGCCTGAGTGGCTCAGTCAGTTAAGTATCCAACTCTTGGTTTTGGTTCAGGTCATGATCTCATAGTTCGTGAGTTCGAGCCCCATGTTGGGCTCTGAGCTGACAGCGCCTGGGCATGCTTGGGATTCTCTTTCTCCCTTTCTCTCTGCCCCTCCCTTGTTGCTTGCTCTCTCTCTCTCTCTCAACAAATAAAATAAATAACATTAAAAAAAAAGAAAAAGAAAAAATATAAATTCTGGTTAGATGTTGCCAAGTAGTACTCCCTAGAAACTTGCCAATTTGCAATTCCACTAGCACAGTATGTTGTCATCAGCTGGGAATTGAAAAAAGAGAATCTCCTTTAAATTTAGTTTAATTTTCTCTTCTCTTATAAGTAACCAGAGGGAAGAGCCATTTGCAGTTCCTTTTCTGGGAATTGACTGTTGATATCCTTTGCGCACTTTTCCATTCCATTGCTGTTGTTTGTTCTTGAGTTCTGTAAGCTACATTAAGGAATAGGGTCCTTGGTGCGTTTGTTTTTTTTTTTTTGTTTGTTTTTGGGTTTTTTCTTTTGAGGTTCATCATTAGTCCTGTTGATTTGGCTTATGATGTTTTTTAAAAAAAAAATTTTTTAATGTTTATTTTTGAGAGAGAGAGAGAGGGAGGCAGAGTGGTGAGTAGGGGAGGGTCAGAGGGAGAGAGAGGACACAGAACCAAAGCAGGCTCCAGGCTCTGGCTGTCAGCACAGAGCCCATCGCAGGGCTCGAACCCACAAACTGCAAGATCATGACCTGAGCCGAAGATGGACACTTAACCGACATGGGCCACCCCAGGCGCCCCGATCATGATGGTTTTTATCATGCAAAGAAATATATATTTTTTTAATTTTTTAAGTTTTCATGTAGCCCAAAATTATAAATCTTTGTTTTTCTTTAACTCCCTAGATGTTTGTGATAGTCCTTCATTTATTTACCTCAACCAATATTATTGAGTGTTCTATGGGTCATGAAGTTCTAGGTACAACAGTGAATGACACAGACCAAGGGCTGCCCTAATGAGAGCTTATATCATTGTGGAATATTGTGGAGAAGCCAAATCTACTGCACTTAAATTGCTTTTGTTTGTTTTACTTAACATATCACAAACATCTTCCTGTAGCAATTATAGAGATTTATCTAATTCCTTTTTTGTGGCTAGTAGTATTCTATTTTCAGCACACATCATAAATGCTGTAGCCAGTTCCTTGCTGAGCCCCATACTCATAATCAAGGGTCAGCCAAGTCTTTAGGGCCAAATCATAAGTATTTAAGTCTTCATGAACTATGGTTCATCACGGCTGTTCAACTCTGTTGAGCTGTTGTGACACAAAAGCAGCCATCAACGATACCTTAAAAAATGAGCGCGCCTGTGTTCCAGCAAAACTTTATTTACGGACATCCAGAATGTGAATTTCACATAATCTGCACATGTCACACAAAAACTGTATTTATTTATTTTTTTTCCCAGCCACTTAAAAATATTAAAAAAAAAACACAAAAAACAAAGGAGCAAAACAAAGCCTCGACCTTACAAGACAGACATAAAAGCATAAAAGTGGGCTAGATTTGGCATGTGGGCCATAGTTCACTGACCTCTGCTCTAAACCATTCTGTTTCATGGCCTCCCAAATGTCCTCTGAGCTATGAATTTCAATGGCCTCTTTTAAAATCAGATTATGAAACAAGGGAGAACTTCATTGCCAAGGCCAACAGTGGTAATACCAATAGTTACAGTAATAACAATAATAATAAACACATCCTCCATTGCAGATAAAGAAAGGCCTGGCCCCAGTCTCTTGCTTGTCCTGAAGCATTGGTCACTACAGTGTGTCCTGTCCTTACCACAATATAGCTCTAGTTGAATGATTAAGGTGCCAAGTTCACGCCAGAATCACACAACACATTCACTGAGCCCTAGAGTCACTGGGCATATCCTGAGTGCCTTTCAGTCATCAATGTCTCTGCTAATCCTGTTTTGTTTTCTTTCATTGCACTCAGGACACCCACCATTGCGTTATAGATTCACGTGTTTCTTGTCTATCTCCCCATCAGCGCGAGGGGCAGGAAATTTGTCTGTCCTACTCATTGTTATATTCCCAGAGCTTAGAACCGGGCCTTGGCATATTGGTGAGTGTTCAATACACAGTTGCTGACTGGATGAGTCACCTGTCTTCATAAATCCCCCACAAGGCATTGGGCAGGTGGAGCCTCATAAATATGGAAAGTCTTACTGCAAATAGAACTTACTGCTTCAGAGAGCATCCAGTGAGGACCAGGTTACTGTTGGCTAATGTCTCCGTGCAGCTGGATAGATGGAGGAGAAAAGGTAAAAGGGGGTGGGAGTTGGGAGCAGCTCACATTTTCTTCATTGTCTTACACTTCTTCCATGACTCAAAGGATAAATAAGGCCCTTTCGATGACCAAACACGTAACCACCAATGACAAACTGGTCCAGAAAATGGCCAAACCAGAGCATGAGAACAAAGGTAGGCACCTAGTGCTTCGCTTTTGACTCTTAAAGCTGGATGAAGCAGTTTCTCTGCTTGGGTGCCCAAAGCAAAGTTTTATACTTTGACCCCAAAGTACAAAAAATAAGCACTTAGGTGCCTACCTGTTGTGCTCAAGCTGTAGTTTGGCATTTATGGACTACTTCATCATTACTGATGTTTCTTTCTCTAGCATGCTAATGAGGAATGAGAACATGTAATTTTCCATGGTGTGAAAATACTTCTGATTTTGCATATAATTTATGGAAAACTGACTTTTTTCCAAAACTATTTCTATATAATGTTTACATTTTTATTTTATTTTATTTTATTATTTTATTTTAGAGAGAAAGAGAGAGCGTGGGTAAGAGGGAGAGAGAGAATCTTAAGCAGGCTCATGCTCAGTGTGGAACCTGATGCGGGGGCTCAGTCCCATGATCCTAGATCATGACCTGAGGCAAAATCAAGAGTCAATCAACCAAGAGTCAGATGTTCAACCACCTGAGCCACTCAGGCACCTGTACATAATATTTATATTTTAAATAGAGCACAACTAATTTTTACGAAGAAAATTAAGCCTCCTAGTTTACTTAGAAACCCCTAAGTAAACTTCTTATCAGGTTGAACACTCCCGATGGTGGTTATTGAAAACTGTTACAGTTTTGTTTTCTCCATAGGTATCTGCAAAATAGTTGTCTAATTTAATTAGTACCTAAGGCCAGGCACAAAAACAAAACAAAAAATACCAATCACTTATGCCAAGTGTGTAAGACAGCATTTTTGGACACTAGCTGGGGAGTAAATATGGGTAAAGTTCAGGGCAGATACAAGAGGAATGTTTGAAAAAGACTTTGCCTAACAGTGATTCCAACGAAGTGGAGATTGTAGGAATCTAAGACAAGGGGCTTTTTGGTCTTGTCACAATTGTCACACTGAGCGTCATTTATACCCATTGTGAAGTTGGTGGGGGGTGGGGTGGATTATTAATCACTCAAGTAATTTCTAGCTCTCAAACTTTTTCTAAATTTAAATATCACCCTAGCACATGCAGGCCTTTTGATGCCTGTTTTGTGATGGCAGGAAAAAAAAAAAAAGCCCCGCGTTGCAAAAAGGAACTTCCTTTCTACCATAGGTATTAAAAAGATCCATTAAATATGTGTAGTGTGCCTACAGTGCACACAGCAAGGTGCTGAGATACAATGGAGTAAGACAAATAAGGAATTTGTAGTCTAGTACGTTTATCACTTCTTATGTCTTTGTCTTCCATATGTATTCAGTCTCTGGTGGAGTTAAAAAAAAAAAAAGAAAGAAAGCAAAACATGTAAGAACAGATCCTGTGGGAGCTATATGGGACATATAAAATAAGCCCGGCTTTGTTGAAAAGCATTCTTATTTCCTATGCAATTGGCATGTGGTAATTATATTTGCTTTCTAATTCCTAATGAACACTTCTTAAGTAATTGGCACCCTGTTCGTGCTCCCCAGTACTAAGAATTACACTGGATAACCTCCACGGAAGTTGTGTGTGTGTGTGTGTGTGTGTGTGTGTGTGTGTGTGTAATTTGATGAACTAGAAAGCTAAGGCATCCACTGTAATTGAAATCAGTTTCCCTGTTGCATTTAATATCGGTATCCAAAGAAGGGGAAGAGAAGTCATGTATAATTAGCATTAAAAGGGAGTTTCTCAGCATTTCAAGGGCTCCTTAATACAATGACCTAGGGACAAACTGGGTAAAGTCATGCTATTCCCATGGTGTGGAGCCTAGAAGTCTGCAATGAAGAATCAACTGCCGAGGTCAGTTCACTTAAATTCAGCAAGTCATATGCCCGCTACCTGCCACGCACTTCGCTAGGAAGGAATTTTTAACAGAAGGAAAACAAAATGCAGCCTCAGAAGCTCTTTGTGATTCTTGAAAGAGTTTACTGTTTACTTGGGAAGATAGGACACAAGAACAAATGGAGGCAATAGTTTATGATACAAGTAATTTGAATTCCTTGACACTTATGGTACAGAAAAAATAGATCATTATCTGTAGAAGAACTTTGCTATTATTGCTTATTAGGAAGCAAAGTAGAGGTGGTGGATAAGAAAAACTGTAGTGAGTTACAGCGAAGGCATGGAAATAGCAATCTTGACTGACACGGTCCCAAATCCTTAAATTCTTTCTAACACAATTCAGATCACCATCACAATTATACTTATGGGCTTTCAGAATTAAGAAATGCTAACACATTCGTCCGAAAGAAATAATCACCTTCAAAAGAAGCAGGGGAGAGCCCAGTTCAAGATGGCAAGCTAAGTGTGTATCTCTACCCACCCCCCAGCCCCACTGAGATAACAAAAAAGATAGCCTCAAAAGAATCGGTTTATAACAACTATAATAACAAGATAGGTGTTATTAACAAACAAGAAATCTTATCTAATGTCTGGATACCAAAAGCAGAAGCATGGCACCGGAGAAGTGGGGAAACTGCTAAGTTCTAGAGGTAAATACCATAAACCCGGACAGTGATGTCATACCTGAGACAGGTTTGGAGTGCAGGGAGAGGGAAGTGCAGATGCTTTAACATCTGCCAAGTACACAGCCGGCCGAGGTGCTGGGGGCAAGATAGAATTGTAAGGGCTTTATATAAGGTTATCGGTGTAACCCCTGAAGCAACTAAACATAGAAAGAAAGTCAAGAGCTGAAGTGGAAGTAGAATAAAAGCACTAAATTCTTGGGGAGCTTGAGTGGCTTAGTAGGTTAAGTGTCCAACTTCAGCTCAAGTCATGATCTCATGAGTTCATGAGTTCGAGTCCCGCATGGAGCTCTTCGCTAACAGCCTGAAACCTGCTTGGGATTCTCTGTCCCTTTCTCTCTCTGCACCCCACCCCCCTGCATACACATGCTCTCTCTTTCTCAAAATAAATAAATAAACTTTTTAAAAAGGCACTAAATTCTTCACCTTTCTTATCAAGTTGATAGATACTATCTAATGTTAGGAAATTAAGAAGTAATTTGGAACCGTTGGGATAACGACCCAAAGCAATAAAACGAGGTGTGATTACAACTGTTCACCGCTGAGATACAGAATGCCCAAGAGGAGCAATGAAAAAAGACGCTTTTACTTTTCACCCTATACCTTCTGCACTGTTTGATTTTTTTAAACAAGCATGTGGAACATTTTCATAATCAATTAATAGGAAAGTGAATGCCGGAACAAATAAACATTTTGGACTTATAAACAAGAATGAGATACTTTATGCTTTAGGTAGGAAAAAAATAAGCAAGAGCAGAGCAATACCTAAAATATAACCCTGTCGTGTTTTTCAAAATATTTTTGTTGATGTATTAAGTATATGTTTATAAACGCAAAGAAAAGGCTTTCACAGTGGTTCCCTCTGGAGGAGTAGAGTGGGACTAATGAGGAAGAATAAAAAAGACTCATTTTTTCCTCTTTCTGTACTCTAAATTATTTGAAATGGTCACCAGCAGCTTCTATAATTCTTGCAAACTTAGAAACAATTTGTGAAAACCGATAAAGAAATCAAGGGATACCTGGGTGGCTCAGTCAGTTAAGTATCTGACTCTTGGTTTCAGCTCAGGTCATGATCTTAGGGTTAGTGGGTTTGAGCCCCGCATCAGGCTCTGCACTGACAGTGCTGAGCCTCCTTGGGATTCTCTCTCTGTCCCTCGCCCGCTCATATTTGTGTGCTCGCTCTCTCTCTCTCTCTCTCAAAATAAATAAATAAGCTTAAAAAAATCAGAAGAATGGGAAAAATACATTAAAATCCTGATACAGTTCTGCACACATATGTATCCATTCATCACTTTAACACACATATACTGAATTCCTACTGTGGGCTATGCATTATATGAATCATAAGTGAAAGGGCAATAAACAATAATCTCTGCCTTCAAGGAATTCATAGACAAATGGTTCGGGGGTCAACAAACACACAATTATAATACATGATGATAAGTGCTCTGATGGATGTAGGCGCAGAATGCTGGAGAACTGTATAAGAGACAACTACCCCTAATGAGGCTTGTGGGGGCAGTGTTGGTAAGGCTTACAGGAAGCACTCATGTCCAAGTGAAGAACGGCTATGTGAGTTATCATGGCACAAATGGAGTGTGATTCTTTTTAAAAAAAAAAAAATATATTTATTTATTTTTGAGAGAGAAAGAGAGACAGAGATGCAAGCAGGGGAGGGGCAGAGACAGAGGAGGACAGAGGATCCAAAACGGGCTCTGCACCAACAGCAGAGAGCCTGATGTGGGACTCGAACCTGCGAGCCACGAGATCATGACCTGAGCTGAATCTGACACTTACCTGACCGAGCCACCCGGGCGCCCTGGAGTGTATGCTTCTGCATGTATTTGTACAAGTATTTGTAGGAAGTAAAACCAAGCTAGCCACACTAAAAGCGGCACCAAATATTGCCATAGCGGACCCTAGAACCTCAATCCTTGACTCTGTTTCAGGAGCTCCAGTAATCGAAAGATAGGTGTGCTCAGTGAGGCTCTGGGGAGGGTATGGAGAGTAAAGGAAGACAACATTCTCAGACTCCCTGAGAAATCTGGGAAGCACAACGAGGTGTGACGGGCACAGCCTAAAAGATGTCCAAATATGTAAATAATGGTTGAGCGTCTTCCCTTTGAAGATCCTAAAGCCCTTCTGCAAATAAAGACTCTCCTTTTGCAGATGGTGAGCCTGAGGCTAAGAAAGCCATTTCCCCAAGTCACACAGACAGGCACTTGCAGAAACAAAGCAGACACACCATTTCTGGCCTTGCCCCTTTGTGCTGATGGGCTCAGGGCCCTCCCTCCACCGCTGAGGACGCGGAGAGGAAAGTTAAAAATGGTTCTGTTCAGGGGGTCCCGGGATTTGGTGTTCACATGCGTTGTTTCCGGGCTGGTGCTCGCCCGCTCACTGTGTGCTGCTTCAGGAGACGCTGCATGTGGTTTCCGAGGAAGGCAGGCTTTGGCACCGGGCTCGGCATTTCAAGTCTGCACGTGTCCCCAAGTTGCCGAGATTCGGCAATGCTTCGCTGGCAGGTTAGTTGTGCCCTGCGGTACTTTCGGTTGGTTTTTATGGTGTTTAAAGCCACCGTGAAAGTCAATGGGCCCGACATTCAAATTTCAGAAATAATTCAACCCTGTTGCTGAGATCGCGATGTTCAGTCCTGCTTCTTTTTTGCAGCAGGAGGCCCCGCACTGAAGACAAGATCAAGGTGATAAGACAATGGCAGAGGAAATTGTGGGTTTATGTCTCCAGGTGGGCTAATTTCCAAATTACACTAGAGAAAATTGCTTAGGATAATTTCACAGATTTCCTCCGTGGTTCACGGTGGCAGGATTGTTGCACCTGCAAAATTTAATTACACGTTTATTTTTTTTTTTTTCCACAGCAAAGATATCATTATAATTGGGGGTTGCTTGCCTTAGCCAAACTTGTTTCTTGCAGGGCCCAGGAGAAACAGTTTTATCCTGGGAATGAATAAATGATGACGTGAGGCTATCTGACATAATTACTCTGCAGATTTCAGGTTACTTCATTTTATCTACAATGAAATCACTGGAAGAATAACCTGCGTGAAGAGTTTCGCTCTTCACTATGACCGACTCACATGAATTGTGAGCTGTCTCCATGAATTGTGAGCTGACGACATAGGAAAAGGTGAAATACAGTCCATTGAAATTCATCTATCTGGAGGGATGAAAGCTAGGGTGTTCTGATTAATTTGATATTGGTAGTTACTATAAATATCTGACACGGACAAATTCAGTTCATCTCAACAGATATTTGAGTGCGTTCCGTGCTCGAGACCACATGAGAGGTGCCGTGGGAAATGTGAATGAGGAAGGCCTGCCCTCAGAGCACTTGCTTTCTGTAGAAGTATGAATTGTTCAGTGAAAAGACCACAGTAGGGGTGCCTGGGTGGCTCAGTCGGTTAAGCGTCAGACTCTTGGTTTTGGCTCAGGTCACGATCTCATGGTTAGTGAGATCGAGCCCCACGTTGGGCCCTGGGATGACAGTGTGGAGCCTGCTTGAGATTCTCTGTCTTCCTCTCTCTGTGCCCCTCCCTCACTCACACGCTCTGTTTTTTCTCTCTCAAAATAAATGAATAAACTTAAAAAAAAAAAAAAAAGACCACAGTAAAAGCACATGTTAACTTGGACCCATTTTGAATGGGGGTTGATCTTCCTTAAATGATTGGGAGCATTTCAGGACACTGTACTTGCCCAAAGGGCAGTGGTGAGGAGTCCCATGGCAATACTGACCAAGCATTAATTTTTATTTATTTTTCATTTTCTTGAGTTTATTTATTTTGAGAGAGAGTACATGCCGGCGAGGGAAAGACAAAAGGAGAAGACAGAGAAGGAAAGACAGAATCCCAAGCAGGTTCCACACCATCAGCACGGATCCCCACGTGGGGCTCAAACTCAACAGTCGGATGCTTAACTGACTGCGCCAGCCAGGTGCCCCCCAAGCATTAATTTTTAGAACCAGTATCTGATATCAACTAATTTATTTGTCAGCTTTTCTAAAAGTAGAGAGGAAAAGTATGTTTCTTTCAGAGTCTCCGGTATTTGGTTTTCAGCTAATTGGGCAACACAGGTTAAGAGCCATTTTATTATTTAGTAATTAGGATCAATAAAAGGCCATCAAGCTGTGAGCTCCGAAAAGAAGGAAATCATCGTGAAGTGAGAAACCTGTCACAGCATCACTGAGAGAGGGGTTGGGTCTGGTGCAACAAGTGTGGGCAGTATTCATCACTGGATCTCAAGAAGGGGACTTTCGGGTGACACAGTGACTATAGGGGGTACTACGGGTATTTGGTGGGCAGGGGTCAGGGATGAAGGGTGCCCTGCAGTGCTAGAAACAGTTTCGAACAGCAAAGACAGGTCTTGAGTTCTTTGCGAAGTTCAAATACAAACCCAATATGTAGGTGGGAATTTTCCTTATGTTTATCTAAGAATCCAACTTGCTTTACATATAAACACAATGTATCTTTTTCACAATTTTAGATACACCGAATTTTCCCAAAATGCAACTACCATATACATTGAGAGAACACTGTGCCTTGTTTTGTGCAGAACCTTCCAAGAGTCATTCACCATTTGGTAAACGTCCTCTTCAGCAGAACTGCTCTGGAAACACACATGTCAGACCACATATGTATCCCTCACATTCATGGTGATTCCATAAACAGCCAGCTTCTCACCAATTCCTTATGTCTTCTAGCGTAGCTGAACCTAGGCATTAATAATTTGTCATTCATATCATTCGAAAATACATGACTTTCCCTGTATTTTCTCATTACAAGTAAGCTAATATAATGATTTTTTTTTAAATTGTGGTAAAAAACACATAATATTTACCAACTTAACCATTTTTTAAGTATATCGTTCAGCATTAAGTACGCTTATGTTGTTGTGCAATCACCCACCATCCATCTGCAGAAATCTTTTCATCTTGCACAACTGAAACTCTATACTCATTAAACAATAAGTCCCCATTCCCCCAGCCTGTGGCAACCATCATTCTCCTTTCTGTCTCTCTGAATTAAACTATTTTAGTACTCATAATATAATGATGTCTTGAGAGTCTATGTGCAGATAGGCTATATTATCTATAAATTGTATTGCCGGACAGCAAGGAGGAAGTTCGTCTTGGTTATGAAAAGGAGGATTGGATCTAACAGGGTTAGAATTACCAGTATCTATGAATCAGCTAACAGTACATTTGCATGGTCTGTATCTGAGAAAATCAGCCTTTAATTTAGTAACCTATTTAAGATAAAATAAACTCATTTCCTCCAAACGTAAGCTGATTTGAGGAAAGCCTTTGTTGACTTGAAATTCTCCAGTATTATTTTGATTCCCACCCGAGTTTGACCTGATCTGAGAAACATGACAACCATCTTCAAGTTGAATTTGCTCTAGTCAACAAAAATGGGAGCTCCTCGCCTAGACCTGGGTATACCCTATTTATGATCTCAGGGTTCTCCACCGTGCTTGACAATTCCTGAATAATTGCTGGCTGGTTGATTGGAAGACATTTTATTTATTTATTTTTTAAGTTTACTTATTTATTTTGAGAGGGAAAGGGGGGGGGGGTGTATCATGACCGCACACACTGATCGGTGTTAATAGCGCTGTACTGTCACAATTATCCCGAGTTGACATCTACTAGCCCTTCTCATAACTCTGACCCTAATCAAATACCACCTCAAACCCATAAAAAGAACTTGCCATAATCTGACTCATGTACTGGTTTGTCCCATGCCGGTGACTTCACTTTCCTTGAACCACCTGAGGAAATTTTATCACACCAAGAGAAATCTCATTTGTCATTCTTTAATGGTGCCATCTAAGAACAAAGCCCCTACCACTGGCATGAGGTCCCAGTATTTTTAAATGGATACAGAATTAAGTACCATCTCCTATCTCACATTCAGAGGAAACTCGCTCAGCGAGTTCATTTGTCCGTGCCCTTGTTTAAAGAGGCATTGGGGAACATTACGCATGTAGGTACATTTTAGCAGAGTTCACATTTGCCACCCTGTGATTATTTTTAAGGAATTACACTTGAAATGGGTCATACCACTACTGCCAGCTAATGTGCACAGTACCACACATGATTCCAGAATACCTATGTATAACACTAAATGTTCATCCTTAAAGTAATCGTACAGATGTGGGTGCTTTTAAAAACTGCAATACAGAATATTCTTGATTATTTCTCTTCTTATCACTAAGGCCATGGCGGTTTTCCCAAAATTTGAAGAATTAGAACTCTGTCATTCGTGTACTTTCTAATTCATTCATTCATTCATTCATTCTTTCATTCAACCTGTATTATATTCACTGGTCTAATATGCACAAGGGAAAGCATTGGTTCCTGTTAACACAGAAGGGGATGAGACTTGGTCCCTGTGATCCAACTAGTGAAAGAGTTGTGATTTTTTTTTTTTCCATATTCAGTGATTACCTAGAAACTTACTGTTGAGCCCCTACATTCTGTAAAAGAAACCTGAGGAATTTTAGATGCAATGGATATTTACCAGTAAAAACATTTTATCATTAGTAGCATTGGGAGCAAAGGATTTAGAGATTTCATCTGGCAAAAACATCCTTAGAGCCACGGAAGTGCCTGGAACACAGAGAGTCACGGAGTAACACCCAGAGGGTGACCGGCCACTTTCACAGAGTGATGGGGTGCTAGTCACCATGTGCTTGACATATTCTCTTAGAGTCATAGAGCTGTACTCAGACTACACTGGGGCATCCTCAGACAGAACTGAGTCATATAGTCCCCCAGAAGCCTTTCCTCATTTCAGTCAACTGAGGCAGTATTTCCCCCTGTCTCCGAGACAGGAATCACTGGAATCATAGAATTCTTTCATGTTAGAGAAAGAAGGCGACTCTGTCATTTTCAGAAGAAGGAACGAGAGTCCAGAAAGGCTTGATGATTTGCCTAAATCCTGAGGTCTCATAATAAATTAGGAGAAGCACTCAAGCTAGAGTCTGGTTCCCTGATGAGGATGTCCTTATTGGATTCCTTCTAATTAATTGTCTATTCTAGAAACCATTCCTTGCAATGTTTCTCAGATTTTACCCTTCCTCGCCTCTGGTTCTTCTAAGCAATCTTTTTCCTCCAAAGTTCTCTACACATTTTTGCAAAACTAATATTCTGTGAACACAGCTTTTTCAACACCACTCTCCAGTGTGAGATCTATCACACTCTAAACAAACATTTCTCAAAGGGTAACTCAAAGGCCCCCTCCTCCGTGAAGCCCTCTGGTGTTGTTCTGAGGTATATTTAGCTTGCTACACTTGGAACTTGGTTGCTTTACTACCTAGCATGTGAGTACAGCCTGGTTGGTATTGTTGGACAATGGTTTTACCAATATAACTCTTTTCTCAATATTGTAGTCAAGGTTCTTTGGTTGCAGAGAAGTTAAGCTCTTGCTCTCCACGGATTGCCTGTTCTTACTCATGGGCCCTTGGCTACCCCATGACTTTGGCTTGCACTTGACTTTGGTTGGCCTTGATCTTTAGTTAATTCACTGCTGATATCTAATTAATTCCGTTTCTCAGACAATGTATTACTCTTAATTATCTGGGAGTGAATAATTTTATGAGCTATGTGTCTCTCTGCCTAAATCTAAGTTCCAATCGGCGATTTGAAGTGTGAGCCAGGAGAGGGTTAAGATCAAGTTAGAAGAGGTATTTCATAACTGGAGGTGAGTTGGGAATTATATGTTCTTTGTGAATAATCTGCACCCCTACTTCCCCCTCAACAATTAATGTAACAGTTTGGTTGTCATTGCCATGAGAATCAGGGCAAGGTGCCCCCCCCCCACCCCTGCCTGACTGGAGTCCCAAATGCCTTGCAAGAAAAATCTGACAGCCCGAATAGAAGAGAAGAGTGTAGTCGGGGGTGGGAGCAAGGCGAGAGAGGTAGGAAGTGTTTCTTTTCCATGACATTTGAGCTGTGAGTTGTCAGGAAAGGAGAGATCTGAGTGGGTTTTTATCAGTTACAGAGTGAAGTTCTGCTCAAAGTGCTAAGCTTATTTCTCAGAGCCCCTTTGGGGTTGTACAGCTTTTAGGTGGTAGCTAAGTGTAGTGAAGGAATACAGGATTTGGGGGTTTCCGTGCTGGGTTCAGTTCCTGACCCTGCGTCTGAATAGCTGGGTGAAATAATTTGGGGGCAAATTGTTTAAATGCTTTCTGTCTCAATTTTCCTATCTGTGAAGTGGGGAATAATAATAGCACTTCTTTGTTATGAAGCTTAGATGAGCGGATACAGACCAACCTGCTTTGTAAACTTGAACTCACCATCCAAAGGTCAAGCACATACTATTAAAGGTGCCTCAGCTACGTCTTTGCTAAAATGCCATTTCTGTAACGCGCTCACTGCTTTTTTAAACCGTTTCCCTCAGCCCAAACCAAATTGTTATGTCAAAAGAGAAAGGAGGAGGAGGAGAAGGGGGGAGGGAAGAGGAAGGGGAGAGGGAGAAGAACATAGACTTTATTTTCACAAAGAAGATACATTTGGAATGCAACTTTAGGTTTTTCAGCAGCACCGCCCTGAAGGTCAGTTTAGCGCAAGCAGGTACCAGCTGTGTGCTGAGTTTCCGGGGGTTCTACTTCCATTCTACAGAGTTCAGTGGCAAAGTGTTATCAGTGGAGGCAAATGAGTTACAAATTAACAGGCAGCAAACAGTGTTGTCCTTGATTAAGCTCTCAATGGATCATGCTAATTACTCTATTTTTTACTTCTATTATTCTATGGTGTAACGGTTTTAGATGCAATGATTACATAAATGACTGCCTTTATACCTTACCTACCTCCTTGTTTTTGTTTTGTGTTGAAGAAAAAAAAAATCATTAAAAATGCATGAGCCGGTCCGTTTATATTTAACTCGCTCATTCCCCCTTGATAATTTCGCTCACATTACTTTTGCTGTATTTGGGGTTTCATTTGCCATCACCTTATGGAATCTGTTAATCATGTCTTACTAAATAGAGAGGAAACAGAGAATGAATTTTCAAGTGGCCAAGGAAGAACGTGATCTACAAAGTCCTAACTTAAAATCCTACCAATGTTTAAGCAAGGAAGGCTTTGATTATCTTGACTTTGATTTCATAAATGATATTTTTCTGAAAATATATCATTTCGTTGTTGGTTTTCTTCTGATGGGATCATATACAGAGATAACTGCTTTTTTTAACATGGATAAGAGGAATCACAGTCACAGTCTTTAAAATGTGTATTCACTTCCAATTTGCTAGGGTGGGTGTTTCAAAAGGAGAAGTACTAGGCCTGTGTTTCTAGAACAAAAGCAGCTCCTTCTCATTCCCGTATCAGCCCTAAGATGGGTCTTCCTTTGGAGCTGTAACAATTACTCTACCCTCTCTCGAGAAAGCACATTGGGGTTGCAAAGAGATTCCATGATGGTTTTCACATAATTTTTATGTAAATAACTTTCCAATATCAACAGTTTAGAATTAGTAACATGTTTCTTGAAACACTGACAAATGCCTGGGGATTTCTTTTCCTAACATAGAGATTTGCAGAAGCCATCCAATGCCCTGTCCTGGGGGATGTCCTAAAAGATAGAGACTTTGATGTGGTGTGGATATATCTTCTTAAAAAATAATTTGTGGAATAACAGGCAACTAGTGTCACAGGAAGCCAGATGAGTTACTTGAACCCCACTGGGAGAGAGAGGATGCAGGGGACCCTCAGAGTCATTTCCCTTCTTCCTTAGCTCCCAGAGAGCTTCCTGCAACAGGGAAGGAAATCTTTCCCTTGCTCTCTTGTGTCGGGAAGCTTCGTTTTGTGGCACCAGCCTCAACACCGGGGCCCCATTCAGCCAGAGGACATAGGGGCATAGATTCCTGGGTGGAAAGAAACAGATGGCTTCGTCACAACCCCTCCTTCTCTCCCCTTCTCGATCTGGCCTCCCAAACAGAGCTTGGGAATTATTGTCTAAGTTCTCCAAGCCACCAGGGGAAATAAATGCCAGTTGTGTGGGCTGTGACTTTGGGATGAGACCACAGAGCCTGCAGAGTCAAGCTGAACCGTCAAGTGCCAGCCTCGTGAGTTTCAGCACACAGGCTGCTCCAGCAGAATGTTCACGCAGACGCTCCTCGAACAAGCTCTCTCCCCGAACTGCAAATTCAGACTTCCCAAACAGACTCGTCAAGTTGGAAATCTCCATATATACCCACCCTCACCCTCTGTAGGCAGGAGCAATTTCAGAGCTGTCTTCTCAGTGAGTCGTTAACCAGCTCAGAGCCCCACAGTGCACCGGGAGCAGCAAGCTTTTGTTGGTTTGTTTTAGGACAGCCAGAAGGAGCTCGGTGGAACAGGTCTGATGCCTCTGCAGTGCAGGTGTGGGGCTGGTGTGGTAGGAAGTGCAGCCAGGGAAAACACAGGGCAGGAGCCTGGGCAGACTCGGCTGTCCTTATGGAATCTGGCTTCCTGCTTCCCTACTCAGGCCACAGATGCCGTGCTAGGATCCCCGGACAGACCACGAAACCTTGAAAACCGGATATCCGGGAAGAAAAGCGGTTAAAACTGCCAAAAGCTGCATTGACTTTATTGGAGAAGAAACTTTTTTTTTTTTTTTTTTTAATTTATTTTTGGGACAGAGAGAGACAGAGCATGAACGGGGGAGGGGCAGAGAGAGAGGGAGACACAGAATCGGAAACAGGCTCCAGGCTCTGAGCCATCAGCCCAGAGCCCGATGCGGGGCTCGAACTCCCGGACCGCGAGATCGTGACCTGGCTGAAGTCGGACGCTTAACCGACTGCGCCACCCAGGCGCCCCGAAACTATTTTTAATTACAGCTATTTGATCCCATTTCAAAATGGCGAGCCACTGGATTCAATATAGTGCAACCAGGGGGTGTTGGTCCCTACCATATGCTTGGGTTTGTGTTAGGCGTGGGGTGCATGAGGAAGAAACAGCCCGTATCCCACAGGGCTCGAACTCCACTGAGATAATAAGCTACCTTCAGTAAAAAATCTAAGGGACGCCGATGAAAGAAACATACTTTTCCTAAGTAAAACTGAAGGTGTCATAAATTCAGAGAGAAAATTATTCAGTAATGAAATGCTCTTTGAATGGCCAATTCCCACAATAATAACAAAAGCAGTGATGAGATATACGCTTAGTGCAGATTTATTTTTGCCTTTCATCTAATGATTTCAAAGAGATTTGCAACCACTGCTGAGTTCGTCGTTTAAGCCCAACTCTTCGATCTCCTTTTGGAAAAAAACAAAACAAAACAAAAAAAATTGGCACTAACACTTCCACATCCCACGGGGAAGAAGTTCTGGAAACAAAGTATGCTCACCCCCACATAAGCATCAAGCAGCAAATTAAAGGCAGTTTAATTTATTCAAAAAAGTAAGTTGGGACTCACCAGAATCAAACCAATGCCCACAAAATGAAAGTCCCTAAATAAAGAAATTCAAGTTGGTTTCTTGCAGGTGGGCGTGAAAAACTCTTTAATGCACCTTGGAGTATTCTTTCTGGGTTTTCTTTATGTCTCAGAGACCTAAGGTGCAGAGTACATTCTGGGAAGGCTTGCTTTATTTTCAAAGAGAGGCTGGCTTCCTCCTGTTTGAAAAACAGAAAGGAAGATAAAGATTTCATATCCACCACATAATATATAAAGACAACAACCTGATTCAAACGATGATTTCCAAGCCCTTCGATGCGCCCTGAAGAGCCATATTCAAATGAAAGGAAAGGTTATGAATGAAAGCATTCAATTGTTTGCAAAAATAAAGCGAGGCTCTGCCAGAGATGGAGATGATCTGGAGCAGACCCGATGCCTAATTATACAGAAATCTGATACTTCGCACTCTTGCCTGGCAGTCTTCATCTTCAAAGGACCTTACCGACATTGATGAGCCCTTCGCCTCTCTTCCTCTCATCAACTCCCAAAATAGCGACTCTTTAAAGAAAAGTTGGTCTGACTTTTCTGAAGACTTTATTCCCATTATCATATCATTCTAGGATATAGCGATCAGTATCTCTTTCCTTTTAATGTTTTGTGATGTTTCCTTTGGCTGGTTTTAAACAGATACTGTATATTCTGTAACCCTAGAAAACTGTTCTTTAGGAACATATACACACATACAGGTACATCAGAGCATCTCTGTGGAGATATTATTATAATAACAGAATATAGAAGGATTAGCATTGGACGAAGAGTACGAGATGGCTTCATGAAAGCCTCTAAGACACGTGAGCTGGGTCCTAACAGATATACACGAATGTGTCACACGCAGAAGAGGGAGAGGCATCTGATGCAGAAGGGAGCTGCATGGACAAAGGCCCGGGACATGAATGGTCATCGATGGTCAAGAGGTAAGGCATAATGCAGTGAGCTAGAGCCCAGACTCGGGGTTCAGGTCAAGTTAATCGGAATGAGACTGGAAAAGTGGCTGGCTCAAGGTTGCACAGCTAGGAAGTGGCATAGTAGGCTGTCTGGCTCTGAGCCCATACTGTCTAACTTACCACCACGGCTCCTCCTTATACAAAGAATAAGATCGATCAAGGACCTTGCTGACCAATGGATGATACAGACAAGTAAATTTGCAATTATAACACATGCAACAGATATCTTCTACTGAGTACCTTCTATGTGCCAGTAACTATACTGGGCAAAGCAAATAAAAAAAAATTAAGCTCCTGTCTTTTAATGAAGCCCAAGGAGTCTGGTTAAGGGGAGAACAGCAGTTATAATACATCCAACTGCTAAAACACAGGTCTTTCCAGAATGGCAGGAAGCACAGGGAAGACTGGCCGTAGACAGTCAGAGTGGGCACCTCGGAGGACTTGAGTGGAGACCAAAGGGCTCACGTTCCATTGGTGGGTGCCATTGGCATTGCACAGGATCATGGTCATTTAGAATTTATTAAGTGCTAGAATTTATTAAGCACTTACAGTATGCCAGGCGCTATTCTAAACTTTTTTCCTATATTAACTCATTTAATCCTCACAACAGTCCTCCCATGCTATAAACAAAGACACAAACATAAAGAGGTGAAGGATGTTGCCCCAAATTACACAACATGTAAGTGGCAGAACCACAATTTGAATCCAAGTTTCTGGGCACCAGAGCCTAAGCACATCATGACTGCAATATACTCTTACTATACAGACAGGGGCCCAGGAGTCTGCTGAAGTCAGGGAAGGCTTCCAAGAAGAGGTAACATGTGGAGTCATTCCAAAAAGTTCTCTGAGAGTTCATTGAGCAAGGGGGTGATGACAGGGTGAGGCCGAGGGTGTATGAGCCAAGGTATGCAGGATGAGAGACAAGTGTTTTTGAGGAAAAGCATTTACTTTTGTTAGCTAGATGGTGAGGCGGGGGTTGAGGGTTGGTGGGAACCAATAAGGGGGTTGGCAGAGAGTATATTTTGGTCTGCATTTGTTGGTTTCCAAGAAAGAGGAGCTTATACAAATAGGTCAAGTTCAAGGATATGAAGGCATCCCATGGACAGCCAAGGACAAGAAACTAATTACAGCTGGGACACATGTGGAGGTTGTTCCCTCTTCCGTGGGTGGCACTGCTTCAGTCTCAGCTTCAACTCTGTTCCCTGAGTCACACAACAGCGGAGGTGGCCTGGATTAGGATAATGGCATTGGGACTGGAGAGCATGAGCCAAAAGGGACAGCTGTGACATGAACATGAGGGAGCAGTGAAGGTGACTACTAGGTTCCTAGCTTGCGTGCACTGCAGAGACAGGAACCAAGGAAGGAGGAGCAGGTCTGGAGGGTGTTATGGACTGAACTGTGAGCCCCCAAATGCATATGTTGAAGCCCTAACTCCCAGTGTAGCCATATTTGGAGATGGGGTCTTTAAGGAGGTAATTCCATTAAATGAGCTCATAAGGGTAGGGCCCTAATCCAATAGGGCTGGTGTCCTTATGAGAAGAGAGAGAGACACCAGAGATATCTCTTTCTTTCTCTCTCTCTCTCTCTCTCTCTCTCTCTCTCTCTCTCTCTCTTTCTCTCTACACACAAGCACAGAGAAGAAACCACGTGAGGACACAGAGAAAAGGCAGCTATCCACAAGCCAGGAAGAGAGGTCTCACCAGGACCCTGAGAGCACCTTGATCTTGGACTTCCAGCTTCCAGAACTGTGAGAAACCAAATTTCTGTTGTTCAACCCACCCAGTTTGTGGTATTTGGTTATGGCAGCCCAAGGTGACTCCTACAGAGGGAAAGATAATTAATCCACACTTGGATGAAGACAATAGGTGGATTTAAAGCAAGTCATGAGTTGGAGTCCACAGGGCTTGGTGCTTCAGTGTAAGTGCAGGGTGAGGGAGAGCATGACCGAGGAGGAAGGGATGTTGTCCATGTTTGAGTTGTGGATAGAGGGTGAACTGTGGTGACTTTCATTGAGTCTGAGATTTGGGAGTTGCCCCGGGGCTGGGAGGGAAGGCGTATTTAGGATTTCCTGGTTAGAAGCAAGGATTGTTAACTGTAGGGATGGAGGGGGACTATAATGAAAGTGGAACCTCCTTGAAAATCAAGGTCAGGATTCTAGCAGGATCCTGGGGGCCTCCTGGGGAAAGGTGAGTCTGGATACAGAGCAGTGCCCTGGTCCCCACCCCCAGGCCTCTCAGCAGGAACAAGACCCAGGAGCAGGACTGGGCTGATTCAATGATTCTGCTGCCCTTTCCTCTCATTGTTGGTTGACTTACTCTTGTCGTAGTTCCTAGAAAGAGATACGGTTGGATTCAAGAGTTTCAATCCAGGCTTCTAGTTAGCCTAGGGATTGGTTGTCCAAGGACCTATCTTTGATCAGTCAGGACTGGTGGTCATATGATGGAATGAATACTTGGCCCAACAAATCTGTCCCTTCATCAGTGGCTGTGAGCAAAACAGCATCCCATAGAAGGGTCTGAGATGTGCCAGACAGGGTAATGGAAACATCTAGGGTCGGGGTGGTAGGAAGATCATTATTGTGGTTTTAGGCTTGCTAGGCATATTTGGAAAATAGGCACATATCATTTTAGTTCAGTTTTTTCAACAAACGAACTCATACTTGACATTGAGATTCTTTACTTGTTTAATAAAATACCTTGGAGATCATTCCGTTCCATTCCACTCCATTCCATTCCATTCCATTCCATTTCATTCCATTCCATTCCATTCCATTCCATTCCATTCCATTCCATTCCATTCCATTCCATTCCATTTCATTCCATTCCATTCCATTCCATTCCATTCCATTCCATTATTCTTTCTATCTACAGCTAGTATTCTGTTGAATAGATGAGACATAGTTGATTTCTTCACCATCGGCCTCTAGAGTTAGGTTATATCCAATGATGCTTTATTACAAACAACCCTTCCAGAACAGTCTTGTGCATTTTCCTTTGTGTCCAGCCTAGACCCCTAGAAATGAATTGCCGATTTGAAAGGGATGTGCATTTTGCAGGCTGAAGGGTACTGCTAAACCGTCCTCTAAAAACATTGTACCAAGTTGTGCCCCTAGCAGAAGAAGATGTATGTGCTGATTTATACAAATGTTTCTTAAACTATTTTGAGTCATAGACCCCTTTAGATCCTACTGAAAGCTGTGAATCCTTGTGCTAGAGAAATATACAAATGTGTGTACAGAACATATATGTATGTGTATATAAATCCCTCAGCCAAACAGTCTCTCTCCCTAGGAATTATGAGGAGAGTAGGCACATGTACACATATGTATACGAGTGCATGCATATATACATATTTGGATGCATGAACATATGCAGAACATTTTACATACAATTTCTGTGGGTTTACAGACCATCTGAAGACTGCCCACGAACTCCAAGACTTTATACTCAAGAGCCCTGAATAGACGTTTATGAAGGGGTCTCCCAGTCTAGAACAGTCAGTCTCAGTCTTAGCTGCACATTCAAATCTCCTGGAGAACTTTGAAAAATCTTCATGCCTGGGCCACTTCCCAAACCAAGCCAGTCAGATTCTCTAGGCATCACTACTTTTTTTTTTTTTTTTCAAGTTTTCCAGGTAATTCTAACATGCACTCTGTGGCAAGAACCACTGCAGTCTAGGAGAAAGCTATCCAAGGATAGAAAGAAGTAATTTGAAGACAAAACAGGGAGTGTTACAGGGGCTCTTAGGAGCCTCAGACCTAACTACAGGAGCTTTTGTTTTTGATGCAGGTGGGGGTGTGCGATTGATGCACGTGTTTCTTTGGGAAAATGCTCAGCATACTCTCAAGGAGAGAAAATGAACATCCATGGGACCTAAGTTAAACACTTTTTAGACATTGCAATTTTTGCTGTATCTGTTTCTCCAGAGAGGGTGAGGGGTGTCTGAAGTTATGCAGCAATGTTCATATTTCTTAAAAGCCCTCCAGCTCTCTACCCACCCCCCCCCCGCCCCCCCACATAATTCTAAGATGTAGCCAATGTTGCAAGTCACTTGCAATGGGGAGCCTCCCAATGAGAGGAAGCCCCAAGGAGTGAAAGTGGAAGGAAGAAAACCAAATGCAACTCCAAGAACTTGCAGCTCAACCAAAGGGCAGCTCATTCTCCCTGGCAGATGGCTCTGACCAAAGGGCCTGGCTGCAAGGGTTGAAAGCAGTGACCGTGTGTGCTTCAAGCCAATGGGAAGCTTCCGGAGAAGTAGCATTGGAAGCTGGGTCTTAAAGGATTGAGACAATTGAGATCAGCAGAGGGGGGAAAAGGAGGAATTTCCCAGTTGGAAAGGAGGCTGGTAGTTAGCGCTGTTCAATGCTCCTAACAGCACTCCCATGATAGGCTCAGCCATGGAAGTCACATTAAAGATTCCTCTTCTCATCCTGCTGAATTGGCTCAGGAAGGCTTACCAGGCTCCACACCATCAACCATAGGGCATATCTATCTACCTCGTCCCATGCCAGTGGTTCACAAAGCGGGCTCCAGGAATCAGCAGCAGCAACATCACTTGGGAGGCTGCTCATTTTCAGGCCTCACCCAGGACGTGCTGCATCAGACACATGGGTAGGCTTCGCACTCTGTTTTAGACAGGCCCTCTGGGGGATTCAGGTGCACACTCAGGTTCAAGGATCCGGGTCTTGAGGACTGACAGCCGTATCTCCTTCTCCATCACTGTTCTCTCTGAGTCTTTCCCACAGAGGGCTGGACTCACCTCAGGGAGACATAAGGGAGAACGCTGGGAAATCAGACTGGATTAAGGTTTGGGGAGTTTGGGACTCGCAGCTAAAGTAAGAAAGGAGCCATGATAACTTTTAATTTTTTTTTCAATGTTTATTTATTTTTGAGAGAGAGAAAGACAGAGCACAAGCAGGGGAGGGGCAGAGAGAGAGGGAGACACAGAATCTGAAGCAGGCTCCAGGCTCTGAACTGTCAGCACAGAGCCCGACGTGGGGTTCAGACTCACAGACAGCGAGATCATAACCTGAGCTGAAGTCAGACGCTCAACCAACTGAGCCACTCAGGTGCCCCAAGCCATGATAACTTTTAGATCAGGGAAGAAAAAGTATAACATGAAGTAGGGGACCACATAATAGTATTTTAAGAATGCCAGTGGACCCCAATACCTCCGGAAATGGTAGGCAAAAATTGGTTGTGAGGGTCATCTTCTGAGGAAGAGGTTTCATAACTTTCATGCAAGTTTCAAATGAATTTACAGCCCCAAAATGATTTAGTAGCCATTGCTAGAGAGAAAATTATTTTCTGATTGCTCAGTTATATTACCTTTTGAGGTAGCATTTCTCAAAATGTGGTCAGATTCATATTAGAATTGTCTGAACTGTGTGTTAAAAAAATGTACTTTTTTTTTTTATAGAGAGAGTGTGTACTCAGGGGAGGGGGAGAGAGAGAGAGAGAGAGAGAGAGAGAGAGAGAGAGAGAGAGAGAGAATCTTAAGCAAGCTCCACACCCAGTGTGGAGCCCCAACTGGGTCTTGATCTCATGATTATGGGATCATGACCTGAGCCGAAATCAAGAGTCAGACGCTTAACCAACTGAGTCACCCAGGCGCCCCTAGAAATGTACTCTTGAGCTGTACCCTAGCTAGGCCTACTAAATCAGAATCTCTGGAGTTGGCACCCAAGAATCTGCATTTTAAAAGAAGCTCCATAGGTGATGCTGGTTGATTCTGATGCACTCTCAGAGGTACATGCACTGCCCCAGGCTTTAAATCTAAAAGCCAATAATTTTGGGAAAACAAAGTTAACAGTGAAGTTAGAAAGTACCAAAGCTCCTAAAGCATGGTGCGAAGGCACACACACACACAAACTTACAATACCCCAAAGGCCACAGAATTGGGAACAGTAGCCAGAGCAAAGATTTTCCTGGGCATTTCAGTGATTGTTCATTTAAAGTTGTACTGTTATGTTACCATATGGAGGGGACAGAAGACCTGAAGTGAGTTTCCTCCTCAAACTCTTGACAGTTCAACTCAACTTCCCAGAGTTGAATGAAGACTGAATTAATGTCCTTTTTTATGGCCGATAGAAACAAGATAACTACAAGAAAGGCAGAAGGAAAACTACTGACTTCATGGACCTACTGAAGGTTCACTCCTCCCTGGAGTCAGACCAGGTGTGGTTCTAGAATCTTCTGCCCTTCCTGCCCCTTAGCATGTGCTTGGCAGAGTTTGCAAAAATCTACTGGTTACATATTTTGAATTACACATTTTGAAATATGTAGTACTGTAACAGTAAACCAGTGAGATTGACTTCACGGAAATACCCTCTAATGGAAAGAATGTTTGTTTTCCTGGGCCCTGGAAATAGAACTGAAGGACTTGGTGGATTGTTAAGAAAGTGTAGGTGCTCCAGAGCCTGACCGTCATTAGCTATGTGATGTTGGGCAAGTTATTTAAGCCCTCCGGGTTTCTACTCATCTGGAAAATAAGAACAGTCTTCACATGTATTCATGAGAACAACTTGAGAGTGTTAACACAAAAGACCAGACCTGCAGCCAGGATTCACCAAATGTTAAGAAAGAAATAGGGTGCATATGTATTTTTCCAGAGTTCTGTACTTTCTGAATCTTCTCCAATGAAGACCCACTGCCTTTATAATCTAAAGAGTATGATAAACCACGGCTTTTTTTTTTTTTTTTTTAAGGGAATGAGCCATAAAGAGAGAAAAAAACAGTAAAACAGATGCAATCATGGTCAGAGGAGTCTGCTTTTATTTGGAGTAATGACAATATATGACCCTGGGGGTATCCTAATCAGAGTACAGACTGCAGGAAGAGTAAAATTTGAAGCATTATGAGTTCTATACTGGTATCTACCATGCCCTGGCTCGGCAAACTTAGATCCCAAAATAGAGCTGTTAGGTCACAAGGTTTCCTGCTTTCCCGCCCCTCTCCGAGGCTGTTCTCTTCCATCAGGTGCAAAGCCTGGATCTCCAGCATCAAATTAAAGAAATAGAACAAACCCATCCCAGGGCTTCTTTAAATATTCAGATAAACCCATGTGCCCCTATGCCTTAAATTAAGCTTTCCTAAGAAAAAGTAAGTCAATTAGTTCAAAATGTGGGTTAGTGCTTCTGGGTATTTAAAAGGGGATTTTTTTTTTCTTTTTTAGTTCATTTGGAAACATAGCCACAGGGCAGGTATATACCCACTCCTCAGCACATCCTGTGAATTGCCATGATATATCTAGATACGAATTTCTGATATCTAGAGCTTTAAAATCCAGTTCTTAAACTTTCTCAAAGTTGTGAAGATATTAAAATATAAGCTTTAAATTTTATTTTGCTTTTCTCTTTTATTTTATAAGCTTTATCTTCACTGTCATTACCCATATTCATCCAAGGGTGCTTGACATCACCATAGAATATTGAGACGACACAATTTTACCCTAACTGGACTTCTTCCTTCCTTCAACAAATAATTACTCTCTAAAGTTTACAAACAAAAGTAGTCTCCAAGACATTATGCAATGTTGTTCTAGAGCAAACTTTGCGACAGGTACTGAAAAATTCATTTATCCAAGTGGTCCGGATGCTGCAAACCAAACCTTACCAAAATATAAGTAAAATTACATATTTCCGAAGAAAATTCATCTTCTTCAGAAGCCATTTCTGGGTCATAGGACACGAATATTTCCATGGCTTTCGAGAAACTGCCTACCTGCTTTCTTAAAAGGCTATCTTAATTGAGGTTGACAATTAAAAAATTTGAGAATAACATTTTCATACCAACATTTGGGCATAAAGTGGTATTTTACATTTTTGTTGTTTGTTTTGCTTTGGGTTTAGTGAATAGGCTACTTTTTTGAAATGTAGCAAGTAGTTTTAGGAAAATTTTATGTTCTAAGACAACTTTAAATAGCTCCTCCATTATTTAAAATATATGTATTTGTGACATGATAATAACATGCAACTTTATCTCCCTTTCCACCTTAATTAGTATTGCAATGGCACAGAAATATATTTTATTAATAAGAGGACTTTAACTTCCACTTTACTCACAAATATCCTTTATTTTTTCTTAAAAAAATTGTTTTTAATGTTTATTTATTTTTGAGAGACAGAGACAGAGCATGAGCAGGGGAGGGGGAGAGAGAGAGGGAGACACAGAATCTGAAGCAGGCTCTAGGCTCTGAGCTGTCAGCACAGAGCCTGATGTGGGGCTTGAACTCACGGACCATGAGATCATGACCTGATTCGAAGTCAACTGACTGAGCCTCCCAGGCGCCCCTCCCACATATCCTTTAAGGAGATATGACTAGAAGACAAAAAACAACTATCATTAATTTTATGTTTAACTTTGACAGGCTTTACATTTGATTTCTCTATTAATCAGGTGAAGTTTCATCATCACATTGTTATAACAAAGAGCAAACTTTTAAGCTCCACAAAAACCACAATTTACTTATGGAAAACTACATTCTCCACATACATTACTTGTTTTAAAAACAGCCTAGGGACTGGAGGTGATTATTAGGTAGAAAGATCAAGAATTACAGTTACCAGGCAGCACTTAGAAACTAAAAATTCTACTCCTGTCAATCACTGTGTTAAGTTCACTCTGACCTGTTTTTTGACAAAGCATCAAAGATAAAAATAGGTAGTACCCTCCTTGTCCCCAGGAGATTTATGCAGAACAGCCCAGGGTTTCAAGAGAAAACACCTCATTCTAGTCTGGTTGGGTTTGTGGGCATTCCTTCTGCCTCTAAAATTCTTGACTGTCATTTCTTCTAAGACCCAGATGGGTTGCTACCTCTAAAAGCCCAGGAAAATAGTGCTAGTGTTTTAGGTACCAAGTGACAAAGATGTTTCCTAGGGCATGTCTGCTCTGCTCACAATCCAAGCTTAGGACTCCGCTTCAGTACTCTTCTGGCTTTGCAAAATTTGATTCCCAAATCAAATGACACACAGGAGTATTTTAATGGTACGAAACTGTTCCTCTGAAGACTTTTTTTTTCTTTCATTCTTTGGTTCCTAGAGGCTGTATGTGGTCAAGTGACTAAGGTGTGAGCTGCAAAGCCAAGCTTTCGTGCCCTATAGAGGTCTGGGAGACATTGGGCAAGTGGCTTAACCTTTGTGAGCCCTTCTGGCCTTGCTTTCCTTTTTTACACTCAAACCTGGAAAATACAGCCTTAACAAATATGAGCTAACAGTTGAACACTTACTAGTGTTCCAGACACTGTATTATGTACTTCACTCATTTTAACTCATTTAATTCTTGGCAATAATCCTATGCAGTAGGGGCTATTAACTACAATCCAGATCATAAAATAATGAAAGAACCAACATATTTTTTAAAAAGGCAACTAGATGGGGCACCTGGCTGGCTCAGTGGGTAGAACATGCGACTCCTGATCTCAGGGTTGTAGGTCCGAGCTCCACGTTGGGTGTAGAGATTATGTAAAAGAAGTAGAATCTTCAAAAATAGTAAAAAAAAATTTAAAGGCAACTGGGAAGGCCAAACTAGGATTCAAACCCATGCAGTCCTGTTTCAAAGATGAAGTTTTAACCACTCCGCACCACAACCTTTTGTTGAGGTTAGCTTTCTCCCCACGTATAAATATTTGCGTGTTTACTGAATGTCTACTATGCGCCAACCACTCTGCTAAAATATGCTACGGAACTGTATTGAAAATGAACCAGAGATGCAGGAAGAAATAAGACATAGTTTCTGTGCTCTTGTGGAGTTATTTTTCTTTTCTTCCACTTTGTAGAGTTAGAGTACACGGGTTCTTGTTTCATTTGAGTTCAAAACATATTGCTCATGATTTTCAAGTGAATTCAACAGAAATTAACGGTGAAATTTTGAAACAAGGATATATCAGAATGGCTTCAATTTGAATTACTATTTAAACTCCATAGTATTTTATGAATTGTTAAGTAATCAAATCAAGAAAGCATGGCTTGAGAGTAATGAACTAAATGCTTTTTCTGGTCTCTGCCCCCAAGAGCCCACAAAACTTCTTGAATTTATCAATTTAAAT
Organism: Lynx canadensis; assembly: GCF_007474595.2. Taxonomy (NCBI): domain Eukaryota; kingdom Metazoa; phylum Chordata; class Mammalia; order Carnivora; family Felidae; genus Lynx; species Lynx canadensis. The sequence continues at coordinate 45,600,455 of NC_044314.2, forward strand.
CCTCCCAATCCACCTCTTTTAATACATGGATACCTCCATTCCTCACTCTACTTCTGCAATAACTTCCTACAGTATGTTTGTACCAGAGGGTAAATTATGGCAGGAAAACATTAAACCAGAGCAGTCTTCACATATATTTTAAGTTGCAAATAATAATGTTTCCTTGCAGTTGCTGTTTCGTCCTGATTTTTTTGAAAAAAAAAAAATTTATTACGTTTCTTTATTTTTGAGAGACAGACAGAGACAGAGCATGAGCGAGGGAGGGGAAGAGAGAGAGGGAGACACAGAATCGGAAGCAGGCTCCAGGCTCTGAGCTGTCAGCACAGAGCCCGACACGGGGTTTGAAGCCACGAACCGTGAGATTATGACCTGAGCCGTTCAGACACTCAACCGACTGAGCCACCCAGGCGCCCCTCGTCCTGATTTTTAATGTAGAAATTCAGATCCATGATATTTTAAGATTTTTTACCAAGAAGTTTCTTGCTAAATATGGATTTAACTAGGGGCATCTGGGTAGCTCAGTCATTTAAGCATCACACTCTTGGTTTCAGCTCAGGTTGTGATCTTCATGGCTTGCGGGTTCAAGTCCCGCGTCAGGCTCTCTGCTGTCAATGTGGAGCCTGCTTTGGATCCTCTGTCTGCCTTGCTCTCTCTCTCTCTCAGAAATAAATAAACATTTTTTAAAAAAGAGAACTATTTTAAGAAATAAATAAAAATAAATAAATATAGACTTAACTAAATGGAGATCTTCATTCATTGATTGGGGTGCTCACCATGGCCCAGGCTCCAGCCTAAACTACAAAGGTATATCAGTGTAGCAGAGGAAACAGGCAGATAAAAAGCAACTACACCAGTGATATAATAGATGCAGCTCAGTAGGTCGGAAGCAAAAAGGAGGAAGAGCAGAATGTGTGTCTATATGGTATATAACCTTTCATCAAGTGGGACCATGAAATGGGAGTAGTGGGTTGTAAAATGAGGGGGAGACATTTGGAGTTTTTCCTTCCAAAATAATGTCACCACTTGCAAGTAATCTAAGAAATGGAGCAGCACAAATACATGGATGGTACTTTTTAATGATTATGAAAGAGAGAGAAAATGTGGAGTATCTTGGCGAAGATAGAAACATCTTACCATAGCTTTTAGAGTAATGAATTCTGACAGTGAAATAATTGCAATAAATGTTTCATACAATACTGGGATAATTTGATATAAAGAAGCTATGCATTCTGCACAAGTAATAAAGAAATCATCCTTATAAAGGAGCTATCCAGTTATAATTGGTGGGTGACTTCAATGGATTTTATGACAAGACAGAATCTAAGTAGAGGAATCCCAACTGGGCTGATAGGCAGAAGACAGACCCTGTTGCCTCTTTACCAGAATAATAACAAAGCCTTTTTGATTCTCTCAGTTTGGTACTGAATGGATGGTGCCGCAGGATGTTTTTAAGGAATCATTTACTAAACCTGGAGTTGAACTCCTTTATAAACTCAACTGTAGTTTTGTGTTACTGGGTTTTAAAAATTAAGCAACTTGTTTGTTTGTTTGTTTGTTTTTGGTGGCGGTTGAGAAGCGTTTTTCTGGATGTTCTTCCTAAAAAATACTGTAGATTCTAACCTGAAGAGGTCTTTCCCAATATTTGATGAAGAATCATTAATGGGCAAAGAATTTTGGTAGGTTTTCAGGAGCTGGTGCCACGAAGCAGATTCACAGTTGCCAGAAAATCAGGCCAAGGCATACTTTCCAAGGTGTGTTTTTCACACCTAAGGTCTGCGAGGGTCCTGCCCGTTGTTTGCAAACCCTTCAAGCAGCATCTGAAACTGTTGCTTTGCTAAGTCCGTTAAAAATTTATTTGCACTTGGGGTTTTTTGGTTCTGCTACTGCCCACCATCGCCCTCTCCCCTCTGGCTTTTGCCGGTAGAGACCTGCCCTGGGGGGTATTTTGTCCTGGGAGCACAAAACTATTTTCTTTTCTGGAAATAAGTTGACGTCAACTGGGAGCTGTTTTTGGTTGCTTTGTTTCCCGGAGCGTCCAACCCAGCACACCGCCTCCGGCAAACTGCGAGCAATTCAAAGCAGCTCGCCCAACAGGGAGGGGAGCTGGCGGAGGTGGGGGGTGGGGGGGGGGTGAAGGGGGGCTCGACTGCAAAAGTGCTCTGCACCGGGGCTGGAACGTGGGCCAGTGTCCCCAGCTCAGCCCCTCGGCGCACTGCGCTCGCCGTGAGGGCCACGGGAGAGCAGCCCCTGGTAGGTAACTTGCTGGGCGCCCACCTGAGGTTTCAACACTGCTGAAATTCCCTAACCGATTGTTCTGGCGGCCGGAAAACTGGGAGCATCCCGGGACAAAGGGCCAGCCGTCCGGAAGTAGCGCAGTGCGACTGGTGTGTGCGCGGGTCGCGCGTGCAACTAACTTAGCTGCCTAGTGCCCTGAGCTCCGGGAAACAAACAAACGCCTTCCTACACATTTCCGGGGACGTTGGGCATTTTTGACAAAGCCGGCAGCACCTCGGGGATGATTCCCGAAGAGTGCAACCACCGAACTCCTCACCTCCCCGGACGGTTCTCTGCGGACAACAGGACGCATGAGAGCGTGTGTCGTGTGTCTGTTTGCCCGAGGAACGGGAGGGGGCCCGGGAGGCACGGACTTGCCCCAGCTTGTTCACACCTGGCGCAATTTCCCCAAAGCTCTGCCGCGTACAGGGTCGAGGAAACACGCGGAGGGCGAACACAGATTGCTGGAGAAGAGTCAATTCCCACTTAGACGCCCACGCGGCCCAGAGACCTAGTGCCCCTCCCTTCTTTTTTTTTTTTAAATTACAAGTTGACGGATGGGTTTCTATTGATGCGTAAAGTTATAAGCTGCCCAGAAAGCAAGACGGGGGAGTCCGGGAGGGGGGAACCGGCAATTGACAAGTCTACAGCCCTAGTGCCTAGAATTCGGTCTCGAGGGCAAATTCGAGGACGCCCTGGAGGGGACAGAGAGGCTGCCTCACAGCAGGGTCTGCGCGCTCTGGGGTCGCGCTGCTGGGACTCGTCTCCGTTGGTTCCCCTTAGCCCCCGGGACTTGGAGCTGGCGGAGCGCCAGGGGACACTTGGGCTGCCCGAGGAGGAGAAAATTAGGATGCCGTGCGAGCTCGACATGGAAGGGGTTGTGCCGCCAAAGAAAACAACCGAAGTCTCCCGCAGCTCTGGGGGCGCTGCCCCTGGGCCGGGAGAGAGGGAGGCGGGGACGCGAGGACGCGCCCGGAGTCTGGGCGCGCCGGGGGCGGGCGTTCGGCTGGAAGTGGGACAGTGTCTCCTATGGGAAAGCGGGACCCGGCGAGCTCTTTGGCCGCCTTTCCAGTTTCGGAGGTATCCGCCCCCGTGCGCCGGAGGCAGCGCAGCCCCGAGGGCGAAAGAATGGCGGTTGGCAAACTTGGAACAAGAGCGCGCTCGGGATCCAAATTGCCGGAATTGTGGCGGCGGCGGGGGCGGCCGAGACCCAAGTTCACTTTTTCCGCCCGCCCGCCGACGGGCCTTAGGGATCGGCATTGCTCTAGCTCCAACCAGGTGGAGCGCCTCGCCAGAGGGAGTTGTGTCAATGTGCTCCGAGGCCCGGAGGGCGGCGGCCTAAGCGTGCGGGGAGGGGTCCCTGGGGTCCGGAGCGCCTCTCCCCGAGTCTCCCCTCCCACCCGCCCCTCCCAGTCTTTCTTTCTTGCTCCTTCCCCAGGCTGGCGGGACCGGCGCAGACTTGCCCTAGACCTACGGGGAGCGCCCCGGGTCTTTAATGACAGCTTAAAAGAGGCTGTTGGAAAAGTCGAAAGGGATGAGGCTGACGTGGGGCGTGTTTCGCTCCTTTGCAAGAGTCGGAAAGGGAGCTGGGAGCCGTGCGGCTGGCCCCAGGCCCCCGCGCCTCGCCGCCAGCAAGTAGGTGGGGGAGCCGCCGCCGCCAGCCCCATCCCGCTCCCAAGCCTCGCCCGCTGCGCCCTGGCCGCGGGCGCAGAGAGGGTGCGGGGCCTCGCCGTGCCTCCTCCACCCTGCTCATTAACCTGCCTGCTCCGCTCCGGGCGGCCCCAGACCCGGCTTCTCCGAGCAGCACCCGCGGCCAGCCCGGCTCTGCCGCCTCCCCGAACCCCCGGCTCCGGGGGGCAATGAGGGGGCAGTGGAAGGGGCACTGCTCCTCGGGCATTACTTAGAGAAGCGAGACCGCCCCGCCCTCCCGCCGGCCCTCCCTCTCTCCCGCCCGGGCCCGCGCGCCACTCCGCCAGAGGGTAAGTTGGGAGTGTTTCACCCCCACCGACAGCTCTCCCTCCCCTTTCTTCACCCCCCCCCCGTTAAAGTTTTCTTAGGAGTGGGGAGAGGGGTGGGGGAGGAAGAGGGTCCAGCCAGCCTCCGTCCTTACCCTCTCCCTGCCTAACTTACCCCCGCCTCCCCTCCCCTCCATCCCCTGCGCGCCGCTGCCCCTCCGGAGTAGCGCTCCGAACTGACAATTGGAGCGCGGCTCCTTTAAGAGCCCGGCTTTGCCTCCCGGTAGCTGAAGGTCATTAAACACAAAAGCTCTCAGCGCTGCGGTCCAATATAGCGCATGCGCCCTGCCCGAGGACTGGCAGAGAGACGGCAATATGGCGAGAATGCCTGGCAGCGGGGACTGTAACACCAGCGCGGGCGGCAGCGCCAGCGCCGCCGCCGCCGCCGCCGAGAACAATGGGGAGCGGGGCGAGGGCGAGCGCGGTGCTGGGGGCCGCGGCCGCCGCCACGGCCGCCCGCACTACTGCAGCGCGGGCGAGGAGGAGGAGGAAGAGGAGGAGGACGACGAGATCCAAGAGGTGCAGATAACGGGGGACGAGGAGGAGGAGGACGGAGGTGGGGGGCTGGAGGAGGACGAGGAGGAGGAAGAGGAGGAGGAAGAGATGGGGCTGGACTGGGACGAGCCCCTGGAGCCCGAGGACTCGGCCGGGGAGGAGTTAGAGCCCGAGCCGGTCCATATGATCAATATGGACCAGAGCGCCGCGCTGGAGCCCGAGGCGCCGCCGCGACTGCTGGCGCCCCGGGCCCGCGGCGGGCCGCCCGGGGACAGCGCCGAGCTGGACCCCGACGTGCTGCAGCGCCCCGAGCGGGCCCGGCTGAGCGAGAACACCCGGCTGGCCACCCGCTACGCCGTGCGCATCTTCCGGGAGTACCTGAGCGAGAAGGCGCAGAGCCCGGACTTCGAGACCATGGACAAGGGGGCGCTGTGCCGCGTGCTGCGCTCCTTCTACGCCGAGGCCCGCTCCAAGAGCGGCCAGCTCTACAGCAAGTCGTCGCTCATCAGCATCCGCAGCTCCCTCAACCGCTACCTCAACGAGCCCCCGTACTGCCGCACGCTCGACCTCACCAAGGACCCCGAGCTGCGCAGCGCCAACCTGACGCTGGCTGCGGTCATCCGCAAGCTCGAGGAGCAGGGCGCCGGGCCCGTGGTGCAGAAGCAAGCCATCACGCGTGCCGACCTGCGCAAGCTCTACACCTCCAGCGTCTTCAGCACCAACACGCCCTTCGGGCTGCTCAACAAGGTCTGGTTCGAGACTTGCATGTACTTCTGCACGCGCGGCCGCGAGAACCAGCGCGAGCTGGAGGAGGACTCCTTTGGGCTGGCTATGGATGAGGACGGCCGCAAGTTCGTCTACTTTAAGTCCCTCGGGCCTTACCATAAGTCGCGCTCGTCGTCGTGGAGCAAGAAGCGTGCCGAGAGCAGCGACGAGGAGAACTTGCCCCGCATGTACGAGACGGGCACCGAGTTCTGCCCCTACGCCAGCTTCGTCAAGTACCTGTCGAAGCGCAACCCCCTCTGCAAGGCGTTCTTCCAGCGGCCGCGGGACCACTGCAGCGAGGGCGATGTGACCTGGTACGAGAACAAAGCCATCGGCAAGAACTTGCTGGGCACCAGGATGCAGATGCTCTCGAAGGCGGCCAAGCTCTCCAAGACCTACACCAACCACTGCATCGGCGCCGTCTCCATCGCCACGCTCAACAGCATCGCGGGCATCGGCACCAAACTGGGCTCGCCCGCCCCGCAGGGCTGCTACGCGGAGGCTCTAAACGGGGCGGCTCGCCACCACTCCCACCACCCCCCCACCCATCCCTCCCACCACCACCGCCCCCAGCCGCCCTCGCTGGGGAACACCTATATCCTCCCCAAAGACAGCCAGGTCGGGCCCGACGTGAAATCTGAGGCTGCGCCCAAGCGCGCTCTGTACGAGTCGGTGTTCGGGTCTGGGGATATCTGCGGCCCCTCTTCCCCCAAAAGACTTTGTATCCGCCCCTCGGAGCCTGTGGATGCGGTGGTGGTGGTTTCCGTGAAACACGACCCCCTGCCTCTTCTTCCAGAAGCCAATGGGCACAGAAGCACCAATTCTCCCACAGTAGTTTCACCTGCTATTGTTTCCCCCACCCAGGTAACCAAACCAAACTCTATGCATGAAATGTTTCTTTGGTACCATTTCTAGACTAACTCCTGCTAACGCAGGTCTGGGTCCGGGCGGGGAGGAGTTTTAAAAAGTACTAAATATACTGAATCAGATTTGATTTGGTTGATTTCACCCTTAGGAGCTTAACTCTTGTGCTTTTCAGGAAAGTTTATGCCTAACCTTAAAAGATGTTGAAAGCCAAGGTCCCTAACATTCAGTGCTGAGCTGTAAGGCTAAAACTTCAAAGTTCTCAGAACAAAAGGGTTGGAGGCAGCCTGACTCTCCATTGAATGCATGAGTTTAATAAGGCACGGTGCAGGAATACCGCGCATATAAAGGAAATAATTACTTAAAATATATTTGAGTAAAGTAACCATTAAAATACTCTTGCATATTCGCCATAGCTTACAAAGATTAAAACAAAAACGGTTATAAAAAAGAAAAAAGAAAACGTGCCAAGCCCACTTCCTGTAAGTGGGCGGGGAGTGGAGAGATTGGTAACCAGTGCCAGTTTATACTGTAATAGGTAGCTGAATGTAAAGTGATGTTTGGGGTGCGCTTTCCATAAAATAAAGTCACTTGTTAATAGAAGGAAGGGGGATCAGCACTACCAGCCAGGCTCCCTGCCCGGTAGTGGGTAGCACCTAGGCAACAAACTTCACTGCCTCTCCCTAGCCCCATGGGGCTCACTATCTAGGGGGCAGGTAACACTTAAGAATATAGGTATTTAATTAAGACAAACTGCGCAGTAGTGTGTCAAGGACATCCAAAGTTAAGAAGTTGTAGCCCAGAAGCTGAGCCCTTTGGGCAAATCAGTTTACCTCTCTGGACTTCAGAGTCCTCATCAAGGATTAGGGAACTGTTTCAATATTAATATTAGTTAATTCTCAGCAGTACCAAATTCTAGGTTGAGATTGAGGACTTGAACGGATGCTTATTATTATTTTTCCTAGAGGAATATATTCATATTACTAAAATTGTACTCATCTTTGGAATACTCTTCTCTGGGAGTCAGAAACGAGAGGTCTTTGGGGACTGTGCTCTATTCTGCAGGCAGGAGTAGCCACTGGAGGTTTTACAACTCTGACCTCCCTGCCATCATGCAGAAGTAGGAATTTCGACTGTAAGTCTGGAGGTGTAGTGCAGGCCCTTCAAGAAACAGATGTCAGGTACCTCTGTGCTTTTTCCAAAGTGGAAATTCCAGTTCTGGACAATCTGACCCTTTCAGAGGTTTACCAGCTAATCATCAAGGCCAACAGAGAAAGGGGCTGCGAATGAATTTAATATAAACAGCAAAGTTCTCTAAAATACACAAGACCTGCCGGCTACGTGTCTTTCTGTACTTCTATGTGCGTGGTACATTTCCGACAGACCAGGGGGTGGTTTTATGGAGTTGTAAGGGCGGAGAGGAGAATTCTTCTTTGGAGAATTTGGGTTTGCTTTTTCTTTGAGAGCAAAAATAAATGTTCACATTCTTCTGATAAAGTAAGACCCTTAAAATGTCCTGGTTTAGAGTGGCACCTGATTAATTGAGGAGTGAAAAGCCTGAGAAAGTTTAACATTAAAGTATATATCTGCTTGGAATAATAATGAAACAGTTTGCCTCCTGGCGTCAGTCTGCTAGTTTCTTGACATCAGTGTCCTATAGAATCGAGTTAAGATTCAAAAGATGGGAGGAGGGAGTTGTTCCGGTCGGTTTTGTTTTGGTCTAAGGAATGCAGTTGCTCTGTCACAGTCTTGTTTTAACTGAGTGAGATAAATCAGTTCTATAAACCTGAATACTGATTCATTTATTTTTCTTGAGTTACTGTCACGTAAATATAGATTACAATTAAAAATAGATTTGAGTGTCTATATGTTGGCTGATTGTTACTATGCAAAACGTTATTATAGCTGAGTTCCTTGTAGTTAAAACACTACAAAAAGTTGTTCACGTATTAACACGCCTGCTTTTCACTTATGTTAAAGTAAGTCTTTAACCAGGATTAAGAAGTTTAAGGGAACTCTAGTGATTCCTATAGAAGTCACCTTATGCGGTCTGAGCATTCTAAGAATGATACAAATGTTGAGTTTCTGTAGAAAGCTGATATTAAACTTTTTCCTCTTGTATTTATTAAAATCACTGTAACCTTGAGGTCCAGGGCATTTCCTGGGGATTAATGACCGGCTGGGATTAGTGGCCCAAGGCACTGCTTTAGGCAGTCACCTCCTCTTGGCTGGTCATTAATCTTCAGGAAATGCTGTTAGGTCATTAATCTTCAGGAAATGTATGCCTTCAGCTTCAGTCACTATTACTTAATTATGAACACAGGCTATCTAACCTTAATATTGGCCAGACTCCTCAAGTGGTATTGCACAGAACTCCACCGTTGACCCTCTTATTCTAGACTTCTTGAGAATACTCACACCCCGATGCTTTGATTCTCTTCTAACGTTGCAAGTTTCTCAACAAACGAAGAGCCTAGAACTTTAAATGCATTTACTCTTTTTACTTCTTGAGAGTGTTCATAAGTGGGTCATTGAAAAATGAATGCATCCAAGGATTAACAATCATGGAATTTGTGATTTTTACTCACGTGAAGTTCCTGATTTTTGTTGGTTTTGTCGGGTGGGGAGGGGTTATGGTAGCGGTTGTGATGGTTGCTTTAAGAAGTTCACTCTAATTCCCTGGAATGGCTGTGGTAAAAGCAAAGGGTAGTTTCCATCTCCCCTCCTCCTGCATAGCTGTTGTGATCTAAGATGATCCACTTACTGGTGCGGCTTCTTAGCGCTCATGGAGATCACATGGTACATTTTAAAAGGCTTAGTTTAGCACAGCCCCTCCTACATTTTCATAGCTGTTCTCTTTACATGAAAATACAGCATTCTTCCTGCCTCAGAGAACAGTTCTTCTGCTTAGATGGATGATAGAGATTTGTAACTTTAGTCTTTTTTATTTGCACACAACATAGTAAGGTTTAGATTCTAAATGTCATAGTTTTGTTGCTAAAGCTTTTATAGACTGTGCCTCTCTCCAGTACCAAAGATGTGAGCATTAGCTCCCTAAAATACATACTCAGGCACCTTTGTGAGCTTGTGACAAAGGTGTCTTCAGTTGCGTGTGTTTGACTTTAACCCATATTACTTCTAGAAATACTTTTCAGGAATTCTGCAAGTAGGAAATCGAGTAGTGGAAAGAGTCTGGAGCTGGTGGTGCACATCCCCCGTGTCTGTTTCATTGACTTCACTAGGAGCCAGTCACACCTTATAGCGTCCCAGCTGAAAAGGAGAGCAGCCTGTCTGTGGGGCACATACAGTTGTTCCTGACCTTGCCTTTGAGAAGTCAGATGTTGTTAGCACTGGGAAACCAGCTTTCAGGTGCTTAGTGTGGTTCAGGTGCTTAGTGTGGGAAGGGAGAAGGGATATTCAATCTGTCTGCTTAATAGAAAAAACAAACAAACACAAGCATTTTATGCATTATTGAAAAAATCGCCAGTCTTATTTTTAATTTAGGAGGGCTACTCTCTTAAAGAGAGAATCCATCAAACTTCAATAAACGTGAAGGGAGTCGTGGGTTTAACAGCCAGAGCAACTGTAACAAGTCTTTTTTGTAATGGTTATCTGGAGCTATTAGGATTAACTGCCTTGTTTAAATCAGGATATTTCCCTGATTTTTAATGTTAGCTGTGGCTGCCTTCCTTTTTTCTACTGTAGGAGTAGTTGCTCTCCCGTTCAGATTGGTGGAAAAAGTAAATGTCAGTAACATTAAGTGTGTAACTTTTTTCATTCATTCAGGAAGCAGTTATTGAGCACCTACTATTTTGGCTTTGGTACCAGGAATCTTTATAAATTAATCCATTTTCCGCTTGGCAAGTAGTTGCATTGGCAAGATTTTGGCCTCATGAAGTATTAAAACCAGATCAAAATAAGGAAAGTTAAAAGGTGATATACTTAATGGTTTGCAGCAGTCATTTTGGGAAAGAAATCTGTATTCTTAACTCTTGCGTGTTATTATTGCAATCATTATGCAAATCAAGTGTTCTAAATTGCTGTAAACCCACATGTATGTCAGCTCACTATCTATTAAATCTGACCCAGGAAACAGGAAGAGAAGTATTTGCTGCCAAATGAGAAAGTGGTTCCCATTCATTTAAAACTTAAATCCTTTGGGGCGCCTGGGTGGCTCAGTCAGTTGAGCGTCCGACTTTGGCTCAGGTCATGATCTCACAGCTCGTGAGTTCGAGCCCCGCGTTGGGCTCTGTGCTGACAGCTCAGAGCCTGGAGCCTGCTTCTGCTTCTGTGTCTCCCTCTCTCTCTGCCCCTAACCCCCTCGCATTCTGTCTCTGTCTCTGTCAAAAATAAATAAACATTAAAAAAAAAATTAAAAAAAACAACAACAAAAAAAATTTAAATCCTTGAATCATCTCGATTTTAGAGTCTGGCTCCCCAAACAAATGTTACCTAACAGGCCACCCTCTTGTCACTGCAGGTAAGAGTCCCTTTTTCTAATAGGACTGCTTGTTGTATGTGAGACTGTTTAAAGCTGGCTCTGCCTTGGCCCAGGCCAGTCAAAACTCCAATTATTTAATAGAAAGTTAAGTTTCAGGTTACCTTGTGGCGTCTTAGCTGCCATTTCAAAAGCAGAATTGATGCAGGAATTGAGACGTGGTTCCCTGTGTTGCAAATCTTGGGAACAAACCTATAGGCTGGCAATCTGTGGGTTTGTCACATGCTAGAACTTTATTTGTTGAGCCTATTTTTACCTCTCTTGATTGATCCTTCACTGTATTATACTAGTTAATCAGGATGCCTTTCTAAAGACTTCTCTGGAGAATTTAGATAGGGTGAAGGTGGAGGAAATTAGTTGGTCCAGAAGGGCGTATCAACTGACCTTGATAAACTAAACTGAGAGAAAACGTAGCTTTCAGATTTGAAACATTGCATGCGCAAACTTTTTTAGTCACCACTAGTGGTGTTCCAAAGACCCTGAATTCAGTTCAAGAACCTCCTTTTACCTGCTAAGTGCTACCTCCAGGAGCAGGATTTGGCCTTTGCCCTCAGTCCTCCGTGGCAGGTGGGCAAGCTAGTGGGCTTCAAACTGGAGTGATTGCTTGATACACGGACACCACAGTGGAAGCAGATGAACTTTTAAATTTTAGGTTCTGTAAAATTTTAGACTCTAAACTTTAGGTTTTCAGATTTGTAAAATTTTCTCTTTGCCTGCTATTCCTCAAGAGAGGATGGGCTGTGAATGGTGTTGAGTTTTTAGAACAGGGAATGAGCATAATCTAGAAACAGAGTGTTTAAGCCAGTTGAGATCCCTCATCACAGCAAGGGCTGTATTTCCTAACACCCATGGCTTTAAACTAGACAGCAGACCACAGTGTATCCACTATACTACAGAAGACCAAACCTAATTAGACATGTTTTAGGTTTTCAGCAATTCTCCCGTCCTTCTGGTCAACTTCCTTTACAGTCAGACTTCCTTTCAGCTTAGAGTTTAACAACCTGACGGAGCCATTTTTTTTAATTTAATTTAATTTAGTTTAATTTAATTTAATTTTATTTATTTGTTTTTTACTTATATCCTATCCTAAACTCGGTCCAAGCCTGGGATAACCGAATTTTCAAGAACAACAAAGTGGGAGATCTCTTACAGGACTGTAAACAGTCCAGAGCACCTGAACTTTCATCGGGAGTTTTTGTCACAGCAGTTTGCTCTGCTTTGGGAACCCCAGTGGGAACTTCTTTCTTCTGGAAACCCACTGTATTCCGAGATCTGTGATTCCTGTTTAGTGACTACAAACAATTGGGCTCCTACTGGCTGTCCAGGCAGTGAGTTTGGTTGTGTTTCATATGGGGCGGGGGGCCGGGGGGGGGGTGGCAGGGAAGTCCTAAAGCATACTCCTCATACGGGGGGAGCGGTGTGAGGATGGCAGAGGGCTCCCAAGTTGTTTGAGTCCATGTGTATAACCCTGGAAAGCTGAGGGACTTGGGGAGACCTTGAAGGAGAGGATTCCCACATCACCAGCTGGGTTCTGTGCCTCCCACCCTTCTGCCCCTGCCTGCCCCAAGGTAGACATTTGAAAATCCCCTTTATCTTGCAAACCTTTCCTGGGAGGATCCAGCCTCATTCACACCTTGAATTCCTGCTTTCCCCTGATCTCCTGGCAGTGAACCCTGGAAGATGGGCGTTTTGATCCCGTCTGGGAGGAAGGAGGTACCTGCTACCTGAAAGGGCTGACAGATTTAAGAGAGCGTTAGGTTGTAGGCTTCTAGGAAAAGAGGAGAGGAATTCAGAAAGGAATGCTCAAGGATGGCAGAGATAAATGGCGCTTCCTTTGTGAGTAATGTCACAAATTGGAATGTCAGGATTAGTTTGGAAGCTTTTAATCATTATTTTCTAGTTTTACTCTGTGTCTCCAGCTCAGTCAGGTGCCTCACCATTCGGCACCAATCTTTCCTCTCAATCCAAGGAAAAGGGAACTATTATTTATAGCACCCATCTCTTTTGGGTGCTTTCCACCACGTGTCAGGGACCAAGCTAGTAGATATACTATAGATATATATGTATATTCATTTGGTATTTGTAATACATCCCCCCATATAGACAGCATGGTCATGGATAAATACATTTATACAGATATAAATATACACATAATCTGTATATAAACTTGATCCATGAGAAAATTGTCCATTTTGCTATTGTAGTCAAAGAAAAAAGTGTTTAAGGCACGTTTCTTGAGCTTGTGGATTAGTTATGATACTTGAACTTGCTATGTTTTTTCCCATGTAGTGTGAAGGACTATAACTTAGAAGTGAGAAGTGTTCCCAGCCTTCTAGCTGTTCCCAGCCTCCTAGATGTTCTAGGTCAGCGATTGGATCTGATCCAGGCAGGAGTGAATGAGGGGCGGGCTCTGGCCATGGAGGTCTCATTCTGTTGGGCTGCAGTCTGCGGAGACCAAGGAGGCCACATCCTCTGACTGATTTTGTAGTTATGAAGTGGAGTGTAATTAATAATGACTAACATGCACCAAGGGCCTTACAGTGCTCTTCCGACTGGCAGTAGACCAACCCAGGGAGTTATTTCCATTTTATGAAGGAGGAGACTAAGGTCTAACTAACCTTTGTTGGCTAACTTGGTTAAGGTTTAACAACTGATAGGTAGTATGCCTGGATTTGGATCCAGGCCTGTTTGATTCAAGAGTCTCTGCTTTTAAAACATTTTTTTTTAAGTTTATTTATTTTGAGAGAGAGTGTGTGAGCAGGGGAGGGGCAGAGAGAGAGAGAGAGAGAATCCCAAGCAGGCTCCGAGTTGTCAGCGCAGAGCCTGATGCAGGGCTTGAACTCACAAACCATGAGATCATGACCTGAGCCAAAACCAAGAGTTGGGCTCTTACCCAACTGAGCCACCCAGGCATCCCCAGAGTCTCTGTTTACATCCAGTCTATTGATTTCCAAAATTCTTACCAACTGTTCAAATAGAAAAATCCAGCCAATGGAGGGAAGGTGATGTAACATTGGATTCTTATCACTACCTTAGGTGCTTTCCCAGGCCAATTTACGAAGAGAGAACTTGTTACAGTCAAACAGAAATAAATAAAAGGCAGAGAGCACAAAATACTATTTCCAGTGAGTTCATGCTTCTGCTTTGCTGTATGGGGTCCCCCGACCATTGGTAGATTCTGGGACTGTAACAGCCTCTTTTGAGAAGCCCTGTCACTTAGCAGGTAAGAACAGATGCCAGTGCCAGATCCCCCGGACCAGATGTCCACTCCGCTCCCAGTCTCCCTATGTTCCAGTTTCCTCCTTGGTCAGTGGGGATGGTGGTCACACCTACCTTGCAGGGTCACCAGTATTAGGTGAATTACTGTACGAAAAGTGCCTAAAGCCGGAGCACTCAAGGAACATTTACTATCCTTTTATTACCTTAGCACAGAATCTCTTACATTTGAAGAACTGCTGATCTGGATGTTAAAGTCTCAGGCTTCAGTTTTCTCTTGTAAATAGCTGGTCGGGGTGCTGTGTGTGGGGTCTCTGCTGTTTCTTCTTCAGGGGCGTGCCTGGACTCCGGCCAGTAGCAGTTCCTCTGGTCTCCTAGTAGATAGGAAGTCTCCAGGTGGCCTCTTGCATGCCTGACTGGCTCAGTCAGAGGAGCCTGTGCGACTCTTGAACTTGAGGTTGTGAGTTCAAGCCCCACGTGGAGTGTAGAGATTACTTAAATAAATAAAACTTAAAAACAAAAAACCCATCACATCCATGTGGATGCTTTACCCCTGAAGCCTGTTTTTCTCTCCTCTGCTTTCCTTTAAGATTTGCATTTGCTGTGGCTCCAGGCGGGATCGATCTCTACACCTTGTCGGTATATTCCGCAGGCTGCTCCCATTTCTCTTTACAAAAGACTTGGAAATTTTCAAGCGCTAAAGAGGGGAGCAGAGAGCACTCTGCGGGGCATAATTGATGCCCAGACTCCATCAGGTTTGCAAAAGTTGGCCTAGGGGTGCTCACTGGGGCTTTTTTACAAGAGATGAAATTTTATCAAAACGGTTTGGGATTCTGGGAGTGATCATCACACTGGAGTTCTTAACGGTGTTAGGAGGGTCATTATAGCAATGACTTTCAGCGTTCCAGAAACAGGGCCTATAATTTGGCTAGTTCCTATGTTATGGCATTTGCATTTCCTTAATGCATAATTGGACTATAATTTTCTAAAACTTGACTTCGGTCTTGGAGATTCTATAAATCAATAGACATTCCACTTAAAGTTGAGGTGTACAAATACATGTTTTGAGCAGACTGCAAAATCAGAGTAATTGGTGGTTTGATGCGGTGTTGCTGACCAATTAATGACCTCTTGTGATTTGTTTTAAGTTTGACAAAGTGCTCTTATAAAATAGAAATGATTGATATGATGATGCAGGGATTCATTACCCCTAATTTAGTTTGCCCTTCAATTACTCACAGTATTCAGCCACCATAGTCCTTACAGGGATAAGTTTGTGGGCTTTTAGAATTATATTAATTCTGTTAATTAATACATACAATTAATCTATTAATTTTATTAAGCCAGCTCGTATGAAATGTTGGCTTCTGTTTTATGACATTCTCTCTGACAAAACTAAATAGATTTTAGATAGTTTCTTCTATTGTGAACAAACATCTCATTGTTTTTTACTCCAGAAAAAAAAAAAAAAAGACTTGTAGGATGTTTATTTTTCAGTGGATTGAGGTAGCAGTTTAAAATCCTATTGCTGTAGAAACACACAGAACCAAATAAAAATGTAATAAGACTATGACAGAACTGAGTAAGGTAGCTTCATTTTCCTTTCCTTACTCGGTGTTCATTCACGTGTTAGTTTTTTATAATTAGTGGTAGGATCTTCATAAAACTGGTGATTTCACTGTTTTCTGGATCATTTTATTAGGGGAAGGAGAAATGATCAAATGATCTCTCCTCTGCTTTTCTTTAAGCTTTAACCAACTGAGCCACCCAGGCGCCCCCAGAATCTCTGCTTTAAATTTTTTTTTTTTTTTCAAATTTTATTTATTTTTGGGACAGAGAGAGACAGAGCATGAACGGGGGAGGGGCAGAGAGAGAGGGAGACACAGAATCGGAAACAGGCTCCAGGCTCCGAGCCATCAGCCCAGAGCCCGACGCGGGGCTCGAACTCACGGACCGCGAGATCGTGACCTGGCTGAAGTCGGACGCTTAACCGACTGCGCCACCCAGGCGCCCCAAGAATCTCTGCTTTAAATTCATAGTCTGCTGATTCCAAAATTCTTACCAACTGTTCAAGGCTTTTTCCACTTGCTTTTTTTCTTTTTTTCTTTTTTTTTTTTTTACACTTACAAAGAGGATCATGAGATCATAGATCCTTTCCCTCTGTTTAACTGTCATCTCAAGTGATATGGTTTGGAACCACCTGTGGGGATATGAATGATCTAAGAAGAGAAAAGTCAAGGTGAGGGAGCATGCTATACAGTAAAACTCTCAAAATCAAATTTATTTATAAAAGCATTTATTGAGCACTTGTTGTTTGCAAGGTGGGAATTTGGAGGTAAGGAATAACTTAGAAATAGTTAAGAGAAGATACTGGAGAACTAGAAAGGCAATACCTAGGTAAAGTCAAAAGGAGGACTAGTTGATGAGGAAGAGGGTCTGGCCTTAATGACTCTTCACAAGTAAACCCTGGAGAGTAAATTGTGTGTCTTACTGTCTAAGAAGTGGGACTGAAGGTGGCCTAACCAAACTGAAAGCGTGAACATTTAAATCTTAAAAATGTATAAGGAGAATATGAAAACTTGGAGAAAATAAAATCTTGTCAAAATGTAAGCCTTTTCTTTGCTATCACATTGAGACCTCTTGTGAAAGCCTTAGTACATGGCTAAATTTTAGATGTCCCAGCACGAAGGAAAGGTGCCACGTTTTGCCACGCATCAGCCCCTCCAAATGTTCACCCAGTTGTTCAAGCATGTATTTTAAGGTTGAGTATTCCAGCAGTAACCCAAAGAAATTCAGAACTGATACTTTGCCACAGTTTGCTTTTAATGACAACTTTTGCTGTCACTAGAAGCCTGGCTCCTTTGGTGCCCGGCATTATTTCTTTCACATCTCGGGGACTGTGGGACCACACTGTGAATAGCGTTATACTAAGGTGCACGTGAATTGTGCTTTACTGTTTGCAAAGGGCACTTTGTTCTAAGGAAGCTGTATATGGCTTCGAGTGGGTACAGTGTCAAGTGGGTACAGGGTTAGATAGATGGTGGGGACACAGATAAAGTCCTTGTATTTGGAGGACTCACTCGTAGTCTTGTGGAGGAGGTAGACAAGGAACATGAAGAATAAACCCCAGTTGTGGGTTATGTGATTCTCTGTGTACACACGCAAGCTGACAGGAGAGGATAGGAATGGTCATTGTGCCCATTCTGGAAATGAGAGAAACCCTCAGAGAACTTAGGCAGTTTCTCAAGTTCACCTCCCAACAGAGGAGCAAAGTTAAAGTTCTGTTTCCAACTCTAGGTATAGGCCTCTTCTACAATGGTACTTTTTTAGCCTTAATTTCTTTAATGTTTGTTTATTTTTGAGAGACAGAGAGAGAGTATGAGCAGGGGAAGGGCAGAGAGAGAGTGACACAGAGAATCCCCAGTAGGCTCCAGGCTCTGAGCTGTCAGCAAAGAGCCCAACGCGGGGCTCGAACTCACCAGCAGTGAGATCATGACCTGAGCTGAAGTCGGACGCTTAACTGACTGAGCCACCCGGGCGCCCCTGAAAACTAAAAGAATCTTAATGTGATTTTGTGCTTTTGGAGTTGCAGGAAAATAAAAAGGAACATTCTGGATTAGGGTGAAATAGAATGGCTACGTCTTCCAAATGTCAGCACACTCTCTAGATGACAGTGGCCGAAAGCTGTAGTTGGATGATTGACTTGGGGGTCTTCCGAGGAGCCCTTTGTGCAGCGGTGGAGGGCCGGCGGCGGCTGCTCATCAGGTCTGACACTCACTGGGGGCAGGGCGCGGGCTCTGTGACCTCCTTCACTGTTCTCTGTGGAGGTTGACTTGCCCCCCAAGGCCTTCAGTCTTTCCCACTTCACTCGGAGCACTTAATTAAAAGAAAAAGTGAGCCCAGTTCTGATGCAGAGTTATGACTAGTAAAAAGAACCAATAAAAATGACTATAAAGGGCCTGACAAATAGAAAATGTTTAATAATACTAAGGCGCTTTATGGAGCAAGGGTTTACCTCTTGGCACAGGATGACAGGCGTTCCTGCAGAGGCTTTTCCCTTGCTGCTGCTCTTGGCAGGCAGTTCTTGCCCGGCTGGAACAGGCGAGGGAGACGGGTTCTGTCAGCCTGGGGTCACCTGACTTCTTACTGCAAGAAGATCGCAGGGAAGTGACAGCCCGCTGACATGTGGCCCTTTTGTTGGTGACAACAGATAACATGAGGGATAAAGGACACTTAGGTGACCCAGGAGCCAAAAGGAAAACAAGGAAGGGACACAGAAAAAGAAAAAAAAAAGGGAAGGGAAAGGAAGGGCAGGGCTAAGGAACCTGCAGTCTTACAGGAAGTTTGGGGCAGAACTAACATTCTCTATCAGTTCCAATTAGACTTACCAAAGAATAGACCAAGTTAGAGTTAGGAGAATAACTATCCTGAATGGCCTTGGGAAAGTTACTTAGTTTTTCAACTGTTAGAGGGGTAATACTGTTGTGAGTAGTAAAAGCCCATGGTATGTGCTCAATAACTGATAACTTTGTTTAAAAAAATTCTGTTGGTTAGAGATTATTGGAAAAGTAGAAGGATGGCAATAATTTACAGCTGATCCTCGATATTAATTTTTAATTTTTTGAAGATTTCATTTTTTAAGTAATCTCTATGCCCATTGTGGGGCTTGAACTTACAACCTGAGGGTCAAGAGTCACATGCTCTACCAACTGAGTCCGCTAGGTGCCCCCTCAATATTCTCTTTTAAAGCTAAGACAGAGGATCCAAAAAAAAATCACAAAGTATTTATAAACACAGGTGAAAGGATGCAAACACGCAAAAAACCCAGTTGGAGAACCCACATCTGTGCTGGGAATAAAATAATGATCATCAAAATCATAAAAATGAATCATAAAAACTATATAAAGTTCAGGGAGAGATAGATAACTAAATTCTAGATATCCCTGTTTGAGCCAGTGTGTAACTCACTAAAATGTAAACATAAAATTAAACTTTCAAGCTTTTATTCTCTTTTCATTTATATCATGAAGAAGATAATTTAAATATACTTTGTATAATATGTCTAAAGGATTAATTTTGGACTAACTTTCAAGTAGGTTTTAAACAGAAAAGTTGAAATGAGTTGTAAGTATTGGCAATATGTCTTCTGTATTGAATACAGTTATCCATCTCATTAAAAAATACACCATTTGCACCATTTGATTTTTCCTAATTATAAGCATTGAATTTATAGAAACTGATCTTTTTTTTTTTTTTTTTGTTCATTTTGATTTTTTTTAATGTTTATTTAGTTTTGGTACAGAGAGAGACAGAGCATGAACGGGGGAGGGGCAGAGAGAGAGGGAGACACAGAATCGGAAACAGGCTCCAGGCTCCGAGCCATCAGCCCAGAGCCCGACGCGGGGCTCGAACTCACGGACCGCGAGATCGTGACCGGGCTGAAGTCGGACGCTTAACCGACTGCGCCACCCAGGCGCCCCGATCTTTTTTTTTTTTAAAGTTGTTTTAAATGTTTATTTTTGAAAGAGAGAGAGAGAGAGAAAGACAACAGTAGTGGGGGAGGTGCAGAGAGAGAGGGAGACACAGAATCTGAAGCAGGCTCCAGGCTCTGGGCTATCAGCACAGAGCCTGACGTGGGGCTCGAGCCCACAAACTCTGTGATCATGACCTGAACCGAAGTTGGATGCTTAACCAACTGAGCCAGCCAGGAGTCCCAGAAACTGATCTCTTTGAGAGGTTTATTTTATTTTTAGAGAGAGAGCGCGCATGAGCAGGGCAGAGGGGCACAGAAAGAGAGAAAGACAGAGAGAGACAGAGAGAATCTTAAGTAGGCTCCGTGCCCAGCATGGAATCTGACTTGGGGCTCAATCCCGCGACTATGAGATCATAACCTGAACTGAAATCAAGGGTCCGACGCTCAACTGACTGAGCCACCCAGATGCCCTGAAACTGATCTCTTTTTATTTATAATTTTCACACCAGTAAAGCATATTCTAAGTTTGTTTGGATAAACGAGTATCGTAATTCTCTAGAATATATAACTAGGCGGCGCCTGAGTGGCTCATTCAGTTGAGCATCTGACTCTTGATTTCGGCTCAGGTCATGATCTCACAGTATGTGAGTTCGAGACCCACATGGGACTGTGAGCTGACAATAGGGAGCCTGCTTGGGACTCTCTCCCACTCTCTGCCTCCCCTGCTCCTGCTCTCTCTCTCTTTCAAAATAAGTAAATAAATAAAATTTTTAAATGCTGCATTAAATGTTTTTTTAAAAAAGAGTATATAACTAGGATCTTTTAAACTTTTATCATTGAAAATAATACATATGACCAGATGATAAATTGCAGGGTTTTTTTTTTTTTTTTAATAGCTTAAAAAACGTTCTCATGGCCGCTTGACAACCAGAAAATATCTCCTCCAGATGCAATAAAGAATATGAAACTTTCTGGCAACATACTACATAGAACAGTGGCACTCTTTGTGTTAAAGTGCTAATTTGAGAGAGATTATGTCATTCTCTTAACTCTCTTTTCCTGCTTGACAAATAAAATCCTTGCTCAACTGACATAAATCATGAAATAATTCACATTTTACTCTGAATTTAGTTTAGGAATGAAGTCAGCAAATAGTGTCCACATCATGAAGTATGTGTTAGATAATTAGCCTTCAGAGCATTGCTTACTATCAGGCCAGACCTCTCATTCCTGAAGAATTTGTCGCCATGTTTGAACAGCTAATGTATATGAATAGCATGTTACTGTAAATACACAGTTACTCAGTGCACATTATCCCATCTAATCCTCATGACGGTGGTATAGCTAGAGAGATTCATGGCCTGCCCCAGGAAGGACAGGCAGTAAATGGCAAACCCAGGACTGTATTCCAAGCGTCTCACTCGTCCATTTATTCAGCACATATTTACGGAGCACCTAGTATGTGCTGATCACGGACAACCCAGTAAAGAGCAAGACAGAAGGTTGGTCTCATTTTTCATGGACTTGACCTTCAAGTGGGAGTGACATCAAAACTAACGAAACTATCATGAATATAAACTGAAGTGACTGGGCAGCTACTGTCTCCCTCTGATGGGTCCCCTGCCCCCCATCAGCTGGGTTGCTCCCATACAGAAGCAGGCCACACATACTGGGCACTTGTGCGAACCTAATTGCAGGTGCGGCTTTGCGTGAACCCAGGGCAGATGGAGCTGTGACTGGCCGCGCCCACACTTCCAGATAAAGATGCTCACTGTTGGGGCGCCTGGGTGGCTCGGTCGGTTAAGCATCCGACTTCGGCTCAGGTCATGATCTCACGGCCCATGAGTTCCAGCCCCGCGTCGGGCTCTGTGCTGACCGCTCAGAGCCTGGAGCCTGTTTCGGATTCTGTGTCTCCCTCTCTCTCTGCCCCTCCCCTGTTCATGCTCTGTCTCTCTCTGTCTCAAAAATAAATAAACGTTAAAATTAAAAAAAAAAAAAAAGCTCACTGTTGGATGAGCCACATCAGACTTCAAGTTTCCCTAGTGAACTGTCAGGGGAAGGACACCTATAGCACAGGTGTTAGCATGGTCCATTTCCTAAGAACTCAGAGTGGATAACGCCTCTGACCACCTCAGCCTGTTAGGTAGGATGGGGAAATGGAGGCCCAGGGAGATTGAACGGCACACTCTGGTCTCGAGTCAGGCATTAGTCCTGATTTATTTATTTTTAAAAATGTTTTTTACTTATTTTGAGACAGAGAGAGAGAGAGTGCGTGAGCATGGGAGGCGGATAGAGAAGGAAATACAGAATCCAAAGCAGGGTCCAGGCTCTGAGCTGTCAGTGCAGAGCTGAACGCGGGCTCAAACCCACAAACATGACCTGAGCTGAAGTCAGACGTTCAACTGACCTAGCTACCCAGGTGCCCCAGTCCTGATTTATAGGCTCAGAATCTCTTTCCTGGTGGACAAAGCCCCTTCTCCTCACTTGCTGTAACCTTTATGACATGATTGCTTCAGACTTTACTCGGTTCATACTGACGCTGGACATGGCTCTCCCATGTCACCCAGTGCGGCATCAGCTGCTGAGGGACTGAGGTCTCTCTTCCCCGGGCTACACACTCCCCCAGACTGCCTCTCAGAATAGGTCTGTCGGAAAATCTGCTTTTCTCCCCATCCTGCAAAAGAAAGCACCTAAGGTATCACTAATATTTCAAAAGAAAATATTAACGCAAGTGGGCACTTGCCTGTGAAACCCTTAGTCCATACTTGTGGTGCTGAAGAATCCTGGGATTAGCACCTGAGAACGAGAGATGAGCTGGCCCAGCTGCTGGTTAAACTAAACCGTATCCTAACCTCACTGGCCGTTAATCAGCTAACTCACCTAAACCAATTTACAAGAAGCCCTTCCTAATAAGACAGCTATTACAGGAACCCCTGGTCAGGTGACCCTTGGCATCCCTTCTCTCTCCTTCCTGTGATTGCACCCTTGCAAAAATACCTGCAAATCAAATTTTTACAAATCAGATGTTTGCAAATTAGATTGCAGTTTAAATGCATCGAGGGAAATTTTGTTTTAGAGCCTTCATTTCTCCTTGATGTGAATTTCAACATCGGGTTGGGCTGTTTAGACATACCTTGGTGTAGGGATAGTGCCTGTCGCCACTTCTGCTTTGGGGATTTATATTTTAAATAATTTTTTTTTTCAACGTTTATTTATTTTTGGGACAGAGAGAGACAGAGCATGAACAGGGGAGGGGCAGAGAGAGAGGGAGACACAGAATCGGAAACAGGCTCCAGGCTCCGAGCCATCAGCCCAGAGCCTGACGCGGGGCTCGAACTCACGGACCGCGAGATCGTGACCTGGCTGAAGTCGGACGCTTAACCGACTGTGCCACCCAGGCGCCCCGGGGATTTATATTTTAAGGATGTGTGGATATATCTTTTTTACAATATCCAACCTAATGTGATGTATAAAGTCCTATATCTGACTTAATGTATTTCAACCTGCGTTTGAAATTTTCTAATTAGTTTTGGGTTATTTTATCTTTTATTTGCCGTATGCAGAGTAGCCCTTCAAAAAATATTGGCTGAATATTTTTAAGAGTGAGAGTTAATATTTTCATGATTTTTTTATTTGTTTTACTCTTTAAATAAGGTCCTTTCCTGGAACATTGTCTCATTTGCTCCCTGCTTTATTCCCAATGCTTGGTACAGTGGTTGGCATGTTCTACATACTCAAAAATATTCATAGAAATGAATAAAAATATTTTATGCTAACATTTTAAGGTTAATTGATAATCTTTGCTCTCTTAGCTTTGAGCAGAAAGGATTTAAATGTTTCACCTTCATTTGAAAAAATGAAGACAAATTCTTTAGCTGTGAAGGTTAGAAACAGAAAGTTCCTCCAATAGCACATTAAAAAACCACCTTTCTTTAAACATTTGTTGCACACCTACTGTGTGCCTCCCACTGTGCTCTGAGGATCAGATAGCTAAGACAGTGCCCCTGAAGGTTAAGTCACGTTCTTTTGCTATGTTCCAAATTAATTAATTAATTTATTTATTTATTTTGCTATGTTCCAAATTTAATTTGCCCTCTTGTATTGACTTCTTAGCACATTACGGGAATCACATACACCCAAGTCATGAGCCAGACAGTGCTGGCCTCACCGATGTGTGGGTCTAGCTGGCACCGTTGTGCTCTGTGGGGACGAGGGAGGGACAGCTTTGAGATGGACTTTGCCAAGGTCACCAAACCTGGGCGTTGGCCTCTTCTTCCGTGCTTCCAGTCTGGACCAGCATCTTTCACGTCTGCACTTCTGGCCTACTCAGTTTGTCTTTTGTCTCCTTTTTTCCTTTCCCCATCTCCCTCTTGTCCCCTCTGCCTCTCCCTGACTCAACCTCCAACCCCATAACAGATAAGAGAAACTCTTTTATGAAGGCACATAGTTGATTTCACAGAATCACGTCATCTACTGTGGGATTTGCTCACATTATAAAGATGACAGTAGCAAACTGAGAATTTCTTAATGGAACTCCAACTTCAGGGAGTCAGTGTTACAGTTCGGGTTTAGGGAGAAGAGTTGTATTCACTTGCTTCTCTGTCTGGCCAGCTACCTTGGGTTTTTTGGTTATTTACTCTCTTTTTGCTTTCCTAGTGTTAATTCTATTAATATTAGAATGTGTCATATACTGTATTAGGAAATACCAACGATCATTGTCGTTAGCCCGATTTTACTTTTATAAGATTTGCTCATGGGCTCCAGATGCTTTTTTTGAGTGTTCTCAGCTACAGAATATAAAATCAGCCCTCTCAAGGTTATTTTATATCATTTGGGAATTTTTATCTGTTCCGGTTTTAGGTACAACCTCCTTGGGTTTTATTTTCTTTCAAATTTAAAGAATGATCTTAGAGGATCAAGTACAGTTAATAAAAAGATACAAACCTACCTGTCTGTTTTAACTTTTCTTAGTACTGTTTTTCCACTGGTCTGTTACTTTTGGTTCTTCTTTGGGCTTTACTCTTTGTTTTCATTTCAAGGGGGCGCAGAGAGAACAGAGAAGGGAAGGAGAGACATGGTAGAGAGGGAAGTGCTTCGCAAAAGGCCTTGAGGCAGGAAAGAGCATGGAACATTCCAGAATATTCTAGGACTGAAAGGAAATCTATGGGCTTTGACCATAGAGGGCTTTGAGATGGGGAGGGGTGAGAGAGAAAGCTGAAGTGTTCTTGGCAGGACCTTATGTGTCTGGGCCGTGTTAAAAGGTTTCAGACCTCATCTTATGGCCTGGGCAATTATGGAAGGGTTTTATGCAAAGGAGGACAGGATCGAACTTTTTTTTTTTTTTTTTTTTTTTACAAGTTCTCTTCAATCGAGATGTGGACCATGGATTGCAGAGGAAATAGAACAAGGGTGGACAGAGGAGATGGTGCCTAAGAGCTAAAATAGTAGTAGTGGGGGGTGGAGAGAAGCAGTAGATGATATTTGAGAGGTAGAATCCACAGGGCATGGAGACTGATGGAGGGCCGGGGGACAGAAGGAGTTCCGGTAATGGACCAGGCTACCAGTGGTGCTATATCGGAAGAGGGCCCACAGCAGAAGGAGCCCTGGGGAATAGGGTGAGTTCTGCTTTGGAGATGTTGAGTTTGAGAGGCTCATGGAAATGTTGGATAAGTGGGTAGGTACCAGATCTGGCAAAAGTCTAGGCTGGGGGGGCAAAACTTCAAAGTTCGTCAGTTTATAGATGATAATTGAAGCCATTGGGGTGGGTTGTTTTGCTTAAAAAGAAATCTAGTGGGACAAGAGACAAGAGCCTCAAGACAGTCAAATATTCACCGGCAGAGCAGAGAAGGAATGGGTTGCTGGCATAGAGCCACAGGGCTGTATCAGGAGCCAAGGGAGCCGGTGACTTTGTTAGCATAGCTGTGATTTCAAGTACGATGGGGCTCTGGCTTCTCTACAGGGAGGCTGTCTCTGCAGAGCAGTTTTATGGATGGTGAGCAGAAGCCCTGCTGGAGTGATGGGAGGGCGGGTGAGAGGCCAGGGGAGGGAAACAGCCCCTGCTTTCAGGTCTGACTGTCCAGGAGAGGGAGGGAGCGGGAGAGTCAGGGCTGGAGATCTGCTGGTGGACTTCAGATTTTGCATGTTTTTAAGATGGGAGAGACCCAAACATGTTTACATGCTGATGGGAAGGAGTCCACAGAGAGCAAGACGAATGACGGGGTGGCAGGATCCAGGATCCGCAGGATGGGTGGAGGGGCTGGCTGCCTTTCAGTTGTTTCGTTAATACTTCCATGTGCTTTTCTAAAATCCCTGACAGAAGTGACTGACCTAGGGAAGACTGCTGGGGAACTGTAGCCTCCCTTCCGCTCCCCTGCCCCCAGCCCTTAGAGCCCCCTCCTCCTGCAATGTGCTCCCTGGGGGGGGGTGTGGATTCCTGGTGAGTTAAGGGTTCCCGCTTTCCACCTAAAGGGCAGTCCTCACTCACTTCCCCTTTAGGAGGAGAACTTGGACATCCTTTATCCTTTGTATTTGAATGGAGTAATTGATAAAGCGGAGGATCAAGTTCAAGATAAAGCCCCATTTTATTGAAAGGAAAGCTCCACAAAATAGGAACACTGTATGAAAATGTTTCTCAGACCAGGGAGGCACTGTAGGAGTTGCATTCTGTACGGCCAGTGTGCTGGGTCTCGAGTTTCTTGGAATTCAGATAGGCTCTCCTTAGCATGACTTTAACTGATTTTAAGTACTGTGCACGTATGCAGAGACAGACAAGTTTTAGACTCCAGTCTGAGTTGGGCCTGAATAAAGTAGGTGCCCAAAGGAAAAGACTTTATTTGCTGGCTTTTTCTGAGGGGCGGGGGGAGAATTACTATTATTTGCCAGCAGTGTAATTTTTAAACTTATTTTTCTTAATTATTGAGCTTTATTTACTAGAGCCGTTTTAGGTTCCCAGCAAAATTAAGCAGAAAATCCAGAAAGTGCCCATAGATACACCCTGTCCCCAAGAAGCGTAGCCTCCCCGACTGTCAGCCTCCTGTATCACAGTGATGCATTGTTATAATTGATGACCCTGTAGCGGTACCTTCTTAGCACCCAAACCCCACGGTTTACACTTGTGCACATTCTATGGGTTTTGGCAAATGTCCAAGGACATGTATCCACTCTTGTAGTATCACACAGAGTAGCCTCACGGCCCTAAAAATCCTGTGCTGCACCTGTTCATCTCTCCCTCCCCTCCATTTATGTATTTATTTGTTGGCTTGCAGTAATCCTCTTCCACGTACACGTAAAAAATTTGTTTTTCAGTCTCTCCTTTCTGAAGATCTTGATAGAATCCTAATAATAGCTTTGTTTTGGTTTGAATACTTTTGTACACAACAGAAAAATTCAACCACTGACCTGGAATTTGAACTTTAAAGCAATAAGGCATCTAATTGCAGCTTTTTTCTTCTCTCTGTAAGTATTCCCTCCTCCGCACCGCCCCCCCCCCCCCAACACTTCTGTAGTTAACATTTCAACAGAAGCTGTTTTTTTTCTTTTCTACTTTGAGGGAGGGATAGAGGAGAGGGCAGACCTGCCCTTGACCCTCGCCTCCCAGCTCACTGTGCTGGGCAGTCAGCTGAGCACGTGTTCTTTGTATTCCTATTTGGCCCCTCCTGGGCGTTGCAGAGTACCTAAAGAGCCTAGAAGGAGAAACTGTGGCTCTTAGAGGTGCTGACAACAGTGTTCTCAGCAGGAACTTTAAAAGAAAGAGGGAGAAAGGTACTTTGGAGATTAAGGGGTTAAAACATTAGCATTCTGGGCTCTGCTGTTTACTCATTGCTGCTTTGTACAGAAAATACGTTGCTTTAAAGCCTAGGAAAACTGGCAGTTGTAAATTCTGCTGTTTGAAAGCTGTTGGGAAAGATCCCCATGCGTGCATGGTGGTTTGGATTGAATATACCAATTCTTCAGCCCCCTGCCCATCAGCTTTCCTCACGCATACTCTTCCCCATTTACCAAGCCTTTATCCCGCGTCTCCTTTCCAACATGTTTCTGGATGTCTTGAGGGAGACAGTAGGAAAGCAGGCATCCCTTTTCAGACTTTACTCTGCACCATTGTCCTGACCTTTTTCTCATTTCGCCAGTACTCATATTTACCTAGTATTTTTCTGTTGACTATTTTACACTCATCCCAAGTGATAGTCGCCAGGAAATCACAGGTTTGATGTGCTATCTATATTTTCTAATACTGTACTTACTAAAACACACTTGTAAGTATTTAGAAAAAAAATAGTCATCCCGATACCACCTGAAATAATCCTGCATCTCCATTGTGATGCGTGTTCTGCTGTTTGCTGTGTGGAACACCAATGTAGACCACAGCCTCACAGAGCTGGAAGGAAGCCCCTAGATTTCCTGAAGCTCGTGAATTGAGGCCCAGGGAGGTTTGTTGTACATTCGAGACCTCATTTCCTTCCTTCCTGGGTACCCAGAAATGTCAAGGCAGGATTGCTCATTTGCTGGTCTCTTACAAGTTTTTTATGCATTTTTGTATTTTCTTTTTCTCCACCCAGAGGTAAATGCTGGTAAAGATGGGTCCCCTGCCTGCAGGATTGTGTAACCTGAGGGCTGCACCCTGGGGATGGGGGCTTAGAGAGATCTAAATAATTTGCATATCTCTCCATCACTCTTTAAACTCTCATAGCAGGTCCTGCGTATGCCCTGGAAGTGTGCTGTCCCCCAGCCTGGCAAGGTCCAGGCCCTTCTGGAGTTTACACTGCGGGGCAGGAGGGGGAGAATGAATGAGAGGAACAAAACAGGGAAATAGGTAACAACAAGGAAATGTCATATAGTAGTAAGTATTCTGCAGAAAATGGAAACACAGGGACCTGACAGGTGATTTTGGGAGAGTGGGGCTGCTTAGGTGTGGCCTTTAGGAAAAGAAACCTTAGGGCATGAAGGGGCCCAGCCTGGGAAGAACAGTCCAGGCAGAGGGAGCAGCTCATACAAAAGTTTTAGAAAATCTTTGGAAATCCCAAGTCAGTTCGGTTTAACTCTGGGGTGCAAAGAAAGGAATGAGGTGGTTGGTTGGACCACACCGAGGGCGATGGGGAGTTAGGACACATCACACTTGGCAATCCTGTCCCAGAATTTAGCCCCGGCATACCGGACCCAGTGCATTGTTACAGTTTGTCTGAGGCCTGAAACAGGTTACTTTTAATCTCTTAACTACATTTCACCTGTGAGGCAGCGATAATACTAGCAAGGGGAATGTGTACCACACCTAGCACAGTCCTGGGGTGCTGAAGCATCTGCAGGTATCTTCCTCCTAACCCCTAAGGCCTTCCTAGAAGGTCTTATCAGTGAAGAGAGTTCCATTATCAGGAATAAGCCAAATTTAAAAAAAAAAATTTTTTTTTTTAATGTTTATTTTTGAGAGAGAGACAGAGCGTGAGCAGAGGAGGGGCAGAGAGAAAGACAAACAGAATCTGAGGCAGGCTCCAGACTCTGAGCTGTCAGCACAGAGCCCGATGTGGGGCTCAAACCCACAAGCAGCGAGATCATGACCTGAGCCAAAGTCGGACACTCAACCCACTGAGCCACCCTGGCGCCCCAATGAGCCAAAATTTTTTAAGTTGGTGTTTGGATAATTCTGCCCTTTGCTGGACTCATCAAAGGAAGGTGCTGGAAACTGGTTACTGGTATTGGCTGGGTTTTCTAGGAGAAAGATTTTAGGGAAGTGAACCCTTGATATTTAGCATTCTTTCCAGAGGACCATTTTGGGTGCAGTTTATCCAGGTAGTGAGATCAAGGCATCATGTCACAAGAGAAGTAAAAGTTGCAGCTCGAACAAATACCCCTGGAAGGGCATTTGTGGTTTTGTGCCTTCAGATTTTTTCTTTTTCTTTTTTTGAAATACTTATTTTTGGAGACAGAGAGAGAGAGAGAGTGCACAAGCAGGGGAGGGGCAGAGAGGGGGCGGGCGCAGCGGATCGGAAGCGGGCTCTGGGCTGACAGCAGTGAGCCTGATGCAGGGCTCAAAATCACGAACTGTTAGATCATGACCTGAGCTGAAGTTGGATGCTCAACTGACTGAGCCACCCAGACACCCCTAGATTTTTTTCTAATTTAAATATGTTTTATAATTAACACATATGCATGTTAAAATTTTTAAATAGACCATTAAGAGGGACTTTCCCTCCTATTTCTGACTCCCAGTTCCATTTTCCTCCCTAGAGACAACCGCTATTACATTTTCTGATGAATTCTTTTGGATTCAGACATTTAATATGCATATTCAAATGAATTTCATGCATCCCATATGATTTTTGGAAGGCAGAGTTTTCCTAAATGTTTGGGTATATGGTATGTGCTCCAAGGTTTGGTAAGACTAGGAGAGTATATAGGGACAAGGTGGGATATCATGGGGATATTGATCCCTGGATGTGAGTGAATTTGGGGGCTCACAGCACAAATCACTGCTAAGGGAAAAAAATAAAAATCGTATATGCTATTAAGCGTAGCTAATTCTGTCTGTAGGGACAGAATGTTTTGGAAATAAAATGGGATCTTGAATATTCTCGTTCTGTGTACTTGAGGGGATTCTTTTGAAGTCTTTTCTTTTCTCTATGAAGCCTGAAAGTGATTGGGTTGTTTGTGGGCACCTTCTTCTTGGCGTGCCTGGTAGGCAGCTGTGGCCACGAGTGAGAGTGGGCACTCGCGGTCCTGGGAGCTGTCCCCCACCAGCAAGCAGGGCCCCCTGATGGAAAGCTGGCAGTTGCTGCCAGCGAGGTCCAGCATCCTGCTCGAGTTGTTAGAGTGGGCTCCTCACCTCCAGGTAGGTTCCTGAGTGCACCTCCTGGAGGGACAGGGGCAGGGTACCCAACAAGGTGGTCTCGGGACATTTGCATTAGAAGCCCTAGGTCACAGCTGAGAAGCCCCTGAGTTAGCACCTCCCTACCCTACCCCTGAGCCACTGCTGCAGCCCCCAAATCCCGTTGGTTCAGTGTTCCTGGACTGCAGACTGCAGTCTGTTCTCTTCTTGGAGCCACTGGTACTGGCTGGGTTTTCTGGTGAGTATGTCCAGACCGTGGGACCCAGGAGTGGTTCTGAATGGCGCCAGCCAGCATTTGACCACCTAAACCTTAATCCTTGCAACACAAATTGCATTTTCCAATTTGCAAGAAGCTGCTAGAAGCTTTCCTTAAGCGAGCAGAGAAGAATTCACAGTAGATTAAAGGAGGCTCTCCACCACTATTTTTCTAAACTCAAAAACTGTGCTAAACAATAAGATTTTTCACAAAACCATGCAAAGCTTGCCTTAAGGTTATGATTTTTCTGATTTCAACGTCCTTTCACAGATGTTTAACCCTTGCAACAACCGTTGAGATAGTAACTTTGATTATTATCCATATTTTATGGATGAAGCAGTTGAGTCTTGTAATACACAGATCCATGGCAAGTTCAAGCAGAAAGTCAGTCATTGTCAAGGGGCACCTGGGTGGCTCAGTCAGGTAAGCGCCTGACTTCGGCTCAGGGCATGATCTCACAGTTCGTGGGTTCGAGCCCCGTGTCGGGCTCTGTGCTGACAGCTCAGAGCCTGGAGCCTGCTTCGGATTCTGTGTCTCCCTGTCTCTCTGCCCCTCCCCCCTCCCCCCCCTCCCCCTACACGCTCATGCTCCCTCACTCCCTCTCTCAAAAATAAAAATAAACATTGTGCCCAGCTGACTTTCCCCAAAGTAAGTGAGGGGAAGGAAGCAGCAGTTCTGCAGTAATAGGTGTCCAAAAACTTGAGTTCCCACTCAAGTAAGTTTAGGGCTCAGTGCCATCGGTTGGAAGCCCAGATGAAGAAACCTGTTTAACTTGGTGTTTCTCGAATTTATTTGATCATTAACTTGCCACCTTCCCCCACTCGGTGATATTTCTCACAATATTTTAGGAACACAAGTCTACGGCAGTGTCAGGAAGAAATGTGATTTTTGAGGGGCTTTAAAAAAAGATACACCTCTGTAAGGTTACTTGTACTCTTGAAAAGAATTTTCGCTCTAATACAGAAACTGCAAAAGTTACCGACATGGCTGTCAGCCACTAATGCTATTTGCAGATTCATGGAGCCGTATACACGGCCCTGCGGGAGATGCTTAAAATCTGCTTTAGGTCTTGGCCATTCATTGGCATTGTGACTTGGCCAAATTAGTTAACCTCTATGAACCCGTTTCTCTCTCTGAAAATGAGGTTATATTAATTCTTTGTGGTCATGGCAGAGATTAAATGAGATGACTCACGTCAAGCACTTGGCACGGAGTCTGGCACACAGTAAGCGCTCAGAAAATACGTTTATTATTAGTTCACGAATGCCACGCAGATTTGCTTTTCAGCAGACTTTGGTGGGCTCTGTCTTGGGAATAGACGTCCTCGAGATTTGATTAATGAGAAACTTGAAACTTGGCTGAAGTGTCCAATCCTAATGTAACTGGAGAAAAAAAGATGGGCCCTATTGTATTAGTTTCCTGGGGCGGCCAATAGCAAAGTACCGAAAAC
The DNA here is from genome assembly GCF_007474595.2 of Lynx canadensis. Taxonomy (NCBI): domain Eukaryota; kingdom Metazoa; phylum Chordata; class Mammalia; order Carnivora; family Felidae; genus Lynx; species Lynx canadensis. The sequence continues at coordinate 45,632,577 of NC_044314.2, forward strand.
CAAGTGGTTTAAGCAATGGAAATGTATTGTCTCACAGCCCCAGGGGCCAGAAGTCCAAGATCAAGGTGTCCGCGGTTCGGTTCCTTCTGGGGGCTGTGAGGGAGGATCCGTTCCGTGCCTGTCCTTGCTCCTGAACGCTCTTCGGCCATCTTTGGCATTCCTTGGCTTGTAGATCCATCACCCTGATCTCTGCCACCATGGCCACATAGCATCCTCCCTGTGTGCAAGTCTCTCCTGTTGATAAGGACACCATTTGTATTGGGTTAAGGCCCTCTCTACTCCCTTCCAACCTCATCTTAACCAGTTATGCATGCAGCCAACGATTGTCTCCAAATAAGGTCATGTTCTGGGGTACTGGAGGTTAGGACTTCAACCAATGAGTATTTGGGGGACACAACTCAACCCACAATAGTGATAAAGTAAATCAATCCAAATGGAAACATGCAAGAGAAAAGAGACTTGGTTAAACATCCAGTTGTAAAATTTTGTGCTTTTTTTTTTTTTCTTGAAACTACTTTTTTTTCCCCCAATCACTTTTATGGAGATAATTTACATACAACAAAATGAATCAATTTTAGGTGTAGAGTACAGTGAGTTTTGACAAGCGTGTATACCTATGTATCCACCACCCCAATCAAGATCTAGATAATTTCCATCATCTTAGAAAGTTTCCTCCTGCCACTCCCCAGTCACCCCCTTCCCCGTCACCACCTTCACCCCCAGCTTCAGCCCATAGGCAGGTACTGGTCTGTACCCTCCCACTATAGATGAGTTGTAATGTATCTTCACTAGCGTTTCAAACAAGTGAATACATATACTAATTATATAGCATATGTATTCTTATGTCTGCTTTTATGATTTTTTTAAATTTATTTCACTTTTTTAAAAAGTTTGTTTTGAGACATATTTGAGAGAGACAGAGACAGCACAAGTGAGGGAGGGGCAGAGAGAGGGAGAGAGAGAGAATCCTAAGCAGGCCCCGCACTGCCAGCACAGAGCCTAGAGCGGGGCTGGAACTCACGAAGCCGTGAGATCATGACCTGAGCTGAAACCAAGAGTCGGACGCCTAACCGACTGAGCCATCCAGGAGCCCCTGTGTGTGTCTGCTTTTAAAGTGAACCATTAATCCACAGGAATCTAGTATAGAAGTTTTTAGTATTATAAATCCAGCTCTTAAAATCCTATAGCTAGATGGAGTACAATTTTGATATATCTTTTTATACTATTTTTTAAAGTTTATTTATTTATTGTGAGAGAAAGAGAGCAAGAGAGAGAGGGAGGAGTGAGGGGGACAGAACAGAGACAGGGGACAGCAGAGAGCCCCATGTGGAGCTCAGATTCACAAACCGTGAGATTCTATAACCTGTGCTGAAGTCAGATGCTCAACCGACTAAGCCACCCAGGCGCCCCGATAGATCTTTTTAAAAAAAAAAAAACAATTATTTCCTTACTATGCCTATAGCCCTATATTAGATACCTCGTATCCTCATGAAAGCCTGAGATCAGGTTTGTGAGGTAAGTATTCTTTTCACCACTTAATAAAAGAGGCAAGTTTTTTGGGGTATTTAAGTCGTTGATTACTGCTACCTGGAAAATGGGTTTCGCTGAGGGAAGGTGAACTTTTGCCAAGATGAGAGCTTTAGAAGACTGGAGTATGCTATAAAAATGGCATTGTTGGTGAAATGTTGCAAGGTCATTATAAAGATTAGATGAGATAGTGCATTTCAAGAGTTGAATGTGACTGGGGCCCGGCACAGCAGAAGGGCTCCCAAGACGTTACCTGTCATTGCTATCATTAGCAGACTCAGAGACTGTCCCAGCTGGAGCCCCTGGGTGATAATCCAGGCCCAAGCTCATCCCCCTTCCAGGTCCTGGGTGGCCCAGCCTCCTCTAGGGAGAGTGGCCCCGGCCCCTTCCTCCACCGCCTCCCCAGCACACTGCCACTAACGTATAAGCTCTCCTCTGAAAAGAAGAAGGTCCCACGGGAACTAATGTGGGCACTCTTCTGAAGGAGTTCAGCCTCCTCACCTTATGGCGGGAGAAGGTTTGACAACCTGCGGCAGCAGGCGTGTGCGGGAACACTCAAATCCAGCTTTCCAAACTCCCAGCCTTTGGGAAATTAAAACAAGGGAGATGCCAGCCCGACGCCGAGATGTTTTCATGTCGTGCCAGTTAGAAGTGGGGACTGTTTTCACCATCTCAATATTTCCAGTGGCAGCCAGGCAGGACTAAAGGTTTACAGGCATAAATTGAAAGGTAACTACCTTGCAGTTTCGTGTTTGGGACACACTGAAAACATTTTAGAGCTAAAATATGGAATGGGCAGGCACCACCTTTCCAGTCATTAGTTTTCTCTTGTTTTCATTCTAATTTGTCATTATTTTTCTCATCCCGTATCCTTCATAACACGTTTGAAATACGTGTTGAGTTAAGGTCAGTTAGTGTCTGTGTTTGTTGACATCCACCCCAAACTAAATCTCCAAATTATCTTCATATAGCTCTTGAAGAGGTAGTCATTTTAGCCTAAGTGGCAATTAAAAAGCAAGAATTAGGGGCGCCTGGGTGGCGCAGTCGGTTAAGCGTCCGACTTCAGCCAGGTCACGATCTCACAGTCCGTGAGTTCGAGCCCCGCGTCGGGCTCTGGGCTGATGGCTCAGAGCCTGGAGCCTGTTTCCAATTCTGTGTCTCCCTCTCTCTCTGCCCCTCCCCCGTTCATGCTCTGTCTCTCTCTGTCCCAAAAATAAATAAACGTTGAAAAAAAAAAATTTAAAAAAAAAATAAAAAAAAAATAAAATAAAAAAAAAAAAGCAAGAATTATAGTTAATAACCTCATGGGGGGGTGTACCTGAAGTCTTCTGTTTGGGAATCTTAACAAATGCTATTCATCATCAATAATTGAGGTGGGATATCATCTGACTTCCATTTAGTTTTACAAGGTGACACAGGACTCCAGGTCTCTCTGGGGAGGTGACAAAAAGAAAAGAGCTGGGCACATACATGCATTGAACCCGTGCTTTCCAGCTACTCCTCAGCGGGGCCCTGAGCAAGCCTCTGAGTCTCCCTTGAGCCTCAGTTTCCCTTTTTGGGGAAATAATCACAAACCAGTTCTTTTCCAGCCCTGAGTTCATCTGTTATTCATTACCAAAATATTAATGTGCAAATTCTGTTTTAGAGCTGCTAACTCAAATACGATCCTGTGTTGTGGGATTAACATTAATTTAGTTAAGTGTATTGTCAGATTTGACACGGAGGACATATTCATGCTAATTAGGACAGGTACAGTGAATAAGCTCCTGTTAGAGCTGTCTCATTAAGACTGAATTGAATTGATTTTGATGCTTTCTTACAGATTTTTAAATTAAGAGTAACAAACGACCGCAATTGGTTCCGAAAGTATAGGCTTTTTACCTAGAATTGCTATAGTCCCTTTCCGCAATTATTTTTTACATTTCAAATATGCTAATTCCTTGACACCTCCTATCTTTGTCTTTATTATCATCCAACTAAATTACATTAGTGCAGCTGAATATTGCTTAATATAGATTTAGAGAAGTGGTAATCACTGCTTAATTTCTTTAACATTTCAATTTCCATATACCAACTATATGAAACAGGATATCAAGTACATTATTAGTAGATAAAATAATTCCAGGGATGGGATTTATTTTGAGTCTTAGTTTGTATAAATGGTTGAGTGAATATTATTAATACTGAAATCATCTTCTCCAAGTGATAATAGGCCAGGAAGGTAAGTGCCTTTATTCTTGATTTCAGTTGATTACCTTTTAGGATTTCCTTTAGAAGGCCAGTGCATTTTCAAATGTAAAGATTTAGAACTCATTTAGTTTGTTTCAATAAAAAACACTTTTCCAAGGAATGCTAGACTGACCTAGAAACAGGGAGCTAACATTTTTGTGTCAGTCACACACCAGAGTCTTTTCTGGCTTATTTGTCATATTTCAGAACTACAGAAAGGAGGCATGTTTTGGATCTCGAGGGCACTTCTGCTCACGTGGGGATTCTTTAAGCAGTGGCCCTCCAAGGCCATCATCAGGCTCAGGACCTTCTGAAGATGTGTGAAAAGCAGTGACCGTGAGATTTAATGTAATGGCCAGGCACATTTTCATTCACCCAGTGTCTTCATCAAGATAGACGTTGTACTTCAAGAAATTTGAGAAGAATGTAAAAGCAGGACAGAAGGGAATTACTACTTATTTATTCTTGGTGGTCAGCAATACCAAAAGTTCTTTGAACACATTATGCGTTTCAGATAATGTGTATTATCTTTGCTAAGTTCCAGTTTCCAGATGTTTGTGCAGCCCTGCATAACACATAGTATAAAGTAGGCTGGGATTTCACAGCAAGGTGACAACCACTGGACAATAGAGAACAAATAAGAATGGTTATATAAGCAGCTTATGTGTAGACCTGCATTTTGTAAGTATACCTTAGAAATAATCATGAAATCCTTTAAAGACTGTTTTTAATGTGTATTCATTTTTGACAGAGAGAGATAGAGCATGAGTGGGGGAGGGGCAGAGAGAGAGGGAGACCCAGAATTCGAAGCAGGATCCAGGCTCCGAGCTGTCAGCACAGAGCCCGACGCGGGGCCCGAACTAATGGACTGCGAGATCATGACCTGAGCCGAAGTCGGACGCTCAACCGACCGAGCCACCCAGGCGCCCCATTCATGAAATCCTTTGAAACTAACAATCATCTTTTATAAAATCTTTAAAACCATTATTAGGAATAGTAGCTTGCTATTTATTTATTTATTTATTTATTTATTTATTTATTTCAGGAACAAGGTAAATGCTTTTTATAACTTTCTACTCTTTATGTGAATTACGGATTTTTTCACAGTAATCACGAAAGGTGTTGTTAATACTATCTTAAAAACGGAGAAACCGAGGGGTCCCTCGGTGGCTCAAGCATCTGACTCGTCATTTCAGCCCAGGTCATGATCTCACTGTTCGTGAGTTTGAGTCTTGTGTCGGGCTCTGTGCTGACAGTGCGAAGCCGGCTTGGGATTCTCTCTCCCCCTTTCTCTGCCCGTCTCTTGCTTACATTCACCCATGTGTACTCTCTCTCTCTCTCTCTCTCAAAATAAATAAATATTTTAAAAATGGAGGGACTGAGGCATAGAGGGTTAAATCACACAGCAGGCATGTGGTGGACTGAAACCCAGCACGCTGGCCCTGGAGCTCACGATTCCATTCTGCCTCCGTATGCCATTGCTAAAGTGCTAGTAATATTCTTCCAAATAGAATTTATAAAGAGCAGCTGTCAAATTGTTAAGATTATACCATAAAATATTTTACTTCACTTAAAAACAGTATTACTTGTATTACAAAATAAATGTCCACTCAAGTTATTCTTAACGTCTCTCCTGGTCTCTGTGCTGAAGTGACATGTGGCTGTATTGGTGCATTGTGTTACTTGAAGGGTTCTGCCTGTTCCAGCCCCGGGTTAGCTTTCTGTTGTCTTCCCTTCTGCTCCCTATTCTCTCTAAGAAGGTGGTTTCTAACAGTTTAGATGGTTATTGGAGACAAGAGAGAGAAATCCGTGTGGAGGAAGGTGGAGGATGGAGGGGGCTTTCGTATACCCACCTTTTGCATTCTCTTCTGGAGTTCACTGTCCCGTTCTTCAGCAAATGTTTATTGAGTGCCTACTGAATGCCACGCTCTAGCTGCTGGAGACTAGGATGCAGTGAACAGAACACCGTTCTGGTCCTCACCAGCCTGCAGTCTGGTTGATTTCCAGGGGTAGTTCTGAACACATTTCATTTGTGAAAAGCACTTCACCCGGTTTGCTGCGGTTTGACGCTCTTGTCCCGGTCGGCCGCCTTTTCATCATTTTTTTTTAAACCTTGGCAACACCAACACCGCCAGCCCTGGCAGTTCCTTGGCAAGCCCTGAGCTGCTCAGTTCCTCGTGGCGCAGGTATTTTTACTGTGCAGTATGACCCCATCAGGCTTCTGTATTGGGAAGAATTATGCGTTTATTTCCACAAAATCCCTGTCACCTCATCAGCATTTAATGTTTCCTTAATTAAAATTTGTGCCTATTAATGCCATGAGATTGTGGGTTTTGTTTATTTTTTATTTGATGGATGGGATGAGTAGGTAACAAATCAGAAAAGCGTTTGAGGGCCATCTGCCCCAAAGGAAAAAAAATCAGTGAGGTCATTTACTGGAAGCTCAGCGCTCAGTTGTAGCACCTTATAGACTTGCTTTATCATCGTCAGTACTGTTAATTCATTTTCTACTGTGTGCAAAAATTTAAAAAAAAAGCATTTCATTAAGTACTGTGGGGGAGTTGATAGGAAAAATAACTGGGTAGCATTCACCCCCAATTTCATTCTGATGGTGTTTGCAGGGCTTTAATTGGTGCCTGGGATCTTCCATTCCATGGGCTAACCCATTTATCCATGGGCATGTGTATCAGTGAACTTTCCACGTGGGTGAAGGATCTACATGGTTCTCTAAAAATTAGGCTTCAGCCCCACAGTCTTCAGAAGGAAACAACACATAGAGGGATCCTTCCAGTTTGTTATAGAGAGGACCGCAGCAGATTGCCAGACCTGGAGAAAAGCCTTTAAACCCTCCCCAAATTTCCTGCACAGCTACCCACGTAGAGGGACCAAGTAAGGTCCTAATATGGAATCAATAAGAGGATAAACAAGATGGGCAGGTGTTAGAAACTGACCTCCTGTCTATAGATAAGTAGATTCCTGGTTGGGAAATGAGATAAAACCAGTCTGGTCCACTCCACTCCCCACGACACGCAGGCTTTTCTTCCTCCTCGATTTTCTTGTATCTCCTGTATTTTCCTTTCCATCAATTTCTCTTTCCATCTGCCTGCTGCATCACTGTCCCTTTCTCACCTCCTGCCCCTTTCTGTTCCTTCGAATCTTCTCATTTCTTCTCGGCCTGACCTCTGTCCCTGTCCTGCTTCCCTAATATGGACCGCTTTTCTTTATGCACAAAACTGCATTTACCCATCTCGCTCTGCCACCTCTGTGGTTGTCATAGCATTGCAGGCTGTGTCTTGTGGTTAAAGAACCATCTAATAAAATCAAGCTGGGGCTTTTAAGAATACCAAAAGCATTCTGCTGCCCGTTTCTCTTCCCTCTAGCGGAAATGCTCCAGTGCGTCTGCTGCCACAGGCAAATGAAAGGCCTGTTTTCAAAGTTGGATCCAGGTCCTAGTGGGTCAGACACTCCCAGATTGCCCCAGAAGGAGACAGCACATTTGAGACAGGAGAATGCAGGCTTAGAGCCCCAAATATTTTGCCTCTGACTTTGAATCAACTACTTTTCTTTTCTTTCTTTTTTTTTTTTTTTTAACCTTGGGCAGTTAATGTAAATATTCCTACCTCAGCTTCCTTTACAGAAAACAGTATGGCCCTTACTCTCCTCCCCCTCTGGACCTTTTGGAAGGCTGTGGGTTATGATTGTTCATAAGGCCTTTGGAGTTCTAGGATCTCACAGATAACTGCTTCGTATGCATGGGGCACTAATGTAAATTCCAGGTATGATTTTTTTTTTCCTAACACATTTCCATTTTTGTACCAAACTTTTCTTGCCAATCAGGTTGATCTTTAAAAAAGTTGGTTTCTTGTTTTTTTTTTTTTTTTTACTCTTGTTGGTGTTTATTTTAAGATACTTCTCCAAGAACACAGATGTCTCCTTTTACAGTGTGAAAATTGTAAAGAATAGCTCATCGCAGTAAAGTAGCGAGGAGGATGACTGTTTGGCTGCTGTCTTTACTGCTCATTCGCCTTCTTCCTAATCTGTGTTTTCAATGCTATCTTCTCTCCCATCTGCTGCTAAGCAGGAAGTTTCATCAGCTGATGTCCCCTCAAAAATATCCTGAGACACGAGGGTGCTGTGCTCATACCAGGCTTAGTGGTTCAGCTATGGGCACGGTTGGGCCTCTTGGCCCCTTAGTTGGCTGCTGGCCGACCCATCGTTGGCCACCTCGCAGGGAGCAGAGCCAACCAAGGTAGCCCTTTGAGTCATCCCTACTTGTATTCAATACCAGTTCCCACTAGCAACTCGAACAGAATGACATGACTAACAACCAGGGTGACTCAAACATCTGGAAGGGGGTCAGTCTACATCTTCTCGTGGTAAAGATCCCACCTGCAGATTTCAACCAGGAGAAGCACTTCTGGCAAACCACTAGACCTCTGGAGTGCCTATCCACATGATGCACCACCCTTTCGTCTTGGTGTGCACACAACGGGACTGCTTCCTTCCATCGCCCCCCATTTTTTTGTTTATCACCCAGTACATCTTTTTGAAAAGTTGACGCTGATTCTGCCTATAAAAGAGTGTTACTTTATTAAAAAACATCCATTTTCTATCACTAATACAGTTATTTTCTCTTCCAGAAGGGGATCTCAAGCTGCTTTCAGACAGCTGTAGTATTTTAGAACAACACAAGATGTAAATAAATAAACAATAGCCCCATTAGATGGCACCAAGTAAAGAATCTCTGAAGTAGGCATTCTGTTCATTAAGCACCATATTTTATTGGCTATTTCCTCCTGTTGGTGGAGGCAAATAAAAAGCTGTAGTGATTAAAATTTAATCTTCCTAATCAGCCAGAGCAAATGCTGTGACTGTTAAGGAATCTCTCTGTGTTAGCTTCTTTTTTTTTTTTTTTTTCTTTTTTCTTTTGCATTCATGCTTTAGGAATGCCTTTCATTTCATGACCGGTTCTCCTTGATTTCAAAGAAGATTTGAATTCCAATTCTGACCTCCTAAAATGCTAGCCTCCTTAAGATACTTGAATCTCTATGGCGGATAGTTTTTAAAATTACAGCGTAGTAAGAAATCAGGAGTTAAAAAAGCATTCTAGGCCGTCTGGTCCAACAGTGTATATTATCAATGGGAAAACTGAAGCCAGGTCGGTGGCTTGCCACGGTCCCTGTCCCTCTCCAGTGACGTGGCTTGGGCTCTCCTTTGTCCCATCCTCTGAAATATGCTGAGTTAAGAAACGTTTGTCAGCATCAGTAGAAGTACTGCAATCGTTCCCTCTTTTAAAAACTGATTGGGTTGGGGCCCCCGGGTGGCTCAGTCAGTTGAGTATCTGGCTCTTGATTTCAGCTCAGGTCATGATCCATGCTGGGTGTGGAGCCTGCTTAAGATTCTCTCTCCCCCTGCCCCTCCCTCGTGCTTGTGCTCTGTGTCTAAAATTAAAAAAAAAAAAAAAAAATTAAATTAAATTAAATAAAAATTAAAAATAATTGTGCCAGAACTTAGTATGATCCTCGTAACATGGAATTACTAAGTATAAGTGTTATTTAGCAGTAATATACTCTGGATTCATAAAGCCAAGTGCATGCCTTGCTGTACCAGAGTATTGCTTGCCCTCAAAAGGATTTGTTGAGGGGCGCCTGGGTGGCTCAGTCGGTTGAGCGTCCGACTTCGGCTCAGGTCACGATCTCGCGGTCCGTGGGTTCGAGCCCCGCGTCAGGCTCTGGGCTGATGGCTCAGAGCCTGGAGCCTGTTTCCGATTCTGTGTCTCCCTCTCTCTCTGCCCCTCCCCCGTTCATGCTCTGTCTCTCTCTGTCTCAAAAATAAATAAACGTTAAAAAAAAAAAATTAAAAAAAAAAAGGATTTGTTGAAGAGGGTCAATAACTCGTTTTCAGAGCATTTAAAGGATGATTTGATTTAAATTTTGTTTTATTTACATGGGGATCTCTTCTCTTCAGGAACTGCCTGTGCATATGGCTAATTCCCAGAGAAGACTGTCAACTCCCTGAAAAATTCAGTTCCACATTGCCCTAGCCTAGCTCCAAATAGAAGAGCCAGCCAACATTTTCTAAATGAATGAACAAGTGAGCAAATGAACTTTTTGAAACATCTGTTGTATAAGTTAGAGTAAGCTAGTATATTTTGAACGCCTTGTGTTCTAATTTTTTATTTTTTAATGCACAAAGGTCAAGCAAATAACCATCTAAGAATTTTAAGAGGAGGTTCCCAGGGATGCAATTAAGGTTAGAAGGAACACATTTAGCTTTTGACACTGCTAGACAAGGAATTTTTATGACCACATCCAAGAAGTCAATACGTCAAGTTTATTGTCTGTTTCGAGGCAGATGTGTCCTGTAGTTAAGATCTAGGACTAGCAGTTAGAGGAGTAAATAAAATGCCAGTTCTCTGTGGTGGGGGAAATACACAGTGTGTGGTGGGGGAGGAGGAGTCCAGTGCTGGGCCAGCTGGCTCCTGCCTTCTGCATGACCACTGACCATCCTCCTAACCCTCCAGCCAGTTGTGTTCATTTTCAAAACAGACTGCGTGGAAGACCATGGATGGAGCAAGGTAAATCTGTCCCTTCTCTTGTGAAAGCCGGAGCATGGATAGCCTAGTAATGGAGCGTGGTAACCTTATCCTGGTACACAGTGACTAGTGTGTCAAATATCGCTGTAAATTCATTACTAGATAATTATAGGCTAAGCCGCTTGACCCCACAGTCAACTTCCTTCTTCGTGAAATGGTGATAATACTTAACATTGTGCAGGGGTTTCTGATTTCAGACTAGGAGGCCCTCTGTGAGCGTTAGATACTGTTTCATTGCCAGCTTCTGCTGCCATTATGCATTCTCCTTCCAAGAGAACGCATGCAGAGCACCAACTTCTGGAAATGTGGGAGGCATGCAGGTACATCTTTCCTTGTCTTGCTTTTGCTGTCTTTTGGATCTGGGAATGGACGAACTTGAGGAGGGCGCAGATGACCAGATAGTTCCCAGGAGTGTGGAAACCATATATTCCTGCACCATTCTTTCAGGATCAAACTAAACAGACTTCTGTGTCAGCTAAATACGAGCTTACCATGACCTGAGGCCCATTTAATTTTTGGTTCCACACATTTCCTCCCTGGCAAGAAAATAAAGGGAAAGGAAGCATTATCCGAACATTTCTGTATTTCTTCATTCAGTCCTTTGTTTTAAAATGTCAGAAAAAAAGAAAAAATCCTGATTATGAAAGTAAAATATAGCAGCATGCCAAGAGTATGTACTAATTGATTTAATTGTACATTTTTTTCTTCTTAAAAATTGTTTTTTTTAAATTTCAAGAGTAATAAATGCTCTGTGTCATAAAGCACAAGAGAATAAAAACAAAAATAAAACTTGTCTGGAACATCATTACGTAGTCCTAACCCCTACTAATATTTTGATGTTAATTCCAGAATTTTTTATTGCATACACATATCTTTGAAAAATAGTCTTTCCCTATGGAAAAGGGACAGTAGGTTCTGTTACAGAACCTACTTTTCCCTATGGAAAAGTCTTTCCCTATGAAAAAGGGACAGTAGGTTCTATTACAGAACCTACTTTTCCACTTGAATGCTATGTTTTTATTTTATTTATTTATTTATTTTTTTAATTAGTAACGTTCATGGGTGCTTGGTGGCTCAGTTGAGAGCTTGACTCTTGATTTCGGCTCAGGTCATGATCTCATGGTTCCTGGGATTGAGCCCCATGTTGGGCTCTGTGCTGACAGCACGGAGCCTGCTTGGGATTCTCTCTCTCCTTCTCTCTGCCCACGGGCACACTCTCTCTCTCTCTCAAAATACATAAATATTAAAAAAAAAAAATAATTAGTGACATCCATAGTTGAGCTGTAATGTATATTTTAAAATACTCTGATGTTTTACATGCATTTAAAAATATCTAAGAAATCTAATTTAAAAAATAATCCAGCTATAATAAGCACAGCAAAGTTCTATCAAAATATTCTGTTTTTTCAAGTTCACTTTCCTTCTGGGGGGAACAAAAAGCAGAGAAATTTTGGCAAATAGTTGTTCTTTTCATGGTCCCAGCTCAGTAATCTAATAAGGGAGCTTCTCAGATACATGTTTCATTTGAAAAAGAAAAAAACAAAAAGGCATGTTGAGGGCACGTACCGCATATCTGGCAGAGATTGTGCATTGAAATAGATAAACATTAGGAGCCCCTCCTCTTGGCCAGCAGCAAGAGTAACATTTTGCTGTTTCAGATTAGGAAGCAATTGCAGATTAATTTAACACAGTTGCTAGTCATTTTGAAACAACTTTGAAGCCTCCTATTTTTGATTTCTGGGATTTTTTTAAATCTGTGAAATTAAGATTTTTGATCCGAAAAGGAAAATCGGTACAATTCAATTGCCATTTCATTTTATGAACATAACTGTGCCGATTTCATTCTCCACTTTCTTTCGTACACTTGTCCACGGCACATAACTAGCATCTTGTTATGCTCTGTCCTGTTTTCTTTTCACTTATCTGTACCCCACGATATAATCCTTTCATCACTGTAAAATGCTGTTTTTTTCACCTGTGGATCTTCCCTCCTCAACTGTCTCTAAAGTTCTCTGTATTTCTCCATTGCTCCGTAGAAGTCTTCTCTGTACATCTGGTTTACTGCTCTGTGAGATTTCATTTTATTGTGCAGAAGGAAAGAAACTTCCTTTGTCCTTCTCTATGCCAAGCCTTGTACTATACGCCCTCACAAACATGTCTCACCCGCTGCTGGCTTTATCTCTCTGTAGGGTGGGAAGATTTAGCCCTGTCTTAGAGATGAGGAAACGAGTCTGATAAGTTTGGAAACTTCTCCGAGATCACACAAAGGGTAAGGCCAGCTGAAAGCAGGTCTCCAGTTTCCAACACCAAGGCTCTTTCTCCTGTGCCTGTAGGGTGTTCTGTATAGGTTACTTTTCCAGCTGTATAAAGCTTTGAAAGTTGTCTTACCTTAAAAACATGTTTTTCTTTACTATTTTTGGGCAGGAATCTTTCTTCAGTATATTGTGTACTTTCCAGTCTAAGCTAGGGGGTTTTTTGGGGGATGATGTCATCTTGAATGATTTTTGTAAGTAGCTATTGTCCTATGGGCTAGAAAACCAATGACTACATCTGTTATAAATGCATGAATTAAGAGTAAATAGGTTCTGTGAAGTTGGAGGGGGCTCCTATGATAACGTGAATGGAAGATTTGATGTCAGATTTGCAGGCTTAGAAGGCTTTGGGGCCTAATTCTCAGGTGTCTTCAGAGATTGACAGAAACTGTCCTCTAAATAAGTTACATATACAATACTCACAGACTTTAAAGTGCTGGTGGGTTTTTGTTTTTATTTTTGTTTTTCTGTTTTTTAACTCATGTGAAATTATAGGAGTTTTTTCTCTCTTTTCTCAGGTCATTCTCCTATTTAGTTAAAGTCAATAGAGGCCATAGAGATTGAACGTGGTAGGAACCCAATAAATATTTCTTGAATAAATGAAGAAACAAATGAGATCTCTCACAAAATACGTTGACATTATGGTTGAGAATCTTGTTATGCCATTAAGTAACTATGATCAGTAAACTGATGTTTTTCTACAAGAACCGTCATTATGCATCCAATAGGATTGTGTCAGTTCTAAAATCACACTCTGAAGGCAACCATAGATTTCCATCCCAGGAACTGGCAACATCCATGCTTAAGATACGTTGAGTACAGTTTGGGTACCCTAAATGGTTGGCCAGCTATCAAAAAATAGAATTCATGAGAACACTCCAGTCTCCAGGCATTCCATTTCATGTAATATAGATGCTACTTGAGTCTCTCTCTCTCTCTCTCTCTCTCTCTCTCTCTCTCTCTCTCTTTGTGTGTGTGTGTGTGTGTGTGTGTGTGAGAGAGAGAGAGAGAGAGAGAGAGATACTAAGGTTGAAATTTGTGGAAAAGTTATGATTTGTGTTAAATTCCTTCACTCCTCTATAGAATGTTATGAATTACAATATCAAATAATATAGATAAGTATTTTACTATTGACATGCTTTTCTGGAAATATCCCTAAGACACCTGTTTCTTTTCCCAGTGAAAGAGGTAGTGTAGTCCAACTTGATAGTGAAACGTGACATAAGACAGGGGCATACATTTTTAACAAAGTCAGTCATTCAAACTTTCAGTTTAAACTTCAGCTCATTTGTTCCAGGCAGTGCCCCTGGGGCTCCTGTTTGAACAGCACACAACTAGGTTAGATTTAGAAGGCAAATTTTTCATTAGCTTCTTTTGAAAGATGCCTGAAGTCAAATCCCTTGAAGGAGTCTCCTACCAAAAAAATTATTGCTGCTTTGTTGGGTAGGTGAGGTGGATGATTAAGCTAGGGAAGCCTCAGACTGAAAGCAGCCAAGAAATGGAAACTTTAAAGGTAAGCTGATCAACATGCCTGGAAAATCCAGGCATATGGGATAGAAAAGGGGAAAAGAGGAATTTGAAATACAATTTCAGATGGCTGTTTTATGTCAAAGTACCATAGTCAGATTTGGTTTATCCTAGGAGAGGAAATAATAAACATCTTTTTAGTTTTTAAAAAAGGTAATATTTCACAGAAATTTAGATGAGTATTTGAACAGCATGGTGTTTTGATTGGAGTTTTTCCCAAGATTATTTTCGGTTTATTTTCTTTTTAAGTAGAACTTAGAGTAAAGTGAATGAATAAATCTTAAATGTCCACATGCATACAACTGTGAAACCACCCAGATCAAGATTTAGAACTTGTCTAACTGTCCAGAAGGCTCGTTCTTTACCCCTCCCAGTCAGTAACCCCCACAGGTGGCCAGTGTTCTGAGCTCTGTCTTCATGCATTCATTTTATGGTTCATAACTTCGTGTGAGTGGGCATACAGGACATGCCCTTGTGTCTGGTGCCTTTTCTCAGTGCTCTGTGAGAGCCATAGATGTGTTTTCCTCACTGCGTGGCTATTAATTTATTTTCATAAAATCAGTAAATGGGGAGAAATAGTGCTGTGAAGTCATGAACTGTCTGTATTCACTTCTGAAGTAACTCTGCTTCTCCATTTAAACATGGCTGCGGGGCACCTGGCTGGCTCAGTTGGTAGGGCGTGCAACTCTTGATCTCGGGGTTTGTAAGTTCAAGTCCCACGTTGGGTGTCGAGATTACTTAAAAGTAAAATCTTAAAAAAAAAAAAAAAAACCCTTGTAAAAAATAAATAAACGTGGCTGATAGGTTCAGGTCTGTCATGATTTGGGCTTCCATATATTAAGAAAAATTCAAGGTAAGCCTTTACTGTGCTGTCCAGTGGTACAGCCACTACCAGTGTGTGGCTATGTACATTACAGTTTAAATTAATTACAATAACATTTAAATTTTCGTTTTTTAGTTCCACTAGCCACACTTCAAATGCTCAAATAGCCACATGTAGCTGGTGGCCACCCTACCAAATGGAGCAGATCTAGAACATTTCCATTCTTGTAGAAAGTTCTGTTGGACAGTGCTGTTTAGAAAGCTGGCTGTTGGCTGACTTCCTCTTTCCTTTCCTCTTTTCCAGACATAGGATGTTGTAGTGGGTTTTATTTATTTTTTTCATTGTAAGTTGTCATTTACTTCTGTGGTTCTCAGGCCATCATCTTACAAGCTTCTGTTTCCTACATTGTCCCTCTAGACCTTGGGGAAAAGGTAAGTGGGAGAATTCTCACAACGTGCTATACTTTTAATTTCTACAAACTACCGGGTGCTCTCCTACTTCAGGGCCTTGGCGATACTGCTTGGAACCCTTCCCAGCAACCTGCTCGCTGTGTGTTGATTTCTCATCTATCAGATTTCAGCTTAGACTGTCTCCAGGGGACCTTCCCCATCCCTCCTCCCAGCCCCCAAGCCTAGGTTACTGGCCCCCTTGATTCAGCTGCCACAGTAACATGGCCTTTCCCTGCCTGGTAGCAGTTGCTTGTTTCCTGACTTCTGTCTCCCACCAAACAGCGAGCCTGGTAAGGTCAGGGACCAGTGTGTCACGTTCCCTGTTGTATATCCATTTCTTGGTCGAGTGCCTGGCACTCAGGAGAGGTTAGTAAATATCGTGGAAGGAGGGAACAATGGGCTGCACAAGAAAGGGCCAATAACCAAATAGCTTAATGTTAGGGTTCTTCTCTCCTAGGTAGAGTCCGTTCCAGGTGGGAGTTTATCAGAGACAGCTTTCTGTCTGGGCACCTTACAGAACGCTGGGCTGTTTCGTCAGGAGTGATGATGGCACAGCCAAGGCATTTGCGCCCTTTCTGGTTGAAGTTTTTGGTTTGCCTTTCACCGGAAATAATTCTAAGAGATATCCAAACTGAGATGATGATGGGTGCACAATCAAAGGGAAAGGCAGATGGGGAAGTGGAGTTGAAAAGTGGTCATAATACGGTAGAAAATTCTGCATCTGTCAGCAGGCAGCTGTTCACGGCATCACAGGCGACGTCTCACCAAGCCAGATGACCTCACAGGGAGCCGCGTCAAGGAAGGGTATTCTGTCAGGATAGGTATCAGAAACCCCAACTCAAACTTGCTTTAAAAAGAAAGAGATTTATTTCTCCAAGTAGCAGGAAGTCTTGAGATGGGCTCAGAGTTGGTCGTTTCGGTGTGCCAGCAATGTCCGTGAGAACCCAGTTCTTTCCAGCTCGGCGTGGCCGCCCTGGGCATGGGCTTTGTCCTGAGGCTGGAAGGGAAATGGGGGCTGCAGGTACAGGCCTCCCATCTGGGCCTCAGAGACTAGAGAAAGAAGAGAAAGCCATTGGCAAGGGAAGGGGTTGCCAGAATGTGTCAGAGGAAGCATCTGGAGTAACTGCAGTAGCTACAGAGTATCCACTGGAAACGCCAAGACCTTCCAGCCCCAAACATCCTCTTCCCCCATCCCAGCCTAGGCATTTTAGAAGTTCTTTCAGTCTGCACCAGTACAGAAAGTAGTGAATGAAAACCCTTTACTCTGTTAGCAAATACCACTTAATGCCTTAGAAGTCATCTAATGGGGACACACCCAGACCAGGGAAGATTCCCAGAATGGAGAAAGAGAGCAGAGGAGGTAAGTCAGGGGGCTCAGGGAAGGCCAGTTCTGAAACTTGGGAGCCCTGCCAGAGTGAGCCTGAGCGTGGCAGTCAGAAACCCCCTCCTGGCCCTTAAGGGTTAATCCCCCGCCCACCCGCCGCTGAAGAAACACTGGCTTAATTTTAAATTCAGCAATATCCATACATTTATGATTTACAATGTAAATGGTATATATTCTGGGAAATCTGGAATCCTTCAACCGATCGGTTATGCTTTAATTTTTTTTCTCCTTCTTCTATAGACCTCGCAGTGTTGGAGCTGTGCTGAATGAGGTCACAGTCTAACTACAGTATTAACCCTGCAAATCTGTTCATTTTCGCCTGAGCACCCTCAGGCAGGATACAGAATGTGTCCAATTGAAAGACTATTACAGGCGCTGCAGTCCATGATGGGATGAATTGTAACAGGGTGGAAGGTACGGGGGGGGGGGAAGGGGGTGTCTTTAGCCAGGTAGGAAGCATCTCTCAAAAGCAGAGGTTATGTGATTGCATTTTGAAAGGAAAAATCTTGTTCTCTCTCACTCAAATTTTAAAACGCAACTTTTAATATTCTCAGATCTTAACTGTTTTATATTTTCTACCAACCGTGTCTGTCTTTGTATTTCCCCCCATCCGATACCTCTTCAATTTCTCTTCTCTGTGTGCTACAAACATCCTTTTGTGTTTTTTTAATACCTTTTGCATTATTAAAAATACAGAGGAACATCTAAAGAATAATAGAGTGAACACCCGTGAACCGACCACCCCATTTAAGAAATAAAACACTAGCTCTTTTCCTAGGACTGTTTCTGGGCCCTGTTTAATTCAGCATGGAGAAAAGCACAACACAGATGGTCAGCGTTTTGTGTAAAGGCTCAATCGCCACCGCATTCATGGTAGCTGCAGAGTTTCAGAAAGTATGTGCATTCGCTGTCTTGCCTAGACATGTGGTTAATGCTAAGTAGTCTAACAGTTGTGCCCCAGGTAGCTCCTAAAGCTGTTTCAGATCATAAAATCTATGATGTTTTGCAAATTTATATTTTATCATGCTGGGTTTTATGCACAAAAACTAGATGACTTCCCCTTTATAATCTCCATCAAAGGCATTTTTCAAAATCCCTTTATTATGCCTTGTCACTGGCTTTGCCACGCATTGTTTGCATGTTTGAAAACAATCTCTGGCTAAATTATAAATCTGAGAGTATTGTTGTGGCGTTAGCCTTGCAGAACTGAGGGATAAATGCTATTTTAACTTATTCCTCAATTGTAGACTCTAAATATTTGACCCCTTCATTGAGTGCCAGAGACGTGACTTGACTTGTCTGTGGTTTGGGCCCTATCACTAAGAGAGTGATAGACCATGTTTGGATAGTGTTTGAAATATTTATATTGTATCAATGGAAAGGATGTAATATTTTATTTCCTCAAGAGTACAGTTCCTTCAACATGTTCTCGCCGCCCCCGTGTGATGTCCTCCATCTGCTCTGTTTGTTCACATTGTACCTTTAAAAAAAAGTTTTTTTTAATGTTTATTTATTTTTGAGAGAAAGGGAGAGACAGAGTTGAGTGGGGGAGGGGCAGAGAGAGAGGGAGACACAGAATCCCAAGAGGCTCCAGGCTCTGAGCTGCCAGCACAGAGCCCGATGGCGGAGCTGGAACTCGTGAACTGCAAGATCATGACCTGAGCCGAAGTCAGAGGCTTAACCGACCGAGCCACCCGGGCGCCCCTGCTCACATTGTACCTTTGCCTGTGGGGCTTCTCCATTGACACCTGCCCCATTTCTACCTTGGGAGCTTGATCACTTCAAGAAGTCTGGCATAGAGAAGAGCAACTTGCTCATGCTCACAAGCACATACTTACCACTGAAGGGTACAGTCTTTTCCAAGTGTCCCCAGACCTTTAGTCTTGTACAGAGTGAAGCAGGGAACAAATGGGTAGAGTGTGTGTTGATTTTTTTTTTTTAATCTCTTGACTGATGAACTTGGGGTGCCTGTTTACAAAGTTGCTTTGAGAATGTGTGCTGAAGGCCAGGTTCGTCATACCCTCATTTTCCTGATTTAAAAAATAGAAATCGAGCATAGTTGCAGAACACAAGTGCTGAAAGATCTGTATTTATCCCAACTGCATAGCAATAGGGAAGTTTCCAAAGAGAAGGATAAAGCCTATGTATTTTATTTAGATATGGGTTGTTTTGAGTGTTGATTGTCTTTTCATTTGGAATGAGGGTAACTCTCCATGTGCCATTTAGCAGTTGTTAAATGTGAGAATTCATTAGTAAAATAGGCCGTCATAGAGCTCAGGATGATTGGAAGTGAACATTAGTTCGGCTCCTTGATTCGGAGCTTGGGAAGTTTTCCTTTTCTTTGTTACAGATTTTGTGTTTCTAATATTCATTACAACAAGAGTGAGAGCCTGCTGATTTTTCAAGATTTTATTACCGAAAGAATATCAACACTAGTCTCTGGCTTATTCTTTATGATGCGTGTGTTTCCTTTCTCTCTACCGAAAACGTGTCTAAACTTGCTTATCTCTCTGTAGGACAGTCGGCCCAATATGTCAAGACCTCTGATCACTAGATCTCCTGCATCTCCACTGAACAACCAAGGCATTCCTACTCCAGCACAGCTCACAAAATCCAATGCGCCCGTCCACATTGATGTGGGCGGCCACATGTACACCAGCAGCCTGGCCACCCTCACCAAATACCCCGAATCAAGGTAATCCGAAAAACGGAAAAGTCACACTCGGAAGTGCATGTATTTGATGATCTAACTGTTTTTCCTTTGACCAGCACAGCAGTGTGGACTTACTGGGGCCGGGGCTAGAGCACAAGGGTGCCGTGTGGGCCCCCCGGCTACCCACGCTGCTCTTGGACGTGGCTGTCAGTCTTGTCCGAGTCAGGGCTCGACCCACAGCTTAATCAGGTCCACATAGACATGTCACATAGGAATGGAGTTCTAGGATATTTTGCCCTGCAGAGATCTTCAGGTTTCTCAATGTAGTACAAAAGGAAGGATGATTTCTATTGCTACTGGCTTTTCTTCTGTCCTTTTCTAAAACACTTTCTGATCAGTTCTTAAGAATTTTCTAGGAGGTCATTTGGTGCACCAACTTGTGAGCTAGAGAAAAAAAAGAGAGGCTCTTATCAATGGGGCAGTATATTTACAACACAATGCAAAAGTCCAGGAAGCCAAGATAGTCTTGTTTAAAAAAAAAAAAAAAAAGGCCAGTGGGACTTCTGAGGGATCAAGGCAGATAAATAAATATAGAAAGTGTCTGAAGAGGGAGCATGGTTTACAAACAGGCACTATACAGTTCTGCTTTTTTTAGTCTTTCTCTGTTACCTGATATTTTATGAAAGGTTGAGAAGAAAGATAAAATTTTCTCTCTCAGTTTCCAGATTGAATTTCTACAGCCAAAGTGAAATGATTTTTTTAAAAAACAGATGACCATGGGGCACCTGGGTGGCTCAGTCGGTTAAGCGTCCAACTTCAGCTCAGTCTCACAGTCTGTGAGTTCGAGCCCTGTGTCGGGCTCTGCTGACAGCTCAGAGCCTGGAGCCTGTTTCAGATTCTGTGTCTCCCTCTCTCTCTGCCCCTCCTCTGCTCATGCTCTGTCTCTCTCTGTCTCAAAAATAAATAAAAAACATTAAAAAAAAATTTTTTAAAAAAACAGATGACCATTAATGACCAAAAAGCTTTATATTTTTAAATGAAATGATTATATCATTCAGCTATTAGTATTATTGAGCCCCCACTTTCCCTAAGTTCATTGTGACAGGTGCTACAAGATCATGCTACATGATGGCTATATTTTTAAAGAATATCATATAAGGAAGTAAGGTTTCTTTTTAAAAAAATACTTATTTCCATTCATTCCTTCTAATCTAATACCAACATCAAAGAAAGAAAATCACCACGCCTCTTCAGATGAACACTTAATTCTAGGGGGCAAGCCACAAAACGTACACGAGCCAAAAAGCAAATCCTTAGCTGTAGCAAAATTCACTGATCTGATCTGGTGGCCTTTTGTTTCATTCAGTCCAATTTTTAAACTCTGATCCAGGAGGGAAGTTAACAATGACCCATGTGCACACGACATAAGTAGTAGGTTTTCTTCAAAGGCTCATTGCAGCTGGGGGGGGGGGTCTCTTCCTACTGACTAAAGCCGCACGGGGGTTTGGCATCCGTGAAGCTCCCCCGTATCACTTAGCCCGTTGCAAGGGTGTTGGAGGTGCTGTTTATTCAGTTCCTCTCTCCAGTGATTTGCCACTTTAGAGACCTCGAATAGGTGTCTTACTTGGAGAGTCTTCCTCTGGCCCCTCTGCGTGGGCATTTCTAACAGTCTACTTTCAGTCCCTCATCCACACCCTGAGACAGGCATCGCATTCCACGATCTCAGTACTCCAGATACACCATCTCATATGGCAGCCACTAGCCACATGCAGCCTTTGAGCACTTGAAATGTGGCTGGTCCAAATCAGAATGTCCTCTAAGTGTAAAATTGCACTGGACTGTAAAGAATTAGTGCCTACCAAAAAAAGTAAAATATCTCAGGCAGACAGTCTCTCCTTTGCTGTCCTGCCCACTGTTCCCTTGCTGTGTATTCAACAAACTTGTCTCTTTAAAAAAAAAAAAAAAAAAAGCAACTCAATAGTTTTTTATTATTGATTTCATGTTGGAATGAGAATATACTGAATTAAATATGTCATTAAAATTAATTTCACCCGTTTCCTTTTACTCTTTCAATGTGGCTACTAACAAACCCAAAGTTGCATACATGTCTTGTGTTTTATGTCTGTTGGACAGTGCTGACCTATACACAGAGTTTTTAAAACTCTAAGCAAACCCACTTCTTCCCCAACCTGATACGTACATACATGATAACTTGAATTTCTCTTTCACCAACTTCATTAGAAAAGGTGAAATTGTTCGTCTTCCTTTCCCGATCTTTCCCCACACATCCTCGCCACCACTGGGCCACAGTGTCATGGGAGAAACATCAGAAATACTTCATGGTTCATTAGTCCCCACATTTAAATGCTGATGCTGCCATTTAGTACTTGTTTCGCCATGGATAGGTCCAATTTCTTAGCGTCTGTCTTCTCAGTTGTAAAATAGACACGGATAGGTCTTCTTGCAAGGTTATTGAGAGGATTAAATGTGATTACTAAAAGCACGCCATGGCCCTGTGCCCAACACATAGTATTGCCTTTATGCTTAATCTTCTGCCAAACCCAGCAATTGTTTCTTTTCAAACTGCCTTCCAAATTCCAAATATATCCCCTTCCTTCATTTCCTAGACCATGGAAACAGGCTCACTTTTGGGTTCTTGCCTGAATGACTGCAGGCTCAGGGGAGCCCTCGCCTGCACCTTCTGGTCCTTTGTCTTGACGCACCTACCTGTCCCAGAACTGCTGAGCTGTTCTAACATCATCTTGATCGTTAGGAGATATTCTTAAGCATATGTTAAGACTCGGAAACCAGCCTTATAAAGTGACTTCTCTGTTGCTTACACCTAAAGCAGATGATGCTGGTTTAGATGTTGAACTGACGATTCTGCTCCCTCTTATAGTGTGTGTGTATATGTGTGTGTGTGTGTGTGTGTGTGTGCGCGCGCATGCATTTGGTAAATAATCCAGTGTTCATTTCAAGGCAGCAGTCAGTCTAAGGGGACCCATACATAAATTTTTGTAGTCAAAGATACAGGGAAGGAAGGGTTTCATGCTTTTCTTATACATGTCAGTTACTCCTCCCACCTTCTGGGAAAATCTCTTGCATATCTTCACCCCTTTGGGGATAAATCCTAGGAGATTAGGTTGCCTGTGACCATAGAGTTACAAATAGCTCCAACTCGAGTTCTCTAGATTCTAGGGTAGTCCGAGCCTTTCTCCCACTGTGGAACCATTCCCTGCCCCCTCGCCCGTCAGCACACCCTGGTTCCTCTCTCACTTGCCTTTTCCTTGGTGTAGCCCAGAGGAGTGGACGACTTTTTCCTTGGTTTTATTTTCTAGAATTTCAAGAAGAGACTTGTAGTATAAAAGCCTTAATTTGTTTATAACAAGTGATCATAAAAAATGTAATGTCTTTCTACAATTTCAAAGGTTCTACACAGAGCCTTTATTCCATTTTGAAATGTTTTATATGACTTTTCATCCTGTCTCTATTTATCGCCTTCTTGGCTAAAGACCACCCTTAGAACATGGTCCCCAGAAAGTGGTACAATGGACCGCACAGCCAAACATTAGAAGCACCTGGGAAGCATTAAAAAGCCATACATGGTCCTGCCCCAGACCAATAAAATCAGAATCTCCACGAGTTTCCTAAGAGATTCTGACTTTCACCATCTGGCTTTGAACAACACCAATGTGGATGGTCCCTCCAAGTGAACATAGGCTTCTTCCTCAATGAATATTTCATGCTATATCATAATGGCTATTAAAATAAAATACGTTTTGATCTTTATTTCTTTAATTACCAAGGTTACCTGTTCCACTGTGTGTGGATACCCCTATGCTTTGGTGTTTTGGGTGGGGGGAGGCTTCTAAGCCCTGAGTTGGGATTCAATAAGCAAGTTGACTTTTTACATTTTACAACAGAGCTCCTCACACACATCATTATTCACATTCATTGTCAGGTGGTTTCTAGCTAAAGGGACTGAAGGTTTCAAATTAACTGGAGCAGGTGCATACATCAGTGATGTGCTGTGTTTTACCGATGTTTTGTGTAAGATGCAGAACAGCTCTTTGGAGGGGTTTATGAGACCGAGGCTAATCCACACCCCCTCAGGGATCAAGGAGATGGATCCCTTGCAGAGTTGCTGACAAGTCTCCAGTTCCAGTTGCTGTTCTGAATTGTAATCACCGAGAAAAACACCTAGTTCAGATCTGCAAGAACAGTACATCAAATAAGTAAAACAACAAAAAAAGTAAAAAAATACATCACTGTCATGAAAAGATTTTTAATGGATTTTATAAAGATAGAACATATCTTACCTGACAGTTTGCTAGCTTGATTGATAAATTATAAGCATCTAGACATGGGAGGTGGGCCTCACCTGTGCTCTAGCCCTGGGCCCTGCAGATTTTAAGGACAGACCTGATAATGTCCGATTTAAAAATTTAAGGCACCCATTATCAACATCATTGATAACAACAAAGTCTAGGTATCTAAATAATTTGTTATAAATAATTAAGATTGGTACCAAATTACATGACATCTTTAAAATCTCCTGTATTGCCACTGAAATATCTTCATGGCTGTGTGTGTGTGTGCGTGTGTGTGTGTGTGTGTGTGTGATATTAAATAAACTTTCTTTGCTTTAGAAGACAGTCTGGGTGGCTTGGTTGGGCATCCGACTTCGGCTCAGGTCATGATCTCACAGTTTGTGGATTCGAGCCCCGCATCAGGCTCTGTGCTGACAGTTTAGAGCCTGGAGCCTGCTTCGGATTCTGTGTCTCCCTCTCTCTCTGCCCCTCCCCTACTCGCACTCTGTTTCTCTCAACAATAAATAAAACATTGAAAAGTTTTTTTCAAAAAAAAGAAGACGCAAGTCTGAGTTCAAAGTTAGGTCCATTTCATCCTTTATTATCACCTTGCACAAAATGGAAGCTCACTATTAATAGCAGCTATATTGATGGTTGTTCACAGTGGACTTTTTAAAACTGGGAAGTGGGCTGTTATTGCTAATGAGTGAAACCTACCGGGCAGTAATAAGGCAGGGAGGGGTCTTGATTAAAGAGAGCCCTTCAGCCACTGACCCAGAGGTGCAAGACAAGATCTCATGTTACAGTCCTGAGCCATCCGATCTGACCGCTTGACGGAGCTTTTGTGTATTTTAAACCCAGTACATGAGTTGACTCCCACATAAGTAGATTATGCTAAATTGGTCTCTCCTAAATAGCAGCAGAGTTACTAAGCGCACTGGCATATGTAGGTAATTGCAAAACTCAAGAGACCGGGCTTTCAGCCTCACAGTCAACACCCATGGCCACCCAAGGGGTGTGTGTGTATTTGGAGCTTTAGAATGGAGATGCCAAACACATGTGCCTTGCCAGTACTGCTCTAGCTTCTGGCATGCTTCACTCTCGACGTGTTAGCCATTAAGGCATGGTTCATGTGGAGCTGCCCTGAAAGCAACGTCAGATGAGCTCGACATTAAGGGATTGGTGCATCCACTCTCAGGACGGCTGAATTCTAATGTTTGGATTTCCGTGTCATTGCTGTATGCCAACCTAGGGAGTTTTCTGCAATCCTGCATTAGGGCTGGGCATTCTGTGCCGTGAGTCTGTGACTTCACGATTCCAATTTCACATGACAGGCCCTAGACACGAGTCCAGTCCTGTTATCATGCAGGCCCACGATTCAGGATTCCAGCAGAAATGCCAAGAAATCAATGCATCTTCCTTGCCACACAGTTCACTGAGCTTTCTTTCAGAATTCTTGCAGGGCACTGAGTAGAAGGCTTTTTATTATAACCTACCCTTTAGACCAGAGTGATTTAAATATTTTTTAGGTTAATTTATTTTGACAGACAGCACGAGTGGGGAGGGGCAGAGAGAGGGAAAGAGAGAATGCACACCATTAGTGCAGAACCCGAATTGGAGCTCAAACCCATAAAGCCATGAGATCATGACCTGAGCTGAAACCAAGAGTCAGACACTTAACCCACTGATATACCCAGGCACCACAGATCAGCATGATTTATAATGCAATGTCTATCTCAAGTTTAAAAAAAACTCACAGTGGGGCGCTTGGGTGACTCAGTTAAGCATCGGGCTTTGGCTCAGGTCATGAGCTCACCGTTCCCAAGTTCGAGCCCCACGTCGGGCTCTGTGCTGACAGCTCAGAGCCTGGAGCCTGCTTTGGATTCTGTGTCTCCCTCTCTCTGCCCCTCCCCTGTTCATACTCTGTTTTTCTCTGTCTCTCCCTTCCTCCCTCCCTCCCTCCCTCTCTCTCTCTCTCTCTCTCTCTCTCTCTCAAAAATAAATAAAAATTAAAAAAAAAATTTTAAACTCACAGAACAAGTTTTTTGGGGAGAGTGGAAGTCATCCTGAGATAATGTAGCCCCAGCACAGGTGGAAAGAGGGGGCACATCCCTGCCTTGAAAACCCCTATGGAAATGCACGAAATGAGGACAGTCTCTAACCAGTGGTGAACAGTGTTCAGTGTTAAGATTGGATGATCTTTTAAAAAAGGAAATTAGTTTATGGGGAGGGGGGTGATTGAAAAGGAGGGAAAGCATCTGGCAAAGGAAAAATGGAAAGTTTCTCCAGGGTGATAGGGGCAGTTTTCCTCTTCTCTGTCTCTTGCCATGTTATAATATTGCTTCTTCAGAATTGCTCTTCAGTTATATAGGCAAAGACTAAATGAAATCAGCTTCAAAAGACTTTTTTTAAAAATTTCTTTTAATGTTTATTTATTTTTGAGAGAGAGAGAGAGAGAAAGACAGAGTGTGAGCAGGGAAGGCAGAGAGAGAGGGAGACCCAGAATCCGAAGCAGGTTCCAGGCTCTGAGCTGTCAGCACAGAGCCTGACTTGGGGCTCAAACTCACGAACTGCAAGATCATGACCTGAGCTGAGGTTGGACACTTAAGCGACCGAGCCACTCAGTTGCCCCAAAAGATATATATATATTTTTTTTTTTTTTTTAAACCGTGAAGCTGGATTTTCTCTTTAGTGCCGAAAAGCCAGTAACTTCTACTACTGGCGAATTCAGCAAACTTCCTTCGCCACTTGGGAACAGAACCGACCTGGCTTTCCTAGTAACCTAACTCAAAAAGTCTTGTCTTAGAGGATAACTCACAGACAAATGTAGCCATGCTATAGTACCTGTATTTTTCCCTGTCCTTGTGTCCACTAGAAGATTTCTTCTTTGCTCCCCAGTGTGCGGGGCATGTACTGGCCAACAGAAGTCCTTGCTCTCTTGAAGTTTACGTAGGGGAGCTGGGAGGACAGATGATAAGTGAACAGTCACTAAATGGTATTTGGGTTGGTACCAAGTGACGTCGTAAGTAAGAACACCACCCGGGACAAATACGCCCACTTTGGGATATAGTTTACCCCCTGTGTTGAGCCGAAAGATAACTTTATTCCTACCTATTTGCTCATCTAAATTTTCAAGACAAAATCTGGCTTACGTGTGAGTGTAGATTTAGAAGTAGATTTTTGTCACTTCGGTGTTCCAGGTCGCCCTGATGGAGGCTCGGTTTGCCTATTCTGAGTTCTGTGATGCGTCTCCTGCTACGTGGTGTGCGGTGAATATGTGTGTTCACCCCTCATCTCCGGGGGAGGGAGATGCAGAGTGAAGTCTACTCTCTGGGCCGTGGCCGTGGCACAGCTCCAGGCCAGGTCATGTTCCGATCGCCGCGCGGGTGCACTGAGCCTGGCACCGTTCCTGACACATTCTATTTCATTTTCCATTTGTTGGACACTGAAGTTATACTTGATTTTGACCAAAATAGAATTAAAAAAAAAAATGTGGGCAGAAGCCCCTTGGTGGCAAATAATTAGCCTGCTCCTGGTGTGGACCGTGGAGAAGGCGAGGGCCGCCCTCCCGCCTCAGACCTGTCGCGGCCGCCGTGCGTCAGATAGCAGAGCAGTGAGGTGGGGGCGCGCGCTGGGTGTCTAGCTTGAAGCATCTCAGGGCCAGACTGTGGGTCACGTTCTTGATTTCTTCTGAACTTCTACTTGCCAGGAACTCAACCCTATTGGAGAGAAACGCTGTCCTTGGAAAGCTGTCTCTTAGTCTCCATCCTCGTATTCTTGTGCTTTACGGCACCTGCCACAGAGTGGGCGTTCAGAAGTTTGCCTGATGCACGAATTTTTGGGTGAAATGCTGTGTACGGAAGCCAGGCCCTCAAAACAATGAAGGGCACATAACTGAGTAAAATTGTTCGAAACAGTCAAGTGTAAAGGGCTCATTATCTATATTTCTCATCTAACGCGCCGCAAGTAATCTCAGAGTTGAGACTGTTACTTACTCCAGTTTATAGATAAAAACACTGCAAGTCTGAGAGGTCAAGTGACTGACCAAGATTCTCGCTCCCACTCTGACTCCAGGCCCTTTGTGGCTTCCTCTTTTATAGCCTTGCTTTCAACCCTAGGGGCATGTTAGAATCAGCAGGAGCTTGAACAAACAAACCTGGCCCTGCCCACAGCGATTCTGGTTTCATTGGTCTGGAGCAGGGCAGGGGACATCCTGATGTTTCCCACGGCCAGATATGTAATCCTTCTCACCACCTGCCAGAACTATGTTATAAAGGTGGTCGTGAGCCAAGAGGGCAGGTCATTCTGGAGTAACCTCAAGCCACTTATTCTTAAGGTGGCCTTCACTAGGGTAACGTTAGGACTTAATGGTAGGTCTAGTCCAGTCGGAGCAGCAAAAACGTACATGTCTTTTTCTTCAAGGCAGAGCCTAGAAAGGGATTTTCTAGTCTAGTTACCTGAAGGGAAAGAGTAAAGAGAGGGGAATAAATCAACCAGTCAACCACCCAGATGCCAGTGAACCAGAGGAACAGAAGGGGGACACCTGCCTTCCGAATGTGTTCCTCCAGCTGATACCTCCTCCCTGATAACCCCCATGCCAGAGTCAAACATGCAGATATCTGGGCCCTGGTCACCACTCAAGTGACCCGTATGTCAGGGTGTGAGGGGAATCTGCAGTTTTTGTCAACATCAGGCAGTCCACCCACAGCTCAGAGTTCAGGTACCAGGTCTACAGTGAAGCAGCGTGGGGCTGGTGGTGATATGGCAGGAGACGGGGTCGTTAAAGAGAGACTTTGTTTATTGATTCTGGCTTGATTCTTGGGACAATAATACTGACTACTCCTTTTGGTACATCGTCATGAATAATGTCATTGAGAAATGCCAAGGTCATTTTTGCTCTGTGTTTTTTATTGTATTTTCCTTCTCCCCTCATCATACAAGAAAGTACTTTATGATGATAAACTCTGTGTTCTATGTCCTTGTTTGAAAAGTTCATTAGTAGATAACTCATAGAAGATTCTGGTAATCTTTCACAAGGTTACACTCCACTCTACTGTGTCTTGAGAACAATTCCATTAAAGGGCTTAGAATTAACACTGTTAGGTCACACAACCCATCTTTTGAATCTCCTATGACTTTGACTCCTCAAACGATGTACTTTCTAAACAAACAAAAAAAATATGTGGTTTCTGTCAGTCATATAAAAATGCTTTGAGACCTTTGAGACCTTTGAGTCTCTTCCTTTGAGACCTTCTTTATGGCAAATGAGGACCAGCATTGAAACATTTTAGGTTAATTTCCAAAAGACAAACTGCATTTTGGTCCCATAGAGAGCTCTGTGGGCAGAATTACACCCCCGTAATTCGTGTGTCCACCCTATAGCCCTTGACCTTCATAGAGATGTGGAAAATCTTTGTATCAGAAAGGAAACACCCCTGTGTCAGAACACCTCACACAGTAAGTGTCTATGCTGTGTGTATTCATGACTGAAATAAAACAATGAAAGTTATTCTCAAGTTGGGGGGAGTCTTCTTTCTTAAGCCAGTGCAGAAAATACCCCCCCCCCCCGCATAACTTCCAAGCAGAAGCATCTATGATTCAAAACCAAAGTACTTGATGTTGTAAGTCGCATTTGAACTTTGAGAACTTTAAAATAATAGAAGGGGCACCCATGTGGCTCAGTCGGTTAAGCATCCGACTTCAGCTCAGGTCATGATTTCACAACTCGTGAGTTCGAGCCCCACGTCGGGCTCTGTGGTGACAGCTCAGAGCCTGGAGCCTGCTTCGGATTCGGTGTCTCTTTCTGTCTCTCTGCCCCTCCCTGGCTCATACTCCGTCTCTCTCTCTCTCTCAAAAATAAATAAACATTAAAAAAATAATAATAATAGTAAGCCTCAGAAAGTCACGCTGAAGGCTCCTTTATGGGTCCACTGAGCATACAAACGCTCTCTACTGAAACCTGAGGTATGTTAATAGAAAAGTCTGCTCCACTGTATCTGCCAGTTTGTTCTATTATCATTATATAAATAACCCATTAAAACGTCATTTCTTTTCAGTAAAAAATGCGGGATCTATAGCTTCAGCTAGATGGATTATCAATATTCTGCCCCTGAAAGATTACTCTCAGGATGCTTGGAGGTAGAAAGTACCTTTATAATAATAAACTCTGTGTTCTATGTACTTGTTTGAATAATTGTTTGCAATAACTGGTCCCTAAAGGAGCAAGCTGAAGTGGGTGCGTAATGCCTTGCATGGCAGGCCTCTGTGTGTGCCCAGGGTGGCCCCGGTGCAAGAAGGAGGGGAATGTGAGAGGCAGGGGGTCGAGAAATCAGTTGTACTCTTACGACTGTATGCGTGTCGTGTATTCATATTCCAAAGGCAGACACCCAGAAGCTCCAATCTGGTGGCAATCCCATTTGCAAAAGAACCTGTTAAAAAAAAAAAAAAATCCGTGTCTCAGTCCCTCAATTATATCAGCTGTTTGCTGGACCATCTGAATCTAATCAAGATACAGTGTCAGTAGAAATGACACTGTCACTGGATAATGGCTTCCTGCTGCTACATAAATGCCATGTGTCAGTTTGCTTAGTAATGACATTGCTGCTTATCTTTTTTGGTGGTAATGATTATTTTTACTTCTGTGCAGTTTTTCTTATTGTGTCCCCATATTCAGACGATAAATCACAGCTGTGCGTTAACAGCTAACCGCTACTTTCGAACAGCGGCGGACCTTGCCAGGCCAAGGGCTTCGTCCGTGGAAGGTGGATTTGAGCACGCCCAAACTTGCTTCCGCGAGCTGAGCTGACTGTGTTCCAGAGCTCCTGCCCAGCTTGTCAAAGCCCCTGCCATCCCTCCAAAAATTGATTTTTTTAAGAAACCGTTTAGAAGGCCCTCGGGGCTTGAGAGCTTACCTAAAAAATGAAAACTCTCCTAGTCTCAAAGCAGTGCAAACAGTCAATATCAAAGCAGAAAAGAAGGATCTTTTAAGTGTGTCCCACCAATCCATAATCTTAGGGGCCCCGAGGAAAGTACTTCATCAGTACATCACCATCTCGATGATACACTGCAGAAGGAACAAGACGGCACGAAGGGTGGACTTCAGAGAAAATTGTGGCACACGCGAATGTGGACTGGAATAAAGACTGTAACAACCAAGCAAACCTAGGGAACCGTGTGAAATACGGACAAAGCACTGTTCTCCACCTTGGCTAGATTTCCGTGACAGAAACACCGAGCAGTGACAGTACGGTTTGTATTTCCAAGTGCCCGTTCTGCCGGGCTCCTCAAGAGCCCATTTGTAACCCTTTATGCAGATTTTAAAACTGAGCCAGAGTATTTATTTGAAACATAAGCCCTGGCTTCAGTGCCCTTCTCACTCAGGACTTTCAAATGGAACAGCGAGGATGAGAAGCAGAGGCGTCAAATGATTGCTAAACACGTGTCAGCTTCTGTTTGATGAGCATCTGGAAAGGAAGAGAAAAATGAAGAGATTCTTAGCCAGGAACTTCCATTTCTTTGAGTGTTTTGCAGGTTAGGGCTTGGTTCTGTTTTGTTGGAAGGGAAAGGGAGAACTACGGAGAAAACACCCCCAGCTCAGGTGCGTATGGACCGGCTTGGTGCCTCTGGGTAAATTCTTGAACCGTGATCAACCAGACCTGAGCCCCAGAAGGGTGGAGATGGTTACACAAGACGCACGCACACCCACCACAGCGCTTTGTTGACCGTGGTGTAGCCGAAGGCAGGATGCTGTCAGCGCGTGTTCCTTGTTTCCCAACTACGCACACCCCGGAGTGTTGTCTTTGAATCAGGGGCTGATAGAAACTTAGTATTTTTCATATGTCATTCCAACTTGGTGACCATTTCAATAATCTTGCGACATAAATTCAACATCTTGACCTTCTCGGGGTAAAAACCCCACCGGGCACATTGGCCACTGTGATGTAAAGAAGGCATTGGACTTTTTTTTTTTTAACAAAAGGTAGTGTGGACATTTTATATTTTCTTTACAATGTTTGTGTACTTTTGAAGCTGTGTAAATAGTACTCTTGTCCAATTTGCAGCTTTCTTTCCTTCTGTAGAGGTGTAACTC
Organism: Lynx canadensis; assembly: GCF_007474595.2. NCBI lineage: Eukaryota > Metazoa > Chordata > Mammalia > Carnivora > Felidae > Lynx > Lynx canadensis. The sequence goes on from NC_044314.2 coordinate 45,664,475, forward strand.
ACAGACCTGAGGCTAAATCTCCTCCCTTTGGCCTTGTCATCTTAAAGCCTAGTTTCTGACAGGGGCTTCAAGCTTCCTCGTCACTCTGAAGTCATGCAGGGATGGAATAATTTGGTCATTTTCATTCATCTACCCACCTCACCATACTCCTTTTTTGTTTGTTTATTTAGTTTTGAGAAACAGAGAGAAAATGGGGTAGGGGCAGAGAGGGAGGGAGGGAAGGAATCCCAAGTAGGCTCTGTGCTGTCCGCACGGAGCCCAACATGGGGCTCGAACTCATGAACCATGAGACCGTGACCTGAGCCAAAATCAAGAGCCAGATGCTTGACCGACTGAACCACCCAGACACCCCTTGCTCTTTTTTATTAAGCACTGCGTTAAATGGGTACTAAACAGAATATTGTACTACTTCATTGTAAACTGCTGTTTTGCCGGCCCCATTACAAGCAGGAAAAAATTGTTAAATTGAAAATGGAAACAGCTGGCTTTGTCATAGTGCTCCGATAGTAGCATATAATTAATACGATGCTTTTATTTGAAGTGACCACTATGACGTATTGTAAGCCAGCTCCAATAGTGTGGGACAGGTTCCCCTCCGTACTCTGTTGTCACTGATAATCTCAAAGTGTGGCAGAGAGAGTGGGGCTACAGTCACATGGGAGGGGCCAAGTCCGGTCTGTTTATTAGGAGATCGATGCACAGAGGGACGAATCTGGAATGTGTCGTCATACAGGAAAGCACTAGTTCAGTCGTTAGGTGTGCTAATATCCGGAAGCCCGGGAAAAAGAATAGTCATTCAAAAACATTAAAGTCAGTGGGAACACATGCAGGAGAGTTTGCTTGTATAACAAGAAACTAGAAACAAAATCAGAATGGAACTACAAGGTGAGCGAAGGCTGGCAGGAGGTGCCAGAGCGGGAAGGGGGATGAATTTTCTGGGACAGACAGCCCCTGAGGGTCAGGGACAGCACCTAGCGTGGGCTGGCCCTCAGGCCTCAGGGAAAAGAGCCTGCAGAGCGCAGCGACCCTCGGCGAGTTATCTGATGGCTCTGGCCTCCCATTTCTCCATCAGTAAAATAAAAATACTACTTGTGAGTACTTTATGGAGTTGTCGTGAGGTTTAAATCAGATAATGCATAAAGTTTTTAGCAGCGTGTCTAACAAACTCAAAGAACATCAGCTATTATGACATTCTTTTCTCTGGATCGTAATTATTATTATAAAATGGAAAACATATTCTAGAAGAAAGGAGTGTCAAAAATACCTCCCAATATAGAACAGACTGTTGGCAGGAGGGCGGGGTGGGCTGTGGGGGCAGGCTCGTGTGCACATGTGCATGCTTGCCTGCCCAAATTACAAGCAGGAGGAAACCTAAACAGAAACCGTGTGAGCCGAAAATACCCAAGCGGGCTCCCGAGGGAGGGGAGGCTATGATGATCTGATCCTGGGCCGATCTTAGACAAATAGCAGATTGGTCTAGAAATCATTTGTAAGCAGGCATTTGCTCAAACCAGCGAACGGGACCAGGTGACCGCAAAGGTTTTCTTCCAGTTCCAGATGCACAACAGGATTTCAACGTACAGTCAGAATCCTGCTTTGGCCCACGTAGCACACTACTGCCGAAGGACAAAAATCTGTCCGCGTCTCCTGAGCACATGCCAGGTGGGCCCAGCGCTCTGCCAAGGAGTGGAGCAACCACCAGGCGGTCGGAGCAGCTCCGAGCTGGGGTCCGCAGTCCGGCTGCCCGAGTGTGAATTCTGGCCTCAGCGCCGAGAAGCCGGCTGCAGTGTCCTTGTCCGTTAAGGCCGGTGATAATATCCACCTTGCTTGCTTGCTTGAGGGCCTGCCGTGAGCCCTCAATACCGTGTCCTGCACCTAGTGAGCACTCAGGAAGTGTAGTTCTTATCAGACACCAGAGTTCTTAGGCTCATGAGAGTTCTTTGGGCTAGGTACTATCCCATTTCTCAGATGAAGAAATCAAAACCTCATTGATTTAGTCTGAAAGAGGGCAAAGTCATGATTCAAACCCAGGTCTGTGAGTTTAAAGCTGAACGTGCCGGGGACTCCTGAAACATTACTGAAAGCACCCATGCTGAAACTTGTGAAGAACGGCGCCCTTACGTGCTCTACTCAGCTCCACACTTGGAGAGAGGTGCTCCTCATTTGCTGGGTTCCCACCTCACCCCTCATGTTCCTTCTTGCCTGAAATCCCTTTTCTAAGCACTCGTGCCCTTCTCCTCATACCTAGTAATCCCTAGAACTCTACACCGCCATTGCCTCCTACAGGAAGCCTTCCCTGCTTGCCCCAGGTTGGCTAGATCCCTCTCTGCCCTTCCTTGACTCCCAGTGGGACTGCATCCTGCTCATTTTAAGAGGACTGGCAGAGCACCAGGAATATGGTAGGCAGTCAATAAATGCAGAAATAAAAAGCCTACTTATGTAAATTCTGGTGGGTTTTTAAATTGGGTTTTAAAATTGTAATAATACATTTTTCATAATTAGCAGTCAGTGTAACTCAGAATTTAAAGAAATCTCTAGTTAGAGTCCTGGAGGGCACTCATGAGAGTTTTATAGGATTAGCAGCCCCTTGAGTGGCCCCGAGCTCCCCCTCGACCCACAGCATTACCATCAATGATCAGTTCTCCAAAATGCCGGCTCGTCAGTTGTTTTGCTCTTAAGCTTTTTCTTATATTTTAAACTGGCCTTTCCTTTCTCTCCTGCTTTCTTCAGTTCTGTGTATCATTTAAGAAAATGATGCTGCCTCAGGGAACCGTACTGGAAACATTACTTCCCCATAAGTAGATACAATTTGTTTTGTTTGTTCTTACCAAGAAGGTATTTTCTCCCCTCTCTTAAATTACTTCTGTCCATTTCTATAACAAGCTCTGAATTAATTTGTATCTGTGTTCATGAAATATAGACGAAATTTCCCACGTGTGGGAACTATAAACAACTCTTCCTAGAATTTTTTTTAACAGTTATAATACTTTAAGCAAATTAAACACTCTTTATGATAATTCAGGCTTCTAAAACAGTAAGTGGACTGGTGTTTCTTTTCCTTCTTTTTAAACGTAATAATACCCAGCATCGTCCCCCACCCCCATGCCTTTTTCTTAAAGAGAAACTTTTTTTTTTTAATGGACATTTAAAAATGTATACAAAAAAGAGCATCTGGGTGGCTCAGTCAGTTAAGCGTCAGACTTTGAGTCAGGCCACGATCTCTACCCTTTGTGAGATCGAGCCCCACATCAGGCTATGTGCTGATAGTGGGGAGCCTGCTTGGGATTTTCTCTGTCCCTCTGTCTCTGCCCCTTCCCCCGTCTCTCCCTCTTTCTCTGTCTCTAAAATAAATAAACTTTAAAAAAAATTTTAAGGGGTGCCTGGGTGGCGCAGTCGGTTAAGTGTCCGACTTCAGCCAGGTCACGATCTCGCGGTCCGTGAGTTCGAGCCCCGTGTCGGGCTCTGGGCTGATGGCTCGGAGCCTGGAGCCTGTTTCCGATTCTGTGTCTCCCTCTCTCTCTGCCCCTCTCCCGTTCATGCTCTGCCTCTCTCTGTCCCCAAAATAAATAAACGTTGAAAAAAAAAAAAAAAAACTTAAAAAAAAAATTTTAAGGGCGCCTGGGTGGCGCAGTCGGTTAAGCGTCCGACATCAGCCAGGTCACGATCTCGCGGTCCGTGAGTTCGAGTCCCGCGTCAGGCTCTGGGCTGATGGCTCGGAGCCTGGAGCCTGTTTGCGATTCTGTGTCTCCCTCTCTCTCTGCCCCTCCCCCGTTCATGCTCTGTCTCTCTCTGTCCCAAAAATAAATAAAAAACGTTGAAAAAAAATTAAAAAAAAAAATTTAAGTATCTATATCTATATAATTATCTATATCTATATCTATATCTATATCTATATCTACCTATATAGAGAATACAGGATTGAACTCCCAAGGTCCAGACGTCAGATATCAACCTAGCATGTCTCTTCCCTTGCACCATTGTTTCCCTGCTTTCCCATCTCCGCAAAAGAGAGGAAGAGGCCTCACTGGTTGCAGTGCCGGCCCCTCCCTCTCTCCATGTGCCCTTCCCCCTCTGCTGTCCTGAGTCTCGGTTTCACCTGCAGTGACGCACCCATACACTCAGGATCACGTGCGCACAAACACACACACCCTCACCCAGCCCTCCACCACATTTGCCGTCTTCCTTTGTTTTCAAGTATTGGGACAGAAACTTGGTTGGGAATGTAACTCGGAGTAGTTAGACACTACCTACTAACATAACAGACTAACTTGGAATAGTAGATATAAAAAAGTATGCAGGTACAAGTGCTTCTGGAAACAAAATCACTCAAAGAAAAATAGTCTTTAAATCAAGTTTTTAAAAAGTAACGGCCTACGAATTGGTAGACTAGTGGCAGATTGTTTTTCTGTTTTGCTGCTTCTTCGTCCTCTACTCTTTTCCGGTTTTCAACAATGAGTAGGCATCACTGTTATCATTTAAAAATACCACCCCCCCCAGCCCCCCCATGCTAAAAGGGGTAATTTGCAAGTTGCCTCTGAATCTCTTACCGAGCAAAATAAATCTGGACCAGAAACCAAATAAAATCTTTTCCTCAAGCCCAAACCATATTTTCCATGGCTTGGAAGCCCAGGAGTGGAGGGAAAAAAGGCATTTCTTGGCGGAGGGGGGAGCTTAGTGGGTGAAATCGCCCAACAACCTCTGTCCTGCCCTTTTCGCACCAGCTTTACCCCTTGGTCTGTCTTCGGCGCTTTGTTCTCACCCCGGGTGGGGTCTCCTCCACCCTCCCTGGGCAAGCTGACCCACCGCCACTGCAGAGGAATGCTTTTACCGCCTCCCTGTCTGTGTAATTACCATGTGTGTTCTGGGTCCAGAGAGTAGAAGGGATTAGTCCACTCGCCTCTGGTAAAGCAGGGCCCGGTGTCGCATTACACGCCCTGGTGCTTGATGTGACATGATGTTCACCAGGCGGCACGAGGAGGATTGGCTGTGTGGAGCCTTGGAAGGGCTGGAACCCCCTCCTTAGCTGTGAAGTGACAAATCCCGCAGGGGTGTGTCGGAATTAGATACAGGGACACAGCACATAAGGGAACACAAGAGTTGCAAGCTGAATGGAGTTGGAACCTCAGGCGTAATTCTTCTTCCTACAAGTTTCCATTGTCCTAAGAATCCTCACTTTCCCATCCCTTTGAATGCCCCCTCGTGTCGTACATGAGTTTGGACGTCATCTCTGAAGCCTTGCAGTCTTGTGATTTGGTTCGATTGAGTTTAAGGTACCCACTCCGTAGGTCTACACCAAGCCCGAGCCTCAACTTTTTGCAGCATGGCTACTAAATAAATTAGCGTCTCTGCAAAGTTGATAATCACCAAATTTTTTTGGAATAACATGCAGCATGAGCAAACCATTGAACTATAAAAAATTATGCATTTCTCAAGGAAAGTGGTTGAGTTATTGTCATTTTGTTTGTTTATTTGAAATTACACATGGAAAGGCATTATAATTTAGTGGTCGAGAACACAGACTTTAGAATCAGACCTAGGTTGTAACTTAAGCCAAGTGACAACCATTCTGAGCTTCAGATTCCTCATCTGTGAAATGAGAATAATATGGCTATCTCATAGGATCATTGTAAAATCAAATGAGATAAAGCCCATAAAACAGCAAGCTCACTCTTTGGCACATAGTACAATTCAATAAATAGTAACTACCACTAGAGCAGCTGTCCTCCACAGGCTTGGATGTGACCTCTGCCTATTACCCCAGGGACAGTATGGTGGGTTCGGCTCTGTGTCTAGCCAGCTGTGCATCCTTGAGCATTAATGTATTTGAGACTCTGTTTCTCCATTTGTAAAATGGGATGTTGATCTAGGTCACCCTGGAGATCTTTCACTTTTTTTTTTTTTTTACATTTATTTATTTTTGATAGAGACAGAGCATAAGTGGGGGAGGGGCAGAGAGAGAAGGAGACATAGAATCCAAAGCAGGCTCCAGGCTCTGAGCTGTCAGTATAGAGCCCGACCCGTGGCTCAGACTCACAAACCCCGAGACCATAACCTGAGCTGAAGTCGGACGCTTAACCGACTGAGCCACCCAGGCGCCCCAAGAGATCTTTCCCTTCTAAAAGGGTGGTTGGCTGTTTAAGAAGAGGTGCTGTGACAGTTCAAATTGACAGAATGACTCACTGGAAGCCTCTTGAGTCGACAACATTGACTTGTTGCTCTTTAGCCTCTGCTCATCCTCCTTCGTACTGGTTCTCAACTTTGCTGTTCATCAGACCGACTTGGGGAGATGCCTGGGCCCCAACTCTAAGCAGAAATTACATCAGAATAGCTGGCAATATTTTTTAAAAGCTCCTTGGGTGATCGCAGTGTGCAGCCAGGGTTAAGAACCACTGCTATATGCAAATAACAGAGTCAAAAGCAAGGCAGAGGAGAAAGGATTTGGATAAGCCCCAAGCTGCATCTTTGAGGAGATGTGACTTCAGGTAGTGTTTCTTTCATTCAGTCTTACTTATAAATTTGCTCTTTTCCTTAACGTTGCTGGAGAGCATAGCTTGACATCCGTCCCCATCAACCTCAGAACCGAATTGAAACTCCTTGACCTGGCTTATACGGCTTTTCACGATCTAACTCTGCCATTCCAGCCTCATTTTTCAGTCGGTCGGACTCTGCCCCAGTGGAAAGCAATCACATGCCAGGTTTCTTCTAGTTTCAAGCCTTTGTATCTTCCCTGACCCTCTCTCCTTTCTTATCTGACCTTACCTGCCACCCCAGTACTTGGCCCACTTCTGCTTGTCCTTCAGGTCTCCAGTAAACTTTCTTTCTCCTCCATGCCTCCCCCAAGTTTGAGTTGGATGCACCTCCTGTGTCCTCCCCATAGCCCACTCTGCACCCCCAGTGACACACTGCACTTGATCTGCATTCTCAGCCCCACAGACTGTTAACATTCCACAAAAGGAAAGAATGTGTGGTTTATTTACCACTGCTTTCCCTATATTTCATATGGTCAAGCTCAGTGAACACAGGTAGAATAAATGAGTAACTGAATGACTGAACAATAAAAGGAAATTCTTAAGGAGCCAAGTCACAGTAAATTAAAGAAACCAGGTCCTATGAATGAATGCACAAAAAATAAATTCTTAGTGACTGATTCACACTAAGTCAGTATATTAGGCCTTATCTCTATACCTATACACTCGACCATTCGTTAATTCCAGAGAGAGGGGGAGCCATACGGGGGAACCAGACTGACTTTTTACCAAAAGGAGCTTAATTTCCTTGGAGATTGGATCCTACATTATTGGTTCCATAAATAATAATCAACAGAATGTTAATATTAAAAAGCAAGAGAAATAGATTTCATTTTAATGCATGTTTTTAGTGAAACTTTATCATCTTACTAGTTAATGAAATATTTACAGATAAATTGATAGGATGTTTGAAATTTACTATAAAATTTCTGGTGGGGGAGAGGGAGCAATAGAAGTATAGGTGAAACAAGCTTGATCAAGAATTGATAGCTTTTTGAAGCTGGATGGATATATGGGGGTTCATTATATAATTTTCTCTGCTTTGCCCTACATTTGAAATTGTCCAAAACAAAATGTTAAAACAGAAATGTAAAAAAATACCAATTGTGGAAGGAAGTTTTTCTCTGCATTGCTATTTGGTTCAGTGGGTGTTTTAAACACACACACACACACACACACACACACAGGGCGGCCATACATCACCTGGAGCCAACTTGGTCTTGGTCAGTTGGAAAACAGGAATGTTCTCTAAGGTTAGTAAACTGTAATCAGTTCCACATAGTTTTCAGGCACCAGAGTTTACAAATCACTGCAGTTTGATTTGTAACTCCATTCATACGTCCACAAGAAATACAGCCTGTGCCGATTTCCCCCTCATTTGCTTAGCCAAACAATGCTTTTCCACCGCACGTTCAAACCCAACCCGGGGACGCCATTTTATGATCCCTGGCACCGCCCTGCCCTTCCACATTGTTTTCACAACTCAGAACGTGCTTCCTTTCAAAGTTAGCAAAAGTCAACAGTATAACGTTGCCCTTTACTACTCCTAACATTTGGTGCATCACCTACGGGACTCTCTTATCGGAGAGGCCTTGCTCCTCAGACAGGAATGTGCCTTGGTGCGGCTCAGGGCCTCTTCCAGGCCACAAACCTGCCCCTGCTCTCCACAGCCCCTTCCCTCTCAGCTCGCTCCCAGACCACACGGCTTGTGCCATAAGCGGGGACGGGCGGGCTTTACTACAGTCTTCGGGCCTCTCCCTTCCCTCTTCCGGGTCCGCCATGCGCACCCTCCCGGGTCCGGCGCCAGCTGGCGGCCAAGTTTCTGGGCCACTGGGCCGCCATAGGTTCCACCGGCCTGCTGGGGGCGCTCTCACCCGCCTGGTGGAGGCCAGCCCTCCCTCCTCCGCATTCACCCTTTTTCCGTCTTGAGGAATTAGGCCTGGAGACCCTGCTTTTCCCACTGCGTCGCCCAGGGGCCGCGGCCACCTCCCTAGACTACACTGGGCCACTGTTCAGATTTCCCTCCAGCTCTTTCCTTTGCGTCTCCTGTTTCGGCCACGTCCAATGCGAAGGTGCTTCTGATCGCACCTGTGTCCAGTTTTCTGTATCTGCCAGAGGTGGCGGGTTTTTACAACCTAAAAGCCTTTTTTTTTTTGGATGGCGCGTCTCTCCCACCTGGCTAAGGTCTATAACGAGACCTTTCAGCCCAGATTGGTTCTTTGGCTCCGCGAATCCTGTGCCTTGTAGCACCTGCTGTCTTCCGCGATCTGCATTCGTAGAAATTTTTGTTTGCTAGTTTAGGATACCTTCTCTTGGTGAGTTCTTTTTGAGTGGGCCATAACTCCACTTGATTTTCTCATCAACCCCGAGAAAAGGAGCAATTTTATAAAAGAAACATTTTATAAGAGAAATGGAGACACAGAGAAGTCGATACAGGCAGATTACAGTTAGTAAAGGACCGAGCCAAATTCCCCTCACCACTCTGTTCTTCCTTTTACTCACTCACTTGGTGGAGACTTACAGATTACACATTCTGTGCCAGGGTACATCCAGGTCTAGATTTTGAAAATGAACACTTAAGAAAAAAAAAAAAGCATAGGATTTACTTAAGAATAAAATATTAACTTTTCATTTCTTACTAAAGTGGCTTGCAGCCATTGATACTAATATATTTCAGGCCACAAAAATAATATACACACTTAGATTTCATTGCAAAGCTCTTGCTGAACAAACAAGATAGAAAATAAAAACTCTAGACTAAAAGCTTTCCTTCGATAGTGGTAATTCTTTTCATTCCAGTCATTGTAGGGAGGCCCCTTTAAGATCAAACAGACAGTGTACAAATCCCCCAATGCTACTTAACTAGTTGGGCCAGTTACTCATCATTTTGAGTCTATTTCTTCATCTGTAAAAGGAGGATAATGGATTCATTACATAAAGTGCTAAGGATAGTGCAAGCTACCTGGACAGCAGTTAATAAATATAACTCCCTTTTCTTCCCCTTGTCAACTGTAAACTTATCACGTTAACAATAAATCTTCTGATAATAAGCAAACAAGTTTCGTTCATTCCCATCCTACACCAAACTGTCCCAGAAACACTATAAAAAAATCGACTGAGTATATTTGAGTTTCAGTGCCTCTTTATGTAGCCTGTTTGATTGATGTGTTAATGGGAAATGAATGACAAGGTTGCATGCAGTCAGAGCCCTGGGATGCTTGCGATCCACGCCCTGGATAAAATTGTGGAAGGAAGAAACTGTGAATCACCCTCTATTCATGGAAAGTTGGACAAAAACATTAGCTGAGAAAAATATAGTGAGTTTTAGAAATACGACCTGAGTGTGATTAGTTGCTTTCTTCTTTGCACTTACTACCGCCAGGTAGGACATGAGTTTTCTAGTTATCTTCAAAAGATTTGTATTGAAACGAATTCCCAAGCTTTCTTTTTTGGGAGGGAGGGGGAACAGCTTTTCCATTTGTTGATTGGTTTGTTGTACTGTAGGAGGGGTGAAATTATTGATTCACCCTTACCTCTGTCACATTTCAGCGTAAGATTAGAAAATATATGATTTCAAAATTGTCTTCAAAGCAGTAAGATGATATTCCAAATCAGAGGTAGAGTTTGAGTTCCAAAAAAGCTTTTCATTAAAAACTGGAGCCATTTGCCTGCCTACACTGTTAATGAAAAGTACAATGCACCTATTGGTCAAGGAAGTGATTTCTAGTGTGTAAGTTCTATTTTCTGATACAGGATATTTGTTTATCATTAGCCAGCCATCTACTTGTTCATGGTCCAGATGTGGCCACTTTCTACTAACTGAATATATACCAAAGTATGTAGATTCAGCCATCCTTAAAGGGATAAATGATAATGAATGGATGCAGACTGTTTTAACTGTAGCACACTGTTCAAATGTTAACTCTGTAAATGGGGGAAATAGATCGTGGATTCCTGTGTTTAAAAATTACCCATAGCCACTCATGTTCCAGAACTAGGTCATATTTGGGGGATGGTCAACTATTTATTTTTTATAATGATGCCTGGCTGTTACAAATGATTTTTGCTGAGACTTAAGAAACTAGACTGTATATTGTTAATGGAAAACATATTCTCCTGGATGAGTGATATTTTCTATGATTCCTTTCTATAATGCAGGTGTTCACATATAGGCGTTGCTTTCTTTTTGGAGAGTTTGTGATTTGTGGGTGGGGAAAGCTCAGAAAACAGGTTTCTTAAAAACAAAATTGCTTTCCTCGTAGAATCTGTTTAAAAGACACTTTGGAGCAATGACATTTTTTAAAAGTAGCCGAGAAGGTGGTTTTAAGTAACCTAGGGGAAAGACATGCTGTTCCATCACAGTGACAGCACTTAGCCATAATCACCATGTCAGGGACATTTTCTTTACAGGTAACAGACAGTGAATAAAAGGATTTACTTGAGAAAGCCTGAAACTATTTTGAATTGTCTGGTCCTGAAATATTTATCAAGCAAGGACCAGCACCTCTCAGAGAACCATAACTACATAACGGGTGATTTTTCCTGACTGCCATCTTTGAAACTGCTACCTTTGACAGTGACACAAAACGGGAGCTCTTAGTTTTAGTGGCCAAACAATTGATTCTAATTGTTTTCACTGTTCCCTCTTTTCTACCACAGAATCGGAAGACTTTTTGATGGCACAGAGCCCATTGTTTTGGACAGTCTCAAACAGCATTATTTCATTGACAGAGATGGACAGATGTTCAGATATATCTTGAATTTTCTACGAACATCAAAACTCCTCATTCCTGATGATTTCAAGGTGAGGGATTCACATTAAATTACCAATAGCATAAATATGTGATTTGTTTTGATGCGCTCCCCAAAAAATATTTCAGCTTTTACATCTTAAACATATACCAACTCTAATGGCATCACAGGTCTCTGACATGGTTATACTGTCTTCGTGAAATAGAGTATATGGTCATTAAAGTTTTCTGTGACCAAAGGAGGACTGATTTTATTTAAAGATTGAATTATAATTTATTTTAACACATTGAAAATAAGTTGATTAAATTCCAAGCTTACTTCTGATAAGACTTAGTGAGGTAGAAAATAAAAGGAAACCTCCTTATCTTAATAGACTTTTTGTCTCAGATGTTTAAAGCGAGCGTCATACTTAACAGTAAAATTTTCAAATTGTTCTCTCTGAAGTTAGTAACAAGTGTTATTGTTAGTCTCACATAGTGCTGGCAACTGTAGACAATGGAATCAGACAAGAAGAACAAATAGAAAGTATTAATATTAAAAGGAAATATACAAAAATGTAATCTTTACAGCCATTAATATTCTCTAAATATATCTCTAAAAATATCTCCACTAAATACTGTTGGGATTAATGAAGAACTCATTAAGGCATCTACACTCAGGGTCAGTATTTCCTAATCAAAACCAATAGCTTTCCTACAGAAGAGCAGGAGCCGATCATAAGATATAATAGACAAATGTACCACTCACAAAGCAACAAAACTTATAATACCTAGAAATAAACCTAACAAGAAATGGGCAAAGTCTAATTAAGAAAACTGTAAATCTCTACATACAAGTCTCAAAGAAGAGTTGAGTAAATGAAGGGAAATTCTGTGTTCCTGGATGGGAAGCCTCGATACTGTTAAGATGTCACCTGTCCCCAAATTATAAATTCAACACAAACCCACTTAAGTCACAGATTTTTTTTTCAATGAGATTTGATCCATTTTTATAAAGTTTATGTAGAAGAAACAAAGCTTAAGAATAGCTAAATAGGGGCACCTGGGTGGTTCAGTCCGTTAAGCATCAGACTCTTGATTTCAGCTCAGGTCTCACAGTTCATGAGTTCGAGTTCCGAATTTGACTCTGTGCTGACAGCTTGGGATTCTGTCTCTCCCTTTCTCTCTGCCCCTCCTTAGCTCACGCGAGCGTCCACCCTACCTCTCTCTGTCTCTGTCTCTGTCTCTCTCAAAAATAAATAAGCGTTTGAAAAAAAAGAATAGCCAAGTAAATTATTGCAGGTGATAATAATGGTAGTAATGGTGGGCTGTGGTGGGTGGGTCCTTCCAGACATCAGAACCTACTAGAGTAATTACAAAGTGTGATCCTGAAATTAAAAAGTAATTAAAAAGTGGGCTGAAATTGACAAAAAGATCAATGGAGAAGAACAGGTCTGGAAACAGATGTGTGTATAAAGGAGTTTGATGTATTCCAGAGGTGGTATTTCGATCAGTGGGAAAACAAAGGAATAATCAGTAACTGGCCCTGAGGTAGTTGTCACAGAGACATTTGATAAAAAGGTAAAGTCAAAGCCCTGTCTCATAAGTTCACAAAAGTTCCAGAAATAAAAATTATAATATCAGAAAAAAAAAATAAACGAATTTCTGAAAATATACTTTTGAGGCAGAGAGGGCCTACCTAGGAAGACTGAGTACCCACAATGTAGCCTTAAACATTTTTTGTTTTGAATTAAAAACACCATATACAAATAAAAGACAAGCGTTAGACTACCGGAAATATTTGCCATAAAAGATTAATATCATTAATAAGAGTTCCTAAAATCTATAAGAAACATACAAACAGCCCAATGGAAAAACATTTTTACATATAAACAAAATATCCCAAAGGGGAAAAAAAAATAGAAATTGCCAATAAACAGTTGCAAAGAAAAGGTATTTAATCTCTGTCGTATCAAAGGAACAAAAATTCAGATACCCCTTTTTATCCGTCAGAATGGCAAAATGGAAATATACACTGTGGTTGGGAATAAACACTTTTGGAGGGCAATTCAGCAGTTTTTAAAATTTCAATCATACATACTCTTGATCTAGCAATTCCAAATCTATTTGTTTATTTTCTAGAAATAGTCACATAAATATGCAAAATTACATGTACATAGAATGTTTATTTGTAGTCATGTTTGTAATAGCAGAAACTCAACACAGCTAAAAAAATGTTCAGCAATGGCAGATGCTTACACAAATAGCTCTATTATCTGATGTGGGGGGGGGGGAATCACCAGGATTTTATCATTCAGTGAAAATACTAAGTTGCATAATATGAATAGCCTTACTCGTTATTTATGCAAAACATTATGTGTATATGTGTATAAATACACAGAAAAAAGATTTAGAAGATTAGATCCTAAATTGAGAGGGGTTCAGGGGGCCTTTCGTCCATCCTCTCCTTCAGGGTTTTGAACAGTGGGACACCTGCCAAGTATACATTGAGTGAGAAAATGAGAGAGAAAGAGTAAGAATATCAACCAGCGTGTGCAGTTCCCAGCAGCCCTGGAATAAGCCGAGGACGAGCATGTCCCTGTGGCAACAGCAGTGTCCAGGGGCCTCCGATAGACTGTGCCTCTGACCACACTGAACGTGATTCAGGATTTAAAGACATAGGAAGTTGGTTTCTGCAACATGGATCCTTATGAAAGTAAGCTACTTTGTCAGTGATGATCTCTTCCAACTCAGGAAGGAAAACATATTGAGAGTCTGTTTCTCATATGGCACCTTCCTAGAGGGTTTTCAAGGGTAATTTTCAATGTGTCAGTTTTTCTTCCTGTGCCAGCTTTCGAACCTCTTTCCTGTCTTCCCCGCACACCACCTCATTCGCTGGCAAGCATCTTACACGGAGGCCAAAGTGAAGTCTCCTGCCCGCAGCCCTCAGTGTAAACCCAGGGACGCCTCTGCTCGGAGAGCAGAGAGAGCTGGCCGGCTTTAGGCAGCCGGCCCCACACCAGCTGCAGGCGGAACAGAGAGCTAGGACAAGTGTCAGGTCTGCTTCTAGAAAGCAGGCACTGGCCCCGTGCAGAGACAGGAGGTAGAGTTGAGTTCTGCGCCAGACGCAGGGAGTGAGGGGAGTCAGGAGAAGGAGGGGGCCCTGCTGAACATGGGCACAGACTTCAGCAGTGGCCACAGCTGGTAACCAGACATGGCACCTTGGACGTCAGGTGTTCACCAACAAGCATCTTGGAGAGCAAGTAAGTGAGTAGAGGGAGAAGGACTGAAAGTGTGATACGGCAGCAGTGGGCAGCGGTTTCTTACTCACTCATGTTTTCCTAGAAGGAATGCAGTGGACTCGGGGAAGAGAAATACCCCTTTAGTTCTGTTTTCAGAGGATTGCGTTTCTAGATGCCCACTCAGAAATCTCTACCTGGATAGTTCTTTGGGTCCTTACACTGCCCAGTCACAAGATGGCCATCCCCACCTCCACCTCCCCCCCCCGTTCCTCTCCCCCCACCGTGGAACCTGCTCCCTTGTTTTGTGTCCCATCTCCATAAAAAAAAAAAAAAAAAAAAAAAAAAAAAAATCAGAATCCGGGGCACCTGATGGCTTAGCACCATGTTGGTTAAGCATCTGACTTTGGCTCGGATCATGATCTCACAGCTCGTGAGTTTGAGCCCAACATTGGGCTCTGTGCTGACAGCCTGGAGCCTGCTTCAGATTCTGTGTTTCCCTCACTTTCTGCCCCTTCCGCACTCACACTCTGTGTGTCTCTCTCTCAAAAAAAAAAAAAAAAAAAAAACAACAACAACAACAACAAAAAACCACTAAGAAAGCATGTCAGAATCTATCTGCCTGCTCTAGGCAGGAACCTGGGAGTCATTCTGCACTGTTTCCTCTTCTTCACTGCCCACACATGATCCATCAGTGAGCCGGTCCGTAGTACCTTCCAGATAGTTCTCCAATCAGTTCACCTCTCTCATCCCACCTCCCTATCCAAGGCTCAGCTTTCTGGATGACTGGGAGTGCCTTCATAATTGGTTTCCCTCTCCCACCATTTCCCCCTCTTGTCCACTCTCCATGTTGAAACCCAGAGACGCTTTTTCTCATTAGACTTTTTTTTTATGTTTATTTATTTTTGAGAGAGAGTGTGCATGCATGCAAGCTGGGAAGGGGCAGAGAGAGAGGGAGAGGGAAAATCCTATGCAGTGTCAGGACCTTTTATTTTGAGATCACTGTAGACTCTCATGCAGTTATAAGAAATAATACAGAGGTCCTTGGTTACCCAGGTCCCCCCGAGAGTGACATCTTGGAAAATGGTAGCATAGCAACACAACCGGGATGTTGACATTGATACAGTCAAGGCACGTGATATTTACATCATGGCAACCATCCCTCTTGTTGCCCTTTTATAGCCATACCCTCTCCCTCTCCCCATCCTCCACTGTCTCCAGCCCCATCCCTCACCGAGGGATACTTTTGGGGGAAAATGGTGTATCATATAAGCTCCCGCTTACAGCTGTGCAGAGGTTTCCCGTTCGTTGTTCACGCAGCAAAGCAGCATATCCTTGTCAGAGCCACGAGGCCCAGAAGGCTCTGGCCCCTGCTCCCCTCGACTCTTACCCTACACATACGCCCTACAGGACTTCTCTTAGTTCTGCAAACATACCATCTTCTTGTTCCCTTCAAAGAGACCGTTCTGCCTGCCTAATGCTCTTCTCCTGGCCTTTGTCACTTAGGGCTCATTGTTTTCATCACTGAGCCATCCGTGCCTAATCCAGCCTAGGTTCGCCTACGCCCTGTGATTCTCTGTGGTCACACACAGTACATTTGCAATCATTCATCTCCACTGTTGAGCGCTGTGTACCCAACTGTAAGTCACACATGCTTTTGGCTGCAGATGTGGGAATACCCAATCAGCAGTGCCTTAAAAACTCATGGAGATTAGTTTTGTTCTCACATAAGAAGTCAGAGGTCCATGGTTACGGACGGTGGTATCTGCTCTGTGGTGTCATCGAGGACCAGAACTGTCTTTTTGTTTTGCCGTCCTCAGTGTTGATGTTTCGGCCTCACGCTTGTCACCTCAAGGTCGTAAGTTGCCTGCCCCAGCTCCAGGCATCACCTCCTCATTCACGGCAGGAAAATGGGGCAAGAGACTCTTTACCTCAGAAGATTGTGTCCTTGTCAGAAGATTCCTCAGTAGACTTTCCCTTTATAGGTCATTGGCTAGAACTGAGCCTCCCCGAGATGTAAAGGAAGCTAAGAAAGTAATTTTTTTCTCTTCTAGCCTCTACAGTGAGAGAGAAGTGAGCAAGGGATAGGGGCCGGGAATAGTTGTTGGCGAAGTTGGCCAGCAGTGGCTGTCGCTCTGGTGCAGCTTTGGCACATACTAAGCATGTAAATATTTGTGGCGTGAGTGAGTGAGTGCGTGGATGGATCAAT
Organism: Lynx canadensis; assembly: GCF_007474595.2. Lineage (NCBI taxonomy): Eukaryota > Metazoa > Chordata > Mammalia > Carnivora > Felidae > Lynx > Lynx canadensis. The sequence continues at coordinate 45,681,180 of NC_044314.2, forward strand.
AAATGAATGAAGTGAGTCCCACGTTCAAACCAGATTCTGGTTCATACCTCATCATATACTTTTATTATATTCGAACTCTGGATGTTTTATGTATGTATCAGGACTCTCTACTTTGTAAAAGACTCTCACAGGCAGGAACATTTTTATGTTTTTCTAAAGGACATTGTGTGCTGGGCGCATAGAATTACTCAGTATTAATTAACTTAAATACAACAGAAAAGGGTCTAAACAGTCACAGGAGACCAGAAGCTAAGTAGGCAATATACTATTTAATTTATAGGACTAAATGGGAGGTATAAAACGTGTATAATGTCATCATCCTGAGCAACTTATGAGGGTAAAATATTAATTTGTAATCCCATGTTGAAAAGAGATGCAGACTCCAGGAGTACAAAACAACTGATGGGGAATTACGTTTAGAACATGATAACAGCCACTTGTTTTCAGTTGGACGATGTTCCAGAAATGGAGCTCGGTATTGAACACATTTAAACGTGGCAGGTGTTATTTTCTTTTTCAAGAGCATTCAAGTTAGACGCTGAGAGACAGACTTCCTCATGGGAGTTAAGCTGTGGCCGGTCCCTGAGGTCAGTCCTGAGGGGGGCTAGGTTGGGACGGCTGCTTCTCCGCACCTTGCAAGCTCCCTCAGGATTCCGGGGCCCTGAAAGGCGCGCTGTTCATCAATTCTAAGTGCAAAACACACCCTTTAATTGGCTAAGGCTTTAGCTGTGGCCCACACTTGGGGGAAAAGACAAAAAGTTTGGCAGATGAAGCGCACGTCTCGCAGGGCCCTGAAATGTTTTCCACAGAGCCTCTGGGCGACAGGCTGTAAATTACAGGGTGTTCTGGAACCTGGAGGAACAGCAGGAGGAGAGGGGAAGCTGAGATGGCCATTTGCTCCTGTGGCGGACGAAAAAACCGCAGCAGTTCACGGCAGTCACAAACGCAGATGGGCACGCAGATGAGCTCTCAGTCTGTCCGTCCCTGAATCACACAGTAGGTGCTTTCCTCCTCATCGGAGTCTATTTCCTGATCTTGGAGAAGGAGCACAGCGTGAGGAGAGACGGTCCGGACTGGGTTTGCCGGGAGAAGTGTTCCTTGACTTCCTGCTTCCCTCTCCAGCTGTTTGCTGCTGGGTTGAGTGAATGCATGAAACGTTGACATCACGGCATCCTGCACCCCTTAAAACCCCATTCTGCAAATACACTGTATGAGCTAGATACCCACTTAACAATTTAGATAATTTCATATTTCAGAACATCACTTAAGTGGCAGCTGCTTGTGCTCTGCTTCCACTGAAAGCCACTGGAATCTGTTCTCTTAAATAAGTGACTATAGAGCTTCTCTGCCCTGTTTTATTACAGAGATGACTGTCCTTCTTCCCTTCACTACCCCCCCCCCCATCATACTGACTGGTTCATCGTTGCTTCATCTTCTGCTTAGGTACATGTGTTGTACAGGGCGTGCACACACAGTTGTATTTCCTGGAACACCATGAGTCCAGATCTTTGGTTCCCTTTTTGATTGGGAACCACAAAATTGCCTCTCTCTAGCCTTTTATTCTGAACATCTTTGGTAAGGGTCCCTCATGTTGCTGACATCTTTTGTGGTCGCTGATGAATGCCCACCCTTCCTAGATAAAGAAAAACTTGCTATCAGACAGCCCACAACTTACCTATCCCTGGCTTAAGTTTAAAAATGTGTTAGTTACTTGTAATAACCTTTTAAGATTATAGAAAAAGTATATGTACATTGTAGAAGATTTGAAATTGTAGACAGGCAAAAAAACTTTAAACCCCGTATTCCCAACTCTCAGAGACTACCAGCATCAAAACCTTAGTGCATGGCCTTCTGGATCTTTTTCTATCCTTATTTCAGACAACAATCTCTACCTTCCTATTTCAATAAAATCTCATTTCCTCTAATACTGGAACCATATTCAGATTTCCCAGGTTGACCCCAAAATGTCCTTTACAAGTGTTTTTCCCAGACGGTATCTGATCTAAGAGCACATGTTGGATCCACTATGTCCCTTCCCTTTATTACCTAGCCTAGTCCATCGCTTTTTATATGATGCTAACTCACTGAAGAAACAGGGCCAGGTGCCCCACAGAATGCCCCCCCGTCTGGATTTGTCTGGCTGCCTTGTCATGCGTACTTTAGTTCTTTACTCTAGCCTCTAATTTCCTGTAAACTGCAAGTTTCATCTGAAGGCCTGATAGTCTAAGCTAAACATTTCAGTGAGGATACATCTCTGGTGATGCTGTGCACTTCACATTACATTATGTTAGCAAACGTAGGTGTCTGAATGCCGGCCCACTCGTTAATGATGCCAGGACTGACCATCGATCAGAGGGAGTTATGTCTTCCTTAGGTTGCAACAAAAATGATCTCGGTCAAGCTGAGTTTCTCACCTTGCCCTATTAGCATTTTGAGCCAGCTAATTTTCTGTGGTAGGGCTGTCTTTTTTTTTTATTTTATTTTATTTTATTTCTTTAATATACATCCGAATTAGCATATAGTGCAACAATGATTTCAAGAGTAGATTCCTTAATGCCCCTTACCCACTTAGCCCATCCTCCCTCCCACAACCCCTCCAGTAACCCTCTGTTTGTTCTCCATATTTAAGAGTCTCTTCTGTTTTGTCCCCCTCCCTGTTTTTATATTATTTTTGCCTCCCTTCCCTTGTGTTCATCTGTTCTGTGTCTTAAAGTCCTCATATGAGTGAAGTCATATGATATTTGTCTTTCTCTGACTAATTTCGCTTAGCATAATACCCTCTAGTTCCATCCACGTAGTTGCAAATGGCAAGATTTCATTCTTTTTGATTGCCGAGTACTACTCCAGCGTGTGTGTGTGTGTGTGTGTGTGTGTGTGTGTGTGTGTGTCTTTACACCATGTCTTCTTTATCCATTCATCTGTTGATGGACATTTGGGCTCTTTCCATACTTTGGCTATTGTGGATAGTGCTGCTATAAACATTGGGGTGCATGTGTCCCTTCGAAACAGCACACCTGTATGGTAGGGCTGTCTTTTGAGCAGTATCCCTGGCTTCCACCCACTATATGCCAGTAATACCCACCTCCTTCCCAGTTATGACAACCCAGAATGTCTCCGGACATTGGCAAATGTCCTCTAGGGTCAAAATCAGCCCCAGGTGAGAACCAGAAAGAATGAGAGGAAGGAAGTTTTTATGGGAAGGATACTGGCTTACCTCATAGAATTAGCAGGAGCATTCTCTCAGGGCTGGAACTTGCAGGGCAGCTCTGAGGACCTCAGTCATGAGAGTTTGTGGGCTTCTAGAGTGATGCCCATGGCTCCGCTGCAATACTGCCTGGGGTTTCTTTCCCCTTCCTTGGTTCTACAGAGACCATCTGGCTCAGGTGGCTCCGATGCTTACGCTTTAGCCAATCAGCTGTGGTAACCCAGACACGCGTTCTAGTCACCCTCTCCTGAGAGTCGGACATTCTCGAAGAAGGCACTCTCAAAGAGTGGTGAGCTGGGTAGACCCCCAAGAAGTCTCTTCATCAGTACTTAAGAGAGCGCCCACTTAGGATGGCTGCCCCAGCCCCTAGTCTCAGCTGTTGCCTCCCTGTTTTTATGTCCCTGGTGCAGAAACTGTTACTCCTGGCACCCCTGCCCAGGGCCACTTCTGACCCTCTCCCAAGGACACTCCCTCAGAAGCAGGGCCAGCTGCAACTACCGAGGAGGAGGAGGAGTGGGAGGCAGGCAGAACCGCCAGCCCGCAGCCCTGGCACCATCTCGGATAGCATCTCTAGCCCCTGCCCTCACCCCGCCCTACACATGAGCCCTAACTCCTGCAGTTAGTATGCAGCTGGCTCGCCAAGCCAGGGTGTGGCTGCAGAATGCAGATGGGTCTGCCTCTGCTCTGCCTCACGCACCCCGTCTTGATCAGCTGTGTATATGTGGCCTTTCTCCGGGAGATCCGGAGGTGGTGGGGGATGAGACAGTGGCCGGGTACAGAAGGGACTCTTGCCGCCACTTCTGTGTCCTTTAATGGCCATCAGGATGAATCTCAGGCTGGGTGTCCTCCACCACCTTCCCCCCACCCCGGCTTGCGAGAAAAACGAGAGTAGTCAGGAGAAACTGGAAGCTGGTGCTGCTGGCCAGAAGTATCAGTTGGTAGCAGGGGAAAAGGAGCAAGGGAGCCAGTCTTTCTAGGTTTTGAAGAAAAGAAAGGGGATTGAGGGGTGGGAGGAGTGAACAGGTGGACACATGTCATTGCATGTCACATTGTCTAAACCCATGGAATGTACAAGGGCAAACGTGAACCCTAGTATAAACTGTGGGCTTTGGGTGATGTAGGTCCATCGGTTGTAACAGATGCACCACTCAGGTGGGAGATGTTGAAAATGGCGGAGGCTGTGCATGTGTGGGGACAGGGGTATAGGGGGAAACCTCTGTACTTTCCCCTCAATTTTAACTGTGAACCTAAAACTTCTGTAAAAATAGTAAGTCCTTTTAAAGGAAAAAAAAGGAAAAAAGTATTGCAGAACTAGGTGAATAAAGAATTTTAGACACCCCAAACCTGAAATACTGAAAAAATTATGGTGGCCCACCTCCCACCTAAAAAGAAGAGAAGGAAGGAAGGAAGGAAGGAAGGAAGGAAGGAAGGAAGGAAAGAAGGAAGGAAAGAAAGAAGAGGAAGAGAGGGAGGGAGAGAGAAAGAGGAGGGAGGGAGAGAGAGAGAAGAGAAAGAAAGGAATGAGGGAAATAAGGAAGGAGGGAGGGAGAAAGAAAAAAGAAAAAGAAAGGAAAGAAAGAAAGAAAGAAAGAAAGAAAGAAAGAAAGAAAGGAAGAAAGAAAGAAAAAAAGAAAAGGGAGGGAGAGAGAGAAAGAAAAAGGAGGGAGGGAAGGAGTGAAGGGAGGGAGGGAGGGAGAGTGGGAGAGAGAGAAGAGAAAGAAAGGAAGGAAAGAAAAAAAATCTTTGAAACTAAAGGAAATTAAGTCCCGCAAAGATTTTTTTTATTTTCCTTATGACTACTACCTGGATGCTATTTTTGAAATGTAAACTATAAAATCCTTCATTTCCTCTCATCTTCTTGGTGTCCCTGCTTTGTGGGTCCCCTGATATTTACATGCCCTGCCTTCTAGGGAGCCAAGTGCGTCCTGGGAGGCCCCAGGGCAGTGAAGAGGAGCTCCCGGGATGAACTGGACGCATTCCCCAGAACCCACAGTGCCTAGCATGGCATCCGGCACGTTTAACAGATTTTAAAATGAATAAGTGACTGATTTGCCTTTGGAGTTTAAGGATGTGCCAACTGCTGTGTAAAATTTCAAGGCCATTAGGAGTTAAATGAATTTCTGAACTGTTTGGTGGAATCAGTAAGTGTGTGTGGCAAGCTGAATAATGGTCCCCAAGGGGGTCCACATCCTAATCCCCAGAATATATTACCTTACACGGCAAAAGAGACTTTGCAGCTGTGATTAAGTTAAGGGTCTTGAAATGGGGAGAATATCTTGGATAATCCAGGTGGGCAGAGTGGAATCACAAAGGTCCTTATAACTGAAAGAGGGAGTGGGGAGGGTCAAAGTCAGAGAAGATGTGATGAAGGAAGGAATGTGATTGTTGGCCAGGAGCCAAGGAATGCAGGTAGCCCTAGGAGCTGGAAAGGGCAAGGGAACGCATTGTCCCCTGGAGCCTTTTGAAGGAAGGCAGCCCCACGGGCTAGCTAGCCCTGCCTAAGACCCATTCCAGACTTCTGACCTCCACAACTGTATGAGAGTGAATCTGTATTGTTTTCAACCACCAAATCTGTGGTAAGTTCTTACAGCAGCAATTGGAAACTAATACACGGTGTAAATTACTTTCCTCCCCCTAGGGAGAATGTTTTCTGAATTCCAAATATTTAATCAAGAAATAAGCTTTTGAGACATGGGTCTATTTGCATTTTGAAGTCCACCCATACCTATGTACCGTGTACCTATCTCCAAGGTCCTAGAAAAGCTCAATTTATTCGTTGTAAAATGGGATCTTGATCTTTCTGTGCCTCGAAAAACTATTGTAAATCTCAAAAAATTTTTTATTTTAAAAATATGTATTCTAGGATTTTAAAATTCTTTAAATGTGATAATAGGTCTGTGAATAATCTGTTTCCCTCTACCTGAATGTGAGGCTACACAAGAAATATGGATGATACTTTCCTAATTAGGGAAGATAAAATTGGCATAGAAGCAGGGCAGATGAGTGACAGCATCTAGTACGTTCTGCAGTTGCTTTGCTGAAAAGCAAATGTAGTTTTGGGTTTCATTTTCTTCAAAAGGAAATCTGGGGCCACACCTGCTGCTGCCTCATAAACTCCTGCCCGTTTCCACCTCATACCTTAGGGATAAGAGACAGCGTTGTCTAGAGGAACAACCAAAGAAAGGAACAGTGGGTGTTGCCAGATAGGAACCAAGGTATAAGGAAAGAAGATTTCAAAAGATTCAGAGAGCAGAAGGAAATGAACACAAGGTCAGGGGGTCTAAAGAGAAACTTGGTAGACTCTAAAAAATATGGGATTTAGACAGTAGAATTAAATGATCCCAATTGAGGAAGGAAAGGAGGATGAGGTTCCTAAGAAAAGCAGCTGTGGGTATGAGTCGGCTCCAAGGGGCGATCTCCGACGAGCTGAGACTGGAAACGTGTGTTAGGAAGTAGAGAAAGACGACTATAAAGGAGCCTGCCAAGAAAGCGAATGGCCAGTGTGAGCTTAACCGTGCAGAAAATGATAACAAAAACAAGAAGGGCCTTTTTAGTTCTTGAGCTGGCAGACACTTAGAGGCAAGTCAGCGTGGGGGGCCGATGGCCAAGGGGAGCCCGGCGCTCGGCTGTTCTCCAGCGTCCGCTGCGCCGGTGCAGACGGCGCTCCACCCCAGAGACCGGAAGGAACAGCACAGTAAAGGAAGAGATGAAGCCAGATGGTCAAGAGAGAGTAAAAGAACACCTGGTGGCCTGAAGGAGTTCAAGACTGGGCCCCGTGAGATACATCCCAGGGTACAAGATGGTCTTCAGGGGACCCCTTTAAACTTCGCTTCAGTAACCACTGGCAGAATCCTTGAGAAATCACTGAGCAGGGCCAAAAGTCTAATAACGGCCAGTGTTTCCCTCATTGTTCAGGAGCAGAGAACAAGGAACACGAGCAGCATCGTATAGGGAGGCACTCTGTCAGGCCATGGCCAGACCTCAGAGTGGATTACCCATGTGGCTCGTGAACTCAGGGGGGAAAGAGGGTGAAGATTCAGAGTCAGCATTGGAGGAGCTGTAACCCCAAGTCCTGTTAGCCCCATTACCTTCAGGTTATGGTAGACAAACTGGTGGGTCAGGACACTGTCATGGATATAGACTCGGATATCAGGGCTGGAAGCAACTTCGAAGGAATTGATTCCTCTCATTTTATAGATAAGGAGACTGGAACCCAAAATAGTTAAGGAGAATCTCCGGGCAGTACAGAGACTTGGGCCCTCCCACGTGTCCAGCCTTCCCCTTGGAGTCCCACCCAAACACATGGCATTTCAACAAGACACCCAGCAAATGCCACAGTTATGGGCTGACTGATCTCCGAATTCTAGGTTTTATAACTATTTGAACAGCCAGAATCCAGAGTCTTCGTTTACTACCTGAGCATCAACCTGAACCAAGGTCTGCATGTAGCCGTGTCATTACTCCATCTAGAAACACACAACACCTGGCTCAAAATGATAGAGAGAGAGAGAGAGAGAGCAGAACATTGGATGAAAGAATCCACATTTTCTCAGTATGTTGGGACAAATTCCAACAATTTGAAGAGGGATACATAATGGAGGGTTTAAAATTTTTCACAAATGCTGAAAGAGAAGGGCCTAGCTCAGTAGCAGCTCTTAGGAAAAGGTATGGGGACGCCACAGTAAGCAAACTATAAACTAACAGGGTAACAGGACAGCCAAGAAAGTTAATACAGGCTGATGCCGTGTGATAGGCAGAATGATGTCCCTCTCCGAAGATGTGCACGTCGTAATTCCTGGAATCCAGGAATATATCACTTAACATGGCAGAAGGGACTTTGCAGATGTGATTAATTAAGTTAAGGGTCTTGAGATTGGGAGATTATTGTGGATAATCCAGGTGGGCCCAGTGCACTCACAAGGGTCCAAGTGAAAGAAGGAGGCAGGAGGGTCACAGTCAGAGAAGATGTGACAATAGCAGAGGTCAGAGTGATGTGAGACCACAGGCCAAGGAATGTGGGCTGCCTCTGCAAGCTGAAAAAGGCAAGGATACGAATTCTCCTCTAGAGTGTCCAGACCCTTTTAGACCTCTTACCTTAATGACCCATTTTAGACCTCTGACTTCCAGAACTGTAAGAGAATAAATTTCTGTGGTTTTAAGCCACTAAATGTGTGGTGATTGTTACCGCAGCCATAGGAAATGAATGCAGGCTGCTTTAATAGTGGTTAGAATGTCCGGCCAAGCGAAGGTTTCACAGTGTGCTCATCAGATCGCATCTGAAATGTTAGGTCCAGTTTGGGTTTGGGTTTTCAGAAGTATGTTGACAAAGTCAAGCACACATCAGATATTGAAGGACCTCTAAGTCATAACGAATGAAAAAGAGCTGGAAAGATGGGGTGTTTTCAGCCTGAATAATACTAAAATGTAACAGTTGTGTTCAGATGTTTGAAGGTTTAACAGGTCAAAGAAAGTTTAGGATCATATAACCCCAGATGGCAGAGTCTGAACAAGTAAGTTGGAACTACAGGGAAATTAAGGTCCTTCTAACTGAAAAACTTACAACCATCAGAGCGGCCAACAAAGTCAGTGCTGTGCCTTGTTAGATAGTAAGCTTCCCATCACTGGAAGCATTTAATCAAAGGCTAATGGTCACTATTCAGCAGTGTTTGAAAGGATTCCTCCAGAGGGTCAAAGTTGGTCATTAAGACTGCTTTAAGCAGTCTCAGATTTGAAGACTTGACACATTTTCACTGGAGTCCAGATTCTTTCTTGTGTTATCATTTTTTTTAATGTTTATTTATTTTTGAGAGAGAGAGAGACAGAGCGTGAGCAGGGGAGGGGCAGAGAGAGACGGAGACACAGAATCCGAAGCAGGATCCAGGCTCTGAGCCATCAGCACAGAGCCCGATGCGGAGCTCGAACTCACAAACCGCGAGATGATGACCTGAGCCGAAGTCAGACACTTAGCCAACTGAGCCACCCAGGCACACCTTGTGCTAAAATTTTTAATTCTCATAGGAAAATAAAAAGTTAGTAGCAGAAGTTCTCATTTCTACTGCTTGTCAACTGTCAATGCTGTTTTTAAATCTCCTTGAGAGCCGTCATCTGGATAAGTAAATAAAAGATTGAGTTCAGCATCTCATGGTTGATGTACTTCAGTGGGGGTCCCAGGTATCCAGGAGGAACTGGCCATCTCCCCACTCCCGCCCTCAGGCTGTGTGAGGGGGCCTCACTTCTGTCCTTTCCTAAGCGTGGCCACACCTCAGCTTTATTCTCCTCTCCTCCAACCAAACAGAACCTCCTGTGGGTCAGGTGCCAGGATGTGCAAGGAAGATGATGAGGGCAGTGGGCTCCTCTCCAGCAGGGAACCGGGACTCCTGCAATAATGGCATTGCCGGGAGAAGACAGAGCACCGAAGCGGTCCGTTCTGCTGAGGGGCATGTGGGGCAGCGTCTTCACCTGGCCCAGGTGCCCCGCCATAGAAAGCGGAAGACCCGGCTGGAGGCCCGCTGGGACTTTCTCACCTGTCCATGCTTCTTTCTCTGGAAGCCCTGCATGATGCTACTGCCGCTGCTGCCTTTGCCGCTTGATTTGCAAGAAAAAGAGCAGAGTGCCAAATAGAACCCGTTTTCCTGTGGTCATCCTCTCCGTGCGCCATCCCATCCAGATGGCCGAGGCCTCAGGCCGCACTCGGGCCCCGGGCTCTCAGGGCGGCTCTGCCGCGGGCACGAGGCACCGCCTGCCAGCTCCAGCCCGAGGAGGGACGGCAGATACGCCTGTGTCAGCTCATTAAAATGTTCTCAGTCAACGTGTCCGGACAAGTGTCCCACTTGCCTCACACCCGGAGATGATCGTGGTCATAGCTACGCGTAGACCGTATTGACCTGCTTGATAACATCATTCCTGCATTGCTGCCTCCCTTTTCCTCCTTTCCCTCCCTTTTCCTGCGTCGCTGCCTCCCAAGGCCTCCCATTCAGTGACACGTGTGTGTGTTAATACCTGCTTGCCAGATTTCTGTTCTAATTCAGTAGATTTTGTTTTAAGGTAAGAGTCAAAGAGTGGGTGGCTGTGGTTTCAGAAAGGGACAGGTTTCCTTTCGTGCACATCTGTCCGGCAGGGATCGTGGACTGATGTCTGCCTCCGTCCCTTGAGCATGGCAGCGTCGAGGGCGGTGCCTCCGCCTCCCTCAGACCATCCCAGATCAGCACCCACGCTTAGGTCAAAGCTGCACCCGGCGTGTGCCCTGCAGGCGCCCACCCGCCACCGTCTCCGGCCGCCCTCCCGCCTCGTGCTGCCCCCTGCCTCCCACGAATTCTGAGCTGCCAGCGAAGGTGACGGGGAGCGTGGGCTTCCCGTGAATAGTGCGCCTGCGCCTCCCTCACTGCGACCTATATGTGGCTCCTTCTGGAGGACGTAAAGTGGATTCTCACCGCACGAATTTTAAATGCCCAGAGGCACTCCTTACTGAAAGAGAAAAGTCGTGGCTTCAGCCTTTCTCACCTCCGTTTTCTCATCTGCACAGTGGGAATAATAATGGTTCCAAATCCACAGGGCTGTTGGGGGGGGGGGGGCTACAGGGTTTAATTTATGGGGAGCATTTAGAAGAGGGCCTGCCTGGCCCTTAATACTCTTATCTCTTTTTATCATCGCTGAATGCATTAATGAAGGAATGAATGAATGCACGTGGAGTTGTGTTGTGAGTGAAAAATTCACATGCAGATTTGATTATCAAAGTAACAGAGGTGGAAAAAAATCACCTCTTACCTGTGGACATCTTCAGCGCTTCGTGTTTGTATTTTGCGCTATGAAACGCCTTTTTTGTTTGTTTTGCCAGGACTACACTTTGTTATATGAAGAGGCAAAATATTTTCAGCTTCAGCCCATGTTGTTGGAGATGGAAAGATGGAAGCAGGACAGAGAAACTGGTCGCTTTTCAAGGCCCTGCGAGTGCCTAGTGGTGCGTGTCGCCCCAGACCTCGGAGAAAGGATCACGCTCAGCGGTGACAAATCCTTGATAGAAGAAGTGTTTCCAGAGATCGGCGATGTGATGTGTAACTCTGTCAACGCAGGCTGGAATCATGACTCGACACACGTCATTAGGTTTCCACTGAATGGCTACTGTCACCTCAACTCGGTCCAGGTACAGCCTTGTCGTATACCGTGTGGAATCGAATGTCGCTCTTAATGCTGTTACTTAACCTTGCCTTCACACAGTGCTTTCCGTCCAGAGAGCTGGGAAACTCTCATGTGGCATCACTTCTGGGTAGGTAGCCCTGTTCACCCTCTGGGCACTCAATCATTGCACAGGTGTTTGTTGAACATACACTACAAGCCGGTGCCCGTGTGAGCACTGGAACGCTAGGAGACGAAGAAATAGACAATAGCTGTATTTTCAGGGAACTTCCATTCTGGGAAAGACGAGGGAGCCAAACAGTAACCAACAGAAATGGTGGCCAGGTAGTGAGAAGAGAGAGTAGCTGGGATGGGGCGTCCCAGGCAGAGGGCCCAGCAAGTTGTGAAGATCCTGAGGTAGGAGTCGGCATGGTGTGAGGAGGGGTATCAAGGAGAGCCTGCACAGCTTGAAGAAAGTGAGAGACAGGGAGTCCTGAGACCAGAGGCCAGCAGGTGGCTGGGAACAGATCACGGATTGCCTCCTGGGCGGCGGGAAGCACCCTGAGATTTTTTGTTTGTTTTGTTTCTTTTGGTTTTCATTCATTTGCTTGTGTGAGTAAGAGCCATTTGAGGATTTTGAGCAAAAGCGTGGCATGATGTAACTCAGCTCCGAACATGAATCCTCCGGCAGCAGAGGGAAGCAAAGGGAGAACAGCGGAAGCAAAGGGACCAGTTAGCAACAGTTGAGAAGCGTCCGATTCTGAATGTCAGGAACGTAGTAGAGCTAACAAGGTTTCTGACAGTGGCTGTGGGTTCTAAGACAGAAGCCAAGGATGACTACGATTTTTGACCCAGGAACTGGATGGATGGGATTCCTGTTTTCTGAGATGGAGAAGTCTATGGGAGGAGACGGGTGGAATTCAGAAGGTGGGTTTACACGTGAGGTGCTGAGTCCCTTAGACGCGGGTTGGTCTGCTCATCGTTCAGAAGTTTGGTTTACACGTGAGGTGCTGAGTCCCTTAGACGCTGGTTGGTCTGCTGATCATCATAAGTAACGTGTGGCAGCCCCGCGCCAAGGGTTGTATGTGCCTTGTCTACTTGTAACAGTCTTCATGGGTCAGCGCCGTTAGCCCCCCTGTCTTGCTGATGAGAAAGCAGAGGCACATCTGGGTCTTAACTCCAGGTCTAGGTCACTCAAAACGATTTGAAGTCAATGGAGTAAGGGCTTGGGGTTTCTCCCACCCACCCCCTTTTTTTTAAATTCATTTTATTTGTGAGAGAGAGACAGAGTGTGAGCAGGGGAGGGGTAGAGAGAAAGGGAGGCACAGAATCTGGAGCAGGCTCCAGGCTCTGAGCTGTCAGCACAGAGCCCGACGCAGAGCTCGAACTCACAAACCAGCGAGATCATGACCTGAGCCGAAGTTGGACGCCCAACCATCTGAGCCACCCAGGCACCCCCTCCCGACCTCTTTTTAATTGGAATGGGCCTATGCCTTTATTGACCCAATAAAACCCCTCCCACAGCTCAAAGACTAGAAGCACCCACTCTACCATTCTGCCTCTTGAAGATTGTTCCACAACTATTTATAATTTTTGTAAATGTTTATTTTATTTTTGAGAGAGAGAGAGCAAGTGAGGGAGGGGCAGAGAGGGGGGGGAGACAGAGGATCCGAAGCAGGCTCTGCGTTAGAACTCATGAACCATAAGATGATGACCAAAGTCAGACGCTCAACTGACCGAGCCACTCAGGCACCCCACTACTTACAGTTTTTTAAAATTTACGAACAGGCGTCCGAGAACAAAACAACAGGAGATGCTGGCAGGAGCTGTGTCTTGGGAGGGCTAGAGAAAGGCACACGCTGGCAGGCAGTGTGGTGGCCGCTGGGTTGGATGGGGCCAGAGGTGCACCTGCAAGGCCCGGTGTTAATTGAAGCTCTGAAAGCCGTTTGCCTCCTACACACGCTCCCTGCCCCAGCCCCCCTCCAGATGGAGGGAGGAGGCAGTGCCCATCAGAGCCAGGACAGCATTGCTCTCTGGGGCCCCATGTCTCACACAAAACCCCAGCCCACCACTCAGGCTGTGGGACAAATTCATATGCCTGACAAGTTTCCCAGTCATTCAAGTCTGATCAGATGTGGACATTTTCATCTGGATTAACATCATCAGTGACACAGCCATGACACGACCACGACGTAATCGATGACTCCAGCTTCCTGCTCCACCGACCAAGAAATAGGCACCGTCCTCTAGGCATTCACAGGTTTTGGGATAAGACACACAAGACCTGATACCTCCAGCCCAGCCCTGGAGTGATTTAATATTCCCAAGTGATCACTAACTTTAAGGAATTTTGTTATTAACAAATTGATGTTTAAAAAGAAATGGCCAAGGAGCATAGCTGTTTGCATTACTTTGAAATAAGCTTTGAGCACATTCAAGGTACTGCTGGGTCATATGGAATAATTATCATATTAGATATATGATATCCCCCTAGGGAGGAAGCTTGGGGATTTCCACATTTAACAGTTTAGCAACCTTCCATCACTGCAAGACAAACAATATCAGAGTTAGGTTCTTTATTGCTCACAGCTTCTACCTTTTCAATTCCTCTCCCAGTGAAGGCAAAGAATCCTTTCTGGTGCAGTGGTTTGGCCAGGCAGACTGGGGTTTTTCTTGCTGAAAGGCTACATTCCTGCCTCTGCTGGAGAAGTCTTAGCTCTTGGGTCCTCACCTTTTTATTTAACTACCACCAAAGCACATCTTGACTTTGAACATAGGGATTGTTTTCTTTGTTCTGTCCCTTGCTGACTGGTGTGCATATGCATTGTGAATGTATCTACGGAAATAAGAGCACTGTGGGTTAGAATGTTCATTTTGTTCTCATAAAGACTTGGGTTTTTTTTTATTAAAAATTTTTTTTTTAATGTTTATTTGTTTTTGAGACAGAGAGAGTGTGAGTGTGTGTATGAGCAGGGCAGGGGTAAAGAGAAAGGGAGACACAGAACTCAAAGCAGGCTCCAGGCTCTGCCCTGTCAGCACAGAGCCTGACATGGGGCTTGAACTCACGAACTGTGAGATTGTGACCTGAGCTGAAGTCAGATGTTCAACCAACTGAGCCAAACAGGCGCCCCTTGGTTTTTTTTTTTTTAATTGGCCAGCATTAGAAGTTGTAGTTTTCTGAAAGTTTACATATTGTTTTCTAATCTCTAGTTAGCTCTTTTGCAAAATAGCAAATTATATTCCACATAAAAGTAGGCAACCAAAAAATAATAATAATTTAAGAGGAAACAGTAAGGGTTTGCTTTATGTTGAGTACATTTTAAAAGTTAATAACATCCCACTTCATTTCCCCCCAAAATTTTAAACCAGAATTTTTTTAAAGTTATGATTGAGTCATCTTGCCTTTAGAGTGGTGTAGAAGTAATTTAATTATAGCCAGAATCCCAGGGAACATTTGCAAGTCCAGTGTTTGTTGGATTCCTAAGGAAACAATGCTGTAGATCAACTTTCTGTATTTTTGCCTAAGAGCATAGGAATTGTCTCCTACATTTAAGACCATCGGACATGTCGGTGACCAACCCAGGGATCTTTCTGGCACTAGGTATTTGATTTCAAAACTGAAGAGCTTATGAGAAGTTACTATTATATGAGAAGTTTAGAATATCTTTATTTTGGATATGTTTTCTAACATCTAACCATTGCAATTACTCTTGCCTCCCTGAATGCACCCAAGGCAATAAATCTATTTCAAATGCCACAAACTCAAAAACTTCTAGATAAACCTCAGCTGTCTTCAGCAGTCCATTGGTTCTGCCATTGAAATTACATCCGTCTTCCAAACTGAAATATATGAAGTTAGTACAGGCAGACTTCAGCAGTGGTGGGGCTGAGAGTGAATGGGTTGAGAATGACTCACTGGCTGAGTAGATTCAGATCAGATCATTGTCTGGCCATATCATTTATCATCTCATAGAAGATATTTTAGTGATGAGATTTGAAAGGTAAACCCTCTCTTTTTGCAGAGAAGGGAGTGTTGCATGTTACAAGAAACGTGGCATCTGAGGCCAAATGGAGCTGAGCTGGAAACCCACTTCCATCACTTATAGGCTGTGAGCCTCAGTTTTCCCGGGTATGAAATGGGCTGACCACCCATTAATAAGCAAGGTGGTTGTAACTATTCAATGAACCGGCACGTGAGCGGCAAGCATGTGAAGGTGTATTTTGGGTGTTGGACACAACCGTTCCATCCCTCCTGCCCTTTAGTGCAGGGCCTTCCTCTGAAAGCAGAAATTCAGAGAGACTCGGGGGGTGGGTAAGAATGACCAGGGCTGCACAAGATCTCAAACTTCAGGACACCTCTTTGGGCTGTTCGTGTGGCCAGAGGACCTGTGTCCCCCTAACCAGATGCTTGTCTTGGCCCTGTGCAGGTCCTCGAGAGGTTGCAGCAGAGAGGATTTGAAATCGTGGCCTCCTGTGGAGGAGGAGTGGACTCGTCCCAGTTCAGCGAGTACGTCCTGCGGCGGGAACTGAGGCGGACGCCCCGCGGGCCCTCTGTCATCCGGATAAAGCAAGAGCCTCTGGACTAAACGGACAGATTTCTTATGCAGAAAGGAAAAACAAAAACAAAAAACGTACACAACAAATAACGCAAACAAAAAAGGGACATTTATGTGCAGCTGGGACAACAAAACCAAGTCCTGGACCTAAAATTGAATAAACAGACACATTGATATCCAATAGAGACCACACCTGTATTCATACGGGAACAATTGGAATAGTGATATCCTCAAGGTGTAAAAAAATATATAAATATATATATATATGTCAAAAGGTAGGAAATGCAAAAAAAAAGGAAAAAAAAAAGTTTCAAAAAGGTGGTAGCTACAGTTGTTGCTGTGATGGCCGTGAAGTGTCCTGGGCCTCCCAAGGCCTCTGACCGATAAACAAGCCATGAGCAGTGAGGATGCATCTCCTTACGGTTTTCATTGCCAACAGCCATCCATTGTTTCCTTTTCCTTTGTCTTTCTTTTTCCTTTTTTTTTTTTTTTTTAAAAAAACAAAACAAAAAAAACACCTTGAATAGAGTTTATTTGCAGGATGGAGGTTTCCTGTCCTCTGTTTAGGCGGGACGGGCAGGACTTCAGAAAAACTCTTCATGAGCACACTGCATTCGAAAGACATTAGACATGAAATTTTAAATGTAGTTTGTACAGAAGTCACACTTCTTTGCCCGCCTCACAGATGTGAACATGACTTTGTTTTTAAACTGATCAGTTTTGCAAAGGGGCCAGAATTATTACTTGTTAGACTTGCTCCAGTTTGAGTCTGCTGCTTTCCTACAATTTTTCAAATTTTATAATGTATTAAATACAATAAACTCTGTTTAAAAAATAAGGTCTGTGTGAAACGCGCATGTCAGGATGAAGCTGTATTTGAATGAGATTTTTCTTTTTCTGAATTTTCTGTGTTGGACACCAGAAGACATCAGCTGAGGCTGGTTTTGAGGTCAAAGCCACTAAAAGATAAAGGATGTTATCGTGTGTTCAAAACAGTTCTGTTCCCACCCGGCAAGTGTTCTGACCTGTGCTTTGTTAGCAAGATGATCTTCCTTCTGGTGAAACTTTTCGTTTATAAATTTGAGGTATCTGTTGCTGCAGGGCAAACCACGCCGAAAGTTTGCAGCTTAAGGCAACATCTTATTCTCTGTCAGGATTCTGCGGTTCTTTTGAGCAGCCTACCCTTTGCTGGCCCGCTTCTGCGGCAGGGGGTGACGAGGGTGTCACGGGGCAAGATTGGGCTGAAATGTCCGTCCTACGTGGCTTTCCCATGAGTTGCCAGTCCATACTGGCTCAGGACCTCCGTGCCATGTGCTTGACCCCGTCCCAGCATGGGAGCTGGGGTCTAAGAGGGAGGGTCCCCTGCTGCTGGCAAAAGTGTTCTAAGAGGGAGGAAGCGGAAGCCTCAGTGCTCTGAAAGGCCAGGCCTGGAATTGCTCAGTGCACCTCTGGCACAGTCTCTTGGCTCAACAGAGAGCCCAGATTCAAGGGGCGGGGGGGGGGGGGGGGGATAAAATCTACCCCCTGCTGGGGAGAGTGACAAAAGAATTTGTAGCCAACTTGAATCTACCATAACACCTGTCCAAAAAAATCCAAAAAGTGGGACATTATGGCTTTGGAGGAAGTAGGGAAGTTCTAAGCCAGAATGGTCGCTTTCTTATTAGCCCCAAGAGGTAAGAAACCTGAAGTCTCAAAACCACTTTGGAATTAAGCCTTCAGCTTTTCTGAGGTATTAGCGATTCCAGAGGCCCTTCTGTGTACCCCGCCTCACCTGTCTTCCCTGCTGCTGCTTCCTCATTCCAGACACAATAAAGCCGACACGATGGTGAGATTGACAGGTAAACCATCATGTGTTTCTGCTGCAAAGACATTCCTGTAGTGATAGGCGATTTCCATCCTGAACTTACTTTCTTTTTTTTAAATTAAAAAGTCTATGCCTGAGGATACCAGTAATGAAAACATCTCTGGCTTCTGAAACTAAAAGTAAGCTGTTAATGCTCCTACCCCCCCCCCCCCCCCTGAAACACAGAGGCCCAAACACTGGATGTCTCTAATGACTGCCAGCCAGTCTTGCACATGGTTGGTTGATTTCCCCGTATTTGAGGCTAATACGGCACTGGCTCACGCCAGACAGCCAGGGACGCTCGCGCCAGCTGCCTGCTCATCCCCGCTGCCGTACCAAAAGGACAATGAAATCGCACTCTGATTTTCCCAGCAATCCATTCTCATTAGGCAACATTTCCTGCAAGCTCGAAATAAAGCAAGCGCCCTGCTTTGGGACTTTGTCCCGCTGGTTGTCATCCGGGAACTTTTCCCCAGCACTCTCTGTGCAGTTCGTAGACAACCCACAAACACTGCAACTGCATGGTGGGCGTGATTAGCATCTACATTCTTCTTCGCTGAGTTCTTATACCCATTTATACAACTGCAACCCAGAAGCACATTCTTTCTACAAAAACTCTAATCCTCTAATCCAATCCAATGCAGCAAACCTGTATCACATGTAATTTTCACACTGCGAGGCTTTATAACAGATTCCCGGAATCTTTAGGAAAGAGCTGGTCATTGAAAATATAATTGAGTCACAGTTGCCTTTTGCCCTGTTTTTATTATCTAATCCGCAGCGTGTATCCAAACGTCACTGGTCATCCCGATAAGGATCTTTGTGGCTGTGCTCATTTTTCCTAAAGAGGATCTGATCAAGACCTACGTGCTATATTTATTAATGTCTCTGGATTTCTCTGGTTGGTCTCTCATTGGTAGAGTCAGGTTAATTTTTTTTTTTTTTTTTGCAAGTATACTATGTAGGTGATGTTATCTCCTTATTACACCACTTCAGAAGGGTCTATCTGACCCATAATGGTGATGGTAATTTTTTTATTTCTATTTTTTTTTTGTTTTTATTTTTGGCTTTTATAAATCATATTGCATGTGAGTTATGGTTTTGCTTTTGTGATGGTAATTTTGACCACTTAGTTTAAGTGACATCCACCAGATTTCTCCAATGGAAAAGGAGCTTTCTCTCTGGGATTAATAAATACTCTCTGGGTTGAAATTGTGAGACTATCAATATCCTGTTCAACACACTTTTGCCCACCAGTTTGCACACTGATGGGTGATCTTTTTCCTGAATCAAGCATCACCGTGGTGGCTATAGAAGCATACTTTTAAGAAAGCTACTATTGCCTGAACCCTGATATTTTAAATAACCTTTTACTTTGCTTTGTTTTATTGAGCAAAATGCATTTCTTTAGCCAGGCACACAAACTATAATCTTCCACCTGCTTTCTCCTAAGAAGTATTTTAGAAAAATAGAATGAAGGAAGACACTTCTAAACTGGTTTCTAAATACTAGGTGGGTTTCTACATAGTAATGATAATAGCCACGCCCTTCATGTTTGCTGCGCTAAGCACTTTCTCTGCAGCTAACTCACTGAATCCTTCTGACCACACTAGAGGTTGTATTATCCCCATTTCTCAGTTAAAGAATTAATACTCTTAGACACTAGGTAAATGGTATGATAAAGGCTAATGTTCGGTTGAGCTTTATCAGGAGGGCTGAAACGCACTATTTGATGAAAAATAAGGTTTCATGTAGTAGGATGAGGAAGCAGACTATTAATTAGAAGCATTTCCTCCTTAAAATGGAAATGTGTTCCTGTATTTAAATATTGAGAGCATACCTTGCAATATGTAAGGAACTCCATCTCGGTGATACTATGATGACCGCGACGTGGTTTCTGCTGGGGAGTGCTGGTGGGGGGGGGGAGGGGGCAGAGACCTGTACGCCCAGGGGCAGAATTAGGGCACGTGCTTAGGCCTTACAGGATACTGTCATTCTTACTTACAAAGCAAGGACTATCAAGGTGGATTTGAAAGACGGGTAGCCTTTTGAGGGCAGAGGCCCCGAGTGGGGCAACATAAGGCAGGTTTGCAGAGTGGTGTGGGATGCAGCTGGGTCAGCTGCAGAAGAGTGAAACAGGGCTGGCAAAGGAAGGTGGAACTGGACAGGAGTGGAAGTTGACCTTGGGTGCCCGGCTGGGGGCAGACTGTGTTCAGGAGCTTTGGGGGCATCATGGAAACCGGGACCCATGCATATTCAGCTGGGAGTTTGCAGGCTTGACAGGCTGAAACAGTCTGTTGGTGTGAAGGACAGTTAAGTTGCTGTTTTTCCCATTTGTCCACTCATGACCTACTAACCGGTCTGAGAGCTGACGATCCGCAGATGTATGAGAAAATAAGACACCATCCTGGGTACAGAGATGACAAACTCAGATGCCTACAAGGGCCAGGTGAGTCATATAAATTAGGGGACAGGCAAGAGCATGTGTGCCCCATTCAAAGGGGCAGCCCTACTCAATGCCAGCAGGTTCTCCAACAGGAGAACAAAGGGCCCATGTGCTTAAATGCCTCGTTTTCCTCAGAAAACCTGGAAATCTAGATTTTTGTGTAATCTCTAGATGCGTGAATGTTAGAACTGATTCATTTTTTTCAAATGTACAGATCAAACAAGACATCTGCAGGATTTGTAGCTCTGAGAATTATGAAATAATAAAGCAGTTTTAGGCATTCTAGAAAAATTCCATTTGGGTAAAATCGCATGTGATGGCACAGAACTAAGTTGTCTGAAGATATAACTTATAAAAGTATGAAAATTTAAGGCAAACTTTTAGTCGTAATATCATTTGATCATAAAGATTTAAATCCTAGTGTATAACTGACAATAGCGATAATAAGTTTTCATGAAATGCTTACTACGTGCCAAGCACTGTGCTAAGTGGTTTACAGATGCTCTTCCCTTCAGTCCTCATGGAAACCCTCTGAAGTTGGCATTATTAGCCCAATTTTGCAGATGAGGACATTGGTATGTCGAAAAAATGTTTACCAAAGTCCACTAGAAACTTGGAACCACACACACACACACACACACACACACACACACACCATGTTTGATTAATATCTTGTACTCAACTCTTTCTGGTTTTCTAACTCATGCAAAAAAATATTTTGCTCTGTCCTTGGCAAGTTTAGTATGCTCCATTAGAAAGCCACTAGACAAAAATGTCACTGCAGTGATTAACTGGTTAGATTAGGAATTACTAAACCCTGATAAGGCGTGGTGTCTCTGAGAAGAGCCACCAATGAGTTCTTCATTGATCATATCAGCGTTCTGCAAACTTGCCCATTCTTAAGACACACAAAAAGCACTTGGTAAAGTAATAGGTTTCAGTCTTCTACCATCCCCTTCACCCCATGTCCCCACAGATGTCCTGAATCTCAATCTCTAAGTAAAGAGTTTGTGAATCAATGTCCACCATTTGTGATGCTTTGATCAGGCAAGTTTGGAAAATACTTGGTGATATCACTGTGCTCCCTCGATCTAGGTAGGAATAGAGGGTGATAACCCCCCTCTCCCTGGGATGCTTTTGTTATGTGCCTTTTTTATTGCTTCACTGATGTTTATTAAACAATAGTTGCCTTCTATTCTTTTGAAAGACAGAATGGATACTTCAAATGGAGTTAGTGGGGCGGGGAAATTCTTAACTGAAATTTAACCCAAGGGCCCTCATCCTTTCTTAATTAGAGAATTGCCCGGTCCGTGGAAATAGTCCACCAGCTACAGAATTCTCCCACCTCATCTTAAAAAGCTATCGGACGGGGCGCCTGGGTGGCGCAGTCGGTTAAGCGTCCGACTTCAACCAGGTCACGATCTCGCGGTCCGGGAGTTCGAGCCCCGCGTCGGGCTCTGGGCTGATGGCTCAGAGCCTGGAGCCTGTTTCTGATTCTGTGTCTCCCTCTCTCTCTGCCCCTCCCCCGTTCATGCTCTGTCTCACTCTGTCCCGAAAATAAATAAACGTTGAAAAAAAAAAAAATTAAAAAAAAAAAAAAAAAGCTATCGGAGGCTTGAATGAACAGAAGTTACAACACAGGAAATAATTACAGTAGCACCTACCACTTGTAACAATAGCTGACTCCAGGTGTGCGGGAATCTGCTTTTTCCCATATGCTTTAATGTGTGCGGGTTTCTTCGAAACTTAAATACTGATCTTAGATCTTAATTTGAAAAGGTATGTAAATCTATACTCCTAACCATTTACCATGAAACTCCTTTGTGCGTGCTTTGATCTATGTTAGATTCAGAGAGCTCAATCCCACTGTATTTCACATGACTCCAAGTTCACCCTCTCTCTCCTTCCCCTTCCCGGCCCTCAGTTTCTCCTTCTCCTTCACTCAATGTGAAACCCAGTATTTCAGCACTCCTCCCAATCCATCTATCAGATTGTGCTTGCAGAATAAGGAACAGATAGTACAGGTATTAAATTATCCTCTTGACTAACAGGACTGGAAAAAACCAGAGAAACACTTGCTGTGCATTCCATTCAAACTCTAGAACTTGACTCAGAAAGCCTGTTCTGGAAGGTTAAGACCAAATCCTAGTCAAGGATGCATCACCTCAGTTGGAGAAGAAGAAAGACCAGTAGGGACAGTTGATTAAATCCAGCTTGAGGAGGCTTTAAAGGATCACTTAAAGGTCTGCAACTTGAGTGACCTATTTGATGCAGCTGGTTTGTGTGTTGGTGGTAATGGGCAACAGGATTGGCAAGAGAAAGTGGTGGCAGGTGGATTGCTTGTGGCCCTAAAACTGAAATAGATCATCCATTATTGCTCTTTATTTGAAATGATACTGTATTCTTTAAAATATTGTTGTTCTGAGTCATATTATCAAATATGTGGTCTCTTAACACATATGAATACCAGAAAATTTGGAATTCTGTTAAGTAGACTGCATATTTCTAAAAATAATTCAGTTATGCTCTTAATTTAAGCAGAGTAGAGATATTTGTACAATAGAACACTGACCTATGTAATCGTTTCCCTACTGCCATTGTAATTTCAAAATCTGACTTCCCATAGCCCCAGAGGGTGCAACTACAGCCACACCCCCAAATCCTTCCAATAGCTTTCTGCCTCTGTGTTAACCACCCTCCAACTCCTACCCTCACACCCACCCATTATTTCTTACAACTTTTCTTCCAAGCAAAGCTAGTCAGGCGATGGATCAAAAGGATTTCTGCATAATCAGTAAAAGCCTTTGTGTTAATCTGAAAAATACATGAGGGCAAAACCAAAAACCAAAACCACTGACAAAGCAGCTCAGCTGTATCTGGATGGTATTTCACAGGGCCCATCGATGACCCAAGGCCACCAGATCTCACATTTCTCAAATTCTCACCCCAAGGCGTGAACATCTCTTTCTTGTGTGTCATTGCTCTTCTCAGTCTCCCTGTGCGATCTCATCCATCGATGGCTTCCCAATCACCTGTGCTTCAGGGCCAATCTCTCCCAGATCCCCAGGCAGGGTAGCCAGCTCTGAGAACACAGTAACAAATAAGACATAGTTCTGCCGTTTGACTTTGAGTTATGCAAGTGGGTAAGATGCAATCTTATTTAAAATAATCTTACTTATCAAAATGATTTATTTCAATATATTCTGTCATCAGCAATGACAGATGCAGAGTCTGCAAAATATTTCCATTGGACTATCCAGAACCGAACTTACTTTGACCCCTAGCTCTATCCCTTCTCTTTCTAAATATCCTATCTCAGTTCAAGACACCACCTCCCACCCAAACCAGGAATCCGTTTCCCACCCTCCCCACTTTGGCGGGTCACCAAATTTGACATAAAGTATCTCCTAAGCATTTCTCAACCCAGTCTCTTCCTCTCCATCCCTACTACCCCTTCTCAATGTCATATTATCAACTCTTCCTCTGTGGACTCTTTCCATGAGATCTTAATTCGTTTTTCTGCTGAGAATTGGAAGGGGCATCCGAAATTTACACCCCCCCGCCCCAGTAGCCTGCTGACTCAGCTGTTAAAAGCCCCACGTGGTTCCTCATTGCTTTCAGAATCATCTCAGATCCTTAGGGTGGCATCCAAGGCCCTCCTTGCTCTAACTCTGCCTACCTCTCAACCTCATTTGTGGCCATCCTCGGCCTCCTGCATACTGTTTTCAGCTCCGATGTGTCATATTGTTTTAAGTCTCCCTGCTTTGGAATACATTTACCCTTTTACTTCCTTAATGACCTGCCACTCATCTTTTAAGACACCCTTTACCTATCACCACCTTCCCATATGCCCGTCAGCTGGGTGACCCCTCTCTATGGTTCTAAAGCACCCTATTTTATTATTGCACTTACCATATGATATTGAAAAATATATTTTCATGTCTACATCTAAGGGCCAAACTTAAGATCTGACTTATTTATATTTATGTCACACCTGGTAGGTGCTAAAGAAATGCCTATTGGTGACAGATAAAATAAACAAATGAAGTCTACTATTCCTAAAACATGCAGAGTATGGGTTTCATGTTACCAACTCCACCAGTTGGAGAGCTTGTTAATACTCATAAACACTAGATTAAATGAAAATATGTGTAAAGCAACTGGTATACATTAGGGCATTAATTATTAATAATATTAAAGCCCTTAAGCACTATGGGTTATTAAATGTTTACTTTGGATTTTGCCCAATTAAAAGTTGTGTTGGACCGGGGCACCTATGTGGCTCAGTCAGTTGAGCGTCTGACTCTTGATTTTGGCTCAGGTCATGATCTCATAGTTTGTGAGATTGAGCCCCGCATTTGGCTCTGCACTGATATTGCAGAGCCTGATTGGGATTCTCTTTTTCCTTCTGTCTCTCTGTCCCTCCCCTGCTTGCTCTCCCTGTCTCAAAAATAAATAAACATTTTTTAAAAAGTCATGGTGGACTTCCACATTTGACCAATATGGAATAATAGATGTACTTTCCCAGCTGAAACAACTAAAAAAACTAGACAAAGTATATGAAACAATGGCTTTCAAGAGATTGGATACTAGGCAACAGAGAACAGTGAACCCTAAGGTTGCCCTGGGTAACTACCTTGAGGAAATGTCCAGACATGGTGCAGGGAAGGGTAACCCAGGCAGAAGCCAGTGGTTTCCCTTAGTTGGAGAGACAGAGCTGGCAATCTACAGAAGCCAAGGCAACTAGGGTAGGGTAATGGAGAGGAGAGAGCTACACACACAGGAAGAAGAGCAATGAACTGAGGAGGGTCTTCCTAGAGTCTTCTGCTGAGTGCTGATCAGTGCATGTGTCTGAGGAAACTACCCAAGGCTAGGCAAAGAACTACGTAGAAAGATATAAAAACTATTGCTCAGACAGAGCCAGTAATAGTTCCAATTCCCACCAGCCAGAGTGGAAAACTTTATAATTAAGGGAGCATTGGCTAGAATACTGAGAATGCCTCAGTGGTAGGGAAATATTAGCCCTAGACTAAACATAGCTCTGAGCTCACCTAGCAAAGCTTAAAAGCAAATCCCAAAGGGATCAAACTATTTCCAAGTAACTCAACCTCATGCTAAAACAAAGTTCAAGAATATTTATAGAAATACAAATATATCCAGAACCCAACAAGGTAAAATCCACCATATGTGGCATCTAATAAAAAATTACCAGGCATGCAAAGAAGCAGGAAAATACAACCTCTAGTAAGAAGAAAAACAAATCAATCTAAACCAACGTAGTAATTATAGAGATTACAGAATTTGTTGACAAAAACATTAAAACAGTTACTAATCTTTTTTTTAAAAAGTTATTTAAAAAAAAATGTTTACTTATTTTGAGAGAGAGGAAGAGAGAATCCCAAACAGGATCCTTACTATCAGAACAGAGCCCTAAGCAGGGGCTCGATCCCATGTCCCTGGGATCATGACCTGAGCCAAGACCAAGAGTCAGATGCTGAACCAAAAGAGCTCCCCAGGAGTCCCCGAAAAAGTTATTAATCTATATTCCTATGTCCAAGGAGCTAAAGACTGAACACATTTGTTGCACCATGGAAAATATGAAAAAGAACAAAATAAAATTTCTAGAAATGAAAATTACAATGTCTGAAAAATATTCCTGACATGATTGACAGCAAATTACATATTAGAGAAGAAAAAATTAGTGAACTTGAAGATATAGTAATAGAAACTAAAATTAAACACAGATTTTTTTAAAAGGCTGAAACAAAATGAACAGAGCATCACTGAGCTGTGGGACAACTTCACGTAATTGAAGTTTCTCTCAAGCAATGTGTGTAGAAGGTGGGGGACAGAAAAATATTTGAATAAATAATGGTTGAATATTTTCCAAACTTGAAGATGATGATCAACCCACAGATCCTAGGGGCTCAATGAACTCTGAGCAAAAGAGACTTGAAGAAAAACATACCAATGCACATCATAATCAAATTGCTTAAAAACAGTGATAAAGAAAAAAAATCTTAAAAGCAGCCATGGGGGGAGGGAAAAGTTTTAAACAGAAAAAAACATAAAAATGATAGAAAAGATAAAAATGATAGAAAATTTCTTGTCAGAAATAATACAAGCCAGAGGACATTGGAGCAACTTTATTTTTTATTGTTTATTTTTAATTTTTTTAAGTTTATTTATTTCAAGAGAGAGAGGGAGGGAGACAGAGCACGTGTGTAAGCAGGGGAGGGACAGAAAGAGAATCCCAAGCAGGCTTCGTACTGTCAGTGTGGAGCCCAATGTGGGGCTCAAACTCACAAACTGCGAGATCATGACCTGAGCCAAAATCAAGAGTTGGAGGCTTAAATGATTGAGCCACCCAGGCACCCATGGAGCAACAACTTTAAAGTACTGACAGACAAAAACTGTCAGCTTACATTTCTATACCCAGTAAAAATATCTTTCAAAAAACAAAGACTTTTCCCGACATACAAAGGCTAAAAGATTTCATCACCAGTAGATCTCTCTACAAAATGTTGAAGGAAGTCCTTCAGACAGAAGGAAAATGATACCAGATGGAAACCTGCATCTATACAAAGAATTAAGAGCACTGGAAATGATAACTACACAGGTAAGCACAAAAGGCTTTATTTCTTATAACTTAAATATATTTAAAGGATAATTAACTGTTGGGGCACCTGGATGCCTCAGTCAGGTAAGCATCTGACTCTTGATTTTGGCTCAGGCCATAATCTCATGGTTCATGGGTTTGAGTCCCGTGTCAGACTCCACACTGACAGCACAGAGCCTGCCTAGGATTCTCTCTCTCTTTCTCTCTCTCTGCCCCTCCCTGCTGTGAGCTCTCTCTCTCTCTCTCTCTCTCTCTCTCTCTCTCTCAAAATAAATAGGCATAGGGGCGCCTGGGTGGCGCAGTCGGTTAAGCGTCCGACTTCAGCCAGGTCACGATCTCGCGGTCCGTGAGTTCGAGCCCCGCGTCGGGCTCTGGGCTGATGGCTCAGAGCCTGGAACCTGTCTCCTATTCTGTGTCTCCCTCTCTCTCTGCCCCTCCCCCGTTCATGCTCTGTCTCTCTCTGTCCCAAAAAAATAAATAAACGTTGAAAAAAAAAATTAAAAAAAAATAAATAGGCATAAAAAAAAAAGAAATCAACAACCGAAGATCTCTCGAAAATCCCCAAATATTTGAAAACTAAACACACATTTCTAAATAACACATGAATCAAAGAAGAAATCAAAAGGGCATTTAGAAAGTATTTTGAACGTAATTAAAATGAAAATATAACATATCAAAATGTATGGGATTTTGCTAAAGCAGTACTCAGAAGGTAATTATAGCACTAAATATCCATATGAGAAAAGAAGGAAGTCTTCCAGTCAATGACCCCTCACTCCCACCTTAAGAAACTAGAAATTGAAGAGCAAATGAAATCCAAAGAAGCAGAAGAACAAAAATGATAAAGATCAGGATGGAAATCAATAAAGCAAAAACAGAAGATACAATAGAGGAAAGCAATGAAATCAGCATTGGTTCTTTGAGAAAATCAACAACATTGATAAAACTAGCCAAGACTCATCAGGGAAATAAAGCAAGAAGACACAAATAGTTAATATTAGAGATGAGCCAAAGAGTAAATCAATGAAGGAGCCCAGATCCTAAGTCAGCTCTGGCCAACTATTGCACCCAGGCCCTATGGACTCCTTTGGGTTCCGGGAGGAACAGCAGATTGACAAACAGGTTGAACCTGCCTTGTGTAAAATTTTCCTGGGTCCACAAAAGTGTCTGTAACAAGTGTAATAACTTTCCAAATTACACATTCGCAACCCAAACACTTCCCAGCAACACTTTTATGTAAAAGATGTATTTTGTTACTCTCTAGATGAATTTGTAAGGAATTTTTTTAAACGTCACTTCTTTTACTTGGCAAATTATCTGACTTTCAATATTAATTTTAAAGATAGATTCTTAAATTCTGTACTTATTTAAACTAAGAGTATTTGCCAGAAAAGCAAAAGTAGCAATGGCTTCTAGTTCAAAGATGCTGTATGCGTGGCAACATACTGGAATCCTGGTTATATTAGCATTTTAGGTGGGGCTGCCTTCTCTTCTTATAAGCATCAGGAAGTAACTATAGGGTTAATCAGAGCGATAGAATAGGGGTGGAGAAAAGAAACTTAAACAGTCTGATCTTTCCCTCTGCCTCTCCAGTCCGAATGCGGCTGATAAATGAGTTCATCTCCCACACAAAACAGTCTTTGTTTTATTCTGTGGCTTCCTGGCTTTCCACTGCTAAGAAAAGACAAAAGGTAACACGGTTTGCCTCAACTTGCCTACTTACCACTCACTGGAGCTTTTCATTTTTAGGCTCACAATACAGTAGAAACGTTTCTTGAAATCTGCCTTTATTTCAGGGTTAACTACTTTTGCCCTATATTTCATTTGAAAACATTCAAACCTTCAGAAAAGCAGAAACACAAGTACAAATTCCACCACATACCCTTTACTTAGATTCATCGGTTGTTAACATTTTACCATATTTGCTCTCCCACTTCTCTCTGTGTTGTTCTGGCTGAACCATGTGAAAATAAACTGCACCTATCCTGACAGTTCACCCCTAAGTACTTCCGCATGAAATCTCCTGAGAGAAAGAACATGCTCCTACGTAACTCTCAGGAAATTTAACACTGATTTGATACTCTCCCTCCCTCACCCCTTTCTCTCTGTCTGTCTCTCTGTCTCTCTCTCTCATACACACACACACACACACACACACACACACACACACACACCACTCCCAAGAATTTTTTTTAGAACTGTTTTGTTTTGTTTGCTCATCCTGGAATGAGTCAAGAATCACACGTTGCATTTAGTTGTCATATTGCCCAGTGCTTTTTAACCCACACTAAATGTGTCTGATTGCCACTCCCACCAATTAGGAAGTCTCAGACAAATGAAAGCTTGATTCTGCAATTAATTCAGAATTTGGGGCACCTGGGTGGCTCAATCGGTTAAGCGTCTGACTTTGGCTCAGGTCATGGTCTCATGGTTCGTGACTTGGAGCTCTGCGTGGGGCTCTCCACTCAGCACAGAGCCCACTTTGGATCCTGACTCCTCTCTCTCTACCCCTACCCCACTTGCATGAGCTAGCTCGTTTTCTATCCCCACCCCCCCATCAAAAATAAATATTTTTTAAAAAAAATTCAGAACTCATAAACCTTGAAGTAAAGCCCCAAGTATTAGACACATGGTTCCAAAAGGCAGAAGCAGCAATTTCCTTAAATCATCCTTTAGAATAAATGACGTAACTCATTTTTAAATGGTAGAGGGCACAAAGTCAGGGAAAGCACTATCTCAGCTTTCATGTTGAACATTCCCCTCACAAGCCTGGTGTTCACCAGGTGGCTGGTGGGGGACATCTGCACAGTGACAAACATAGGCAATTTGCAGCAAAGCCTAACATCCTTCATAGGGCATCCTCACCATCACAGACACACAGATCTGGGGGGCTTTTCTTTCTTTTAATTATTTTTTAAATAGTTCTCACACCTAGCGTGAAGCCCAGTGGGGGGCTCGAACTCACTATCCTGAGATTAAGAGCTGAGTTTAACTGACAGAGCTACCCAGGTGCCCCAAGAGCTGGGGGTCTTCAAGGCAGCCCTTCTCTCTCCCATGAAGGACTCACCTCCACGACATCCCTGCCATGGTCTTCTGGCTTCTCTTTCAACACCTTGATCATGGGAAGCTTGAAGTGTCCTTCACACTGGAAACCAGAACATCTGGATTCCTGCCTTAGCCTTGCCACTTGTGAATGTATGACCTTGAACAGGTCACTTAAACGTTCTGTCTTTAGACGTACAGTTTCTCTAGCTATAATGAGGGTACATCGTCTGCCTCAACTCTGCCTAAAGGCTGTGTGGGGAGCAAGTAAGAGAGAATGGAGAATGGCAAATCCCTGCACAAATGTAGGCTTTTACTACCATTATGGGGAGCTCACTGCCATCAGATGCAACAGGCCTTGGTTACCCTTTGACCTCCCATGGGCCACTGGCCCCCACTGTTTGAAGAAAGACATTGCATCGGCCCTTAAAACTTCCTTCACCAGATTAAGCAGCCCCCATTTCTTCAACTAAAATGCCCCTAATCTTGACATTATACCCAATTTAGTACAGCGCAAGAAGCAGACACCACTCTGAGCTTGACTTCGATCAAGGCAGGTATCCCATACTCCTTACATAATTGGTCCCTTTTAGCCACATGAAGAACTTGCTGTTAGTCCTGGTGAAATTCCAGAGAATTGGGTGTTTTTCCTTCATTCCGGCCTCTTGGGTGCTTTGGGAACCTCCATCTGTTCCCAGGAGGCTATCTCACCCTCTTTCTAGCTTCCAGTCATGTGAGAGTCCTGTAAGCATGGCCTGTCTGCCTCCAAATCACTGACGTAATTGTCCTACCAAAGCTCACTGTCAAAGTTTTCTCTCCAGGATGACCCCAGTCCATTGATCAGTATTCTGTGGGTACAGGTGCCCTCAACAGCCATGACCTCACAGGACTATGCTGTCATTCAGCATAGTTCGTTCATTCATTCATTCATTCATTCATTCATTCTTCAGTTATTGAGGACTTCCTGTGTACCAGCCCTGCTCTATGCACCAGCCACTCAAAGATGAAGAAGACAAAGGTGATGCCCTTACAGCTTTTCATAAGAATATCCTGATTATTTTGTCTATGCCATTCTTACTGACCCTTTCAGTAAGTCTATCAAAAGGGAAATGACAGGGCACCTGGATGGCTCAGTTGGTTAAGCGTCTGACTCTTGATCTCGGCTCAGGTCATGATCTCACAGTTCGTGAGTTCGAGCCCTGCATCAGGCTCTGTGCTGATGGCATGGAGCCTGCTTGGGATTTTTGTCTCTCCTTCTCTCTGCCCCTCCCCGACTTGTGCTCTCTTTCTCTCAAAAAAAAAGTGGGGGGGGAGGGTAGAATTAGATCTTCTGAGGGGTTCAGAGGAGTCTGCTTTCTTGGAAAACTATTTATGGACATATTCCAGAATTTGGTGAGAAATTTGGGTATCAGTGTAGACACCCTCCTCCCACCTAAGTACAGTTCCCTGCCCCTCTGCACAATTCCCTGTGAACTGACACCCGCACCTCCCCCTGTCCACCTCCATTAGCCATTGTACATAGAGCAGCTCTGTTTACCCAGGACTCTCCCCCACCACTGATCAGCCCAGAGTCCTTTACCCAGGAATACATCACTGGGTCCTAGAGACTCTGGTCTCAGGCTGACTAGCTCTTCAAAAGAGGAACCATCAACCTGGACTCTGTGGGCCCCCAAGTTCACAGCCACAGGAAAATTCAGAGGCAAATGTACAGCAGAAGCAACAGTGATTCTCTGGTTCTGGTTCAGTCCTGAGGCCTAATCCATCCCAACCCTTGCTTCTGTAACACAGCTCTGTGTCCTTACAGAGCTTTAAATTGGCTTATGCTATTCAACATTTTATTGAAAAAAAAATTTTTTTAAGATTTTATTTTTAAGTCATCTCTATACCCAATGTGGAGCTCAAATTCACAACCCTGAGATCAACAGTCACATGCTCTACTGATAGAGCCAGCCAGGCGCCCTGTTACTTGCAATTTTAAAATCCTAATACATAATGTGGAAAAGATGCCATTAACATAGCCCATTTTTAGATCCTTTTTGATAACGGGAACACTTACTGACTTTCAGTTTTTACCCCCATGCCGCTTCCTCTAGGAAATCTACAAGTCCTTTCCTTATCCAGGATTGTGTTTCATCTAGACCAGGAGACTTAAATTCATGCCAGCTCAGTCTGCCTCAGTCTTAAAGTCTAGTCCCTTCCTTGTTGTGTTTGATTTACTCCTTCCAATTCAAAGTCCATTCTCTCAGATCAGGAAGGCAGAAATAAAACAGCAGTGAAGTAGATCTGTTTTCTCTTGGCCCCAGTCGGCACCAGCCTCTCCCTCCTTCTTGCCTTGAGAAGCTCTGTGGCACGATGGATACCAGTGTAGGTACAGATCCTGCTCACTGGCTGTGTGACCTTGGGAAAATTTAGGCAACCTCTCTGTGTCTCAGAGTCCTCATTTAAAACCTAGGGGTAATAGCAGTGTCTAATGCATAGGAGTTTTGTGAGACTTTGAATAAACGCATTAACACATACAGAGGACAGGGCTCAGTGCATGTTCACCATTATTTTTTTCTCTTCTTATTCTGACTAAAGCAAAGAGCCTCCTTTTGGGTGTACAAAGTCCCTATAAGCTTCACTTTTAGTCTTGCCATGTTTCATGTATCTTATCTTTCCTTAGGGTTTTCTTGTGAATGAGAAAATAAAACCAAGGCTGACTGCTAACTCAACGAGTCTAGCCCACCAATAGGAAAAATTCACTCCTGGAATGTCCCAGAGCACCCTCCAGATGAGTGCTTTGCCCTACATTTGTCTCTGTAGGCAGCTCTGTTTCCCAGATGTCACCCTCGCCAGGCCTCAGATCCCCCCCCCCAACCCCCCGCCCCTGCCCTGTGCTGTGAGGCCTCTCCACGCTGCAAAAGCTGGGCAAGAAGGCAGTGCCCTGCTGCTTGAAGAAATGCACGTTACTCCCCAGGAACCAGGAAACCCACCTCAGCAGGGCTCTACAGCCTGAAAGTTCTTTACAATGAAATAAGCGAGTCTCTTATTACACTCAAATCAAACAGGTTTCAGAGTTGAGAAGGCTCTTTCCTGTCGTCCCCTCCTCCATCCCTCTATAATTTTCTTCTTTTGAAATAAAAGGCATGAGTGAAATAAAACGTTCCAAAACTGACTCAGAGAAACTGGAGGTCCTAACTAAGGCAGCATTTACAAAACCACACTCAATTCTTGTCAGCTATTTACACTGCCAATGGCACCATCTGACAAGCAGTGCTGGAAATAAGGAAGGAAGAAGGGAGGTTCATCCATTCACTCATGGGCCAAGCGCTAAGTGGGGCCAGCGTGCCAGGCGCTGTGCTAGCCACCAAGGATGCAGGCGGGAGAAGATTGCTGAGGGAGATCCCAGCAAAGGCAGGCAGGTAGCCTTGTAATAGATCAGCAGAGTCAATCGATGCCCTGACAGGTATGTGCAGATGAGCCAGGGAACACAGGCGAAGGAACAAACACTTCTAGGGAACCCATCCTAGGGAAGCCAGAGAAGCCCTGACACAGCTGGGGAGGAGGAGAATCTTGCAGGATGACCCCACCAGGAACACAAAGAAGGAAATGTGGAGCAAAGAGGGTTTCATGTAGAGACAATAGCCTGGGCTGAGCCAGAGCACTGAGGCTTGAAGAAGCGCGATGCCAGGATGCTGAGAATAGCAAGGTCCCTGTAGAGCGGAACAGGGGCAGGGAAGGGAACTCTTTGCAGAAATCTAGGCCCCAAAACTAACTCAGCATCCCTGAGGTGGGAGCCCTACCTCCAGCGACCCCAAGGCCAGGCAGGCCCAGTGGGGGAGCCAGCCATGGCCAACAAGGAATCATTATATTTCTAAGCAGAAGAGTGATGTAATTAGATTTGCTTTTACGAATTTTTGTGGCAGAATGGAGTAGGAAGCAGAGCAGACAGAGACTGAAGAGGTAAATTGGGAGATTGTTCCAGCTGTCTTACAGAGCTATTATGATAAATAAAAGCAGTTGGGAGGTAGAAGGGGTGAACTCATGAGACATCTCCAAGGTAGGAACAGCAGAACTTGATGAGCTGTTGGATGTGGGTGGTGAAGGAGAGAAAAGAATCAAGAATGATTCCAAAGTGTCTACCTCAGGCTTCCAGATGGTTGGGGAGCCCTTGAGAGAAAGAGGGAAGGGAGGCAGGAAGGAGCTTGCATTTGTAGGGCATGTAAAGAGGACTCTCAACAGTTTGGTGCTGAGCATACGGCAGGGAGGTGGCTGTGGGCAACTAGGTGAGCAGAGATGGGGACAGTTAGAGTGGACACCAGGGGAGGAGCTGAGCTTACACATGTGGTTTTGGAGTGATGACTGACAAGAAATTGCCTGAAGCCCAGGGAGTGTATAGGGATGGGCGGGTTGGGGGGGGCATGCACCTGGAGACCCACCAGCTCAGATGTGGGTAGAGACCCAGAATGAGTGGCCCAGGGGGTAGGAATCAAATGGGGCGGGAAATTGGGGTGGAGGGGATGTTTCAAAGGGAGTATGAAAGTGTCCAGTGCCCGAAAGAGGTTAAACAGGGACAGGACTGAAACCCGTTTATCAGGTGTGGCAATAACAAGGTCATTGCTGCCCCGAGAGGAAGCGATTGTGATGAGCTCGGATTCAGAGGCAGACCACAGCAAGCTCAGAAGGGAATCAGAGGTGAGGAGGTAAAGACAGTGATTGCACATGATTCCTTTAAGATCTTCCAGAGGAAAAGAGAGGCAGGCCAGTAGCTAGAAGGAAATGGCAGAGGAAAATACACAATTCCCTCCCCCCCAAAAAACTTTTTACTTTATTAAAATGGCACATCTTAACATGAATGATTGGATATAGCTATTATTTTCTACACTCTATAAACCAAGAATTATTCGGAATATTTTCTACTTCAAAAATTCCTAATAGTGTATTTGCCAAGGGTAGAGGCTCAGCAAGTTAGGTTGATAATACTTTTTCAGTTTGAATATTTGAGAACCGTATCTATTTCATATCATCTAATATTCTTTCAGTAAAAATAAAATTAACACCAGGGTTACAAGTGAGCTTACATGATGTTTATAAGAAGGGATGTGAGTGATGAGAATGAGGTTCAAAATCTACACTCCTCATATAATGCCTGAACCACAGATGTGTTTCCAAGAATAGAATGTCACCCATATCCTCAAGACAGCTCAATAATAACACAAATAACAGCAAATATTTATACAGTGCTTACTATATTCTAGGCAATATCCTAGGTGATTGAATATATGAACCTAATCATTATAATGTGGCTACATATTTATATGAATATGTAAAATATTTTTTCTTGTTTTTTACTGTTTTGGTAATAGGAATTGAAAGAAGAATTATTAATACCACATATGGAGAACCCCAACCAAAGAAATCTAAAATATGTAGCAAATGCTTTTTTTCCCTTTTTTAAAAATTTATTTTGGATGCTGGTGCTAAACTTCCAAGTTTCATGATTTTTTTTAAAAATTTTTTACGCCCTTCTTTATTTCTAGGATGAGGGAAGGATACATTTTTGCTTTCTTACATGACTGTGCGAAATGTGCAATATGGGGCGCCTGGGTGGCTCAGTCGGTTGAGCATTACTCAGGTCATGACCTTGTGGTTCATGAGTTCAAGTCCTGCATTGGGCTCACTGCTGTCAGTGCAGAGCCTGCTTTGAATTTTCTGTCCTCCTCTCTCTCTGCCCCTCCCCTGCTTATGCTCTCTCTCTCAAATAAACATAAAAAAAAAAATAGAAAATGTGCAGCATGATGTTCTTCAAATATAAAAATTTTACCTTAGAAAGGGAAAAAAATAACCAAAACAATCTTATGGCAAAACTACTATCATTATCCCATTTTGCAAATAAGGAAATTAGCTCAGAGCGTCTAAGTAACCCACTCATGGTCACGTAGCTAGTAAGTGAGAGGTGACATTTTTTAAATGATTTTATTACATTTAGAAATTAAAGTGAAGCAAATATAAAAGGAGTTAAAAACACAAAAAGACCAAAAAAACCAAAACTAAAACGAAACAAACAAAAAACACAAAAAAGACCAAAGCCAGAAACGATCCAAATGTCCTCCAACAATAGAGAATCAGTAAACAAATTGTGGTTTATTCAACCAACAGAATACTACTCAGTGATTTAAAAGAATGAACTACTGACATATGCAACAACATGAACGGATCTCAAGAAAGTTATGTGGAATCAAGTGTCAAGCAACCACAGGAATACTTGCTACGCAGTTCCATTTATATGATGTTCCAGAACAGGCAAGACTAAAGCAGTGGTTACCTCTAGGGTAGAGGTGGGGGAGTGGGGGCCAGTGGCTAGAAAGGGACTTGAGGGAATTTTGGCGGGGGTGTGAAAATGTTTTCTATGAGGGTGATTGTCCCAAATGTAGTCGTATATAAACACATTGTAGAAAACAGTAAAAGGTCCAGAGAGAATTGATGGCACAAAGCTGAGGAGGAGGCTGGTAACAACCAGTGTGGCAAGCAGTGCTCCGGACAAGCCTCGGTGTGAGAAGGAGGGAGAGGCAGCCTAGCGGCCTAGCGATAGGGGCCAGCGGAGGGAATTAGCACCAGAAAGCTCATGTGTCATTCAGCTTGACGAGTGAGCGTATGGGAGGGAGGATTCTTTTCCAAGGGCAGAGGTTCTTGGGGTTAAGGACATTAGGGCTGGAAGAGAATCCCCCCTTTATTGATAAGTACTCAGTGTTAATGACTTATTCACGGTTACACAGCTAATTAGCCACAGAGCTGGGATTAGCACCTAGTTCTTTTACAATAGGATAAGTCATTTGGGGGTAATGTCAGGCCTGCTTCACCTCCCACTGCTAATGAGGGGTCTTACCCTTGCTTACACAAAGTGAGGAATGACTTCCACTTGCCTTTGTCTTTTGTTTTTATGTTTTTTAATGACATTCATTAATCACCTACCATTGGCCAGGTGCTGTTAGGTGTTGACAATTGAAACCTAAAAAGCCACTGCCCCTGTTCTCAGATAACGTTAGGGGGAGACCCACGTGAGTAGTCAACGCACTTGTATGAAGAGCATAATGGGAGGGGCGGGGGATAAGGTTTACTGGCCAAGCAATTCTGCCATAATGGGGAGTGGAGAAGGCTTCATAGAGAGATGGGGCAGGCTGAACTTAGGGAACTGAGTTTTAGGATAAAATAATTGCATTAAAAGCACAGAGAAGCACATGTCAAGACACAAGAAACCGCCCACACTCAGGCAGAGGCCCAAGGTCCCAAAGGTATACAGCTGGCCCTCAGCCAAGTACACCAGCCAAACAGACCCCTCATGTCAATCAGCACCAAGAGTCCACGAAGGGCTTGACTTATGTACACCCCTGAAAAGAAATGCAATGAACCCCAACATGTGCTACAAAGAGAATTTCCATAATAGAGTTACGATTGAGTTTTGGTGTTTTTAAGCACATTCCAACCAACAGGATGGTCACAAAACAGTCACCTACACCAGCTGCGCAGGCAGTAGTCCTGGGCAGTGACCTGCTGGCTTTATCAAGCAGTAACTCCTGAAGCCAAGAGGCACGCACACTCACTGACGCAGGCTGCAGCTCTGCGGGTGATGGATAGCAAAACAAAGGCAGCACTAATGAAAAATTAATGAAAATGGTTACTTCCGTAAGAAAAATGATCTGTTCTCTCCCACCTTTGTATTGATTTTTGACCAGCCCTGTAATTGGAAATGTATAATTTTATCCTGAGGCAAAGGCAGGCGGAGGGGCAGAGCGTGGGATCCAGTCAGATGTGGGCAGGCTTCTAGCCACACAGCCAAGCTGCACCCCGGGGGGTGTAGCCCCTACCCACTCTCTTCTCTCCACACCTGACACCTGTTCCTCCCAAGCTCCGAAGCCTGAGTCACGCGCGGGTTACTGATAATGAGGACACCCCAATGTTCGCATGCCCGCTAGCTTTTTGGGATGACTCTTATAGCATTCAATTAAAACAAACATGGCTTCAACCTATGTGATGCAGGAAGTCCCATCTCTCCTCCAATTCTTTAGGAATTCTGTGGGAAGGTATTTCCCTTTTATCCAGTAGTCACCTGTCACACCTCTCTCAATTCCAGCCTCACCTCCCCCATCCCTTCTCATCTCACCTGCCCTGTATTCCGCACTTGGCCACCAGCTTGGATATAGCCCATCTCCTGGGCTCTCCAAAGATGCTAATCTAAAATAGAGCTAGGTTAGGTAAGTTTAGTTCATTAAAGCAGACTTTATTGGAGGTCGGAGGGTGGGAATTTCATTTGCTTTGCTCACCTCTGAATCTCATGTGCCAAACCACCACCTGAGTCATCATAGGAGCTTAAAAATAATTATTGACTTGGAGTAGTCAAATTCATAAAAGCAAAACATAGAATGGTGATTATCAGGGCCTGGAGAATGGGGAGTCATTGTTTAATGGGGGCAGAGTTTCACTTTGGGGAGATGAAAAAGTTCTAGAAATGCCTCCATTTCTAGATGACTAGTGATGACTGTATAACAAGGTGAATGTTCTTAATACCACTGACCTGTACAATTAAAGGTGGCTAAGATGGTAAATTTTATGTGCTGCATATTTTACCACAATAAAAAACTGAATGAAGTAATGATATTATTATGGCAGTGGGGTGGGGGGGTGGTGCTTAGAATAAAAAACCACCTAAAACTGAACATCCGACCTCAGGTTCCTAAATTACCCAGCTCATAGGGAGGCTGGTCCAGAGTTCTCCAAAGTGAGTGCTCCAAATTTATCCTTAACACAACCCAACTGGGGAGAGGAGAAAAATAGTAGAATTTCTAGGTGTATATTTTATTTCATTCTTTAATTTTTTAAATTTGGG
Source organism: Lynx canadensis (assembly GCF_007474595.2). Classification (NCBI taxonomy): domain Eukaryota; kingdom Metazoa; phylum Chordata; class Mammalia; order Carnivora; family Felidae; genus Lynx; species Lynx canadensis. The sequence goes on from NC_044314.2 coordinate 45,719,866, forward strand.
GATAGATTTAAATATGCATAATATAGAACAGTACTGACAGCCAGGTATGTAACTTATAAATGAACAGACTTATACTCAAGGAACATTATTGAAAACTTTGTACTCCCAGGTGGCATGGTCAGCACTGGCACGTGACTTTCTCCTCTTCCTCTGTTGTCACTCCAAGTAAGTACATTAAGGACTTTGGATCAGATGCTCCCAAAGGGCTTAGCCTGCTCTACTGCCAAGTCCCCCCCAAGTGCCAGCTTCCAGGCGGAGGTCACTCTAAGCGACAATGCAGTTTATGTGTCAGGGACCGAGGCCTGGCATCCCTGCTGCTCCAGCTTCAGGGACTTTGGGGATGTGGCCTGACTTACTTCTCAGTCACAGACAAACTGCCAACCCCTCCTTTAGGACACCAAGAGCCACAGACCAGTCAGGGCCCTTCCACTGTTCAAAGCAGGCATCATGAAAGGTGCCCTTTGAGGGACAGAAAAACAAATCTACCTCAAGTTTCCATCAAGGTCTTGTCCCTGCAGAGTATGGGTCTAGTGGGAAATGTGTGTTTTTGAAGGCTTAGCCCAGGGCTGGCTTTGCAGCCAGACAGTCCTGGACATTAGTCCCTTGTCCCTCCATGCATTTCTTTAAGTGACTTCAGGCAAGTTGCTTAATCATCCCGAGTCTCAAGTTCCTGTTCTGGTGATCCGAGAAAATAACACACGTATCTTGTGGGGCTGTTGGGAGAATAAAAAGATGAGTGTAAAGTGAGAGCACAATGAAATGTAACCATGATCACTGCTATTATGTCCCGTTTGCCCACAGATGAAGTAAGAGATTACGTCAGAATTCCAGATTTTGTAACAACCAGCTGCCAGAACTGCGGGCAAGGCAAGGAGCTCCAGGTAGCTCATCCTCCAAGATGCCTCTTTTTCCTAACTCTGCTTTTCTCAGATTTACGTATTTTATTTCATTTGAAGAAAGGATCTTGCAGATTTTAAAAAGTGCTTTAGAAATACTGGCCCTAGAGGGGCACCTGGGTGGCTCAGTTGGTTGAGCGTCCGACTTCGGCACAGGCCGCGATCTCAGGATTCGTGAGTTTGAGCCCCGCGTTGGGCTCGCTACTGTCAGTGCAGAGCCGCTTTAGATCTTCTGTCTCCCTCTCTCATTGTCCCTCCCCCGCGCATGCTCTTTCTCTCAAAAATAAATAAGTATATATTTTTTTAATACTGCAGCTAGAGAAGCAGATAATTTTTAATCTTTTGACTCTAACTGAATTATAGTAAGACAACTGAACCCGAATCAAAGGGGCGGGGATCTCTCCTGACAGAGACAGTGAGATGGCTTGGCCCAGAATTCCAGACCCCAAACTTCCCAAATTTCCTTCACTCGGCTGTGGAAGGACTGGTTCTCTGTTAAAGCCACCTCGAGGACGAGCTGCTCATCTCCTAGACAGGTGGTTAAACACCCCCTCTGTGGAATATCTCACACTGCCATCTCTGCTTATGACTGCTCATTTCCTAACTTCTCACATTCAAGGAAGGGAGGAGGGGAGACAGAGCTACTTATTAAGAAATACTTCTGAGTACACTTAGGACTGCTGTCTCTCACATCTTTTTAATTCCATTTCGGCCTTGGGCATAGATTTAAAACAAAGCTATGTTGGAGGTGATCTTCAAAAGCAACAGATGATGATTAATGCTCATACTGTTCTTTAAGGCCATGGGTGAACTTTGCACTGTCCTCCATGAGCAGTCTGCTAATCTCAGCTCAGAACCTAGTAGAAACAGCCTGGTCTAGCTCTCCATTTGTTGGCTTAAAAACCTTGGGTAACTTGGATTCTTAAGCCTTGGTTTCCACATCTGAAAAATAAAGGTAACTAATGCTCTCCTCGACCACCTCACAGGACCTTTGTAAAGATCTCATGAAAGAATGGAGGCAAGAAGGGGTGCCTGGGTGGCTCAGTCAACTGAGTGTCTGATTTTGGCTCAGGTCATGATCTCATGGTTCATGAGTTCGAGCCCCACTTCCGGCTCTGTGCTGACAGCTCAGAGCCCGGAGCCTGCTTCAGATTCTGCATCTCCTCTCTCTCTCTCTGCCCCTCCCCCCCTAAAAAAATAAATAAATGTTAAAAAAAAAAATTTAAAGAATGGAGGCAAGAACTATGTAGAACCAGACAAATATGGGGCACATGTTTGGTTCAACTGGTTTAAGCATCTGCCTTTTGATATCAGCTCAGGTCATGATTTCATGGTTTGTGAGGTCAAGCCCCATGTCAGGCTCTGCATTGACACCACGGAGCCCACCAGGGATTCTCTCTCTCCTTCTCTCTCTCTGTCCCTCCCCTACTTGCGCACATGCTCTCTAAACAAACATTTTAAAAAAGGGAAAAAAAAGAACCGGACAAAAGGGGGGCTCCAAGGTACCAGAGATCATCTGAGCCTACCCCTCGCTGAAATGGTCCAGCCTGGCCGGGACGGGCCACGTTTGATGCACTTGTGCATTTCTCGGCATGAGGTCATCTGGAGAAAGCAAGGTCACGGGGCTGCAGGTTACTACATGATCTGTCCTCCTATCTGACCTCAGCATTTCACTTTCACAGCTTGCCCAATGCTGCACAGGTTAGGATGAGAGTGTCCTGGCTGAGCTTCCATCCAGATACCACTGGTGATTAAACAGATAGTGGATCTTACTCCCACAGCCTCTTGAAGTCAGAGCTGGCCTTTGGCTCAGTGGGGCTCAAGGCAAGAACGGGTGGAGCCCCTCCTCCTCCTCCTGCCACTCCCACTCAGCCCCTGCAGAAAACGGGATGAGGTATCCAGAGACTCAGCCTCTTGTTTTGGAAACATCCAGGACATCTTTGGAAAGCCAAAGAAAGCCAAGGACCAGGGAACATGTGTGGCTAAAACAACTTGGTAAGTAAATGATTTAGGAAGTGAAGCAAGGTAAATTCAAGCTCAATGCAAAGTATGTTTGGAGGCTAATCCTGTCGTCCTGAACTGGGACACAGGAAATCTGGCTCTGCTGTTTGCTGTGGGTGGCCTTGGGCAAGTCACCTCACAGCTCAGGTTTCTATAAGTCTGTATATTAATGGGGTTGGACTAGAGTCTCCATTCTCAAATGGGTGCATTTAGCCGCTGCTCACGCAGTGGGGAAAAGCTACAACTGCATCTTCCCAGAATGCCAGTTTTCCTTGAAGATTGGGAGGGACAGCTTTTTTTTTTTTTAACAGATTCATGAGATAAAATTCACATCCTATACAATCCACCCATTTAAAGCATACAATTCAATGGCTTTTAATATATTCACAGATTGTACAACAATCACACAATTAATTTGAGATCTTTCCATCACCCCCAAAACCAACTCTGTATGCCTTAGCCATCACTCTCACAGCCCCCAACCCTCACAGCCCTGGGCAACAGCTAATCTACTGTCTGCCTCTGGATTTGCCGGTTCTGGGCATTTCATATAAATGGAATCATCCAATATGTGATCTTGAGAGGATAATTTTTATATTAAAACAAACAGCTATGTTATGAAAAGCATGCAAAAAATACATTAATTTTTAAATCACAAAAGATATTTCAAAGAAATTTCCCATGTGTCTGGCGGCTTCATGCTAAAGAGTCCAGGCATCTTTCAGGGACAGTGATTCATGTTGCTCTGCCCCAGGGCCACTTTGTGAAAATTCTGGGGAGCACTATGCTGAATGATCTCTTATCCCTGTGGCAGCTCCAACCTTTGAAGATGCCAAGGCTCACTGTGATAAACCTACAGAGAGATGGCTTTTCCAGGAGAAACTGTAAGTGACCTTCTGTTATCATTTTTCTCCTTCATCTCTACCATAGGTTTACATTCAGAACAACTGAAAAAATATTAAGATGACACCAATATTTCAGCTTTCCATATAGAAGAATAATAGGTTGGGATGTCCACCCTACCCACTTCTATCATTCCCATAGCTTTGGGGAGAAGCATCTGGATCTGTTTTATTCACTGAACCCTCTTCGGTGCCTAGTGCAAGCAACAGGAAATATCATAGGGGCTCAATAAATATTTGCTGGAAGAAAGAAATGAAAGAAAGGATGAAAGAAGAAGAGAAGGGATGGGAGGAGAGAAGAAAGAAAGGAGGTGGGAGGGAGGAAAGCAAGGAGAGAGGCACGGTGGGCCTTGTTTAGTACAACCTCACACGTGGAGGTTAGGCTGTAAGACGCTCTCACTGTTAGTGTTAGAAAGGTTGGTTTGTCTTCCAGATTTTACACTATGAAGGAACTGACTCTGTCCTTTCAGTTTCATCAAATAGGAAAGAAAGAAAAAGTAATCACGGGTAAAGAAAAGAAATAGGAAGATGAGACAGAGGGAGTCAGGGGTGTCCCACAGAGAAGGACTCTGATGGGTGACTTGGGGGAAAGGTAGACAAGCAGAAGCATCTTCAGAACCCAATTCAGGATTGTATAATAGGAATAATTTATTTCCAATATAAAGTCCTCACCCAACATGAGTGACAAATATCCCCCGGATCCTACCCTACAAATGTGGGCAGAAAAGCAGCTTGGGGCTATTTCAACACAAAGAACCAACCACTTGCCAGAAACAGTGATAAAGAAATATTCAAGCATAGGACCCAACACCAAGGCCAGAGGCAAAGGGGCAGCAAAGTTGTTCTGTGGATTTGGCCTGTCCTGGTTGCCCAGACCCCTGGCTGCCTAGACTCAATGGCTCTGAAGACAAGAAATGAATAAAATAGGTTTTTGAGCCACATAAAATCTATTAATTTAGACACAAGGATTACCATTCTTATCTCCAAACTGATGCAAACAAGGGGACAGAAACACAGAGCCTACTTCTTTCCTTTTGTATCGCTCAGCTTTTGCTAAGTTAAGCTGCATAACAAATATCCCCCAAATCTCAGTCTTACAACCACAACAGTAAAAGGTTTATTTCTTGCTCATGAGTCACATCTTCTGTGGGTTAAGTATAGCTTTTCTTTTATTCCAGAACCAAGGACAAAATGTAGCCCATCTCTGGGCCACACTGGTCTTGTAGCAGAGAAGAAAAGGTAAGAGAACTGGTGGAGACATGCATTGGCTCAGATGTGGTGTATGCCACTTTGACTTGCATTCATTGGCCAGTGTAAGTCATATGCCCAAGCCAATGTCAATAAGGCAGAGAAAAACAATCCCCTCACAGAAAAAGCAGCAAATAATGACAAAGTGTGGTCTACCACACTTTTCCAAACATTGCCAGAAAGACTAGGCTGTGCTTCTTGAAGGCAAAAATTGAGACTTTTTTTCCTGCACCCGCATTGCCCAGCACAGAATCTGGTTACAGTAGAGTACTCAATAATGAAAGGATGGTGCCCACATGTTCAGGTGCAAAATAAGGACAATGACATTATCAAGACTAGAAGTCAGATATCCTGATATCAGCCTGCTATCTTCCTATCACTACACCCTACTGAAATGTAGTCACCTAAAGGGCTTTGACCTTGTGCATATCAATAATTTTGCTTTTCAGGATCATCAGAGCCCCAAATCAAGAACAAAACCAACTGAAGACTAAGCAATTTGAAGATGAAGAGGGGTGAGTATTAAACTAGGAAGCACAGAACTTTTGTATACATTGTCTCATTTGGCCTTCCCAGGAACCCTGTGAGAAAGCCAGGGCAGGAACTATTTAGGCTTTTTTGTTTGTTTTTGTTTTTGTTTTTAAAGCTGTTTTTGATGAAAAAGGAGCACTTAGATAGAATGCAGTGGTTTAGAACACAGGCTCTACAATTATTCAGCCTGGGTTTAGTCCTGGCTCTGCCCCTTGCCTTGCTAGCTATGTGACGTTGGGAACACTGCTTGACCTTGGTTATGCTCATGAACATAGGCAACTGCAGGGTGTTGCTGGGACAGGATGAATCTCACAGGGAGAAGGGTCAGCTGGTGCCTGCAGAGCTGGCTGCGTCCTCTCAGCACGGTGGGCCATGCTTGTGCTCCCGTGGAGGAAAGCTCTCTCTTTCTACTGGGCATGAAAGGAGTTTTAGAGGGTGAGGGACAAATCATGCTGGGGTACTAGGAAGTCTCAGCGTAAACACAGGCTATTCAAGGAGGTGCTGGGAACGCCAGTGCCCAGGATCTGGAGACAGCGAGCGAGAAAAGACCATGCACAGCCCCTCCCACCTCAGTCCCAGAGACCCTGTTGCCAGGCCACTTGAGGGTTATCCATTGAACAGTTCATCTTGTCTCTCGGTATCCTCTCTACCCTTCAGTTTCCTCATCTGTAAAATGGGTGCAACAGCATCTCCCTGAGACGACTGTTGTGAGGTTAAAATGGGAAGTCCTGTAGTCTTTTGCCCAGAATCTGGCATACCGTCAGCTAGGAGCACTGAAGCTGGCACCTTGGTCTAGGTTGACCACATGCTCATTCAGACCCCCTGAAGTCACACAAGGCCGCCCCCCTAAGCCCGCTGCACTGTCAGCTCCATGCAGCTGACCGCATGGGAGCTCTGTGACTTACCTGTGTGTATCCCAAGGCTCCTGCTGCCCTTGGACAGTGGGGGCAATGAATTTATCAGAGAGGCGTGGAGAACCTTTACTGTTTCCTCACACGTTTCTCGCTCCTCCCCAGATCCAGGAGTTCAAAGAAATTTTCCTTAAAAGATAAATGTACAAATTAGGCTTTCCTGATAGGCGTCTACTCCAGTAAAGATTCCTGGGTGCTGCCTCGGTCCCCAGGATACCAGAGGGCATTCATCCATGGGAAGACAGCTGGCAGTGTGTGCTCCACACCTCACCAGGAGGGTGTTTACCAGAGAAGTGGTGCCCAGTCATGGCCTCGGCGACGAGTCAGCTCGGTGCCCTTGACAGGAAAGAGAGTCACAGCGGCCCATGATCACGGGCTGTGTTCCCTTAGGGCTGACCGCCCTGGGAAACAAGCACCGTGGAGTGCTTGTCCCGCCTACTCTTACCAAACCTTCAAAATGGCCTGGCTTACCTTCTTGCTGCCGACAGAACCAGAGGGCGAGGGTGGAAGTTGTGAGGTGTCCGATGACACAGGTAATGCCAAACATGTAGGGTTGTACCGTGCCTTCTGGGGGCCCCTTCCTCATAAAAAAATATATTTTTAATGTTTATTTTTGAGAGAGAGAGAGACAGAGACACAGAGACAGAGTGTGAGTGTGAGAGAGGCAGAGAGTGAGAGGGAGACACAGAATCTGAAGCAGGCTCCAGGCTCTGAGCGGCCAGCACGGAGCCCGACGCGGGGCTCAAACCCACAAACTGTGAGATCATGACCTGAGCCAAAGTCGGACGCTTAACCGACTGAGCCACCCAGGTACCCCATAAAGTTTAAAAAATGAAATTTTATGACTGCATTGAAGACAAATATAATCCACACTGGATTTATAGGTTACATGTTATATGTTTATTATTATTATTTCTTCAGATTTTAAAAGAAATTAAGACATTTTTGTGGGCCCCAGGTCCTGTCTGTGCGTTACCTAGTGGAGAAGTTGACCCTGAAACCAGGACAACTGAAGAACCTGGTAATGCCCATGACCCAGTGCCCATTCTCCTTACACTGAGCCAACCACCCCTTGCCACCCAGCTGCTAAGTTAGTTGAATGAAAGAACCTTCCATGTAAAAGTCTGCATGTGCTAAACTAAGAAACTAGAGACCAGCTTCTTTTAACAGAAACAGAAACCACACTACATGAATAATGCCAGAAGAAATGAAAGAAGAAAGCAGGTTTAAACAAAGTGTTATAGGGGCACCTGGGTGGCTCAGTCGTTTAAATGTCCAGCTCGGTTTCTGCTCAGGTCATGATCTCAGGGTTTATGGGTTCAAGCCCTACATCAGGCTCTGTGCTGACAGCATGGAACTTGCTTGGGATTCTTTCTCCCTCTCCCTCTGCCCTTCCCCTGCTCGCTCTCTCTCTCTGTCTCAAAAATAAATAAATAAACATTAAACAAAGTGTTTTAAGTCTATTGGTAGCCTCGTTATGCACACTCGTATACACACACACACACACACACACGCACACACACACGCACACACACAGAACTAATTGGTGAGCCCCCAGTGTTTGACATTTGTTTCCAGATAGGAAATGAGTTTGGTTTGAAAAAGGGTTATTTGGGGAGGACAGAAAGAGCTTCCATCTTATCTGGAGAACAAGTCCTCTGTGGCATCTCCTAAGACTGCTCCCCATAGACCGGAGCTTCCTTAGTCATTTCAATGCCAGCTGACTCCTGCTGCCTGACACTGCGGTGGGGATGGCCTGCCAGCCCTAGTGCTCGCCTGGAAGGGTTTCCTGAGTGCTGGGGGACAGACATGTATGTAGAATGTTGGTGCAGCATGGCGCATGTGCTGTGAGGTTGCACCTAGACGAGCGCTGAAGCCAGGCCAGAGGTAGGGAGGGGAGGCTCCAGGAGGATGCAGGTAGAGGAGGGGCTCCCTGGCCAAGGTAGGGACTGCAGGAGCAAAGCCAGAGGCCAGAACCTGCCTGGGGAGTGCTGAGGATTTGTGCAGGGGAGGAGGCACCCTGAGAGGCCTCGGAGACCAGTGAGGAGAGGTGGGAAGGGGTGCTGGGGCTTTACCAAGCCCGACCTTCATTCTGCAGGGATGGGGAACCAGTGAGGCAGGACTGGCTGCATAGGTCACGGTGCCCAGTGTGAAATGAAAACACGGGGCCCCTGTTGAGAGAGGGTTCAGAATTTGAAGACTGTAGGAACACAGCATTAAGCCAAGTGCAGGTCTTGAGCAGGGGTCCTGTGCAACCCAGATGGGCCACATACCTGGGAATTAGGCCATGGGTGTGGTTTGCGGGGAGGAATCCAACCCCAAGAGATTTCTAGTCTTGGCCAGGAAAGTCTTTGTATTGTCTTTGTATTATTGCTATATTCCTTTTTCTTCAAATACAGGATTTAAAAATGTATATTTTAGGGGCGCCTGGGTGACTCAGTCATTTAAGCATCTGACTTCGGCTCAGGTCATGATCTCGCAGTTCACAAGTTCGAGCCCCACATCGGACTCTGTGCGGACAGCTCGGAGCCTGGAGCTCGCTTCAGATTCTGTCTCCCTCTCTATCTGCCCCTCCCCTGCTTGCACTCTGTCCCTCTCTCCCTCTGTCTTTCTCAAAAATAAATAAACATTAAAAAATAAATAAAATAAAAATGTATGTTTTAATCTTTCATGGGATATTGACAGTGGTTTTTTTAAATGTTATATACCATTAAATATGCAAATTATTCTATTAATAGAAACTTACTTCAGAGACAACTTTTCCAGAACTTCTCTTCTCCAACAGTAAGGCCTACTGTGGAGGCCCGAGGAAATTACTGAGCTTTCCCCACTATGGCTGGCATGCAGCTAAGTCCCTGCTAGGGTCAGGAGCCAGCACTGCCTTGATAACCACAGTGACAACAGAGGTTTAAGTTGTGAAAACAGCGGGATTTTGAAACTCTCCCTCCACATAGTTTACAGATAAGCCAGGCAAATTCTGAAACTCTCTAAGAATTTCTCTCGCTACATCTCTAGGAGAAGGCAGGGTTGCCAAGAAAGAAAGCGCATCTTAAAAGAGTAGGTGAGGACCCTCCTTTGGGGAGCACTCCCACCTCCCCTTTGCTCTTTGCTCTGGGCTTGTCCAGCTCCATGTGGCCCCAGGGGGTCTGCAGCGTTCCATCAGGATTCAGGGTCAGACTCCACAGCCACAGGAGGGCCAAGACCTTGACGGAGTCCCCTTCTCCCCCTGGAAGCCCTGCAGGGAGCAGCTCTGCGTGTTGCAGCCCCACTGATAAGCGAGCCAGGCCCCCTCCAGGTGGGCAGCGCAGAAGGCAGCAGCCTTGCATTGAGGTGATTTCTGAAGCTCTTATTTCTCTAGTGTTTCAATTCCTTCCTGGAATGTGAGGAAGTGTCCCCTGCAGACTCCACACTGTATCCGGAAGCAAAGGCACGCAGAGAGCGGGAGCCTTGTGCTTCCTCCTTAGCCTCACGGAGGGTGTAACTTAGCCCCACGACACCTGACTTCTCTCATCTATAAAGTGGGTAGAAGAGTAGTCCATTGCCAGGAGTCACAGCAGGGCCGTAAGTATGAAATGGGAAGATGGACATGAAGCACAGAGTGAGAGTCTCATAAATGTGGTCTAAGTGTCATGATTTCTGCCCGGTTCCCTAAAGCAAACATCCTCAACCTAGAGGGTTCATAGCAGTCAAATGGTTAGAAGCAGTCTGGGCGGTAGGCTGATTTTTCATAAAATTACTGTCTTCACCTGTCCCCCCTATAACTGCTATGGAATGCCTGCCCAGTAGCCCATTTTCCTTGTGAACCCACTGCCCTAGATTTTATCCGTGCGCTTTGGCCTCTAGTCATAGACGGGAATTCTTCTGAGTTTATCTACACCCCCCTCCCCCCACTACTCCATGCCTGCTGTAAACCGGCAAATGTCTTTAGTTGCCATAACGATACAAGCTGCTCTCAAAAACACCGCTTCAAGTTTTCACATCCCTAATCCATACTTTACATGTTTAAACTAGCAACGGAATATCTATTAGCACATACAAGCGCATTTCCTCCCCTTCTCCTGGAGAGAAGAACGAACGGAGAAGAAATTATTTAAATTGTTATGTAAGGACCTGTTGGTCCTGCGCAGGCTGGAAGGTGAGACTCCGTTCCCCCTTCCCCGTGTGCTCTGACCAGTGGCTAGCAAGCTGCTGCCAAAAAAATAATGGAAACGGTGGAAGTCTCTGGAGGTGTGAGAGTTTCTGTAACATCCTAAGCCCCACTGTTGCAGGGCATGACTTAGGCCCTGGGAACAACTCAAGCCCCGTAAACCTGGCTCTGAGGGCCATTAGCTAAAAAAATCGTCTTAATTACTACTGTCGAGGTTCACTGTGAATCTCCAGAAGGGGAAAATAACATGCAGCACTTCCCAAACAGAATTCACCGCAAAATGCTTTAATTTCGGGAGTTCTAAAGGAATAGTTCCTTCAAGCCATGGATCTAGGGGCATGAGGCAGAGGGGGAAGACACAGCTCCTTGGCTCAGGGAGAGGGCAAGCAAGTCAAGGCCGCCCTCTTGCCGTGAGGAAGGAGCAAGATGCACCACCCAGAGCAGCCAGGCGAAGGGGGCGTTTGTGGGCGGAGGTGCAGTCCCCTTCCCCTTCCTCTCCCTCCTTCTGTTCCTCCACCACAGCACTACTTCCCAGAGAAGCGCCCACATGGGAGGCTCCAGGCCCTCACATGGTGCCAGATGCCTGACCCCAGCCCACAACCAGGACTGAGGCAGAAGTGAGGATCTGCGCTTTGTTTTGGTGTTTTCTAGGACTGCACTTTCCATCATCAAATGGCATTTTCAAAGCAGTCCTTCTCATTGTTTTAAAGGATAAAATTTATGGTTTGAAAGGAATGGCCACCAACCTCATAAAATGGCCACAGGCCTCATAAAATAAGCTTTAATATTACCACAGACATTCTCACAATTGGCCAAATCCCCAAGACCCCTATGAAGAGTGACTTGCCCTTGGCAGAAAAGGATTAAATTTACTCAACACCATAAAAATACACAATGACCTTTCTCATTTTCCAGCAAAGGTCACGCTGGGCAGGGGTTCTTCGGACATGACCTTCTCTCACCTCACCGTGTCTCTATCCCAGCATCCACATGCATCGGCCTCCACACTAATCCCACTCAGCCTTGTCTTCCATTTCTGGTCTCAACTCTGATATCAACCTGGACTCGCTCCAGCCCTGTCAAAGCCAATGTCTTCTCTTGGATCCTGAAGAACCAGGTTAATCTAGAATTTGTTTCCAGTTACTACGGATGTGGACTCATTGATTAATATAGACCAATCAATGGCTTATATTCACCTTGACCTTGAGATGTGTGAAAAATCTCTTTATAGACTGTGCTCTGCTTTATAGACCACGATCTTGGGAAAAGTACTTAACTGTTCTGAAACTGCTTATTTCTCTGTTGAATTTTTTTAATATGGAAATGTAACTTTATCATATCATCTCACTTAATAATCACTAAAACCCAAAGTGATGAGTGATATTACTCTCACAGAAATTGAGGAACTGACATTCCAGCCAGTAAATAGTGGACTTAGGATTCTAATCCTGGGTTTGTCTGATTCTAAAACCCATAGTACTTTTTTTTTTCTTTAAGGAAAACGCCCTCTCAGTGCTGGGCTTTTTTTTTTTTTTAATTTTATTTATTTATTTGGGGGGGGGGGGGAAGAGAGAGAGAGAGAAGGAGGAAGGGCCGGAGAGGGGAGAGAGAATCCCAAGCAGGCTCTGCACTGTTAGAGCAGAGCCTGGCGTGGAGCTTAATTTCAGGAACCATGAGATCATGACTTGAGCCAAAATCAAGAGTGGGACACTTAACCAACTGAGCCACCCAGGTGCCGAAAACCCATACTACTCTTTTGGGGGCACCTGGCTGGCCCAGTGGGTGGAGCATGAGACTCTTGATCTTGGGGTTGTGAATTCGAGCCGCACACTGAGTGTAGAGATTACTTAAAAATAAAATCTTAAAAAAAAACCCACAAACAAATTCATACTACTCTTTCTATAGACCTCCATCGTAACCTGGGGGAATTTTTGGAATACTAGGTGATGATGTACACGATGGCTGAGAAAGGAAAGAGACTGACAGCAGAGGCATCAGCAGGGAGCCTGACATACCAATCCAGAGGATGAGGTCCTAAACCAGAGGAGAGGCAACTGGAAAGGAAAGAGGTATTGGGAAGGTTGAACCAAGTTGATGGGAGGGGAGGGAAAGAGGAATAAGAAAGTGGGAGGGACCAAACTAAAAAGATTTTTGAGCCTAAATGACCCAAAAAGTGATGGAAGAGGTGAATGCAAGAAAAAAAAAATTAGGAAAGACAGCCATTTGGAGCATAGGGATGCTAAATGAAAACGTCTGGGAGGAATTCAGGGATGTGAGATTTTAGATTTTAAAGATATTAAGGACAGAGAATCAAGATGTGAAAAGCAGCCACATTAACAAAAGCTAGTCATAAAGGCAGTGGGATTCCCCCGAACAGAGAGGAAATGCTGTGAGCTGAGAACAGGTCTGGATGAAGGGGTGGGCAGGAAAGAAGAGCAGTCAGGGGGCAGAAGGAACAGGCACTGCTGGGTAACCTGGGGCAGAGAACACTTTCCCAGCAGGAGTGCTCAGATGCATGTACAAAAAGCGGAGGAGAGGTCGTGGCAATAGAAGGGAAGCTTTCATTTTTAAGAGTGTAATCTCAATAGAGTGGTGAGGGTGGAGGTCAGACTACAGATGGCTAGAGAAAGACTCAGGGCAAAGAGAGAAGACAGAAGTCATAGACCATATGTTTAAGATATTTAGAAGGGAAAAGATAAAAAAGGGAACAGCAGGACCAAGTAAAGATATTTTCCTTTCCCTTCACTGTCAAATACTCGAGTGTGTCTGACCATAGAAGGGAAAGATGAAGATAGACATTGAGTATGGGAAAGGGATCACCGAAAAAGCTGATTTCTAGGGAAGGCAAGAAGGGATTCAATTGTTAATCCAACAGTATTTGCAGTGAGCCACTATATGCAAAATATTGTGCTCAGCACAGTAAGAAATAGAAGGATAAAACAAAAACCAGTGTCTTCTCTAAGTAGCTCACAACTTAGTAGGAGAAATGAGTTATGCAAATTGTAATATTGCATGGCAGTGTAAGCCCTGTGTTCATGTTGACAATAAAGTGCTATCGGGGTCAGAGAGGAAATGTGGGACTAAGTGGGAAGGGACATCTACAAAGACATCACAGAAGAGGCAGTACTATCCTCAGCCTTGGAAGATTAGCAACAATATGACTGGCAAAAGATGCAGTGGAAGAATGTGGAAAAGGAGGAATTCAGGGGCAAGGACAGAGGAGTTGACCTTGAAAAGGAGGGATAGTTCTGCAAGTGGTACTTCAGGGAAGAATGCACAGGAAGAAGAAGTTGGATAAAGAGGTACTGTGAAGTAGAGACAACAGAGTACAAGACCTCATACCTGATGGGCTCACTGTACTATGTAATGTGGACAAGCAGAAGAGCCTCTGAAAGAACCCTGAAAATCAGGGTTCAAGGTCAAGAGGGAAATGTGAATCTGAAAGAGATAGAGACAGAAACTGCAAAGAAACCAGATGGGCTTGCTCTGTTGATGTTAGAAACTTGCAAAATTTTATCTAACAAAAATTAGCACTCTGGAAATAGGGATCAGAAAAGTAACTGTTGAGAGGAATTTTGTACCTGGAAGCATGATGAAAAAAGTATCCTGGCCTGTCCTCCTGTGGAAATTTTATATATAAATATGTATATTTATTTACATATAAGGCATTGTTTATTTAATTTTATTATAGTTTGCTTATTAAATTTTTTCAATGTTTATTTTAGAGAGAGAGAGAGCGCACGAGTGAGCATGAGTAGGGGGAGGGAGAGAGGGAGAGAGAGAGAACCTTAAGCAGGCTCCACACTCACTGTGGAGCCCAATGCAGGGCTTGATTCCACGACCTGAGCTGAAATCAAGAGTCAGATATTTAATGATATGAAACAATTACTATTTTTAAAAGATGTAATCATGGTAATGTGCTTTTGTTTTACAAAAGACCTCTTAAATATTATAGACACACACTGAAGATTTTGTGAATGAAATTATATGATGGCTTGGTTTTGCTTAAAAACAAGCCAGGGGCGCCTGGTGGCTCAGTCAGTTGAGTGTCCGACTTTGGCTCAGGTCATATCTCATGGTTCATGGGTTTGAGCCCCGTGTTGGGCTCTGTGCTGACAGCTTGGAGCCTGGAGCCTGCTTTGGATTCTGTGTCTCCCTCTTTCTCTCTGCCCCTCCCCTGCTTGTGCTCTTGTCTCCTCTCAAAAAAATAAATAAATAAATAAACATTTAAAAAAACAAAACAAAACAAACAAAAACAATCCAGTGTTGGGTTGTGGGAGGGTATAGAGAGCAGATAAAATGTTTTGATCTTTGGTGAAGCTGAGAGGTGATTTCTTCATTTTTATATGTGTTTAAAATTTTCTGTGGTGGTAAGGTAAAATAAGAAAACAAATGTTAAAAAAATAAAAGAATGCAAGAAAGGAGAGAAAAAGAAACAGAGAAGTTAAGATAAATAGAAAGCGTTTAATAAAATGACAAATATATCAGTAATTATAATCAATATAAATTGAGAAAGTTTCAGTTAAAAAAAATCCATCTATATGCTATGTACAGGTAACAGATTTAAAACTTAGAAACATAAAAGGTTGAAAGTAAAAGGAACTGAAAATGATGCTCCAGGAAAATCCTACTGAAAGAAGCTGATGTCCCTAAATTTATAGCAGAAAATAGACTGTAAGGCAAGAAGCATCACTAGAAATAAATAAAACTATCATATGATAAATAAAGTTTGAGTTCACTGAGAAAATATAGCAGTTTTAACATAGTTAGCAATAATATAGCCTCTACACATATAGAGCAAAAATATACACAATTACAAAGGTAAATAAATAAATAAATAAATAAATAAATAAATAAATTCTTATGGTGGGAGAATTTATTATGTTTGTCCTAGTAAATGAAATATCAAGAAGACCAAAATACAAAAAAGTAAGAATATAGATTCAACAGCATAAGATTGGTCTAAGATATATTTTGAGAAAACTGTACCCAACAACTATAAAATATAAATTGTTCTCAGCAACAAAACACTGAGCCAAAAGAAGTCTCAATTCAACAGATATTACAGTACCAGCATCAGACAGACTACATTCTCTGACTACACTACAGTTAAATCAGAAATCAATAACAAAAGGATAATTTCCTAATGATTAGAAATTTTAAAATGTTCTTATAACCATAAGGCTCAAAGAAGCTAACGTATATAACTTATAATAGAAATAATGAGCTTAGGATACAACTTAAGATAGAAAAAAAAATAGAATTAACCCAAAAAAAGATAAAAGAAAGAGAAGAAATTACTGATATAGAGGACAAAAGTAAAATAGAATCAACACAGCCAGAAGTTGTTTCTTTGGCAAAATTAATAAAATTGATAAATTTCTGGTAAGGTCAATTAAGTAAAGGAGAAGATAAAAATAACAATATCAGAAATGAAAAATGAGACATAATCACAGATGCTACTGACATTACAAAGATTTAAGAGCTTACTATAAACAACCTTTTGCCAATAAGTTTTAAAATGTAGATGAAATGGGCAAATTACCAGACAAATATAACTTTCTATTACTGACTCAAGAAAAAATAGAACATTCAAATAGTCCCTATCATTAAACAAATAGAAGCAACAGTTTAAAATCTTTCTACAATGAAAATACCAGGCTCAATGGTTTTACCAGCAAGTTCTACCAACATTCAAGAAATGAAACTAAGTCTTAAATTATTTTAAAATAGAGAAAAGTAGGTAAGACACAGCAACCCATTTTAAATGAAGCTAGCTTATCTTTGGTATCAAAACCAGAGAAGCACAGAAAGGAAAGTTTCGATCTCACTTAGGAAATATAGATATAGAAATCATAAACTACTAGCTAACACATGGCAGATGAAAGTTGACTGCACATTCTTTGCTACTTCTCCCACTGAGAGGTAGAGTCCAATTCCTTCCCCCTTGAATCTAGGCAGTTATAGAAAAGTGTTTCTTGGAATAAAATAGAATGTGGTAGAAGTATGACTGCATGACTTCCTAGGGTAATAAGAAGAAGTGTATAGGTTCTTCCATAGACTCTCAGAACACTCTAGGAGCCCGGAGCTGCAAATAAGAAGACTGCCTTGAGAATGCCAGCTGGAGAGAAAACAAGAAGGCACCGCTATAGACAATCTCAGGAGAACCCAGTTTTCAGCCATGTCTATCAAGGTGCCAGACACAAGCATGAGGCTGTCTCGAACCTACAAGACCAGCTCATTTGCCAGCGTAATTCCACCAAATGACCTCCAGGAGTCCCTGTGGAGCAGAAAAAGCCCTGAGCTGAGTTCTGTCCAAATTCCTGGTTTGCAAAATTGAGATAAAAGAGATGTTGTTTTCAAAAACTAAGTTGTGAGGCTAGTTTGTTATACAACAAGAGATAACCAGAACACTAACAAACTTGAGTGTTGTTTAAAATCACCATGATGTGGGGCGCCTGGGTGGCGCAGTCGGTTAAGCGTCCGACTTCAGCCAGGTCACGATCTCGCGGTCCGTGAGTTCGAGCCCCGCGTCGGGCTCTGGGCTGATGGCTCGGAGCCTGGAGCTGTTTCCGATTCTGTGTCTCCCTCTCTCTCTGCCCCTCCCCCGTTCATGCTCTGTCTCTCTCTGTCCCAAAAATAAATAAAC
This sequence comes from Lynx canadensis, assembly GCF_007474595.2. Taxonomy (NCBI): domain Eukaryota; kingdom Metazoa; phylum Chordata; class Mammalia; order Carnivora; family Felidae; genus Lynx; species Lynx canadensis. Next base: position 45,737,151 of record NC_044314.2, read on the forward strand.
GTTGAAAAAAAAAAATTAAAAAAAAAAAATCACCATGACCTAGTTGGTCGTAAACATTAGAAAATCAATTCATGTAATTTACTCGATTAACAGATTAAAGGAGAAAAGTCATGTTATCCTCTCAATTAAAGCAGAAAAAAATTAGCTGTTAAAATATTACATGCATGCATGATTTCAAAACAAAACAAAAAACTCATAACAATCTCAGGATATAAAGGAACTTCCTCAGCCTATATATCATTCTATAGACCTCATCATTAATGGTGAAACATAATGTATTCCCTTTAATACCAGGTATAAGGTGAATGTGTCCACTCTCACAATTCTAATTCATTTTTTTATTAAAGTGTTTTGTCGCTTTGTTTTTTGTTTTGTTTTGTTTTGTTTTTTTTTCAACGTTTATTTATTTTTGGGACAGAGAGAGACAGAGCATGAACGGGGGAGGGGCAGAGAGAGAGAGGGAGACACAGAATCGGAAACAGGCTCCAGGCTCTGAGCCATCAGCCCAGAGCCTGACGCGGGGCTCGAACTCACGGACCACGAGATCGTGACCTGGCTGAAGTCGGACGCTTAACCGACTGCGCCACCCAGGCGCCCCTGTTTTGTTTTGTTTTGAGAGAGAGAGAGAGAGAGAGAGAGCGCGCGAGCAAGCAGGGGGAGGGGCAAAGAAGAGAGAGAAGGACAGAATCCCAAGCAGGCTCCATGCTGTCAGCATACAGCCCGATGTGGGGCTCCATCTCATGAGCCATGAGATCATGTCCTGAGCCAAACTGAAGTCGGTTGCTTAACTGACTGAGCCACACAGGTGCTCCAGTTCTAATCCATTTTGGACTTGAGATTTAAGCCAACAGTGCAGGGAAGGAAAGAAAGAGACAGAGAGAGAAAGAGAGAAGGAAGGAAGGAAGGAAGGATGGAAGGAAGGAAGGAAGGAAGGAAGGAAGTGCAAAGATTGCAAAAGAAAAAATAAAGCTGTTATTATTTGCAAATGATACAATTATCTTCAAAAACAACCCTAAAGGAGCGCCTGGGTGGCTCAGTCAGTTAAGTGTCTGACTTTCGCTCAGGTCATGATCTCACAGTTCGTGAGTACGAGCCCCACGTCAAGCTCTGCGCTGACAGCTTGGAGCCTGGAGCCTGCTCTGGATTCTGTGTCTCCCTCGCTCTCTGCCCCTCCCCTGTTCATGCTCTGTCTCTCTCTCTCTCTCTTTCTCTCAAAAATAAATATTTAAAAAATTATTTTAAAAAAAATCCTAAAAAATCTATAGAAAGTAGTATTAGTATTGATGGGAGTTAGTAAGGTGCTGGATATAAAGTTAATAAACTAAGTTCAGTTGCATTTTCATCTGACAAAAACAAACGCTGGAAACTCTGTTTTAAAAATACAACTTAAGGGGCGTCTAGGTTTTGGGTGAGGTCATGATTCCCAGAATGTGCCTGGGATTCTCTCTCTCTGCTCCTCCCCAACTTATGCTCATGTGTACTCTCTCTCAAAATAAATAAATAAATATTGAAAAATACACTTTAAAGTAGTGTCAAAAATTTGTAATCAGTAAAGATACCAACTTTTCCCAAATTTATCTACAGATTCCATTTAATCCTAGTCAACATACCAACAGAGTTTTCGTGGAACTTGACAAGCTGGTTCTAAAATTTATAAGGAAGTGCAAGGGGACCAGAACAGCTTGGTAGCCAAGACACTCTTGAAGGAGACCAGCAGGGAGGGGTGCAGAATTTGCATCAAAAAGTATCAATATTTACTTGAGCCATAGTAAATAAAACAGTGAAGGAATGGAGCAGGCAAATTGACCAACAGAATTGAGAGCCTCATAGAAACCAATACATATATATGAAATTGGCAGCATTACAGATCAATGGGAATGGATGAATTATTCAATAGATTTGTAGAACAACAGTTTATCCATATAAGGGAAAAATGAAAATTGAACTATTCAACTCACACCATTTAAAAAAACCAATTTCAAAAAAAAAATCAATTTCAGGTGGGCTTTAGAGCTAAGTATGAAGATAAAACTAAAACTTTCAGAAGACGAGATAGAAGACTCTCTTTATGAACTTGTATGTAGTAGAGAAGGATTCTAAAACCTGACACAATTATACGTTTTTTAAAAATTTTTTTTCTAACGTTTTCATTTATTTTTGAGAGAGACAGAGTGCAAGCAGGGGAGGGGCAGAGAGAGAGGGAGACACAGAATCCAGAGCAGGCTCCAGGCTCCGAGCTGTCAGCACAGAGCCTGACGTGGGGCTCGAACTCACAAGCTGGGAGATCATGACCTGAGCCGAAGTCAGACACTTAACTGACTGAGCCACCCAGGCGCCCCACAATTATACAATTTCTAAAGGGAAATATTTAAGAATTGAACAGTTAAAATTAACAACTTCCGTTCATCAAAAGACACCATAGAGTGGAAATAATAAGTCAAAAGTGGGAGTATATATTTGCAACATACATAATTGCTTAAAGATTGATATCCAGGGGCGCCTGGGTGGCGCAGTCGGTTAAGCGTCCGACTTCAGCCAGGTCACGATCTCACGGTCTGTGAGTTCGAGCCCCGCGTCAGGCTCTGGGCTGATGGCTCGGAGCCTGGAGCCTGTTTCCGATTCTGTGTCTCCCTCTCTCTCTGCCCCTCCCCTGTTCATGCTCTGTCTCTGTCTGTCCCAAAAATAAATAAAAACGTTGAAAAAAAATTTAAAAAAAAAGATTGATATCCAAAACATATAAAGAACACCTATAAATCCTTTAAGAAAAAGAGGCAAAATATTTGAAGACATGTGGCACAATGGCTAATTTGCATATTAAAAGATACCCATCTTCATTAAACAACAGAATTCAACTCAAAACCACAGCCAGCGATCACTTCCTGCCCACCAGACTGGCAAACATTTAAAACAGAATCAAGTGTTGGAAGGAAACAAATGAATGGTACTCATTTACACTCTGGGGTAGACTGGAAACTGACCTAGCCACTTTGGAAAACTGAAAATGTACACATCCTGGAAGTCAGTAATTTCACTTCCAGAGAAAGTCTTGCTTGGGTAAGGAGGCATTTCTAGGATGTACATAGCATAGCAGAGAAGTCTGTAAGAGTAAAAATCTGAAAACCAGGTAAATGGCCATCAGAATCAGTATCTCCACACAATGGGACTCCATGCAGGAGAGAAACTGAATGAATCCCAGCAGCAGCCACAATGATCCTTCTCAGGAGCCTGATGTTGGCTCCTGAGCCAAAATGTAGAAGACTATTATTCCATCATGTAAAGTCCAGAAACATACAAACTGACTCTTCTAGTTAGAAATATCAGTATATGTGAAAATATATAGAAACCCAAGGAAATGATGAACACACAACTCAGGATGATTAATTACGTCTAAGAGGAGAGAGGAGATGGAACAAGAAGGGCACACAAGAGAGCTCAAAGGTAAGAGCAATGACCTTTTATTGTATTTATTTTATTTTATTTTATTTTAAGTCTATTTATTTATTTTGAGAGAGAGAGGCAGAGAGAGAATCCCACACAGGCTCCATACCGTCAGTGCGAAGCCTGATGCGGGGCTTGAACTCACAGAACCGTGAGATCATGACCTGAGCCAAAGCTGAGTCAGATGTTTAACCGACTGAGCCACCCAGGTGTCCTGTGATCTTTCATTTTAAGTAGGTGTTGGGTACATGAGTGTTTCCTGAATCATTAGACTTTTTATTCTCTTCAATCTAATGAACAACAGCTGGTAAGAATCACTCTGGATGGGTGAGTGATGTAGCTAGATGTGCCTCTATAGGATATCAGTCCCTACTCAGCCCAAGTCTTGAGTCAGGCAGGCCTTGGGAAGAATGTGTAGCAATATTCTTCGCCACTTCTCAATAAAATGTGTTTTCTTCGTTGTAAAACAAGTTTTCCACCTGAGCTAGATGCAGGGACATCTGACCGTGTTGGATTGAGGATTATGTATGTGTGAATGTGTGTGTGTGCCAGGGGAGGGGTTAGAGAAGGACAGGGTGAAGTGAGAAAAGAGAACAGGGTGTGGTGGTACTGCTTAGGGCCCCCAAGACAAAGAAGCCACTGAGTGGGAGAGGCTCATGGCAAAGCTCATCATAGCACCCAAAGAAAATGAGGATTAACACCAAAAACACCAATTAATACTTATTGTGTCTACTCTCAGGGCCTGATGAAACCAGTTTGATTTTGGCCAACAGCCAACAGGTAAAAACCCACTGGGCCCGATTTCACAGTGCCCTTGAGGATGTGCCTGGTAAATGGGCACCTTGGAAGGAAGAATAAAGAGTTATGTCAGTTCCTGTCAACTTCTTATCCTTACATGGTCCTAGCATCAATTAAAAATGCCTCCGTCCTGTTTGGCCTGTCTTCCAGGGGACAGGGTGGAATACGTTGGCCTCACCTAATACCAGGATGGCTCTGCCTCAGTTTTTTCTGAAGCAAAACTTGGCACTGACCTCCAGCATGGCAGAAAGACAAGCCCATCCCTCCCAGGCCATTCATTCTTGCCTCAGCTTGGGGCGGGAAGGTAGGTGATGCATGAAGCACCGGGAAGGGGCCTGTGGAGCTGGTCTGGCTTCTCCAGGCGCAGGGCTTGAATCCAAGGGCAGAGGGGGAGCCTGTGTGGCTCCAGTTGGGCTGTCTTCAGATCTCCAGCTGTTGGGTCTTTTTGGTTTTTATTACATTAGCCTTAAAAAAAAAAGTTTTTAATCAGCAAGAATCAGTGAAGCAGGCTTTATGGTGCAATAATTCTGCATGTTTTGTTATAAATATCCCCAGGCAAAGTTAAGGTTATTTCATACCACTATCAAAGTAACACGCCCGCTTCGGTTGCAACAAGGAATCTGTGAGGGCTAGCAAGCAGGAAGCATACCATCTGCATTTTAAGAGGCTTTTGTTTTAATAAAATGGGCACATATTTACCCATAAAAGAGACTGACCAGCTTGGCAAATTCAGAACCCATGAGAAGTAAAGATACAGAGGGAAGCCACAGTATTCGCTGAATTAAAAACAAAAAACAAAAAAAACAAAAAACAAAAAAACAACTCACCCATCCACCCACTTCCCAGTTACAGCACTCAGTTGTGGGTTTTGGCGATACTGATGTTTACAATAAACTCTCAGAGCTCAAAGGCTCGAGGTCCGGTACCGGGAGCCCTGGGCTCTACAAAAGACGCCGAGATCTGTTTTCTTATTAAGAGTTAAGACTTTCCCCTTCTACTTCCCTGAAAAAAACATCAGATGAAAGTTTGAAATTGTTCAATCCAGGATGAAAAGACACTCCCGTGGTTCTGCTTCATATATTGCATTCGATCTTGTTTATTTAGACCCTGAAGAGGTTTGGCAGTGGACATGAGTGAGCTTGCAGAGGGGCAGTGCAGGGGCAGCAAACCCCCACGTTCTGTTCTTTCCTGCGCAGACTCACTGATTGGCCTCATAAGACAGATTTCCAAACTCCATACTTCCTGCCAGGGAAGATTTCACAATTCTTTTCCATCAAACTTCCCTAAAGCTGCAAGTCTTTTTTTTTTTTAAGTTTTTATTTAAATTCCAGTTAGTTAACATACAGCATAATATTAGTTTCAGGGCAAAATACAGTGATTCATTCAACACTTCTCTACGTCACTCGGCCTGTATCATGACAAGTGCATTCCTTAATCCCCGTCACCTATGTAACTCATCCCCCCACCCACCTCCCCTGTGGTAACCATCAGTTAAGAGTCTGTTTCTTGGTTTGCCTCTTTTTTCCCCCTTTGCTTGTTTTGTTTCTTAAATGCCACATATAAGTGAAATTATATTGGTATTTGTCTTTCTCTGACTTATTTCACTTAGCATAATACTCTCTAGCTCCATCCATGCTGTTGCAAATGGCAAGATTTCATCTTTTTAATGATTCAGTAATATTCCAATATATATATACACAGCACTCTTCTTTAAATGTTCATCAATTGATGGACCTATGGGCTGTTTCCATAATTTGACTATTATAGATAATGTGCTCTAGACATTGGGGTGCATGTATCCCTTTGAATTAGTATTTCTGTATTCTTTGGGTAAATACCTAGTAGTTCAATTGCTGGATTGTAGGGTAGTTATATTTTTAATTTTTTGGGGAACCTCCATACTGTCTTCCACAGTGGCTGCACCAGTTTGCATTCCCACCAACAGTGCAAGAGGGCTCCCCTTTCACCACACACTTGCCAATAGCTGCCGTTTCTTGGGTTGTTGATTTTAGCCATTCTGACAGGTGTAAGGTGATATCTCACTGCAGTTTTGTTCTGCATTTCCCTGATAAGTAATGATGAGCATTTTTTTCATGTGTCTGTTGGTCATCTGTATATCTTCTTTAGAAAAATGTCTATTCATGTCTTCTGCCCATGATTTAGTTAGTTGGATTATTCATTTTTTGGGTGTTGAGTTTGAGAGGTTCTTTATATATTTTGGATACTAACCCTCTATTGGGTTAGACGATACCTGCAAATATCTTCTCGTATTCCATAGGCTGCCTTTTAGTTTGTTTTTTTTTTTAGGTTGCTTTTTAGTTTTGTTGATTGCTTCCCTCATTGTGCAGAAGCTTTTTATTTTTTACATAGTTCCAATAGTTTATTTTCTTCTTATTTTTTTTTTTTAAGTAGGCTCCACACCCAATGTGGGACTTGAACTCACAACCCTGAGATCAAGAGTCGCATGCTCTACCCACTGAGCCAGCCAGGTTGCCCCCAATAGTTTATTTTTGCTTTTGTTTTCCTCGCCTCAGGAGACATATCTAGAAAGAAGTTGTTATAGCCAATGTCAAAGAAGTTACTGCCTGTGTTCTCCTCTAGGATTTTGATGGTTTCAGGCCTCACACTTAGGTCTTTAATCCATTTTGAATTTATTTTTGTGTGTGGCATAAGAAAGTTTTATTCTTTTGCATGTTGCTGTCCATTTCTCCCAACACCATTTGTTGAAGAGACAATCTTTTTCCCATTGGATATTCTTTCTTGCTTTGTCAAAGAGTAATTGACTATAGAGTTATGAGTCCATTTCTGGGTTTTCTATTCTGTTCCATTGATCTATGTGTCTGTTTTTGTGCCAGTGCCATACTGTCTTCATCACTACAGCTTTGTAATAATTCTTGAAGTCCGGAATTATGATGCCTCCAGCTTTGCTTTTCTTTTTCAAGGCTGCTTTGGCTATTTGGGGTCTTATGTGGTTTCATACAAATTTTAGGATTGTGTGTTCCAGCTCTGTGAAAAATGCTGGTGGTGTTTTGATAGGGATTGCATTAAATGTGTAGATTGCTTTAGGCACTATAGACATCGAAAAATGTTTGTTCTTCCAATCTGTGAGCATGGAATGTCTTTCCCTTTCTTTGTGTTGTCTTCAATTTCTTTCTTCAGTGTTTTATAATTTTCAAACTACAGGTGTTTCACCTCTTTGGGTAGGTTTATTCCTAGATATCTTTCTTACTGGTTTTGGTGCAGTTGTAAGTGGGATTGATTCCAGAATTTCTCTTTCTGCCACTTCATTATTGGTGTATAGAGATGCGACAGATTTCTGCACGTTGATTTTTGTATCCTGTGACTTTACTGAATTCGTTTATCCATTCTAGCAGTTATTTGCTGGAGTCTTTTAGGTTTTCTATGTTATATCATGTCATCTGCAAATAGTGACAGTTTTACTTCCTCCTTGCTGATTTGGATGCTTTTTATTTCTTTTTGCTCTCTGATTGCTGTGGCTAGAACTTCCAGTCCTCTGTTGAATAAAAATGGTGAGAGTGGACCTCCTGTCTTCTTCTTGACTATAGAGGAAAAGCTCTCAGTTTTTCCCGAGAATGATACTAGTTGTGGGTTTTCCTATATGACCTTTATTATGCTGAGGTATGTTCCCTCTCAACCTAACTTGTTGAGGGATTTTTTTTTTTTTTTTAATCATGAATGGATGTTGTACTTGGTCAAATGAAAGCTGCAATTCTTTTTTTTTTTTTTTTTTAATTTTTTTTTTTTTCAACGTTTATTTATTTTTGGGACAGAGAGAGACAGAGCATGAACGGGGGAGGGGCAGAGAGAGAGGGAGACACAGAATCGGAAACAGGCTCCAGGCTCTGAGCCATCAGCCCAGAGCCTGACGCGGGGCTCGAACCCACGGACCGCGAGATCGTGACCTGGCTGAAGTCAGACGCTTAACCGACTGCGCCACCCAGGCGCCCCGTAAGCTGCAATTCTTGAAGCAAAGGTTGTCCTGGGTTGGAAGGAAGTATCTATGAGGTGTTTGTTCACTTACCTTTTAGTTTGCTAAGTAACTCACCACCCTATCCTGGGCCCTGGACACTTGCATATTGAGTCATCCAGTGATCCCATTGGGCAGGCATCCCTCTGCTGGCACTGACAACTCGCAGAGACGGGAGAGGACAGTAAGCTGCACTTGGGCACAGGCGGCTCATCTCTGAGCGCTTGGGAGGCAGAGCTGCCTCTGTGCCCTCCTCACTCCATCCCCTATCACCCTTGCTGCTCTCCTCCCTCGGCTTCCCTCCTCTATCCATGTGGGTGAGTCATGAGAAACACGGGCACCCATGGGATGCCGCACGAACCTGACCTGGAGGTAGACCCTGTGGAGATATGAAGATGGCAGCTGTGGGTCCCTGATGTCAAAGCACCGAGCCAGACTTTGGTTTGGAAGTTTTGGCGCTGACTATAGCATCACGGTGACCCTCTCCTTGAAGACTTTCTTGGGGGTGCGTCCCAGCGGGTATGTACTGAGGTGCAGAACAAATGTCTTGATCGTCCTGGCCTCCAGACCCACATTTCTGAGCTGTGCAGTGGTGAGGCCTCTGACACGTCTCTGACGTGTGGTTTGTGAGCACGCCCCTTGGAAGAAGAGGGGGCCGTGGCAGGAGATGCATCTGGCTTTCCAGGTTGGAGCCACGCCCTGGAAAGAATGGCTTTGATGAGGCTCCTGAACACATGGATGGGTGCCTAGGAAGCCAGGGGGGGGGGGGGCGTCTATTTATTACAGAGCACATTTGAAGAGGCTTAGCCAGGTCGTGGTTTAAATGGCACAAGCAAACCTGGGGGCTCTGGCTCCTGAAAAGGGTTGTACAGTTGGAGGATCCACCTAAGAAAGCCTGCTGGGAAGGGCCAGGGACCATGCCGGTGACTCAAAGGTGGCCTGTGCTGCCACCAACAGTCAGAACCACCACCAGGCCCTGCCCAGCCAGTTTGGCTCTTGCTGACTTCCAGAATTTCCATTCCAGAGGAGCTTAAAAAAGATGATAATTACAGCTTCTGTTGGCCTTTCCTGCCCCAGGCTCAAGCTACCTGGCAGACAGCTAAGAAGCTTCCTAGGTGCCAAGTGCCCAGGGAGGGTGCTCCTACTGGCTCTGAGCTCCCCCAGTTCCCCCAGGGCCCAGACATTCGTTCAACCTTCAGACCTCTAACCCAATGTGGACTTTACCTCAAGCAAGGTTGCAGTGAATGGGGTACTTCTTTCACTTGTTACCATAACGCAAGTCAAATAGGGCCTCAGTGGACCAACCCCAACCCGGGGCTGTGTCCTTAGCCTTAACCCATCCCTACCAATCCTGCCAAGGAGGAGGAGTCCCAGAAAGAGTCTCCTACAAAGCAGGGGCTCAGTAGGGGCTCCCTTCAGCTGCTGGCTCAGGCAGCAGGGCAGTGACCCACCCACTGGCCATCCTCTCAGAGATGGTGCCCGGTAGGCAGGTCGGGCCACTGTGAGGTCTCTTATCATTAGTCCTGCTACATATTAAAAACCAAAGCCAACAAATGGAGGAGGGGAAAATGTGGGCAAAAGTGGAGACTATGTGAAAGCTGAGGATCTCTAGCACCTAATTCAAGGGGACCTCACCTCTCAGATGCCATGAGCATATTATAATTTAAAGGGCTTTTGGGGCGCCTGGGTGGCGCAGTCGGTTAAGCGTCCGACTTCAGCCAGGTCACGATCTTGCGGTGCGTGAGTTCGAGCCCCGCATCAGGCTCTGGGCTGATGGCTCAGAGCCTGGAGCCTGTTTCCGATTCTGTGTCTCCCTCTCTCTCTGCCCCTCCCCCATTCATGCTCTGTCTCTCTCTGTCCCAAAAATAAATAAACGTTGAAAAAAAAAAAATTAAGGGCTTTATGGGTCAAGGGAGCTTGGGACAATGCCCTATGCAGCCACCAGTGGAATCCGACAAGATAGTCTGGTAAACTCCCCGAGCCCTTTAACTTGGCTTAAAAAGCTGTCATTCTGTCCTTTGCACCCCATCTGTTCCCACCTTACTAAACCAAGGATTCCCTGAATAAGACACATCACGACGCCTCTGCCTTTTGCTTGGACAACCTTCTTCCTCAGACTCAAGTCGCAGCATAAAGGGTCCCAAGTCCCCATCTTGCACATCCTTGCTTGTGCATCCTTGCACATCCTCCCTCCCAGCACTTAACACACCACACAGTTACTTGCTTGCAGGTTTGTCTCCCCCTGGTGGTTCATTTCTGTGTGCCCATCGTGGTGTTTGGGGCACAATGGGCATGTGGTAATAAAATAAAACAAAGTGCCCCTATCCTTAAGCTACCTGATATCTATTCTTTTTCAAAAAGAAAAAGAAACTGAAAGAAAAGGCAGAAAGTAAAAGGCAGAGGTTGATGCAAACAATAGCTGAAAATCTCCCATAGCACTTAGCTCATCCTCCGTCTTTGCTGCATTGTGTTCTAATCACCAGCCTCCTGTATGTCTCACTTATGACACAGGGAGCTTGTAGAGGCAGGGCATATGCGCTCTTCGTTCTGGAACCCCCTGTCTCCCGCCCTATGAAACGTGCAGCTCGGTGTATAGTAGGCACCAAATATATGCTGGATGCATAGAAAAACCAGTGAACACAAGAAATCTAGAGACAAGAACAGCACTATTGCACGTTGAGGGAAAATGATAGAACTGAAGTGTATCCAACTTACAAAGCAGAAACCTATACACCAGGAAGCAAGAGCCAAAGCTAAGTAAGACCTGTCACTGGTGAACTGGTGTAAATATTTTGCCAGGTCCCCCAAGCAAATGCCAGGCTGTCAGGCAACTCCCAAGCCCAGGCTCGCAGCAGTAGGGGCGCTTGGTTGGCCTTTTGACTCTCTCCCTGGGTTCCGGTTTCTGCTTTGCTATCCACGTTTTGTGGACGTTATTTTCCTCATCATAATGTGCTTGTTACAAGCTCTCTAAAATTCTCTTGAGTATTCATGTGTATAGTTCCACCACCTCAAAAGCTCTCTGAAGTGGATACTCTACAGGTAAGTGCTGAATGAACAATGACCATTACAAAGCCTAAGAAAAATATTTCAAAATAGAAGATCAAGGGGCACGTGGGTGGCTCAGTCAAAGTCCGACTCTTGATTTCGGCTCGGGTCATGATCTCATGGTTTGTGAGATCGAACCCTGACTTGGGCTCTGTGATGATGGTGCAGACCCTGCTTGGGATTCTGTCTCTTCCTCTCTATGCCCCTCCCCTGCATGTGCTCCCTCTCTCTCAAAAATAAATAAACTTTATTTTTTTATTTTTTTAGAGGGAAAGAGAGAGAGTGTGTGAGTGGGGGAGAGACAGAGGGGGAGAGAGAGAGAGAGAGAGAGAGAGAGAGAGAGAGAGAGAGAGAGAGAGAATCTGAAGCAGTCTCCACACCCAGTGCAGAGCCCGACACAGGGCTCGATCCCAGGACCGTGAGATCATGACCTGAACTGAAATCAAGAGTTAGACGCTTAACTGACTGAGCTACCCAGGTGCTCCCAAGGTAAATAAACTTTAAAAGTATTTTAAAAATTAATAAAATAAGACATAAGATCGATTTATTCATCAAATGGGAAATTCACTGAGGGAAACCCCCAGGATTGTAATGGTACATTTTTTCAGAATCGTAGTATCAATGTAACATACACAGATCTTTTAGGTAGTTAGGTCTAAAGTGCTGTAGTTACTATTATTGTTATCAGTGCTGCTACTAGTTACTTTTATTATTATAGTGTATTTTTAGATTAAAAACTTGTATGGGCCAAAGGCATTGTGAAGTGAGTCAAAATGAAAATTTAAATGTAAAAGATGTGGGAGAATTTTCTTAGAAATGGGACGGGCTTGGGGTGCCTGGGTAGCTCAGTCGGCTAAGCTTCCCACTCTTGATTTCGGCTCAGGTCATGATCTCATGGTTCATGGGTTCGAGCCCTGTCAGGCTCTATGCTGACAGCTCAGAGCCTGGAACCTGCTTCAGATTCTGTGTCTCCCTCTCTCTCTGCCTGTCCCCCACTCATGCACACGAGCAGGCGCTCTCTCTGTCTCTCAAAAATAAATAAAAGTTAAAAAAAAAAAAAAAAGAAATGAGACATGCTCTAATAATCTTTCCTAAGAGAGGAAGACCAGATAGAATGCACTGCCAAGTGTTGGCCCCTCTAACTGGAAGAATGATGATGCTTCTCTTTGGCAAACAGTCCTTGTAACTTTTCTCCAACCCCCCAATGCACTGATCGATCCCTTTGAATGCAGTTAAGGTATGTAGCTAGTAGCAAAGTTGCCCATCACTTTAAGTTTGGACCCGGTTCTCAAATGTATCTGGCTCAGAAACTGACACAGCATTGCCAAGTTGCCTAAGAAAATATATTTTTATATTACCAGCGTTCATAGAAAATTGTGCATCGTTAAATGCATCCAAGCGTGATGGGGTGTCAGGCAAATCACCTCATCTCTCTGGGTTTCAACATCTCATTCTGAAAGCTGACTATATGGCCAAGGTTCAGTACAGGTTTAAAACTCCTAAGCCTGGATCCAATCTGACCTACAGGGGCATGCAGTTTTAAGCAAACTTGATATACAGAAAAGTCCAGATTTACTAACAATCAATGAGAAGGTTGGTAATCTCCTGGGCATCTTATTATGATGCAGATGCTGGTTGAGCAGCTCTGGGGGAGGGGCCAAGGTTCTACACCAAACACGTTCCTGGGGAGGCCTATGCTGGTGTAGCATGCTCGCCAGCCGGGCCCGCGCCTCCCCCAAACAACGCTGTCAAGGGCACTTCCTTGCATGAAATCTGTCTTGCTTTCTATCTGTGACACTGCCACGCTGGTCACAGCAGTCTGCACCGGGGACTAGCACCTGACACCGGAGCAGCCACCTTCAGGCTGGCCAGCACCTATGAGATAGTTTAGCACAAAATCACAACCAACAAGTACGAGTGTCCAAGAGGAGGAGCATTTAACAGACCCAGCCACTTCTCTCTTAGGTTTAAACGTGACACACAGAGAATCGTGTGCCCAGATGCAAAAATGTGCAAGAAGAAGACACTTTATAAATAGAGAATGAAAGCAGTAGCAGAAACAGTAGTAGGAAAAACAGGGGCAGAGAGGCTGAGGCACTGCCCCATCGGAAGCAGTGGAGTTGCAAGAAAGGGATTCTGGTATCGAGTGGACAGGCTGACAGGGCCGCTAGAGTTTGTGCTGTATGGTGAATGACGTTTTTGTTCTCCGGGCAGTTTGGCTCCAGGGTGATGTGTATTGACTTTTCCTGTAAGCTTTGATTAAATATCATGAATGCAGACACCTTGAACATTCCTCTGTACCTTGTGACCCTAGTGGTGATTCTTCCATTTGAGGCAATCCTCTACTTCACCCAGGACTTTACTGTAGCCAACACCCCTGAAGCATTTTTTTTTAAATATATGTATGTATGTATTTATTCATTTAGAAAATCTTTTTAATGTTTGTTTTTGAGAGAGGTGGCGAGAGCACGAGTGGGGGAGGGGCAGAGAGAGGGAGACACAGAATCCAAAGCAGGCTCCAGGCTCTGAGCTGTTAGCACAGAGCCTGAGGCGGGGCTCGAACTCACGGACTTCAAGATCATGACCTGAGCTGAAGTCAGACACTGAACTGACTGAGCCACCCAGGTGCCCCCTCACCACCAAGGCATTTTAAATATATCATTTATGCCTAAGTTTCTCAGACAGGCAATTGAAAGTACTGCCTCAGCTCATCCTGCCAGAGCCAGAAAGTAAAGGCAGAAGAGGGGAGGGAGGGAATGGTGTGTTAGTTTGTCTGACTGCCATAACAAAGTGCCACAAAATGGGAGGCTAAAACAACAGAAATCTATGTTTTCACGATCCTGGAGACCAGAAGTCCGAGATCAAGATGTCAGCAGGCTGGGTTCTTTTGAGGCCCCTCTCCTTAGCTTGTAGATGGCCGCCTCCTTGCTGTGTCCTCAAGCAGCTTTCCTTCTGTACTTGTCTGTGTCCTAATCTCTTCTTATAAGGACACCAGTTATATTGGATCAGGGCCACTCTATAGACCTCATTTTAACCACCTCTTTAAAGATCCTATATGCAAATACAGCCACATTCTGAAAGACTAGGGGTTAGAATGTCAACATAATGAATTCAGGGCTGGGGGACACAATCTAGCCCATAACAGATGGGGATCTTCTAAACCATGATCATGCTCTTCTTTGAGATACTGCTAGATTGGCTAACCACAGGCGAGGCAGTGCATATAGTTGAGCAAGTTCTCCAGAGTTGCTCGTGGAAACTATGAAGTCTGCAATGGCACTATGAGTTAGACATAGTCACTGTTGGCCATGGAGAGCAATCAGTGCCAGTTAATAAGCTGATGTTGGAGGGCAGCAACATGCTTCCCAGTTTCACAGCTGGCCCTGTCCTGGTCAACACATTTATGGGCAACTTGAATGAACCTAGAAGGCATGTTTAGGAAACGTGTGGGTGACACAGGCTGAGAGGGATAATGATATCGTTGATTTATTAACTTGAATTCAAATGTCCTCAATACATCACAGAATCAAAATCCAAAATGACTGTAACTGGCTAAAATGAACAGGCCAGAGCAAAATCAAGCACTGCAGAACATATGTGAGGTTTTTTTCTTGAGGTTGATAAAGGCAATCAATCAGAGCAGTGCTTCTCCAGCTTCCGAGAGCATAGGAATCACCTGGGGATCTTACTAGAATGCAGGTTCTGATTCAGCAAGTCAGGAGTGGGGTTTGAGGTCCCACGTTTCTAATGAGTTCCTAGGTAAGAACTGGCCCTAGGAACTGGCCCACTGGCTAGTCTCTGAATCGTGAGCATAAAAAGCCTTGGGGTGATTGGTTAGCCACAAGCCTCACGTTTCCACAGTCTGACTTTGCACCAATGGCACCACAGACTTCTGATCTAAATAGGAGGGGTCACCACCCTTCCTACTCTTCAAGCCCGATAGGTGGTATTGCATTTAGAATGGGAACCACATTCTATTTTTGTTTATTTACTAAATTTTTATTTTGGAGAGAGAGAGAGAGAGAGAGAGAGCGAGCATGAGCAGGGGAGAGGAGTAGAGGGAGAGAGAGCAAGAGAATCCTAAGCAGACTCATGGAGCCTGACGAGGGGCTGGATCCCACAACCCTGGGATCATGACCATGACCTGAGCTGAAATCAAGAGTGAGACACTCAACTGACTGAGCCACCCAGGTGCCCCAAGCAAACCACATTGTACCATGGCCTTTAGTATGGTGGAATACACCAAGTGAACAATCAAAATAAAGTCCTGAGAAATCTAGAATGACCATTGTGAGAATTGATGAACTGGCCCCCTCGGTTACAAAAGGGACGTGATGTGTAGGAAAGGAAATGGAGTTATCCTCACATAGTGAAAGTGCTATCATCGTGGGACAAAGATTAGCTCTGAAGCACTAACAAACAAAACAACAAAACCAAAACTCCCGTTCAGTGTAGGAATCAAGAGTGCAGGCTTTGGGGTTGGACAGACTGAGGTCCAAATCCCATCTCAACAACTTTCTCTGTGACTTACACTAAATTGTTGTCTCTTGACACACCTGTGTCCTCACCAGTAAAATAGAAATACCAATAGAAGTAGCTATCTGTAGTGTTAATTCAGCTCTACAAACTGCGAGAACAGATGCATTGGGAGTGGTTTACATATTAGATGTTTATTTCTCATTCATGTATAGCCCAAAATGGTGTTCTTGGCCAACAGGCAGTTTTGCTCTGAGCCGCAATTCAGTGACCCAAGGCTCTTCACATCTGGTGGCTGTGCCATCTTCATCACGAGCCTACCGAGGTCTCAGTGGAAAGGGAAAGAACATGCAAGATCCTACATGGCAGGTTGTCCTGAGCCAGATCAGAAACATATCACACACTACTTCTGCCTACATGTCTTTGGTCAGACCGCAGACACATGGCCACATTTAACTAAAAGGAGACTCGAGATGTGGTCTAGCTGTGTATGCAGGAGGAAATGGATCCCTGCCAGACTCTCGTGAAACTGTGTGAGGGTGGGTTTAGATAGTGCAGGTGGAATGCTTAGCTTGGTCCTGTACCTTATACATAGTCAGTGTTCAAAAAATTACTGTTAGGGGAGACTGGGTGACTCAGTTGGTTGAGTGTCGGACTTTGGGTCAGGTCATGATCTCATGGTTCATGAGTTTAAGCCCCGCATTGGGCTCACTGTTGTCAGCTCTGAAGATGTCAGCGCAGAGCCCGCTTCAGATCCTCTGTCCCCCTCTCCCCCACTTGCACTCTCTTTCTCAAAAGTGAATACACATATTTTTAAAAAGTTATTACTGTTATTATGTGACTTTACAGAACAAAAGCAGGCCCCCTCCAAATGCTAAATTATAGGAAGGCAGCTTTCAAATCAGGCCAAGACAGAACATAGAAATAACAGGACAATTCAAGTATGGATTGTATAATATAGTAAGGTCACCATCACTGGCATTATTAGAGGACCTGTGTTTCAGGGATGCTGAAGGGAATTCTGTTATTAGATGGGATTGGATAACCTTCAGATAGCCTCAGAAGTATCTAGAACCTTAGGCTGCAAATAAGTGGCTTGATTCTAAGTGAATTTACACTTAAATGTGGTAGACTAGACCACATAAACATCTTGTTCAACAAACACTCATCTTTGTAACCTAGTCTGTGCCTTAGCAATTGATGTCACTCAGTAACCTTGAAACAGATTTAATGGCACAGAGGATGCAACATCTTATCATCTTGCTTGATTTGATATCTTTCTCTCCTAATCCCCATGCCTGCCTCTGCATCTTTCAAAATGATGGATTAAAACTTAATCTTGGAAACCTGAGATTTCAGTCCGCCTTCGAGATAACTGAAGACACTGTGTCATGAAGACAAGTTTGAGAATCTGCTAAATGATTGTTCCTATGCTAATATTTCAGGCAAAGCCTGCTGTTTTCTGACCTTTACAGACTGCATTCAGTAGACTTTTCTGTGTTGTTCTTTCTAGAATATATGCAGACTTCCAAGGGTCTTTTCCCCAAACCACTGCCAACTGTTTGCTTATTTAGTATATCCTTAAGAAAAAGACAAAGGATGACTTTTTAAAGCTATGGTAGGCAAAATACACGTTCTTTTAAAATTAGTTAGAACCTTTTAAGCATTCTATCACAGAAGAAATCTGATAAAAACTTGAGCCGCCTGTAGTGACCCTAGGTGTAGAAGTTGGTACCAACTCCCAGTTCCAGAGGCTAGTGCTTAATCTGTGATTAGTCAATACAGCTATTCCTGACGTTTCTCAGGGAGCCTGGGTGGCTCAGGTGGTTGAGCGTCTTCCACTCAGGTCATGATCTCACGGTTCCTGAGTTGGAGCCCCACGTCAGGCTCTGTGCTGACAGCTCAGAGCCTGGAGCCTGCGTCAGATTCTGTCCCTCTCTCTGCTTCTCCCTGCCCATGCTCTCTCTCTCTCTCAAAAATAAATGAATGTTAAAAATTAAAAAAAAAAAAAAAGCTATTCTTGACATTTCTCCAAGTTCCAAGTCTCTCCTTGATGACGCATCTCTCCCGCAGGAATTCTGGACTTTGCTCCTTACTTTCCTTCCCCAATAATATACAAGACAGATTCACCTGAACACACTATGGTAAAACTAGGACAGCACCAAAAGCTTTGTCTAAAGGGGAAGAGAAAAGGAGGAAAGGTCAGGATCGGCATCTTGACAGAACTCAAGATCATAAGTTTCCAGTGTAAAGAGATATAAGGTCAACCCCTTCCATGTTAGCAACCATTAATTTTTCACTGCTCTTGAAATCAGAGGCAGAAAAAAGAAGTATCAGGAATATATAAAGGATGCTCCTGCAGTGGGCTGAATAGTGTCACCCCCCCCCCCCCCATTCCCAAGTCCATGTCCACCTGGAACCTCACAATGTCACCCTGTTTGGAAATAGGGTCTTTGCGGATGTTAGTTAAAGGCCAAGATGAGATCATACTAAATTGGAGTGAGCCCTAAAGTCAATGACCAGGTGTCTTTATAAGAAAAGGACGTGGAGGACACAGAGGCCATGCGAGGACAGAAGCAGACACTGGTGTTTTGCTGCCACAACCAAGGAACATCAAAAGCCACGAGAAGCTGGAAAGGCAAGGAAAGTTCTCTCCTAGGGCCTATGGAGGGAGGGTGGCCCTGCCAACACCTTGATTTCAGACTTCTGGCCTCCAGAACCGTGAGAAAATACATTTCTGTTGTTTGAAGCCACCTAGTTTGTGGCAATTTGTTATGGTAGCCCTAGGAAACTAATACACATCAATAACAACACTTGAATTGTTCCTTGACTGGGGTCTAGCCCAGCACCACAGGCTTTTTGATAATGGCAGAAGGCATGGAAAGGACACAATGTACCATTTATTCAATTGTCTTGCTCTTCTCTGTGTTAGAGGCAACCACTGTCTATTTCTATGGGAATTAACATTACTGGGAAGTACCCAGTGAGATATTTATATTGCCATTTGCAAGTTTATTATTTAAAAAAAAAATTTAATGTTTATTTTTGAGAGAGACAGAGTGCAAGCTGGGGAGGGGCAGAGTGAGAGGGAGATACAGAACCCGAACCAGGCTCCAGGCTCTGAGCTGTCAGCACAGAGCCCAACGCGGGGCTCAAACTCATGACCTGAGCTGAAGTCGGATGCTTAACCGACGGAGCCACCCCGATGCCCCTCCATCTGCAAGTTTAAAGGTTCTTTGAAGCCAACTCAGTACAGGAAGTGGAGGCCTAAGATAGATTCATCAAGAAGCCAACCTTCCACTCATCTTCAGGCAAAGCCTGTTAGTTACAATTACAAACAGGAAAAGTTATCAGTCCCACAGCCTAAACCTCACAGGTAACATTTCAATACTAGCTTTGAAAGTGCTAAGCAGCTTATGTAGAATTATGGCAATTCTTCTTCCATCCTACCTTATCGTGTACAGGGCCGGTGCAAGGAATGATATTAAAAGGGTATTTCATTTCACCCCTAAAGATGACAAATTGAAATTGTTTTAAACAAATCCAAATGCAGTAAGAGGAAATGAGAAACACAGCCTCAATGTCACTTTGAAGGATGAACCTCAAAAGTGACATTTTATTCTAAGTTGTTTCTCTTCTTTCAGCATCTCCACTGGTAGGAAAGGACACAAAGCTAGATCGACAGTATGACCTATAACATCTACAGATTTAGCACAGAAATAAATGTTTTCATTTTCCTCATAGCCTTTTATTTTCCAGATGAGGAGATGAAGGCACAGAGAAGTTAAATAATTTGCCCAAGGCCACACAACTGGTAAGAGGCAAGATTAGAGACGCAGCCAGGGCAATATTGTGTCAATACCACCTACAATAAGAAAACTTAGTAAGGTGTCGACCTGGCATTATTAAATTTTTTATTTACATTTATTTATTTTTGAGAAACAGAGTGAGACAAAGTGTGAGTAGGTGAGGGGCAGAGAGAGAAGAAGACACAGAATCTGAAGCAGGCTCCAGGCTCTGAGCAAGAGGTCAGCACAGAGCCTGATGCGGTGCTCGAACCCATGAACTGTGAGATCATGACCTGAGCCGAGGTCGGAACGCTCAACCGACTGAGTCACCCAGGCGCCCCTCGGCCTGACATTATTAAAGAAGAGTTGCCATTAAAATTGCTCTCACGGTTTACCAACAAAGTCAAAAGTCTTAAAATGAGTTCCTAGGGAGTATTTCCTTCCCACAAATATTCAATGTGCCAAGTAGACATAAATGCTAACCCTATCACTCTTGTGCCTGTTCTGCTCACCCACTAGCCAGCGTTCAAGAATATGGTGGCAGACACTCTAGGTTGCCTGCCAGCACAGCGGTCTCTCAACGTTTTCCAAAAGAAAAATATGGCAAAACCATTCTACTGAGGACCAATTTTCAACTTGTGAACCAACTTCAGTAAAAAAGCAAATGCACCAATGCAACACAACTGAAATGTACATGAAAATACTCAGAAGTGGTTAAAAAGTCAGAGAAAAAGGTACTGATATCAGATGTAAATCATGCCTACATGAAAAAAAAAAAAAAGTCATTTCAGTTCAGGGAGCCCAAAAAGTGCCTGAAAAGATAACAACGCAAACAACAATCAAACAAAAACTAGCTACCATGTCATGTATTAACATATGACATACTATATTTTATTTCATGCAGAATCATGGAGTCTTACTAAGCTCAGACTTTTATAAATACTTAAGTTAGTTCATTATACAACTAGGGATAGAGAGAAAGTCCAACTTAATCTGAGATCTTGGTTCCATACTTTTCTGAAGAATATGCCCTAATCTTACATGCATTCTTTGCTGCAACTATGACATATGACATACTTGGTATAAATGGCCTTAATTCTAAATAAAGTGTTGCCAAAATTCTAATGAAACAAAATTTAACTCAAATGCAGGATTTAAGAAATATAGGCTTTAAAAGAATGTTAAATGTTGATCTTATTTTTACGAGAAGGTCTTAAAGATACTCATGGAGGAAACAATTTAGATCAATCAGTTGGCGAGCCTGGGTGGCTCTGTCAGTTAAGCATCCAACTTTGGCTCAGGTTGTGATCTTACGGCTCATGAGTTCGAGCCCGGTGCCAGGCTCTGTGTGGCTAGCTCAGAGCCTGGAGACTGCTTCAGATTCTGTGTCTCCCTCTCTCTCTGTTCCTCCCCCACTCGCACTTTGTCTCTCCCTCTCTCAAACATTAAAAAAAAAAATTAAAAGATCAGTCATATTAAAAGTAAATGGGTGAAATATGGGTGAATTTTATATATAAAATATGCCTCAATAAAGTTGCTTAAAAAAAAAAAAACAGGTAAGAGAATGTCCAGTACTTTACTCTTTTACTGTTCATCACCCAAGATAAATATTTACTTGAAGGCAGAGGGTCACAAACGTCAATACTTGAAGGGTTCAGACAAGGGAAGGTAAATTTATGCCCCCACATCTAAAGTGAACAGGCACTGGATGGCTCCAGTGGATTACCATACACAAGGAGGTACCTAATGATTCCAGATCTTCTGATTTTTCAAAGGAAGTGGAAATATAGATTTTTGTAAATTAAAACACGGGAAACACTGTATGAGTCACAGAGAATGCCTTTATAGATCGAATCTACCCCAAGGCCACCATTTTGCAAACTGAGCAGAAGAATACTTTGGATACACTGTACTTGTTCTTTTGTAAGATATACTTCACGACACAAATTTTAAAAATGTATATTAAAAATAAGGTTTGAAAAAGAATACTTTTAGTAAGAAAACTGATGGGCCAAGAAAAGCTTTTGTAATGAATATGTTTAGCTTTCTTTGTGAATCAAATAGCATGCAAATTTACAACTATTCCAAAGACAGTGGTAATAGTAACTTGGGATTTGAAGTGAGGTTCTGGAACCCAAATGCTGATACTCCAAAGTAACAATCCTAGCCAAGAAAGATCCATTGCCCAGTAGGTAAGACCCACTGCCCAGCCCCCAGGTGTGGAGGCTTACTACTAAAGATACTGGTTTTCAAAGTCAGTAACTGAGCAAAATTATTCGTATAATAAAATAATTATTTTAATGAAGTATTTGAAATAATTTTAAACATTTATACACAAATATGGGAATATGCTGCACTTTACAAAAAAATAAAGCTAAGCATTTAAATATACAAAAACAACTTTAGGTATAGATCTCTTCTGAAAGTTTCTCTTTTAACATATACATAATTTATAGCATTTTACATAACTTGCTGAAACAAAAATGGCCAACTTAACATTTATTACAGTATAGAACATGGCCACAACAGTCCCAATGGGAAGAACAGGATAAGGAGTAACATACCAGAGGTGTGTTCTTTTCCCCCTGAATTCTTTTTCTAAGAAGCACAGCTTTCCCATTTTTAAAAAATCTTCTTGGAGGATCTACTTGTTCTTTCTGTATGGGATTCTAAATACAGCTATTATTTTTCACCAACTACATGCCACAAAGGCGGAATGAAAAGAAAGAAAAGAGGGTTTGCTTTACAAAACATCAGCTTCCTCCTCAGGTGGGGGGAAAAAAATATATATATATATTGCTCCTCATAATACATTTAGAGCCAAGATCTCCAACAATGAAATGCTGACATTACCTTTTGAGTATAGAATCCAAAATGGAGTCCTATTGTTAAAAATTTCTAATCATCGATTAGGATTTTTTAAATGCAACAAGATGCTTAAAACTTGCGGTAATGAAAAGGATTTTAGAAAACTATCCTTCTTGAGATTTAAAACAATACACAAAACAAAAAATAACGACTTCCTTTTGAGATACTGTACATTTGAAAATGTTTGATACATTTTCCTTTTTTGGTTGGGCTGTGATTTTGTCCTGTCAACAAAACGTGTACCGGTTGCTCTGGAGTTCCAATCCCACCACTGGAACGGAGGACGCATGTGCAGCACAGTTCCTATTCTGAGGTTCCACTCTCATTTTCCCCTCCTCAGTTTGAACGCAGTGCCCCATCATTCTTTTCAATACTTCCCACCTTTTCCACTTTCAGTGAGGTATATCAGCAGCTTCCATTTTAAAGTTTCCCTGACAAGGATGTCCCCTCACTTGGTATCAGAAGCAGCATATGGTGACGACCCAGAGAGGAGCCACCTTTGTGGGGACAGGCACAAACTATCCCCATCTGTCTCCGTTTTGACAACACTGGGACTCGGCTGACCAAAGTCACTGCAGACGCTGTGGTTTGTCACCTGCAACTACAGAAGGTGACTATCACAATTAGCTAAGCAACTTCTGATCCCAGCCTAGAAAACCTAACACTTTGAGACAAGTTCAGCAGAGGATGAAATATAATCTTGGAAAGTCGGGACTCTTCCTTTCTTTCCCCTGCATCGTAATGCAGGCTGTGTTAGGGAAAGACACCTCGCCTACAGTCCAGCAAATGAAGCAGGTGGTAACAAACAGGGCCTTAACTTGCTGTAATTAAATCCACAGGTAGGCAGAAGCCTATGTCTGTGTGAACTGTATTTCATAACCAATTTCCAGAAGACAAAGTTGAATTCTAGTCATTAAGAACCCCGTGGGATGTGTAAGTAAGATTTAATAAAAGTTTATAACTGTAAACAATGATCTTCCCTATTGGTTATTATTTTCCAGAAACTGAAATTTCAGGAGAGTGCAACAATGCTCTTTATGTCTTCTTTGGCAGTAAACAGCAAGGATCTGGATGGAGACTGGAGTGGTCACTTCAGAAGGGCAAGGTACAGAGCTCGAGAATACTTCATCTCTCTTTCCTGTTCCATACAGAATATCAAGTCCCTGAGACAGATTCTTGTGATTCTTGGACGAAGCAACTGTTTGGTGGCTGTCAGGCTGGATGTCCCAGAAGCAAGAAGATTGTCTTTTAAGCCCTAAACAGAATAGAGAAAAAAAGTTTAAAGTAACCAATCTTTCATAAAGGGAAAAACGGTCTTCAGCATGGAAGAGCTACTAGCCTCTGGCCACTGAGTTAGGTGCTGGAGAGAATACAATAACGCAGCAGGCTCAACCCTGTCCCCAGAAGCCCCATCTCTTGGGGAAGGCCAACTGCCCCCACACCTCATTCAATCTTTCTCTCTCACCTGGACCAGGGCCACAGCCTCTTAACTGATTTCTCCACTTCCAGGCTCTACTTCATTCCATTCTTTGCTGTGCAATGAAGGCCAGACTTTCTTCTTTAAAGGTCTTAGACAAAAGTTTCGGGATTGATGGATGTGGTCATTATTTCAATTGCAGCGATGACTTCATAGGTATATGTATATATAAAAATCTATCAGACTGAATACTTGAAATGTGTGCTGCTTTTTGTATGTCGATTATAAAAATAAAAGAAAAAGCCTTACATGATTCAGGTCCTACCATTCTGTGGTTCAAAAATCTTCAATGGCTCCCCCCACCCTGTCCAGACTAGCTACCTGAGCACTAGTTATGACAGCTATGTTAATCACTTCCCACACATGATCTCTTTTCTTTCATGTAACATTGCAACAAGTTACATGGGTGCTGCCTCCATTTATCAAATGAGAATACTGAGCTTAGATAGGTTAAGCGACCTGTTCAGAGTCACACAGCAAAACTGAACCGGGACTCAATTTCTAAGTTGATCTAAAGTGAGTGCTCTTATGCGAATGCAAGCTGGTGCAGCACTCTGGAAAACAGTATGGAGGTTCCTCAAAAAACTAAAAACAGAACTACCGTAGGACCTAGCAATTGTACTACTAGGCATTTATCCACGGAATACAGGTGTGCTGTTTTGAAGGGACACGTGCACCCCCATGTTTCTAGCAGCATTATCAACAATAGCCAAAGTATGGAAAGAGCCCAAATGTCTATCGATGGATGAATGGATAAAGAAAATGTGGTGTATATATATACAATGGAATATTATTCGGCAATCAAAAAGAATGCAATCTTGCCATTGGCAACTACGTGGACGGAACTGGAGGGTATTATGCTAAGTGAAATTAGTCAAAGAAAGACAAAAATCACAGGACTTGACTCATATGAGGATTTAAGAGACAAAACAAATGAACATAAGGGAAGGGAAAGAAAAATAATATAAAACAGGGAGGGGGACAAAACAGAAGAGACTCATAAATATGGAGAACAGACGGAGGGTTATGGGAGGGGTTATGGGAGGAGGGGATAGGATAAATGGGTAAGGGGCACTAAGGAATCTACTCCTGAAATCACTATTGCACTATATGCGAACTAATTTGGATGTAAATTAAAAAAAAAAAAAAACTTAAAAATAAATAAAATAAATAAAAAAATAGTGAGTGCTCTTAGTTATTACTGTGTTATATTATCTACCAAATCAGGTACAAACTCATCACATGGCTTCCCTGCAGGCTCACTTCCCACTGTTCCTTTACAAAAACAAAGGCTGGAAGAAGAAACGAAAAATAACAGAATTCTTAAAGGATAATTTTGTCAAGGTGAAATCCTTTATTCTCTCATTCTTTTTTTTTTAACCATACTTTGTTCCCAAAAACATCTTGATAGGGTTGTCGACCCTCCTTTCACCCTCCAAAAGACTTATATTTATATTTCCGTAACATAGGAGGCAAATCTTCTGGTTCTGTAACTATCCTTTTATAACCATCGAATTTTGACTATTCCCTCTACATTTTTGTTTTGTTTTGATGGAGGAGAAAGAAATCCTCTTTAAGGAATACACTTTGGTCAAAACAAGTCAACTTAATTCTATGCATGTTCACAGAATGACTGAGGGGCACTTTACCTGATGGTCAAACAAAATCTCCTTAAGAGATGCTCTGCAGTTTTGAGGGAATATGATAGCACAATCACATTTCTATACTCATAAGGTTAAACATGTTCAAAAGGATCCATGGAACAAATTTTGGAAAGTCGACATGTTTAAAAAGGATGAAAACTTTACTCTTGGCTGCACAATTGCCTGGCTATTTGTCCTGGAGCCAAGCTATGGGACAGCCAGTCTTTCACCACTTCTGCAAGGTTCTCAGTAATGAATGCGCATACAAGTGTCTGCCTCTGTGACTTTCACTAAAGCATGGCAGTCAAGCACTAGCACATTCCTCTTCCCGTTACCACTTAGAGGTGGTATAATATAGATATAATCCTAACTACTGTGAATTATCACCATCACAATATTTTCCTAAGGGTTTTGCAGAATGGACCTGCCAACTGAGCTTTGGAAAACTGGATAAAAAACACACATTAGGAAGAGAGTTAATAAAACATGTCATGGGCAGAGTGGCAATTTTGCTGTATATAGGAGTTATCTGTTTATAGTACATTTAAATAGAGGCATTTTCTTAGCCAAAAATTAGATACAATATGCTAAAGCTGAATCGATAGTTGTTTACAAACGTTTCCTATTAAGAGTTTGCCTAAAATCAATCATCTAATGTTTTATATGAATTTTGAAATGTAAATGGCTAGATGGATACACAATGTCTTGGCAAATGTAAATACCCAGAAATATGTCACATGTCCACTGAAAGACATGTATGAGAATGTTTAGTACTATTATTTGTAATAGACCTAAACAAGAAACCATCCAAATGCCCATTAAGAATAAATTGTGGAATACTTACACAAATGGAAAACTACACAGCAGTAACAAACTGAGTAACATAGATGAATATCACAAAAATGAAAGGATCCAAACACAACAAAATATAGTCTGATTCCATTTCTATAAAGTTCAAAGCTACAGAAGTCAGTACAATGATTCCCCTTAGGGGAGAGGAGTAGTGGCCAGAAAGAGATAGGGCAGGGTTATCTGGGGTTCCGGTGACGTTCTCTGTCTTGACTGGAGTATTGTCTACATGGGTGTGTTTGTGCTGTGAAAATTCAGTGAGCTCTGATTTGTGTGCTTTTCTGCATCAATGTTATACTTTAATTAAAAAATTAAAATGCTCAAAAAAACACCCCACAAACCCTTGTCCAGGTAGGAAATAAAAAAGAGAGCAAAGAGGGGAAAAGAGGAAAGAAATAAGGCAAAAATGTTAAACAGAAAAAAATTTTTAAAACCGAATCATCTGGGTAAAGAACAAAGGGGTCACAGTTCATGCTTGTCATGTGATGACCCTAAAGGATTCAGGAGAAAGAGCCATATTACAGCTGCCAGCACAGGGTTGAAAAGAAGGTCATTCCAACAGGATGTAGCAGAAGGCCTGAGGCAATGTTATAAATGAAACAAACCCCAAGGGACATTCAGTAACCCAACAGAAATGTCTTTCATAATTCACAACTTTACAAAGGTGATAGCATCCTCTTCCCCCAAATAGTGACATACTTCGAAAGTCAATCTTTCTTGAACATGGATACAAAAATATAGCATTTTTATTCCTATGCCTATGCTTTGGGGATGTCTACAGTCTGACTTGTCACTTTCACAATGACCTGGGCAGAATAATCAGCTCTCAATTATCCATGGTCAAGAAAGTGGATCATGCACAGCTAACTTAAAGCTATAAAAAAACTCAAACCTGCCTTTTCACCAACATCTTTAATTTTCTCCCACCTCACCAAGTCTAGGACTGATTTCTGGTCACATTACATTATTAATGCCAAAGAACACTAAGGTGGTTACGAGATCAGAATTTGTATGAAGGAAAAAGAAGACCCTTGTGATAATGTATTAATTATTTCTGATATAGATAGGGTGTTTTCCCAACCAACTTTCTACATGAGGATATTCCGTAACTTGGATTCTTAACATGGATGAAAATCAGGTGAAATGAAAGAGAAAGATCAAAGAAAATGAAAGAAATAATACACTTATTACCAAGTGCACAACAGATGTTCTTGAAATCATAATCAAAACTAAATGTTCACACACTCTACCACTGCTAGGTCAATTAAGTTATTAGCCTTCACTAATTTGTTCAATTATATCACTAAACAAAGTTTCTTATTTTTGAGGAACTCTTCTCCTCTAATAAGAAAAAACTGAACACTAGAAGTTACCAATTTCAGAGAAATAACACTGTTTTTAAAATGACACTAAGTATTTGGGTGCCTCGGTGGCTTAGTCGGTTGTGTCCAACTTCGGCTCAGGTCATGATCTCATGGTTTGTGAGTTTGAGCCCCAGGTTGGGCTCTGTGCCGACAACTCAGAGCTTGGAGCCTGCTTCGGATTCTGTGTGTGTGTGTGTGTGTGTGTGTGTGTGTCTCTCTCTCTCTCTCTCTCTCTCTCTGCCCCTCCCCTACTCACACTCTACCTTTCTCTCTCTCTCAAAAACAAACATTACAAAACATTTTTTAAAAATGACACTAAGTACTTAAAAATAACCAGTTATCCAAATTTTTATTCCCTCAACTTACTGGAGTGGGTGCTATGACGTGAAACCTTTCAAAGTTTGTCTCACTTCTTTTTTCATATTTTCCTCAATTCTATTCCTGCTATATTAACTGAAAAGCAGAAATCACATTTTTCTGAGTTCAGGGGCTTCCTGAATCCTGCTGAAGTTCTCAGTGACTTCACGTGGGCCTCTGTTTTGAAAAGCTGCCATCCAAGGCAACGGAGCTTCCTGCCAGCTCACACACAGATACAGCTGACAAGTTCCCTGGGTTACTGGACACTTAAAGATATACAGGAGGATTGAACAGTGGTGATCCCTGGTTGTCTCCTCCATTAGCAACCTCAGACAAATTACTTAAATTCTCTGTGCCTCAGTTTCCTAATCTGCAACACAGGAAGAGTAACAGTAATTATCTCATAGGGTTGTCTTGGGGATTAAATGAGAACAGTGCCTGGCATGCAGTATACATTCTGTAAATGCTGAACCTTCTTATAATAAATTAATTCATTAGTCAGTTTAGAGGTTTGAAGGTTTATAAACAGGAAACAGTATAATTCTAGTTCCAGATCTTTCCTGACATCCCGTAGTTAAGTGTAATTATGATAAACATCCTGCCAAGTCCTACCTAACTTAAAGAAACAATTTCTCTTGCCACATTTACTTTAGTCCTGTCAGTGAAATCTTTGGGTTTTAGTGGAGCTCTCAGTGCCTAAAGCTAACAAGTAGATTAATGGACATTTCAGACATGCGGTGGATGGACAAAGGATATATCCCAGGACAGCAAGTTTTCCATAAGCTCCTCCAATCAAATAGTGGAGGAGCTTGATGTTCTACAGACCCAACCAAGCTTATCAATATTGTTTCCAGAAGCTAACATCAACTTCTTCCATTCTATTCCCTGGATCAGAAGACTGACAAAACACAATGTATCCCTGAATCTTAATAATTAACTAGGAACAAAAATTGGACATTTTTAATACAGGCAAAGATTCATTACATTTCTCAGGCTCTGCCCCCGATTTTATGCTAATCCCAAGTACCATGGCAGCTCTTAAGGTGATGACTCAGGTCTTAAACTTCAGGGAGGAAACAAGAAATAGACATGGGCACAGGGGGTACAATGAAGATCTGGCTCTAGAAAAAGAAATTGAACATCCTCTAAGTCTTAGAAACAAGAATAAAAAAAAAGTATCCTGGCCTTGGGTAACAAGAATGTCTGGCCTTGTGTAACAAGAACACGAAAAATCTATATTCAAAAGACCTGAGCTTCTAGGCCTTAAAGGCAGCATAGAGGGAAAAAAAAAAAAAAAAAGCTCAACTTCGAGATTGAGCGCCCTCTGCTGGTCAACAAGAGGAACTTTTGACGCAACAGATCTCTAGCTTTTACCACCTTCATTTTATTCAAGGTATTTCAGAATATTAGCAACTCTACATACATGTTATCTTCTGCCCTAGAATTGTTACTTCTAAGAGTCTGTGTTTCAACAGTCTTTTACAGACTTCATGTTTCTTAAAGTTTCATTAGCAGAAATTTCAAAAAAGATTCAACAATATTAAGAAAACTTTTATATTATCAGCCTTTGATTTTTAGCTGTTTAGGGAAAAGGATAATTTCATTATTTTTTATGGTGTTATTATTTCACAAAGTGTATTTCACCAGGTGTATGAGAATTACCTGAAACCAAAACCTGCAGATCTCCAAGTCAAATTCTCATATCAATACTGATTTCATCTCTGAGGTTTGGATCCAACAGTCTGCATTTTTAACAAATACCATAGATGATTTTTCTCAGTAAAGTTTGGGAACAAGTGGTGTAAGTGAATTTTAGCTTCTCTAACAGACATAACATTTTGAAGACTAACTGAAATGGCTAATTCGTGAATTTTTTCTAGTTGAACCCCAGCTCATTTAAACAAAGGAAAAATTGTGAAAAATACAAAAGCACTGCAAAATATAGAAATAATATGTGTTTAAACAGACTGCTGTGACATGTAATTGTGAGCTTTGAGTTCTAATTCTAGTTGTGTAATTATGAGAGTTACAAAGACAATTCTGGTTCTTCTGTGCTAGTGACAATCCCCCTTCTTTATCTCCAAAAGAATGCTTTCCTAAATTCTAGACTTCACTGTTTAATTTCCTAATGAACTCTCTCTCAGACTGAATGTATCCTATATTCAACATGTTTCAAATCAGTGTCCTCTTATTTCTCCTCCTCTTTCTTATTTTTAAATGTTTATTTTTGAGAGAGAGAGAGAGAGAGAGAGAGAGAGAGAGAGAGAGAGAGAGAGACAGAGACACAGAGCACAAGCTAGGAGGGGCAGAGAGAGAGACACAGAATCAGAAGCAGGATCCAGGCTCTGAGCTGTCAGCACAGCTGAACCCACAAAGTGCGAGATCGTGACCGGAGCTGAAGTCAGATGCCCAACTGACTGAGCCACCCAGGTGCCCCATCCTCTTTCTTATTTAAAGTAATAGTAATACCATTCACTTCCAAAGGCCAAGCCAGAAAACTGGGTGTCATCCTTAACTCTTTCTCCCTCTACATTCCATCTGTCACTTATCAGTTCTACCTCCTAACAATTTCCAAACCATCTACTTCTTCCTACATTTTCACTCCCATTATCTTTTGCCTAGGTTACTTCCAACAACCTTCCTAACTTTCCTAGTTCCAGTATTAATATTGCTCATATTGGAGTGGGAATGATCTTTCTAAAATAATAACCAGATAATGCTGTTTTCCTGCTCAAAATGCTCCAATGGCTAAAAATCTATAGGACCCAGTCCAAGTATCCAACCATGACCTATACAGTCATCCAGGAACATACCAAAGCCTCTCCCCAGTCTCATCTCTCATTCCTTTCTTCCTGTCCCAAACTACTGTGCATGCCACAATATTATTTTCCTCTTTGCCCCAGACAGTTAATTCTCTCCTCCTTAACTCATTTCCAATTTCTCTGTCCTATCCTTGTATCACATCACCCCACTAAGTTCTTTAAAACTCAGTTCAGGTACATGTTTCCCTAAGTGCTCCAAACCCAAACTACCCTAGGTCTGGACCAGGTACAAGTCCTACTTCAGAAGTACTCTGAATTTCATTCTATCATCACATGCATTCGGCACAATGCAATTACCTCTTTAACTTTCTCACTCACTAGAAGGGAAGGATCTTGTAGCTGTGAATATTTTAACACAGTGTTTGGCACTTAGCTGATATCCATTCAGCATCTGCAGTACAATCATGTGTCTAAAGTGTCACCCAATAACATTGTTTATGTGAATTAACAATGACTTTAAAATCAAGACGCTGCTGTCATTCTTAACTTTAAGCCAAATAATCTGAGAGACAAATGTAAAGTCCCTTGATGGCTTATTCCTAAGCATTACCCAGCCTTCTAACAATTCATCTCACCCACTCATCCCCACCAAGCTGCTCCTGGATCAAATTGCTTAAAAGGTTATTTTTGGTCACCCTTTCAAACAGCAAAAAAGTGCTTCAGCCCACCAAGTAACACAATACACAGGAACAGTATAGACAACCAAATAAACAGTCAACTCTGAAAAGCAGTAACTTTCCTCTTAATACTAGTAATTTTCTTTAACCTTTAATTAAGACACTTACAAAGTCCTCTCAAAAACTATGTCCAAAGATAAGCTTTACCTATTATTTTATGATGAAAACTTCAAACGACTGCCAGTTAACTGTTTTTTTTTTTTTTTTCTTTCAGAACCAGCTTTGATTTTATTCTTGGAGGATTTAAATGTTAAGAAAAGCTAATGGGGTACCTGAGTGGCTTGGTCCATTAAGTGTCCCACTCTGGCTCAGGTTGTGATCTCACAATTTGTGAGTTCAAGCCCCACATCCGGCTCTGTGCTGACTGCTCAGAGCCTGCTCTGTGCTGACTGCTCAGAGCCTGAAGCCTGCTTCAGATTCTGTGTCTTCCTCTCTCTCTCTCTCTGCCCCTCCCCTGCTCACACTCTGTCTGTCTGCCTCTCTCTTAAAAATAAACATTTAAAAAAAAAGAAGAAAAGAAAAGCTACAATATCAGAAAAGGCTGTTGTGCCTCACAGCTAAAGTAAATTTACCAATATATTTAAGTTTTAACAGTAGCTTTACTTAAAACTCTAGTACTTCTAGAGCTGGGGAGCTGCACAGGACTGATGGAAAATGGTATTACAAAATAGAAATTTAAACGGGAAAAATAAAAGAGCACTACAGATGGTAAATATAAAAGAAGTATTTTTATTTATCAACTCTTTAAAAGACTATGACCAAGTAATAACAATGTACTAGAGTTTAAAACATATGTAGAAATATAAAAAGCACAAAGGACAGGGGAATTTGTATAATGGAATCACATAGTTAAAAGGTTTTCACATCCTTTTTATAATTTTTTTTAATTATTTAAAAAATGTTTATCTTTGAGAGAGAGAGCACAAGTGAGGGAGGGATGTAGAGGGGATTACAGAGGATCTGAAATGGGCTCTGAGCTGACAGCAGCAAGCCCGACTCGGGTCTGAACCAATGAACTGAGAGACCATGACCTGAGCCAAAGTCAATTGCTCAACCCACTAAGCCATCCAGGTGCACCCCCCTCCCCCTTTTTTAAAGTAGGCTTCATGCCCAGCATGGAGTCTGGGCTGAGATCAAGAGTTGGACACTTAACCAACTGAGCCACCCAGGTGCCCCAAGATTTTCACATCTTATGTGAAGTGGTATTAATCCAAGGTTGAGTGCAGACAGTTAAGGATACATACTATACTATTAAAAAAATAAAAGAGTAGTATAGTTAAAAAGCCAACAGAGGATACAGAACATGACACTAAAATACTACATAATTAACCCAAAAGATGACTGGAAAGGAGAAACAAAACAACAGAGGGAACAAATAGAAAATAAATGACAAGATGGTAGACCCATATCCAATCACAGTGAAATTATATTAAATGTAAATGGACTAAACACTCCAAATAAATTTCCTTAAAAATTTTTCTTTATGGGGCGCCTGGGTGGCGCAGTCGGTTAAGCGTCCGACTTCAGCCAGGTCACGATCTCGCGGTCCGTGAGTTCGAGCCCCGCGTCAGGCTCTGGGCTGATGGCTCAGAGCCTGGAGCCTGTTTCCGATTCTGTGTCTCCCTCTCTCTGCCCCTCCCCCGTTCATGCTCTGTCTCTCTCTGTCCCAAAAATAAATAAACGTTGAAAAAAAAATTTAAAAAAAAAAAAATTTTTTTTTCTTTAATTTTTACTTTATTTTCAAGAGCAAGAGAGACAGAGCACGAGCAGGGGAGGGCAGAGAGAGGGAGACACAGAATCCGAAGTAGGCTCCAGGCTCTGAGCTTGTCCTCACAGAGCCCAATGTGGGGCTTGAACTCATGAACTGCGAGATCATGACCTGAGCCTAAGTCAGACGCTTAACCAACTGAGTCACACAGGTGCCCCTCCAAATACATTTACTGGCTGGACACAAACCTCAAACTCAATTATATGCTATTCATAAAAGACCGGCTTTAAATCAACACAGAGGGGCGCCTGGGTGGCTCAGTTGGTTAAGCATCCAACTTCAGCTCGGGTCATGATCTCATGGTTCGTGGGTTCGAGCCCCGCGTTGGGCTCTGTGCTGACAGCATGGAGCCTGGAGCCCTCTTCGAGTTCTGTGTCTCTCCCTCTCTCTCTGCCCCTTTGCTGCTTGCACTCTCATTGTCTCTCTCTTGCTCTCGAAAATGAATAAACATTAAAAAAAAATAAAAAATAAAAATAAATCAAGACACAGATAGGCTGGAAATAGAAGGACAGAAAAAGATAAACCATGCAAATATTAAGCATAATAGTATTTGGTATGGCTATAATAATATTAAAGTAAGGCTTTAAGACAATGAATATCAACAGAAATAGAATAATTTCACAATGACAAAAGAGGGAAACCCATCAGACAGACATATGTGTTTACAACCAATAATAGACCATCAAAAAAAAAGAAGAGACAAATGCACAACCACAGTTTAAAAAAAAGAGAAAACTTACAAACTTCTTTCAGCAACCAATGGAACAAGCAGTCAAAAAAAAAAAAAAAACTGGTAAGGATATAGAAGACTTAATAGACACTTCACTCACCACTAAAGAAAACACATCCTTCTCAAGTGCACAGAGAATATTCCTTAAGATAAACCATATATTGGGACAGATCTCAATAAATTTAACAGGATTGAAATCACAGAATATGTCTTCTAACAATAATGAAAACACCAAATATTTGGAATTAAACAACACACTTCTAAACAGTCTGTATTTCAAAGAAGATGACAAAAGGGAAATTAGGAAATATATTTGAACTTAACAATAATAAAAACACAACATACTCAACATATCAGAGATTTTCTGCTTTAGCTTTACTCCCACAAACTAACAGAAATTTATAACATTTAGTGTTTTTATTAGAATAAAAAGTTATACCCAACCTTCACCTCAAGAAGCTGGAAAAAGAAAATATTAAACACCATGGAAGTAGAAGAAAGGGAATAATAGGAGTGGAAATCAGTGAAATAGGAAATGGACAAACATTTTTGGGGAGGAAAAAAAAGCCATAAGTTAATTTTCGGAAAAGATTGATCAAATGTATGGACCCTTATCTAGACTGATCAGGAAGAAAGACAACACATAAATTATCAATATCAGGAATGAAAGAAAAAATATCACCACAGATATTAAAAGATAACGACAAGATAAGATAATTGTACGTGAATGACTTTAACAACCTAGATGAGTACAAAAATTCTTTGAGAAACACAATGTTCAAATATTAATACACATAAAAAGAAAAAAACCTAGTATTGAGATGGCCTTACATAGAAAACTTGAGGCCCGGATGGCTTCATTGGTAAAAGCTATCAAACATTTAAGGAAGAAATATGACCTATCTTAGGCAAACACTTTAAAAAAAAAAAAAAAAAAAAAGAGGAAGAGCATTGGCATAACTCAAACAAAAACTAATAAGGACATTACAACAAAATGAAATTCTAGAACAATGTCATTTATGAACATAGATCTAAAAAAACTAAACAAAATGAATGAACAGCAAACAGAATCTAGTAACATATATAATTGATTTTATATTATGACCAACTCAGATTATCTCAGGATTTAAAAACAAATATAAATTACCAAATTAAAAGAATAAAGGAGAAAACTCATGATAATCAGACAAATTCACACATGCCTTGGCAAAATTCAATACGAACCATCATAAAAACTCTTTAGTCAACTAGGAAGAGAAGAATTTCCTCAATGAAAAACCTACAGCCAATATTATCCTTAAAGGTTAAATACTGAATGTTTTTTGCCCAAGATCAGACACAAGGCAAGGATGTCCATTCTTACCATTTCTATTCAACACAGTACTGGGGATGTTAGCTAGTGTTCTAAGGCAAGAAAAAATAAGGGAGAAGCATAAAGACTGAAAAGAAAGAAGTACTCTAAGGGAGCATGGGTGGCTCAGTTGGTTGAGCATCTGACTTCAGCTTAGGTCATGATTCTCCTGGTTTGTGAGTTCAAGCCCCACATTGGACTCTGGTGTTGACAACTCAAAGTCTGGAGCCTGTTTCAGTTTCTGTGTCTCCCTCTCTCTCTCTCTGCCCCTCCCCCTCTCGCACTCTGTCTCTCCTCTCTCAAAAATAAATAAACATTTAAAAAAATTAAAGAAAAAAAAGAAAAGAAAGAAGGACTCTACTTTGACTTGTAAACAACGTTGACTGTTTAGCAAATCTTAAGAAATTTATACCAAAAACTATCAGAAAAATTAAGTAAATTTAGCAGGTCAGAGGATACAAGATTTGATATATTAGCAACAAACTGGAAAGTATAATTAAAAAAATACTATTTTGGGGGTGCCTGGGTGGCTCAGTTGGTTACATGACCGAGTCTTGATTTTGGCTCATGTCATGATCTCATGGTTTGTGAGTTCAAGCCCCGTGCTGGGCTCTATGCCAGTGGCTGGGAGCCTGCCTGGGATTCTCTTCCTCCCCTCTTGCTGCCCCTCCCCCCCCAATAAATAAATATAAAAGAAAAATACCACTTTGGGGGCTGCCTGGGTGGCTCAGTCACATAAGGTCTAACTCTTAACTTCAGCTCAGGTCATGAGCTAATGGTTTGTGAGATTGAGCCCTGTGTGGGATCTGCACTGACAGCACAGAGACTGCTTGGGTCTGTCTGTCTCTCTCAAAATAAATAAATAAACTTTAAAAAAAGGAAAAAAAAACATTTTGGGGTGCCTAGCTGACACAGTTGGAGGAGTGCGCAACTCTTGATCTTGGGGTCGTAAGTTTGAGCCCCAGGCTGGGTGCAGAGATTACTTAAATAAATATCTAAAAAAATACCATTTCAATAGCATCGAGAAAATATCTATGTATAAACATAATGAAAGACATGAAAGACTTCTAAATAGAAAGCTAAAACACTGCAGGGAGAAATTAAAGATTACAGAAATAAATGGAAGGATATATGACACTCACATGGCCTCAATATCATTAAGATGTAAGTTCTGTAAACTGATCTACAGATTCAATGCCATCCTAATAAATATCTATACATTTTTGTAAGAATGACAGGATGATTCTGAAATTCATATGAAAATGCCAAGGACCCAGACAGAACAGCCAAAAACAACCTTGAAAAGGGACAAATTTGGAGGATTGGATTATCTGATTTCAAAATTATTACAGTAAGTAAGAGACTGTGGTATTGGCATAAGTATAGCAAAACAGATCAACAGGATAAAGTATGAATATGCATTTCTACATATACATACAGTTAATTGGTTTTAAATATAAGTCATGATAAATGGAGAAAGTCTTTTCAATAAATGGGATGGAGTAACAAGATATCTATATATAAAAAATTAGCCTCAACCCCTAACTTCAGATCAGACATAGAAATTAAATTACAAAGATCAAACACTTAAAAAACATAAGAAGATCAAACACTTAAAATGTAAAATGTAAAGCTACTAGGGAAAAATCTGCGAAGCTATTGGTACACAATTTTTTTTTTAGGATATAGAAAGCAGTAAGTGTAAAAGAAAAATGATAAAAATGATAAATTACACTTTGTCAAAGTTAAGACCTTCTGTTCTTCCAAAAGACACCATCATGGAAATAAAAGTACACTGCTAAGGGAATGTGAAATGGCACAACCATTTGAAAAACTGTTTAGAGTTCCTTATAAAGTTAAACACACATTTATCTTATGATTCAACAGTTGTATTCCTAGTTAACTAAGAGAAATGAAAATGTTATGTCCACAAAATGACTTCTACAAGGATGTTCATAGCAGCTTTATTTGTACCTGCCAAAAATTAGAAAGAACGCAAGTGTTCAATGAATAAAGAAATTATGGAGCATTTATACAATGGAATACTACTCAGCACTAAAAAGGAATGTTACTACTAATATGTGCAATGTGAGTAAGTCTCAAAAACATAAATGTGGAATGAAAATTTAAAGACAAAAGAGTATATTTATGTATGATTTCCAACAAAGTTCTAAAACAGGCAAGACTATGCTATGGTAACAGAAATTAGATCAGTAACTGAAAAGGAAAAGGCTGGAGGTGGTAATGACTGAATAGTCATGACAGAACTTTCTGTGGCCACAGAAATGTTTTCTATCTTAATTTGGGATGATGGTTATAATCAAAACCAGCATGTTTTATTGTAAATAAATTATATCTCGATCTTAAAACCAAGTGCAAAATTCATCTGAAGTTTTAAAAGTCATTTGTTCCTCAAAACTTCCCCCAAAGGCACATGGTTACTCTTCTCTACTATCTGGTGTGCTCTGGTATAAAAGTTTGACAGGCACTGTGATGTCAGAATTCCATATTCACAAATATTATGACAGGTAAAGAGAATGTAGACAAAGAAATGTTTATTCCAATATTATGTGGAAACTTGTCTGTAAATAAAGTTACCTAGAAGATCTTTTAACACCCCAGAATACATTCAACTCAGAGATTGTAAGTATTATTGAAGTGCTTGAAAATTTAAGTGTTAGCATTTCTCTATGAGGGTGTTATTACAATACTGAGTAAGCTTGACTGGGTGGATGTGTCTTTCATATTACATAATATTTAGTAACACTGGCCCCTTGTCACAATATGCTTGTAGCATAGTCCCAAATCTTGAGTTACTGTGTCAGAATAATACCCCACACATTTCCAATTACTTCATAGGAGTAGGTACTGCCCCCCAGTTGAGAACTGCTTGCCTATAAGCTAATGAGCATATATAAGCAGCATGAAAAATTATCCCATTAATACACATAATCTACCATCCCATTTTAATTCCAATGCTGATAATTTCACTAATGACTACCTTTACTTACTTAATCTTCAAAAGAAAACAAAAGTGCATAGTTTTATGTGCCTACTGAAGACTGACTTGGGAGGATAAAGAACAACTGATTTTGTTGAAAACTCTAATTAGGGAAACCAAACACAACCACTGACAACACTATCAACAACACCAAACTACAAGACAATATATTACATACAATACATAGACAAACTACAAGAAATAACATTAGAAACCAAACTACTAACTGGAGTGATAAATCCAGAAGATGACTGATCATGGTCAGAACCCTCCAAGTCCATGAATGTGCAATGGTGGGCTTAGAAAAAAAAAAAAAATCAGGATACTTCCAAGGTGTTCTTTGTGGCAGAAAATTAGCAAACATTCTAAGCTAAGTCAGGCAGACATTCACTAATTTGCTTTATGGTTTCAATATTCAAACGTGCCTTTCATGTATCAATCAAAACACAACATAACCATTTAATGGCAAGAAAGGCTTGTTAGGCTACTAGCATTTTATAGATATATGCAAATTTAAGAATGGACACTGAGAACAAGACTAAAGAATGGAAAAGGACATAAGGCCACCTACATGCCTGTTACTAAGAAGAGAAAGATAAATTAATTGGCACATGGTCCTATAATAAGAGACTGAGTAAGTAATTAAAAAACTTCTACAGAAAAGCCCAGAACTAGATGGCTTCACTAGTAAAGTCTACCAAACATTTAAAGAAGAATTAACATGAATATTTGATAAATCTTCCAAAAAACAAAAAAGGAGGGAACACTTCCTAATCCATTTTATAAGACCAGTATTATTACCCTGCTACAGAAACCAGACAAAGACATCACAAGAGCACAACAGAACAATTTCTGAATACAGACACAGAAATCCTCAACAAAATACTAGTAAAGAAAATCTAGCAGCATGTAAAAAGAATTTATACACTGATGACCAAGTGGGATATATACCCTAGGAATGCACAGTTGGCTCAACATGTGAAAATCAATGTAGTACATGTTATTAGTAAAAGGAAAAAAAGATAATCTCAACAGAGGCAGAAAAGGCTTCAGACAAAATCGAACACCTTTTCATCGTTAAAAAAAAAAAAAAATGACAAACACAAAACAGGCTAGAAACAAAACAGAATTTCTTCAACTTTAAGAGCATCAATGAAAAAACCCATAGCTAACATCATACTTAATGGCAAAAAAAAAAAGAAAAAGAAAAAAGAAACCTTTCCACCTAAAATTAAGAGCAAAAAAAGGTGTCTGCTTTTACTGTTTCTATTCTTCTTGTACTGAAGGTTCTAGCCAGGGCAATTAGGCAAGAACATGAAAGAACAAGGCATCCAGAAATGAAAGGAAAAAGTAAAACTACCACTATAGGCCAATAACATCATCTTGTATATATAGAAAATCTTAAAGAATTCACAAAAACTATTAGAGCTAATAAACGAGTTCAGAAAGGTTGCTGGATACAACATCAATATACAAAAAAATCAGTTCTATTTCTATATGCGAGCAATAAGCAATCGAAAAATGAAATTAAGAAATCAATGACATTTATGACAGCATCAAAGAGAATAAAAATACTTAGGAATAAGCTTAACAAAAGGAAGTGCAAAATTTGTACACTGAAAACTACAAAACATTGTTGAAAGAAATTTCAAAAGACTGACAGGTATCAAATGTTCATGGACTGGAATACTTAATATTGTTGGGATGGAAGTACTATTCAAACTATCTATATATTCAATGTAATCTGTATCAAACTCCCAACTATCTTTTTTTGCAGACATTGACAAAATGATTCCAAAATATATATGTAAATGTAAGGGACACAGAATAGCCAAAACATCTTGAAAGCAAAGAGTCCAGTCTAGAAAAATCACTTTCTGATTGGAAAATTTACTGTAAAGCTACAGTAATCAAGACATTGTGGTACTTGCAGATAGACACATAGATTGGCAGAATAGAATTGAGAGCCCAGAAATAGACCCATACATCTATGATTAATTTATTTTCTTTTTTTATTTAAAAAAAAAATTTTTTTTTAACATTCATTCATTTTTGAGACAGAGAGAGACAGAGCATGAATGGGGGAAGGTCAGAGAGAGAGGGAAACACAGAATCCAAAACAGGCTCCAGGCTCCGAGCTGTCAGCACAGAGCCCGACGCGGGGCTCGAACTCACGGACCACGAGATCATGACCTGAGCCAAAGTCGGACGCCCAACCGACTGAGCCACCCAGGCGCCCCGTGATTAATTTATTTTCAAGTAGGGTGTTAAGACTGTTCAATGGGAAAGAATGGTCTTTTCAAAAAATTGTGCCAGGACAACTGGATATCTACATGCAAAAGAATGAATTTGGACCCATCTTATACCGTATACAAAAAAATGAACTCAAAAAGGATCAAAGATGTAAATGTAAAAGCTAAAACTGTAATACTCTTAGATATAAATCCTGTGACACTGGGTTACAAGCAAGCAGAGAAAAAGACTGATTGGACTTCATTTCTACAAAGTAAATACACAAATGACCAAAAGGGACATGAAAAGTTGTCCAATGTTAGTAGTCACTAGAGAAATGCAAAACAAAAGCCACAATGAGATACCCCTTTATGCCCACTGGGATGGCTATTCAAACAAAAACAAAAACAGACAACAACAACTAACGACCATCATGTGGAGTAATTGGAACTCTCATGCATTATGGGTAGGAATGTAAAATGGTGAAGCTGCTATGGAAAAGAGTTTGGCATTCCTCAAAAAGTCAATCACTGAGTTATTATTATATGACCCAGTAGTTCCACTCCTAGGAATATACCCAGAAGAAATTAAGTATTCAGCCATAATTAGGAATGAAGTACTGATAAATGCTACAATACGGATGGCCCTTGAAAACATTATGTGAAGTCAAAGAAGTTAGATACAAAAGATCACATATTATATAATTCCATTTATATGAATGCTCAGCATAGCAAATCCATAAAGACAGAAAGCAGATTAGTGGTTGCAAGGTGCTCAGAGGGAACAGTTAATGGCTATGGAATTTCTTTTTTGGAGTGATGAAAATGTTCTGTGATTAAATAATGGTGATAGTTGCACAGCCATGTGAATACACTAAAAACTACTCAACTGTACACTCTAAAGTGGTGAATTTTATAGTATATGAACTTTATCTGAACAAAAAATCCCACAAAAGATCGGCACAATCTGGTAAGTCAAACAAATTGGAATAAACATTTCAAAAGCAACTTGTAGTTACTGTTTTCAATACTTTATGGAATTCTTGGGGAAAATGCATAAATAGAAATTCAACAATATACTCTAAATGTTATTAGAAAGTAAAGTACTATTGCAATATCTAAGGCAGATATATTGCTTTCCAAGTAAACTTGGGTTTTCACTGGTAACGTTAATTGACAATCTGAACATCTAATTTGGGAAAATCTCACAGAGAAACTAAGTGTCATTTAAACTATGGAAAGATACACTTAGCAAAGGAGTTACCAACCACTTTTCCCATAAACATTAGTTTGTTGTTAATTAACACTCATCTATCATCACGTTGGAAAACCCTCTAAGGCCTGGTATTTATCAAAAGCAGTCCTACATAACACAGGCAATTCGTGCTCTTCACAGACACTGAAGTTGGAACCAAATAGCTCCATACAAGGCTGAGACAAACAGCTACTAGTACATTAGGGAACAAGCATAACAGTATAACTGGTCATGTGAGAACAGTACAATTTAAGAAATCTAAAGACAGTCATACTAGTCTAAATTACAGAAGCAGTATGCTTATAGACACACTTTCAAAAACTGCTTCTTGGGAGCCTGACAACTTATAGGAATCATCTTAAAGCCTGACAAGTTAAAAAAATAATCTCTCTCAGCATAAGCCCATTATTATGCTAACTATAATTAAAGTGCTTTGAAGAAAAAAAATTTATAAAGCCTCAAATATTCCATATAAAACTGCATTAAAACACTATTTGCCCTGGGAGGAATGGTGACCAAAATACTTAATGGAGCAGAGGAATGTAACAATAAAAATACTTGAAAAGACATGGAAATCTTAAAGGTTCACAGACAGCTCTTCACAGAT
Source organism: Lynx canadensis (assembly GCF_007474595.2). Classification (NCBI taxonomy): domain Eukaryota; kingdom Metazoa; phylum Chordata; class Mammalia; order Carnivora; family Felidae; genus Lynx; species Lynx canadensis. The sequence continues at coordinate 45,779,684 of NC_044314.2, forward strand.
AACTTGTATTTTATATACATTATACTAATTTCCAGTTTAACCAGAGATATCCATGGCCAACTGCTAAAAAGACCACCATGCTAAGGTTCATTAATGGTGTCCTGTATCACAAGCTCCAAGTACTTCCCTAATCATGCTCAGTTACAAGGCAGAATAGGCCAGACCAGCTGCCATAAAGAAAACTAACTTAGACCATAAATTCCAAGCAAGCTGAGGCCTAGTTCTATTATTCTCACCACTGTACCTAGCACAGTGGGGCGACCGAATGCATAAGTGAATATAAATGCCATCTCTCCTGAATAGAGAACAGAAAGGAGATTAACCAAATAACTAAGAGATGACAAATGGCATCAGGCTTTTAGAATAACAATATCCAGTACTGAGATACTAATAAACACACACTTTCATATACTGCTGGTAGAACTATAAAGTAGTTAAACATATGTCTTGATGAAAATAAAAATTTTAAATATAAAATTTCACTTTAAAGAGGCTGGGCAAGAATGCTGTTTAAAGAAATCACCAAGGGTGTCTGGGTGGCTCAGTCGGTTAAGTGTCCGACTCTTGATTTTGGCTCAGATCATGATCTCATGGTTAGTGGGTTCAAGCCCTGTGTCCGGTTCTCTGCTGTCATGTCAGCTCAGGGCCTGGAGACTGCTTTGGATTCTGTGTCTCCCTCCCTCTGCCCCTCCCCCATTTGTGCTCTGTCTCTGCCTCCCAAAAATAAACATTAAAAAAAAAAATTTAAAGAAATCACCAATCTGAGGAATCGAAAGGTATAAGTGACAGGGACAAGAAAGGGACTTAGGAAGAGTTGACAGAGAGGGACACAATGGAAATAAAATAGAGAAAGTAAACAGAATAGATTTCCAGACCGTAAGTGAAAGAGGTAGGCTTTGGAGCTCCTGGTCAGGTCAACAGAGCAGAGCAAGATTTCTGGAAAGGGGGATAGTCCCCATTTCAGGTCAAATGAGGTACATGTTGCCTCTAAAATCCAAATGTGCCGCTTTGTGGTGGGAAAAATCAGCAAGGTATAGCAGGTTGTTAGTTAGTTAGTTAGTTAGTTAGTTAGTTAGTTAGTTAGTTAGTTAGTTATTGCCTTAGAAAAGGTATCTCAACATAATCCAAACCACTGGACTCCTAGAAAGTTCATCAAGGTAACAGGCACCTGAATTTTTGTGAGAATTATCCTCTCTCTGGCATGCATGCACTTTACCAAAATGTCTATAGGAGTTGTTACATCCAACTCAGCAGATCAAATCATCATGGTACCAATATAATGGATCAGCATATGTCCTATGGAAGGGAGAGGCTATCCAAGTCCTTGCAGGCTAGCTTATGACATAAAGTTTGATATAGCCCTGAGATAAGTTAGTGGAGGTATACTGCTGACACCACCAGTTGAAAGCAAATTAATTCTGATGGTTTTGCCTAATAAGTATATAGAAAAAAAAAAAGCATATATCAGATCAATATTTCCATACCGAATGCCAGGGGTTGCACTGATTTGTTCCAGCAACAAAACCTCACTTGGAACAACTTTAATTGAAGCCACCATTTGATTAAGCTTATGATAACCCACTATCGTTCTCTAAGATCCATCTGTCCTCTGTTAAGTTGAATAGGGATGTGATAGGAATCACCACTTCTGCATCTTTCAAATTCTTAATGGTAGCTCTGCAATCCCTCCATGTAATAATTTATCTTGGTAAGTAGATAACATTCTAGTGGCTTCCACGGGTCAGTTAACCAATGTGGGATCTCTGTTAGCTGTTCAATATGTCTACTCCAAATATGCATTCCAGGAAAATGGAAATAACCAACCACATTGGGCCCACTGTTAGATGGGCCTAAGCCAAAACTCCATTGACTGATAGAAAACAGTGGTGTTTGGAATGTTCTAGAATTCATTACACTCAGAGTCAATATTCAGCAATCCCTAAAGAGTCTATTTCTCATTCCCCAATGTCCATTATTCTAGTAAATGGCTGCAGGTCTTTGGGGGAAGCCTAGAAGCAGATCAACAGTATAAATTTTTGGCTATATGGCAGGACCCAGCTTTCCCTTCATTGAAAGCTTCTTGGACCTGGCTTACATCTAGGGACAGATTGAGGGGTTATAAACTCTGTTGAGGTCATTCAAGTCACACTTCTGTTCCCCAGGTCTAGAGCTCTTCTGTATATAAAAATCAATGAATAATTCATAAAGTTTCCCATCTATCTCAGCTGTGCAGATACTATAACCAAATTCACCCATGAAAAAGATCTCCGTCAACTCAGAATTCTCTGATTACCGCTTTGGCTTTCCTTACCATTACAGTAACCACACCCTCACCCTTTGTCTTTTGCAATTAAGTGCCAGTATTTGTTGCTGTCACCTGGGATTCCATTACTCCTGAATAATTCAAGGATCCTAATTTGATGGCAACAGTTATCCTGTCATTCTTTTAAAAAACAGCCAATAGAGCTCTTCAAGGATGTTGGGGCTCTCCTCCTGAGTGGATTTCTCAGAGCTCTGAGAAAAGGAGTGGTCTCTAGACTCACCTGGGGAACACGTGTGGTCAAGTTTTTTGTTTTTGTTTTTGTTTTTTTAATGAAAAACCCACTCTAGCATTCTAATCTCCTTAAACCTTTGGATAACTTCCTCTATATAAATAAAATTCTAGCATCTATCTCAACTTTACTTAGTTTAGGCCACCTTTTAGTGTAGTTTTTAGTTAACTAACCAAGCAAACTGTTAGAACCACTCATAGCCCTCTGACCTAATACCTTCAATCTGGAATCTCTGCTTAGTGAGCCTTTATCAATAAATTTAGCCTGATTCAATTTTATATACCTTCTGCTCTATTCCATTCCTACACCATCCCCCAGGTAATTGCAGACAAATCATTTATTTCTTTCAGTGTGTATCACACTTCCTCATGGGTAACGCTTAGTAGGTAAGTACCTCATGCCCTGGGGGCTGTTGCAAGGGGGTTACAGAGGTATAAAAGCAATGAGAGGTGGTGAGAGAAGATGCAGTCTCTTAAAAAGCAACTTAAATACCTTAAGGCAAGCCATTATAGATTCCTCAGGAGACTCACTTCCCTCAGACAGAGGTAGGATGGTAAAGTAAAGGTGGCTAGAAAGAATTAAGGAGTCCAAGGTACCTAGCTTCACTGGAATCTGCCCATATTCCCCACCCCAATTTTCAGTTTTCCATTCTTTCTCTAGATAACCTTAACACAAGAGACTACAAAACTAGAAGTTCAATTTATATTGTAACTCAGCCACCTGCAGGATTAGATTTTGGGTTTGGTTTTCAGAAATCTCTGCCTTTGGCTACAAGAGATAGGGGTTTCTTTTACAGCAATCATAGAGGATTTCACTTCTTTATGTGGATTCTGAGCTCAGAAGCTAAAGCCATTTCCTTTCCTAAGTTCCCCAATATAGTTTGAAGGGATCAACCTATCCCATTATTATTATTTTCATGTTAAAATGTTCTGTGGCAGTAAATACTTGGTCTCCCATAGTCTTACCTTTTATGGGCACTTGATTACTAGTGTCTAAAGCTGATTAACTGCTTTGCTACAGCATGCCATGGATCACCAGTGTCCCCTCTGCCACTTGAAACGGGGTCGTTAATGCTTTTAAATGTAATTAGACCTGAGAACCAATTCTGGAAAACCTAGAACTAATTTAGGAGCCCATCATTACTATGTTACTGTTCTTCTACAACTAATTATGATACAGGTGTCTTTATCAGTCAGCATTTGAACAGAGAACACTAGGAATGATAGAGAATATGGCATTTATAATGGAGATTTGGCCTTAAGTAATGGTGAACCTGGTCAGTTTATGTTCAGCTGTTGATTCTGTCTGGGGCTGGGCCTGGCCCAGTGTTTGGAGAAGCCGATAGAGAGGAAATGGGGGAAGCTGAGGAGCCCTGTGGCTCTCCCATACCAAGAATGTTTGTGAGCTGCAGTAGCTCCCAGGGTGCCCACGCTTATCTTTTGAGAGTAAGAATATGGATGCAGTCTCACTTCCACCTTGCAAAATCAGAACACCTCATTGTCCACAGTAACCAGGAACTATGCAAGAAAAGGTATTCTGGGAAATGCAGCTCTACCTTACCAAATTTGACATAATACAAATACACCATACCATCTTTGTCTTTTTAAAAAAAAAATACTTGTTTGGATTTGACCTAAGTTTTAACTTTAAAAAAAAAATTTAATGTTTATTTATTTTCGAGAGAGAGAAAGAGCATGAGTGGGGGGAGGGGCAGAGAGGGAGGGAGACAGAATCCGAAGCAAGCTCCAGGCTCTGAGCTGTCAGCTGAGCCGGATGCAGGGCTCAAACTCACGAACCGCAAGATCATGACCCAAGCTAAAGTCGGTCGCTTAACCGACTGAGCCACCCAGGCACCCCCCCTATGTTTTAACTTCTAACCCTTTCTATTATTGCTTATTTCTGCTCTCACACTTTCAGTTCCCAAGGGTCTTCCATTTTCTCTAGTCATCGTTAAAAACAGCTTTTATTCTTGTTTCATGTTTGTGACACACTCTGCTTTTTACATTTTTTTTCTAGTTTCCTACTGCTTCATACCTTTTCTTCCACATTCTCCTTTTAACTTTTCATGTAAGAGGTTTCCCTTACATATCTGCTTATCCTTGCCAACATGTTCATGTTAATATTTAAGGCCTCTTCTCTTGGTTATTATTATTATTATTTTTTTAGAAACAATGCCTCCAGTCTCTAGTCAATTTGAACTCAAATACTACTAAATACTCTTATTGCTGTTTTCTCTTCTCTTCCTTATTCTTGTGTATTTATGTTTTCACTCCTTTACCAATATTTAAGGGAAATTTGGGAAGAAGGAAAGATAAATCCATAATGTGCACTTTAACATATTTCGCATGAAGTCCCTGAACATGGCTGACAGAGTCAACCTCTGTATCTCTGGAAAATTTAAAAGAGGCAGATCTGTTTATGGAAGTGTGAATTAAATAACATTTTAAAAATAAGGAGCTACTTCTTTATTTAAAGTAATAACATGCTCTAAATTCCAGCCAATCTATGTGATATTTATAGCCAGTGTTAGATGACAATAAGTATGTTTAAATCTCCAAGTCAGCTATAATAGATAACAATGCACACTTCAGAAGTTATGGTTCCACTGTAGCCTAGCACAAAAGAATGGTGGTAAAAAATGGCACTACCTGTGCCCTCAAGAACATAAAGATTAAAGCTGTGCCCTTTCATGTCAAAAAACCTATTTTTGACTTCAAACTTTTAATTTATTGCTAAGCAAAGTTTCGTAAAAGCCCTTTCTTCTCTTATTCCTCTTTTTTTTTTTTTTAAGTTTATTTATTCATTCTGAAAGAGAATGCATGGGGGTTGGGGAGGGCAGAGGGGCAGAGAGAGAGAGAGAGAGAGAGAGAGCGAGCCTGTGAGAGAGAATCCCCAGCAGGCTCTGCACTGTCAGCGTGGGGCTTGATCCCAGGAACCTTGGGATCATGACCTGAGCTGAAACCAAGAGTAGGAGGCTTAACTGACTGGGCTACCCAGGCACACACACCCCCTCCCCCACCGAAGAGTTAAAATCTTACAGGGTAGCATTCTAGCCTGCTTCAAGACAGAGCAAACATATACTATCCACTTGATAATTTCTTCATTCTGGTTAGCAAATGAACACTATTTTAAGCAACATATACTAGACACATCAATACTATAAGCACCATGTAGCTGATTTGGTACTGAAACCACTTAATTTTAAAAGAAATATCAGCAATTTTAAGCCCATTGAATAATTAAATGTTCTCAAGAGGCCTCATTTATTTATGTTTGTAAAAAAGCAATGAGAGTAAAACTGCATGTTGAAATTCCAAAATTTGTACTTTCACAGCTCCAAAATTGCTTTTATGTGCAATGATGGGATTTTTAAGATATGTTATAAAGTAAAAATAAAACCTATCTTTATATTTAACAAAAATGAAGAAATATCCTTATGAATGTTGGATCATTAATAAGCTATGTGAACTATTTGAAAGTACTGTTAATAAAGATCCTTTCTAATCCAAGGATCTAAAATTAATACAGGAAGTATAGTTATTAATGTCTTAACATTCCAAAGGACCCCGCGCACATGATCTAAGCAATATACATAAGCAATACAAACATGCAAACACTCTAAACCTTAAAGTAGGTTCTAATTTAGTGTTATAAGTATCTGTATAGCCTATATTAGTTTAAAAACTAATTTCATATTTATGTATATGTGTATATATAAATACATATTTATATAAAAATACACCCACACCCACACATAAAACTTCAAACCACAGCAGTAAATTAAGGACAAATTCAAGTATTACCAAGCAGTAAATTTTAACTATTTCCCTTCCTTAAAAATTTTTTTGGATGTTTATTTATTCTTAGAGAAAGAGAGAACACAAGCAGGGGAGGGGCAGAGAGAGAGAGAAGAATCTGAAGCAGGCTCCAGGCTCTGAGCTGTCAGCACAGAGCTGGACATGGGGCTTGAACTCACTAAGCGCGAGATCATGACCTGAGCCAAAGTTGGATGCTTAACTAACTGAGCCACCCAGGCGCCCCTATTTCTTCCCTTTGTAAAGCTGACAGGTTTATGGTATAAATAGTTGATTCAAAATGGTAATTGGTACTTGCTGCTTTTTGCCAGGGTTAACACAAGGAAGACAGTAGCTGATGCTATTCAACTTTTTAAAAGACTTCTAGAAGAGGAAAAAAAAAAGAAAAAAAAGGACTTATAGAAGAGAATATCAAATGTAAATCTATAAGGGACCAGTTTATTTTTTTATATTAAATATAATTTATTGTCAAATTGGCTTCCATACAACACCCAGTGCTCATCCCAGCAGGTGACCTCCTCAATGCCCATTACCCATTTTCCCCTCTCCCCCACCCCCATCAACCCTCAGTTTGTTCTCAGTATTTAAGAGTCTCTTATGGTTTGTATAAGGGGCCAGTCTAATATATGGGTTATACAAATCTTTTTAAGGATAAGAGATAATTTTGCTTTATTTTACATAACAGAAAAAAAATACTAAAGGACAAAAGTCCAAAACTAATTTCTCCAAATGTATTATTGTTGATTCATTATCAACAAAAATGATAATCTATGAATGTGAAAGGTACTAGTAAGCTTAATTTTCTGCATTTTTAGTAGACAAAAAAAAAAAATGCATTTAAACTAAGGAGTTATTCTTCAAAGAACCAAAGAACTTCACTCCCCTCTGGGATTATCTGCTTATCCTAACCAATTTAAATCAAACAGGTAAGATTTCAGGTTCCCAACTACAAAGAAGATAAAAAGTAAAGCCTCAGTTTCTGGTTTTATACATAACTTCTGCATTCCTTATGAGGGAATAAGACAAATGAATAAAGAGTTTTAAATAATTCCAGTTAGGGGCGCTTGGGTGACTCAGTAGGTTAAGCATCCAACCTAGGCTCAGGTCATGGTCTTGTGGTTCGTGAGTTCAAGCCCCACGCTGGGCGCTGTGCTGATTGCTCAGATACTGGAGCCTGCTTCAGATTCTGTGTCTCCCTCCCTCTCTGCTCCTCCCCTACTCGTGCTCTGCCTCTGCCTCTCAAAAATAAACATTAAAAAAATGTTTTTAATAATTTGAATTGGGGCGCCTGGGTGGCGTAGTCGGTTAAGCGTCTGACTTCAGCCAGGTCACGATCTCGCGGTCCGGGAGTTCGAGCCCCGCGTCAGGCTCTGGGCTGATGGCTCGGAGCCTGGAGCCTGTTTCCAATTCTGTGTCTCCCTCTCTCTCTGCCCCTCCCCCGTTCATGCTCTGTCTCTCTCTGTCCCAAAAAAAATAAATAAATAATTTGACTTAATGCAATTTAAGTTACTGGGAGGGCAAATAAATCAGCAATAAACCTAAAACATCATTTCTCCAGTTTCTCATTTTAAAAAGAAAATGGCCTTTAAAGTTAAAATATCATAAATAAAAATCAACAAATAAGAAAATAGTCTTCAAGCTAATTTCAAAATAAGGATTGTACTAAAATGTTACCAGCTCATTAAAGAAATGGTATTGTCAATTTAGGTTAGCATTACTTAAAAGTACTGTTATATAATACAGTAAAATCTGACAACTACCTAAGCTTAAAACCCAAGAAATACAGGGGAAAATGTACACGCCTAAATTCTCAAAACTAAAGAAGCACCAAGCAAACATACTCTTCAATACATTTAAACACAAGTTATGACACATGTTTTGAAATTTAAAAATTAATAATCTTGCATTTTAATGCCAATAGACAAATCATATAAACTAGTTTTTTTTTTTATCTCTGAACACCAAAAATACATTTCTCTCTGACCCCTAACCTATGACCTTTCTCAGATTTGAACATACAGTAAAAGAAAAAAACACTTAAAAATCTCTGATTATTGTACACCAGGGAATGTTTTGTTTTTAAAATTTGTGACAAACTCAAATGAGATAGAGAAGCAAAGGTCTCAAGAGATTAATGGTTAACATTTCAAATTTACTATGGACCATGAAGACTACTTATAAAATATGATTAAAAGCTAAAATAATGGTACTATTACTATGATGACAATAATGATAATTTATTAAGTCCACTCGTGAGGCCAGAAACTAGCTAAACACTTTGCAGAATCCAATCTTTAAAACATTACAGGCAGGTATTATACCCTTTTTCCAAATGGGGAAAACTGAGGTACTGTGTTTAAAGGAGGTGTCAAAAATTATAAAACTTAACAGAGTAAAGAACAAAACCCAGATTTGTCTGTGTTCAAAGCAAGTGTACTCACCCCATGTGCTATAATATAGGATTTATTGTATAATACTAATAGAAAGGAAGGATAGGAATTTAGGTATCTCTATAGCTCTTTCTCAAAGGAGGTATAAATAATAATTCTGTGGATGGGAAAAAAATTATAAATAACTATTCTTGCAACAAAGAAACAAGTATGCTAAGTCATATATATAGGAATATGCTTCATGATGAAATAGCATGCCCCAGTTTTAATAAAATATTTACACACATTCATATACAAAGAGACCAAAAATAAAGGGCAGTGGGTCATCCTGTGGTAGAGAAATAATAAAAACATAAAAACTCTCCACTGGGCTAGTTTTACCATGTTTTTATTTTTTAATTTTTTTAATGTTTGTTTATTTTTGAGAGAGAGAAGAGAGTGAGGGAGGAACAGAGAGAGAGAGACAGAGAGACAGAGAGAGACACAGAATCTGAAGCAGGGTCCAGGCTCTGAGCTGTCCGCACAGACACCGATGTGGGGCTCAAACTCAAACCATGAGATCATGACCTAAAGTTTGATGCTTAACCAACTGAGACACCCAGGCATCCCTACCATATTTTTTCAATACATTAAGATGTGCAACCTTGAGGACATTACGCTAAGTGAAATAAACCAGTAACAAAAATACAAATACTATATGATCCCACTTACATGAGGTATTTAAGTAGTCAAGTTCACAGAATCAAAATGGAATGGCAGTTATTAGGGGCTGTGGGGAAAATGGGGAGTTCTTAATGGGTATAGAGTTTCAGTTTTACAAAACGAAAGAGTTCTGTAGATATGTTGCACAACAAATTGAATATACTTAACGCTATTGAACTGTGTAACTTTAAAATGGTTAGGATGGGGAAAAATAAAGATTTTGTAGTAATACATAAATAGATACATATCAATAGAATTAAAAATTAAAATTTTATTTCCTCAATCAGTAGCCACAGTTCAATTGCTCAACAGCTGTATGTAGCCATTCAAGACAGCATGGATACAACATTTTCTCACAAAAATTTCTGTTACATAGCACTGGATCACAGTATGCAGAAAAAGACCCAAATTCATATGGGAATTTGTATTCAATACTGAATCTGTGTGATAAAGGTAGCACTTCAAATCAGTGGGGAAAGAATTATTGAGTAAATAGTATTGGGACGATTTGTGAGCCTGGGGGAGAACAAAGAAGAAGGGAATAAAGATAAAGCCATATCTTAACTCCTACTCAAAAGAAATTCTGGATGAATCAAAGATTTGTACTTAAAAAGTGAAATGATAAATGTATTAACACATAATTCTAATTAAGAAAGGCCTTCCCAAATAGAATGGAAAGCCAGAGCACAAACACTCAGAAGATCTTCTTTTTAGGAAAATAAAAAACTTTACAAGAAGAAAGCCTAGACAACTAGAAAGGGGGGTGGAGGGGTGTGGTGTGTTCCATTTTCTCAATCAATTGAAAAACGTAACTCAGTTGAAAAAAGTAAACTGAAAGTACCAATATACATAGGAAAAAACTGCTCAATTTTACTTGCAATTTAAATATTCTATTAAAAATTACATTTTCAACCATCTAAGGGCAAAGATAATCTCAGTATTAATGTTAAATAGGAACTAATGGATTTAAAAACTGATACAACTTATTCAGAGGGTCATTTTTAAATATGTAACAAAAATCAAAAGCAACAAACAATATTTATGGATAAAATGATACTGAGTCTAGAACTGACTAAAATAACCTGAGGAAGGGGCACCTGGGTAGCTCCGTAGGTTAAATGTCTGACTCTTGATTTCAGTTCAAGTCATGATCTCATGGTTCATGAGTTTGAGCCCCATGTCAGGCTCTATGTTAACAGTGAGGAGCCTGCTTGGGATTCTCTCTCTCTCACTCTCACTCTCTGCCCTTCCCTCCCATCCCCCACAAATGCTCACTCTCTAAATAAATAAATAAACTTAAAAAAAAAAAATAACCTGAGGTATAAAAAACCAGAGAAAGTTGGTTCAGATTTAAATAAGACTGGGTACACATTGATAGTAGGTGTACCAGAGTGGTGAGTATATGGGGGGGATTCATTTATTTTTTGTGTGTTTGAATTTTTCCAAAAAGTTTTCCATGTTATGCATAGCCTTTAAACCAGGAATTCCATTGTTAGGAATTTAGCCTACAGTTACATTATACAATGTAAGTACAAGAATGTTCTGGAAGAAAACTAAATTTCCATTACAGAATGGGTTGAGTAAATTATGTTTATCTACACATAGTAATGTCCTATACCTTTAAAAAGTATGGAGGTCAATTATGTGACGGAGATTACAGAAAAGGGGAAAAAACATCAAGGGCAGAACAATAGGCATAGTCTGATCACAATTAAGTAAAAACAAAATCAAGCACGTGGATCTGTGAACACCCATAAGATACATGTGCATATTCATAATAAATTTTTAGAAGGCTATGTCAAAAATCTTAATAATGGTTTCGTCTGGTTGGGCAGGAGACGGGGAACTAGAAATCTGTGAGGAGGGACACTTATTTTTCAAACATTTTTTATACTGTGATTTTTTGGGGGACCTGTGAACATATTGCATTCATTACATTTATAATGAAAAACAACTAGATTTTTTAAATCCTTCCTCTACTGAGATGATTGTCATTTATTTAGGAACTGCCAATGTTCAGGGTATATGTTAGGGAGGAGCTGGTCTCAAAGCATATTTAAATTTTACAGAGCAAAACAGATGAGCCATAGCTCTCCTATTGCTGACCCTACCTCAGTGGTACCTGTATCTCACCCTGATGATCGATCCACAAATCTAACATTACATCAAATAATTGTTCTAGAGATGTAGGTCAGCTCCTTTCTTGGTGCTAATCAAACAATTAACAATTTTTATTGAGTATGTAAGTTCTGTGGAGGAATACCAATGAATAGGATTATATCTGCTCAAAAAGTTTAAAATCTTGCAAAGAAAAAATATGCATCATATAAGGAACAGAGAAGAATCTGCCATGCAAACATATTATGTACTGAGACAAGAAGTCAACGAAGGAATGCGTAGTTGGGGTTCATGGAAGAAAAAAGATGGCAGATTTGATCTTAAGATATGAACTGGGGGCATCTGGATGGCTCAGTTGGTTGAACATCTGACTTCGGCTCAGGTCATGATCTCATAGTTCATGAGTTGGAGCCCCACATCTGGATCTCTGCTGTCACTGCAGAGCCTGCTGCAGATCCTCTGTCTCCCTCTCTCTCTGCCCCTTCCCCACTCATGCGGGGTCGGTCTCTCTCTCTCTCTCAAAAATAAATAAATATTTTTTAAAAAAACTTAAGAAAAAAAGATATGAACTCGATTTAGATATACAGTAGGAAGAGGATTATCTAAGACCAGTGGAAAGAATGCACAGAAATAAAAAACTGAGATAATGTGACTCATTATGAGTAGAGATGGGGGCGGGTGGAGGGAAAAGGAAGAAGTATAAAATAAGTAATCAAGAGGAGTAAAGTTCAAGGTGATATATATCCTAAAAAAAACAGGCAAAGTTAATATTTTATAAAATAGGCAAAGGAGAGTTTTAACAAGCATTTGGCAGCACCGGCATGCAAGGTAGGATAAACTATGTACATGTCTTTGCTTCCTTTTGGCTTGCTTTCTTGACATGAAAAATAAAATAACAAACATTACTTCAATACCTCACTTCCAGACCCAGATTCTAGTGGTCTCTTCTTTCTTGGTCCAATGGCCGCAAGAGCTGTGAGGTTAGCATCTCTATGCTGTATCTGCGCAAGCTCCAACTGTTGTAACTAGAAGATGGAACAACAACAACAACAACAACAAAAAAGTCAATGTTTTCAGAGTCATGCTCAGAAGGAGGAAGAAACTGATCATTAAGCCTATTTCTGTGTTCTTTACCAAATAAGTTACAGTATAAAATAAATGATAAATTCCCCTAACAGTCAAGAGCACATCATTTCCTAATGCCTTTACTCCAACAAACTCTTTAGTCCTGAATCTCTAAACAGTAAGAGGCAGAATTTAGGTAAGGAAGAAGTATGGAATAGAAGAAAAGCCAGAAAAAAAAAGGGCATCTAGTGCTTAATCTATCCTTAGTTTAATCACAGGTAAGAAATACCTGAAGAATAAATTGAACAGTAAATTGGAGAGAAACTGGCCACACGATAGTCAACTTTTTCAAAATAAAAGTTACTTGAAAATAAAGACAGTTTTTGTAAATTATAGGAAAGAGTTCTATGCTGATTGGTTTACAAACTACTTCCTTAAAAATTTACTCATTTAACTCTTACAACCACATTAAAAAGTATAATATTAATTATAATAGGATATGAAAGTTATACATATATGTACTATGTACCATCTTTTTTTTTTTACTAAGGAAAACATGCCCTAAGAGCTTAGAAAAACTTCATAAAGGTTACATAAATAAATAAATAAGTGGTAGAAACAGAACTCAGAGCCAAGTGTTCTTATTACAAGCCCTTTCTATAGGTCACACTTTCACATGGATTTACTCTATATTTATCTTCATGCTAAAAACTGAAAGTACTATTTTGCTGTAGAGTTTTTATCATAATTAACCCAGAATATCCAAATCTACAAGATATAATTATTTACTATGTGGGTACTCATGAAAGGTGCTCATGAAAGATGCCCCATTAAAAGACAGATAAATAAGACATTAGAACTGTAAAATAAATACATGAAACCATAGTATCATTTCACAAGGGCAGGTGAGTGTCAAATGGTATTTCAGAAAGAAAGAAAAGAAAAGAAAAGAAAGAAAAGAAAAGAAAAGAAAAGAGAGAAAGGGAAGAGAAGAGAAGAGAAGAGAAGAGAAGAGAAGAGAAGAGAAGAGAAGAGAAAAGAAAAAAGAAAAGATAACCAAGTCAAAATAAAACATCACTACGAGGTCCTTAAGCTTCTCCAGAAGAAGAAGAACGTTCAGTTACCATCAAAATCTTATTACTATGGAGAGAAATGAATAAAGAACCTGCCACTGGTTGCTAAACAAATATTCAAACAATATCAGGCTCTAAGATAGCCAATTGAAAGTAACCTGTTGAGGAACCCTATACACACACATTGAACATTCTTTAAAAAGAACATTGACCAGGGTACCTGGGTGGCTCAGTCAGTTAAGCTTTAGACTTCAGCTCATCATCTCACAGTTTGTGAGTTTGAGCTCAGCATTGGGCTCTGTGCTAACAGCTCAGAGCCTGGACCCTGCTTCAGATTCTGTTTCCTTCTCTCTCTGCCCTTTCCTGGCTTGTGCTCTCTCTCAAAAATAAACATCAAAAATATTTTTTTTTAAAAGAGAATTGACCAAACTTTGAACATATTAAAAAAAGAGCAGGATGAAAATAGTAAAGTTTAGTGGTGAAATAGGCAGTCTCAAGGAGATACAAAGTAAAGACCACTTCAGGATATTTTGTAGTATTAGAGGAAAGACCAAAAATAATCCCTAGGTAACTGAGTCTTTAGTAAAGCAGAAAACATAACTAAAAATAAAAAAAAAATTTAACTAAGAACCATTGGCCTTTTAAAAAGTATAGATAGTTTCAGAGTCTGATGCTGTCATAATCTGGAACTTCAGGTGACAAAATGCGATTTTAATTAATGTATCCTGCAGCACAAATCAAACAATCAGCTATATTTTTTAAGTCTTTCCCTGGAGAAAATTAGCATCTGCAAGATAGTCACAACAAATAAAAAGTTTTTAAATTGACCTCTGTCATCAAAATTCCCTACCTATGTAGTAAAACATTTTCTCCCACTCTGCAAAGTATACTTTGGTTTTCTGAAATCTCACGTCTTAAGACAGAACACCCAAAACAGGTCCTTTAAAAAAAAAAAAAAAAAAGAACCTGACAAATTAGACTTCATACAAATTAGAAACATTCTTGCACTACAAAAGACATGGTTAAGAGAACAAAAAAACCACACTATTTATATTTAATTTCTCTATTTTTCTTTTTGTTGCCTTATTGTCTGGGCAATATAACACTGAGTAATAGTGATGAAAACAGACATCCTTGCCTTTTTCCTAATCTCTGGAAGAAAGCATTCAGTCATTTCATCATTAAGAATAATGTTAATAGTAGGGTTTCAATAGTTGCACTTTATCAGGTTAAGGAAGTCCTCTTCATTCCTAGATTTTTGAAAGTTATTCTTATTAATACATATTGAAATCCATCTAATGTATTTCTGCATTAATTGATATGATCTTTCTTAGATTGTTAATATGGTAGATTACATTCACTGATTTTTTAATTTTAACACAGCTTTGCATTCCTGGGGGGGTAAACTCCACTTGGTCATGATATATTATTTTTTATACATTGCTACATTTGATTTGCTAATATTTTGTTGAAGATGTTTACTTCTATGTTCACAAAGGATACTAAAATGTTTTCCTATTTTGTAATGTTTTTCTGGTTAGTTATCAGGATAATACTGGTCTCATAAAATGAACTGGAAGAGTTCCTAACTCTTCTGTTTCCTGAAAGAAATTGTGGAGACACAGTATTAATTCTTCTATAAATTTTTGGGAGAATTTACTAATAAGTAAAATGATCTAAGCCTGGAGATTTCTTCATTGAAAGGTTTTAACTATAAATTAACTTTAATAATTACAAAACTACTGAGGCTAGCTACCTCACTTGGCTAAGTTTTGACAGATGGTGCTTTTGAAAAAACTGGTCATTTCATCTAAGTTGTTGAACTACTTGCATGGAGTTGTTCTTTTGTATTTCCTTACCCTGCAGGGTCTGTAGTGATTTCCACCTCTTTTTTTTTCCTGATATTGGTGATTTACATCTTTTTTCTTTCTCAGTCTAATTAGAGATTTGTCAATTTTATCATAAAAGAACTAGCTTTTGGTTTTATTGTCTCTATTTTTTCCTTTTGTTCTCAAAGTCATTGATTTCTGCTTTTATCTTTATTATTTACCTTCTTCTGCTTGCTTTGGATGTATATTGCTCCCCTTTTACCAGTATCTTAAATTAAAAGCTTAGATTATTAATTTGAGACCCTTCTTCTTCTCTAACATAAGCATTCTTCCTATCCTTTGAAGGATTACATTTGAATCAAATTACATTTGAAATGGGTCTCTTTGTAAACATATAATTTAGTCATGGTTTTGAAATCCATTCTGACAATCTCTATCTTTTAACTCGTATATTTAGATCATTTACACTTAATAGAACAACTTAGATGTTTTTGGATTTAGGTCTACCATTTTATTATTTCTTTTCTGTTTGTTCCTTCTGTTTTTCATTTCTGTTTCCCTTTTCCTACTTCTTTTGGGTTATCTGAACTTTAAATATTTCACTTTAATTTACCTATTGTTTTTTACTATATCCATAGATTTTTTTTTAAGTGGTGGCTTTAGAAATTACAGTATACTTACTTAAAATTTCAGTCTACTTAGCGGGGCACCTGGGTGGCTCAGTCAGTTAAGCGTCCAACTTCGGCTCAGGTCATGATCTCACGGCTCGTGAGTTCGAGCCCCGCGTCGGGCTCTGTGCTGACAGCTCAGAGCCTGGAGCCTGTTTCAGATTCTGTGTCTCCCTCTCTCTCTCTGACCCTCCCCCGTTCACGCTCTGTCTCTGTCTCAAAAGTAAATAAACGTTTAAAAAAAAATTAAATTTCAGTCTACTTAGAATCCATAATTTACCAATTCAAGTGGAATACAGATACCTTATATCATTTTACTCCCCACACTTTGTTATAATTTTCTTATATATTACATATGTATACACTGAAAATCCCTGACAATGTTAGAATTTTTATTTTTAATATTTTAAAAAGCTTAAAAGCAGACTATATACCATTTCTGTTGCTTTTTCTTAATTCCTAATGTTTAAAATTTTCCTTTGGTATCATTTTCACTTCATTCTGAAGAACTTCAATTTCCTTAAGCATTTTTTTTTTTTTTTTTTTTAGAGTAGGTTTACTGGCAAAAGATTCTATTCTTGTTCCTGCACTGTCTTTATTTCACCTTTATTACTGCAGGGTATTTTCACAGGATATATAGCATTCTGGGTTGGTTGACAGTTTTTTTCTTACAGCACTTTACAAATATTTTGCTACTTTCTTTTGGTTTCCATGGTTTCTGATAAGAAATCTACAATCACTTGAATTGCTGTTCCTTATTAGACAAGTGTACACCTCTCTAGCTAGTTTCAAGAATTTTTTCTCTGTCTTTAGTTTTCTTAGATGGAACTGAATCTGACTTTCTCTGTGATTAACCTGTTTGGGGGTTCACAGACCTGGAATCTTTAGGTTTATGTCTTTCTAAATTTGGGAGGTTGTTAGCCATTATTTTTCCAAACATATTTTTAGTATCTTACTCTTTCTCTTCTGGGACTTCAATAACATTAATGCCAGACCTTGGTCATTGTCCCACAGGTCTCTGGGGCTCTGTTTTTCTGTTTTTTGTTTTTGATCAGTTTTCTCCTTAGTTTTTGGATTAGATAAATTCTACTTGTCCATCTTCAAGTTCACTGACTCTTTCCTCTTTTGTCTCTTTTCAACTATCCAGCCAAGTGTTTTATTTTGATTACTATTATCTTCAGTTCTAAAATTTCCATTTAAAAAATAAAATAAAATAAAATTTCTATTTTAGAAATTTATTCCTGGGGCGCCTGGGTGGCGCAGTCGGTTAAGCGTCCGACTTCAACCAGGTCACGATCTCGCGGTCCGTGAGTTCGAGCCCCGCGTCGGGCTCTGGGCTGATGGCTCAGAGCCTGGAGCCTGTTTCCGATTCTGTGTCTCCCTCTCTCTCTGCCCCTCCCCCATTCATGCTCTGTCTCTCTCTGTCCCAAAAATAAATAAACGCTGAAAAAAAAAAAAAAAAAAAAAAAAAAAAAAAAAAAAAAAAAAAGAAATTTATTCCTGATTCTTTAAGTCAAGTAATTTTGAATAGTACCCTGAATATTTTAAATATTATAAGACTCTGGGTCTTCTTTAAATCCTTTGGAATATGACATTTTAATTTTAGTATGCAGAACAGGTCAGTTAGATTTAGGCCGCAAGTTCCAATGTATCTTCTGTTAGCTCAAGCTCCAACACGAGTTCAGTTTTCAAAGCCTTTGTAGTGCTCACTGGATATGTCCCAAATGTGTACCACTTGGTGGTCAGTCTGGGACCTAGCATTGCTCTGTTAGTTCCACTTCTTTTTTTTTTTTTTTAATGTTTATTCATTTTTGAGACACAGAGCACTAGCAAGGGAGGGGCAGAGAGAGACACACACACAGAATCCAAAGAAGGCTCCAGGCTCTGAGTTGTCAGCACAGAACCCGATGTGGGGCTTGAACCCATGAACTGTGAGATCATGACCTGAACTGTTAGACCATGAACTAAAGTCTGATGCTTAGCCAACTGAGCTACTAATCTCCCCTGTTAGTTCCATTCTTAAAGTCTTTATGTATGCTGATTAGAATCAGATTCACATATGACAAATGTGTCACTCAAGAGTGGGCCTAGGTCGGGGCGCCTGGGTGGCGCAGTCGGTTAAGCGTCCGACTTCAGCCAGGTCACGATCTCGCGGTCCGTGAGTTCGAGCCCCGCGTCGGGCTCTGGGCTGATGGCTCGGAGCCTGGAGCCTGTTTCCGATTCTGTGTCTCCCTCTCTCTCTGCCCCTCCCCCGTTCATGCTCTGTCTCTCTCTGTCCCAAAATAAATAAACGTTGGGAAAAAAAAAAAAAAGAGTGGGCCTAGGAGTCCAAAATAATAATACAGGCTTGCTTTCCTGAGCTCTTCCCATTTCACAATCTTCCCAGTAATTTCTGGTTCCCTAGTCTCCTCTTTCTGTCCTCTGGCCAGAAAGCTGGGGGCTTTAGTTACTCTGCTTTGCCATATATATCTGTGACTGTCCATGTCAACAGTAAGCAGCAGGAAGAATGGGGGTGGGGAGGTGCAGGAGGGATGGCAAACTCACTGCTGGATTAGTGGTATTTTGAAGTCTCATCTTTTTCCCCAATTTGCCTACTATTTTCAAAACCGTCGTAGCCTCTCCATGCATTCTGTTCAGGTTTTATAGCTGTATTCAGTGGGAGAGACAGTCGGAAGTGTTTTTACTTCACCAACTGAAACCTTTAAAAGCTGGTTTAACCAGAATTCTGACAACAGGTTTCTGTTAAATTATATTCCTACTAAGCTTTGTTTCATAAAACTTAAAGCCTGCTTGCTTACTTACACCAGCAACACACACTTTGGTCCAAAAAGATCTAACAGGCTTGGCAAGTTCTCTTTTAAGAGTACCCTTACTCCTTCCTATGGCTAATGAAAAAGGCAGAAGCCTTCATTTCCCTTATCACAGTCTTCTCTGATAACAAGCATAGGTCCCCTAAAATCCAAGTCAGTGCCCTAGAGAGCAACAGAGCAATGGTGGTTGAAGATTATCTTATTCCTGATGTTTAGTATCTGTCTCTGTTCATTTTTAAGTACAACTATGATAATAGTCACTTTAATCAAGTCCAAAACACATTAACAGATTACCTTAAAGATCACACAAACTCTCAGATGTAAAGTTCAACAGAGGTACTTCTTGATGCTAAGCACATAATTTTGAAAGACAAAAGATTTTTTAAAAAATTAATGAAAAAGGAAAGCAAAACTGAAGCAGAATTAGAGGAGACACATAAAGAATGAATAAATCAAGTATTATATAGTCAAGTCCCTCCACGGACACAAGGACATTATTAACAGGAAGGACTAAATTATTTAGATAATTATGACACTGACACTATGGGAAATTCAAAACTGTGTTTCTTTTTCATGCTTAAGGCAGGCAAGATATTTAATAAAAAAAAAAAAAAAAAAAAAAAAAAAGGCAGGTGCTGAAAGTACAAGAGACAACAGCAGAGCTGTCCTTCAAAACAAATGATCCAGAAATATGAAGTGCTATCATCTTCAGTCTGATTTTGCTATGAACTTTTAGAAAGTGATAATAAGGTATAAAGGACAGAGTTGAGAGATGAGTTAATGTCTCCCCCAGAGCTTATGTATGCTGTCCAAAAAACATACATTAGTAGCAATGAAAATAGCTATTGCCACTAAATAGGAATATTTGAAAGAATCTGAAAAAATAAGAGAAATAAAGTACGCTATCTAGTTTTGAATTCTGCAAAGAATTACGAATAGTGTGTTGCTTGGATTTCACAGTTAACGTTATGTGTACATAGAAATAATAAAACCCTACCACCAATAGATGTTTTTTAAATAGTAAACATTTAGGTAGAATTTTAGATATGCTTTGTAAAAATTAATTGGCCAAACTCTAAAATTCTCAACAATGTTAATAATCACTTCTAAATTACTGCAACTTACTGGGGAAAACAAGGTTAAATCCTAAAATATTATACTACAAAAGAAGCAAAAAATACCACACTAAACACCATTAACAAATGAATTCTAAACCAACAGAACCAACAAAGCAAGTTAAAAAACAATAACTACCCCCCCCCATCTCACCTAAAATTCAGGGATACAACAATAGAAACATAGTATCACTTTCAACCCCTAAAAGACAAGTATTAGGCAGGCAATCCACCAAACCTAACTATACATGGTCTGAGTATTTTTTTTTCTCCCAACCACTAATGCTAGTTCTTATGATGTCAAGATACTGTCCAGAACACCTGAGATACTTGGGATCTGGAATGTAGAGTCCAATGCCTTGCTAGTCTGCTCTTCTAATCCATCTGTACATTTCAGTAAATAGCACATTCTCTGATCTCAATTAGACACTTTCTTCCTTAGACTTAAACACAATACTTGATTTCTATATTGTTTAAAACAAATATAATTTGTATTAGAGTACAGAACCCTCCCCCTCCATGTCTTCCCCTTACATTCTTTTTTTTCAACCTTCTTTCCAGTCTTCTTGAAAGAAAAAAAAACAAAGGAAAAAAAATTACATATCCATGGGTCAGTATCGAGCTTATTTAAGAGCTTGATGGCATCTATCTTAAATGTTTCTATAGCTAATGTTTTTAAGTAACTATTTTTCCTTTTACACCTCACCTTTCCCTAAATTATGACAGCTATGTTACACAAGCAGAACATGTGCTGTTATATTCACTTTATTTTATTATTATTTTTTTTAATTTATTTTGAGGAGGGGGGGAGCAGCATGCAAGCTGGGGAGGGGCAGGGAGACAGAGAATCCCAAGCAGGCTCCACACTGTCAGAGCAGAGCCCAATGCAGGACCCAAACCCATGACCCATGAGATCATGACCTGAGCAGAAATCAAGAGTCAGACATTTAACAGACTGAGCCATCCAGGCACCCCTCTGTTCATTTTAAATAGGGTCTGAACAACAAGGGTTTTAATGCATGGGTCTACTTATACATGATTTTTCGGGATACAGTGCAGTACTAGAAATGTATTTTCTCTTCTTTAAGATTTTCTTAATAATATTTTTTCTCTAGCTTACTTTAGAATAAGAATATAGTATATAATATATAGAACAGACAAAAATGTTTTAATCAACTGTTTATTTTACCAGTAAGGTTTTCTATCAACAGAAGGTTATTAGTAGATATATTTGGGGAGAGTCAAAAGTTATACATAGATTTTTGACTGCACAGGGGGATAGTGACCTTAACTCCTGTGTTGTTCAAGGATCAACTATAAGAGGAAACTGGGGCCCTTTTGGCTCCCTGAGCAGTGCCACATGGTGGTCAGCAAGAATAAGCATCTTACGAAAGGCGGCAAAAAGGGAGCCAAGAAAAAAGTGGTTGATCCATTTTCAAAGAAAGATTGGTATGATGTAAAAGCACCAGCAATGTTTAATATAAGAAATATTGGGAAAACACTAGTCACAAGAACTCAAGGAACCAAAATTGCATCTGATGGCCTCAAGGGTCGTGTGTTTGAAGTAAGCCTTGCTGATCTGGAGAATGATGAAGTTGCATGTGGGAAATTGAAGCTAATTACTGAAGATGTTCAGGGCAAAACCTGACTAATTTCCATGGCATGGATCTTACCCGGGACAAAATGTGCTCCATGGTCAAAAAATGGCAGACCATGATTGAAACTCATGTTGATGTCAAGACTACCAGTGGGTAATTTCTTCGCTTCTTTTGTGCCGGTTTTACTAAAAAACGCCACAATTGGATTTGGAAGACCTCTTATGCTCAGCACCAATAGGTCTGCCAAATTAGGAAAAAGATCATGGAAATCATGACCCGAGAGGTGCAGACAAATTACTTGAAAGAAGTGGTCAATAAACTGATTCCAGACAGCATTGGAAAAGACACAGAGAAGGCTTGTCAGTCTATTTATCCACTCCATGATGTCTTTGTTAGAAAAGTAAAAATGCTCAAGAAGCCCAAGTTTGAACTGGGAAAGCTCATGGAGCTTCATGGTGAAGGCAGTAGTTCTGGAAAAGCTACTGGGGATGACACTGGTGCTGAAGTTGAACAAGCTGATGGATATGAGCCATCAGTCCAAGAATCTGTTTAAAATTCAGACATTTAATGGTGACAAATAAAAAATCTTACTTGTGATGTTTGAAAAAAAGAAAAAAGGAAACTGGGTTAAGTTCAAGAAGTAAAGTAACTTCCCCAAAGTGAGATGTAGTCAATGGCAGGTTGAATCTAGAATTGAAGACTCTTGACTTCTAGTTCAATGCTATTTCTCTTATAATACATACCTCTTCTACCAAAAGGGTAGAATGTCCCTCAGGCCACACAGATCCTATACTTCCAAATTAACCTATGTAACCTTCTGATGAAGCTCTAAATAAAATACTATCTTTCCTATGTAAGGTACACCAATCAAGAGATACAACCAATATACATCTCTTGAGAAAATATCCATTTCTCAGCTCCCAGAAGAGAATTTACTGAATGGTAACTGAACAATGCCAGTTCAAGATGCCAACTCTTAGATTCCCAAACCACAGTATTTTGTTTGACCTTCTATGACCATTTAGTCAACGGGAAAATAAAAGTGGTGGATTTTAAAGGTCCTCTTCCTTCTCCTCCTAGACCAATGGTTCTAAGTGTGATTTCCAGAGGAGCAGCAGCAATAGCGAATTACCTGGAAATCTGTTAGAAATGTAAACTCTCAAGCCTCGCCCAGACCTACTGCATCATAAACTAGGAAGGGGGCGGGGGGGGGGGGCAGCAATCTGTATTTTAACAAACCCTCCAGATAATACTCATGTCCACCAAAGTTTGAGAACCTCTGTCCTAGACTATCAATGCTTTGAAATGTCTGCATCTGTTTCTCTATGTACACAAGCTTTTTACAACTTGTCATTTTACAAATGTCTTCTCCATACTAAATTAACTGGATTGCTAAAATAGATTCTTAAGGACCAAAAAAAATGTATATGTGTACACACACACACACACACACACACACACATATTTAAAATGACAAGTTTCATTTTGTCCTGTCCAGTGTTCCATGAGTTTTCACTCATGCAGAACTAGCATAAGTTTAAATACAAATTGCTATAATTTAACAGCCTTAACTATCACATCTCACAGACGCTGTATCTTTAAATGTTTCATCTAAGGGGCTTCCTGGGTGGCTCAATTGATTAAGTGTCTGACCCTTGGTTTTGACTCAGGTCATGATGTCAGTTTGTGGGATCGAGCCCCGTATTGGGCTCTGTGCTGACAGCACAGAGCCTGCTTGGGATTCTCTCTCTCTGTCCTTTTTCTGCTCAAGTGCAGGCACTTTCTTGCAATAAATAAACATAGAAAAAATTAAAAAAAAAAAATCTTTTGTCTTCTTCATACCAAAATAACAGTTTCTACTGGTTGCCCTGTGAAGCTAAGTGCCAGCAGGTACAGGTCTTGCATTCCTTTTTCTTTCCTCTATTGTCTGGTAACAAATGAAAGTGGGAATGCTAGGAGTTGTTAAAAGGAAGTAAATGAATTCTTTGTCTCATTCTGCACAGATGTGCTGAATTCACATTTCCCAAAGGAGAAAAAGGATATATTCAAAAGGAAAGAAGGGTCACAGTATATATAACAAATGTTTAAGGAATCAGGATGTATGAACTCTAAGGTCAGGTGGCTTGCTCCTCAGAATTCTGGATGATGTGGTAAGAACGGAAAACATCGAAGGCTAGATGATAATCTAGGACACACAGCACATATTTCGATAAGCCTACAGCTGCATTAAACAAAGATGTACCTACCTGCTTGAAGTTAGAATTTGGCAATTAGTAATCCATCTAAAACTTTTCACAAATAGATGGTAAAATGGAAGAATGTCAGTACTTCGATTTTAGGAAACATACGTAGGAAAAAATTTTTAAACCAGAATTTAAAAGTACTGATATTTAAAATATAAAGTTACAATAGAGTGCTTACACTCTAAAATATTGTTGCTTTTTTCCTCAGGCAAAAATAGAAAAAGGGAGGAGGGGGGCAGGAAACAGCCCCAAAGTTGAGACTAAGATGTCTGAATTACAAGGATATCCATAGACATTTTAGCCAGACAACAATAAGGTTTTCAAACAGACAGATAACCTGTCAGGTCAATAAGAACAGTATGCAGAAGGAGCCACTTCAATGGACTGAGACTAGAATGGAGGCAAATCCCAAGGGCAGCCTATTTTTTTTAAGCTCCAAATAAGAATGTCAAAATTGGAAGTCGATGGGAAGGATGAAAAAAAAAATTATTAGACACGTTTATAAAAACCTGCCTGATTTAACACAGTTTGTCCTTATACCCAGAATGCAAAAAAGAAATGAACAGACTCAAAAATGGTATTAATAGAGAAGAAAACACCCAGGAGAAATGATCAAGATCAAAACTCTATCCTTAACGGTTGAAACCACCATAGATCATAAAATTATGTATGAAGGCGATTCAAGTTATTTAATATTTACGTGAGAAACATTGCTGAAACATTTCTCAGGATCAACAAAGCCTACAACTTCTCTAAATAGTTATCTGGAGTTCTGCATTCATAAGGTATTCTCCTTAATCTACTTCCTATGACTAGATTGGTAGGTAGCTAGTTACCTGGAAAAAGAAAGCAAACAAATTTTAAATTGAGCAACTGAAAGGAATCCATGCTAATTTTCACAGCTGAACAAAGAAAACTTCCCAGACAGACCAAATACCAAAAAATCACAAATGAAAGCTTTATAGTTTATACCAGTGTGATAACAATTAGCACATCCCAAGTGATAACCTTACAAATTACCACACAAGAGAACAGTTCAACTATATTAAGATAGAGTCAATGACTTTTGCAACGAAACACAATATGGTATCCCTGTGAGTTTGATTCTAAATTAGAGACCCTTAGAATACTAAAGTTATTAAAAGCTCTAGGGGGCAAAGGAAATGTCACAAAAATGACAATACTGCAGTTTCATCAAACGTTTGCAACCAATACAAAGTGGCTCTGTTCTTGGAATGAGGCCAGTGTATTTGATTTTTTTTTTTTAATTGAAAGATTTAGGATAGTATGCAACTAGAAAACTTTCAAAATATTTTGGAAAGAAATTATACAGTCCTTTAAATCTTGCTAGGAAAAAAATAAATGGAGGCGCAAAAAGAGGGGAAAAAACAGGTTTGCTACCACCTGCTCTCATAAGAGAGGTACCTTTTTTCTTTTTTTTTTTTGCATATTTACTTTTACAATTTTCTTTGAAAAATACTGTCCACCTATTCATCCCTCAGGGAACAATTAAACACAATATTAAAAGAAAAACCAACCAAACAAAACCATCCCATACAAACCTGAAGGAAAAATTAATCAATCCAGATGTTAATGAAGGTTTTTGAAAAAGGAAAAGATGGGATAAGATTTTTAAAGATAAAAGGGCAAGCTTTCTGATATGTGTTTTCCCAAAAGGGGGTGGAATCACAAGAAAGTAAGATAAGCATCTAATCAGTCCTTAATTGAAACAAAGAGGAATGCTTGTGTTTCAGAACAATAGGTTGTCCATTCCCAAATAACCTATGAAGCCAGGCTTGCTTAAAGAGGGTAATGGGTATAGTTCTCATACTAATTTTTTCAGATAACATCTTTAGATAAATTTTCTGCTGAACAGAAATGAGTATTAGAAGTGTTCTGTTGTTGAAATGTGTCTGACTTCAATCCTTTCTAATGTTCTCCCTTTCCAGTTCTCCTCATCTCAATCCAGAAGAAACCTCTCCATCCAGAGTTCATGCATTTTCCTTCTCTATTTTAGTGAAAACATACCACACTGATTGTAAGAATCTTACTAGATTTCCATTTGTTTTGCCTCAGCTCCTACATTAATCCAAACAATAAGGGCCTTGAAAACATTCATAAATAACCTGCTGCTGCTGGCACCTAGGAGCCGAGTGCTGCAATGTTAAGCAACAACAAATTTCATAGTTCAAGAGGCACAGTTAAGGAAAAAGGTTGCTCAGGAAATCACTCTTATTTAGCACAAAGATCCTTAAAAATTGCATGAAATCAGTCAAGTAACTATAGAAACCAATTTCTTCAGCTCCATATCACACGTCTCACACCTCAATTGTCTTTATTATCGTCTGCTGTCAGATCCTTAATCAGAAATGTGAACAGGCTTGATGATTTATTCAGCAGGGAAAAGAATCTGTAGGTCAAGTGAAAAATTTCACACACACCCAAACACACACCACATCTTCAACCTTAGGTACTTTCATTTCCTTCTGTTCTCAGCAGCTCTGGGGGCAACTCCAGTGAGATCCAATATTAAGGCTCAATTAAAATAAGCTCCAATTAGTGGAGCTTTTTTCTCTGGGGCTAGAAAAGTCAGGAAATGGATATTGGGAAATGTAAAAAGTCAGCTACTGAGAGGAGGCTGCAGACATAAATGAACTTATTTGTTGATTTCTACAGTTGCTATGCAGAGGCCTCTGGGAGTAAAAGCTTAACCAGTCTAAGCTATAAACTAAAACCCCTGCAGCTAAACATGAACTGTGTGAAACAAGGGCTCCATTCCAGAACAGAAAACTGCTGGGCCCAGAAAATTAAAAGCCAGAGGCGTTTTCCATTTAAAACTAAATCCCAGTACCACCTCCCAGCCAAAGAATTATAAGCAGTATCAGATTTACAAAACGAACAATTACCCTGGAAAAATGTAGCCTATTGTACAGTCCCAGATGCTAAATCTCAGAAGTTTCTTTTTTTTTTTTTCTTTTTTTAATCCCACATTATATTCCTCCAAGTACACCACTGTAGTTTACAAAGAGCCATTTCTAGACAGGCCTAAGCCTTGAAAATAAATTTTAAAAAGAGAGCACATAACTCATTGACCTCATTTGAAGTACTGCCCTTGCCTTGAGCAGTTCCTGTCCTTCCCCAAGGCTTCTGCAAATGGTATGCAACAGCAAAATAAACCCTGACCTAATTGCCAGGAGAGAGCTGCCAACCTTCCCTCCAACACAAAGACAAGCATGGTAACTTGAAAGTCCTACCTCTTTGGCTTTCTGCTTTAATCTCAGCTGTTCTGGATCTTCTTTATTGGAACGACTCTATCAAAGGAAAAGAAAATTTTAATAGAAATTACTAGCATCTAAACACCATAGTTGCCGTTAAATATTTAATAAATGACAATTTTCTCTAGTGATTGAAAACCTTAGCTCCGGGGGAAAATGCCTCAATCCAGTCTGGTGCACTCCCTCCGTTACGCCCCCTCCCTCCCATCATCTGGGCCGGCTGCTGCGGCTCTAGCCCCAAGGAAGCTTATACTGAAAATGATGCTAACGATGTCAGTCAGGTCCAGTTGAGGCATGACGCTGTTCTTGTTAGAACACTAAAAATTAAAAAACGGATGGTACAGATGAAGGAAAAGAATAGAAGGATAATTGTTGGCTCAAATGAAGGAAAGCAATCAACACTGGCTAATCTTCAGGTGAAGCCATTTTGGAAAAACCTATGGTATTTCAAGGACTATTAAAACCAAGACTATTAAAATCAATGTATAAAACTGTTGAATCACTATACCGGATGCCTGATTAACTGGCATATAATTTAATATTAACACTGTATGCTAATTAACTGGAATTAAAATAAAAACTTAAAAATAAATCACATAAAATCAGGAACCTGATGGACTTTGAACCAAATCACTATCTCTTTAAAAGTAGAATTTTAAAAAATTAAGTAGGAAATACACCCCAGTGTTTTCATTAGAGTATCTTGTCATCCCTGGGTCCTCCACAGCACTTACTTGAATGCTGTGCACAATTAAATGCCCAATAAATGTTTATTAAATATTCCTTTCCATACTGATTCATTCAATTCAACATTCCAAAAATGAATAATCTTACAGGATTGCTGTAAGGAGAAAACTATCTTCTGTATGTAATACTATGATGAAACCAACAGTAAGGAACTTCATTTCTGAAACTATGAACATTTGTCCACTGAAAAATATGCTGCAGAGTATTCTTTTTTCTGTAACAAAGTTATCTAACTCCTTATAAATCTGAATATTTGTTCTATGAAATGGAACATCAGCTACCTAAAGGTAGCTAACAAAATAAAAGCTAAAGGTATTTTCTTATTTACTAAATTTACTGGATACATTTTACTGATTTATTGGTATTTTTGTTAAGGAAAGAAAGAAACCGTTTAGATTTAAAAGTGCCTTGTAATTTTAAACACCTTAATTAAATACCACATAAGACTCCACCAAAGCTAATAATTTTCTTCATTTTGTCCCCTTTCTATTAAACTTTTTAAAAAATGATTATATATTTTTGAGAGACAGAGACAGTATAT
This sequence comes from Lynx canadensis, assembly GCF_007474595.2. Lineage (NCBI taxonomy): Eukaryota > Metazoa > Chordata > Mammalia > Carnivora > Felidae > Lynx > Lynx canadensis. Next base: position 45,808,225 of record NC_044314.2, read on the forward strand.
GAGCAGAAGGGCAGAGAGAGAGAGGGAGACACAGAATCTGAAGCAGGCTCCAGGCTCTGAGCTGTCAGCACAGAACCCATTGAGGAGCCCGAACCCATGCACTATGAGATCATGACCTGATCTGAAGTCAGAGGCCCAACCGACTGAGCTACCCAGGCGCCCCGTCCCCTATCTGTTAAAACAACTTCACTTCAGCCCAAACTAAGATAAAATCCTTATTATTCCACTTATATTAAGAGACAAGCAGTGTGTATATATGCACTTATATAAAAACATGTGTATGTACATATATATGTGTTTATGTATTTGTGAGTATATAATTTTTGCCCCAGTATGAAATGGGTACATTTGAGTAGCAAGTCTTCGTCAGTCAAACAGTATTTAATGATTATTCATAGTATAAATTCTACTCTATGTGCCTATTTTGAGCCTGGAGATACAGAAATGAAATAACAAGATGAAGTCCTGCTTTCAAGAGACTTATATTTAAGAAAATAATAAAACAATAAATTTTATAAAAATTAAATACAGTTATGATTTGTAAAGCATTTATGATGGGGAAAATAAAAAAACAATTACTGATAGTGATAAGTTATATTAAAGAAAATAAAATTGGGGGCACCTGCACAGCTCAGTCAGGTGGCCATCCATCTCTTGATTTTGGCTCAGGTCACGATCCCAGGGTCATGGGGTCAAGTTCTGTTAAGCAGGCTCTGTGATGAGCATGGAGCCTGCTTAACATTCTCTCTCTCCCCCACCTCCTCTACCCTGCCCTCTCTCTCAAATAAAAATAAAAATAAAATAAAATAAAATATGTAATAGAGGAAGGAGTGTGGGGGGGGGTAGTACTTCTTTAGCTAGGAAGGGAGAAAAGACATCTGAAAGAAGTGATATTTGAGTAGAGATCGGAATGACAAGAAGGAGGCGGCCATGCAAAGATATGGGGGAAGAATACGCCAAGCAAAAGGCACAGTCATTGCAAAAGACTTAAAATGGAATAAGCTTGGTGAAAGAGGAGTGCCTGGGTGGCTCAGTCAGTTGAGCATCCGACTCCTGATTTTGTCTCAGGTCATGATCTCATGAGCTCTATGTCAGGCTTAGAGCTGACAGTGTGGAGCCTGCTTGAGATTCCCTCTCTCCCTCTCTCTGCCCCTCCCCTACTCACAAGCTCGTGCATTGTGTGCTCTCTTTCTCAAAATAAATAAACAAACTTTAAAAATTAAGTAAAGAAAGAAGGCCCAGGTAGCTAGAACATAGAGAAAAGTTGAAAGAGATGGATTGGAGACCACACAGGCCATGAAAAGGAGTTGGGGTTTAATTCTAGTTATAAGAAAAAGCCACTATAGGGCTTGGAGCATAGGAGTGAGATGCCACTGATACAACACCTTAGATCACTCGGGCTGCTATGCAGTGGATGCAGAACCGTAGGGACCCAAGGTTGGAGGTACAGGCACACAGAACAATGGAGGAGACTACTCTAAAACAACCATTGTTTTATTTTTTTAGGTTTATTTATTTATTGAGAGAGACAGAGACCGAGGGAGTCGGGGAGGGAGGGAGGGAGGGAGGGAGGGAGGGAGGGAGGGAGGGAGAGAGAGAGAGAGAATATCCCAAGCAGGCTCTGTGCTGATCAGCACAGAGCCTGATGTGGGGCTCGAACTCACAAAACTGTGAGATCATGACCTGAGACGAAACCAAGAGTTGGACATTCAACCAAATGAGCCACCAAGGAGCCCCTAAAGCAACCATTGTTTTAGAAAAAGAGAAGGGCAGCTTGGACTAGTGTCATAACAGAGAAGATGATGATAAATGATCAGGTTGAAATATATTTGAGGCAGATTTATTGATGGACTGGATATAAGGTGTGAAGTAAAGAGAATTAAGGATGATTTCCTAGGATTCTACTCTAAGCAACTGGAAGGGTGAGAATTCCAACTTTCTGAGAGGATGAAGACCAGAGCAGATGTAGGACACAGGAACTCAACTTTCAGGTTTAGATACCTAATTAGCTAAGATGCACACTTGGCACCCTCAAAGAAGGTCAGCAAGACTGGAGCAAAACGAGTGAAGAAGGGAGGGATAGGAATGAGCTCAGAGAGGGAGGTGGGTACCTTTTAAGATCTGGTAAGAAGTTTGGATTTTATTTTAAATGCAAGAGGAAGTCACTGAGGTTTTCAAGTAATAGAGGCACACATGATTTGTTATGAAAACACTATTCTGACAAGAGTATGAAAAACAGATTGTAAAAGGAAAACAAGATCAGTTAGGAGACATTACAAAAGTCCAAGTGAAAGATGACTTAGACCAGAGAGGTGACACTGGTGATAAAGAGACGATGAAGACTACATCTGGGAAACAGAACAGGAAGTAAACTGGATGTAGGGAGAGGAAAAGGAGTTAAAGGTGACTCCTAAGTTTTCTGGTTTGAACATCAAGGAAAACAATTGTGTTGTTTACTAAGTTAGGAAAACCTATTAAGAGTAAAAGGTATTTTGAGTGGGGAGGAAAATCATAAAACCTGGGGTACTCTAATATTTAGAAGTCTGGCAAGGGAAGAAAAACCAAGAGAGAATGAGACTATATTATATCCAATAATAACTAAACAAGTATTTAATAGTTTATGACTTTGTTTACAGCACAGTAATTGGAAATTAAATATGAATAAACCACCTCATCACATTGACTGTGTGCTTGCTTATAATACTTGACAGCTCAAGGAAGAGCATCTTCCTGCCCCAGCTGTCCTTCCCAGCTCAAGAGGGGTCAGCATGGGGACTGAGGCAGTGAGAAACAGCACAGTGATAAGGTTGTGGTGCACCACTTCCTTGTGAGGGTTGGGGACATGAAGTTACAGACCAGTGGCCAAGAATGCGGGGTGATGAAGGGCTGGGGAGACCGACCAAGGCATGGCCAGTGAGTATGGCTACTAATTACACAGGCAATGAAATGAAGGCAGGGGAAACAGTGGTAGCAGACAGAGAAGGCAGCCAGCATGGCTGTTTTGGAGATTAGTTACACGGAGCAAGTAAGTAAATTGAGCACATAAGAAAATAAATTGAGGATAACAAGAGTCAAGTATCTGACTAAGGAGAAAGTATTTATAAACATGGAAAGGTTTAGGCTAGAAAAAGTCCTAAGATATTGGAGTCGGAGGTATCCATATAAATTATGGTTTTAGAACATATACACACAAATAGTTACAAATGTATGTTTGTGTATATATAGATACCTGGGTACATACATATACATCATACGTATGTTTCCTAGATGTGTCCACTTGACAGGGCCTACATGTGATGACACCCCATTAGCAATGAGCACACTGTAAGCTCTACTCTTGGTTTCTGGACAACATCCTCAACTAAAAAGACACAAGATTCTTTAGGGGAAATGGCTGATTCCAGGGCTGAGGAAGGACAAGCAAAAGCTGGGCCTGGAACATCTTGTGTCAGAAAGTAAGGACAAGCTCAGGGAACGATGGGAAACATGAGTAACAGAGAAAAGTGCCAGCTGGAAGGGTCTCCCACTCAGGAGGAATTTGAGCATCAAAATAATAATTAATAGTAATGGATTACAACCTGTTGAATCACACAGAAATCCAAGAGCCCATACGGATATCAATGAATGAATGCATGAACAAATGAATAAAAGAGAAAGGAAAGCTCTTCCACATAGTAGAATGCTAATAAACGTAGAAGAGGATGAGAATTTAAAAATCACTATTTGCGTATTTATAAGTTGTGCCCATCATAGAAATGACTGATTCAGGTAGACACCATCTATGGGTGCTAAAGTGGATATACAGAGGTTTGATGAGGAAGGGGATACTGATATAATCCTGGAATGTCTTCCTACGAAAAACTGATTAGAAAAGGGAAAGTGGCAAATTTAAAATGAAGAGAATTGACAGGCACCCACACAACTGGGTGATCAAGGTTGCCTTTTGAGATAATCAGCTGGGAAGAATGTATATATTCCTGCCAAGAATTCATGACCTAAGACATGAGGAAATATCAGATGAACCCAGGAATTATTAGTCACCCTATAGATGGTAAGGCCTATACTCCTGAAACTTGTCAAAGACATGAGGGAGAAAGTCAGAAATCTAACTGAAGGAGTCTGAAAAAGAGAGGGCAACAAATAAAACACATATTGCTGAATGGAAGAATAAACCATGGAGGAAAAGGAGAATGAGCCGAGACAGCTGGTGAAATCTGAATGGGGTCTGTGGATTACATGGCAGTGTTATATTGTTCACAGCCTGATTTGGAGGGTTATACAGCAGAATGTCCTGCTTTCACAAATACATGCTAGAATGTTTAGCAATGATGGGACATCATGGCTGAAGCCTGCTTTCAAAAGGTTCAGAGAAAGGCTAATTAGAGATAATTGCACTACTTGTAAATACTAAAAAAAAACAAAACAAACAAACAAAAAAAACACCTCTGAATTCAAAGAAAGAACGACAAAGGAATGAAAGAGAATAATGATAGTGTGTGTGTGTGTGTGTGTGTGTGTGTGTGCAGAAAGGATAGAGATGGAGAAAATGCGGTAAAATGTTAAAAATGGGGAGCATCTGAGAAAAGGAGAGGAGGATTCTTTGTACAGTACAGCAACTTTCCTGGTAAGTATGAAATACTGCAAAATAAATTAATTTTTAAAAAGGTGATTCGTATGTGATTAGGAACAAATACTCTGATATGGGAGACTGACAATAACACTAAAACTTAAAACTAAGGTGTTTAAAACAAAAAATAAGTCTAGTGCCCAACCTTTATGACTACATGCAAAGGCCCTAGGACTACAAGGAAATGTGAAGCAACAAAATGCAAACCACGGTAGAACCGGCTTTCAGGCCATCAGGCACTAACAGTTCAGGAAAACGTTTCAATAAAGAAGAAAGGAAATAAATATAGTTATATATATTTATAAGATAAATACTTTTCTTCTTACCTGTTCTTTCATTCTCTAACCCATTTCTGCCCATGCTATATTTTGCTCCATATAATCCTAATTAATCCTAATTTTACCCATAAATTTCCAAATTTTCCTCTCTCAGATTCAACTTGGCACATATCAAATTATATCCCTAAAAAGACCTTGAGCATTTTTAAAAAACATTTTTACTTAAGGGTAGTAGGTATGATCCTAGGCACACAGGAATTGAGAATGAGGAGATAAAAGATTATATCTCATTAAGCTAAATTAGCTGACAGTCACTGTATGACACTATCCTGGCTGTGAGAGACTTTATTAGTAATCTCATTTCAAGAAATCCTTCAGAGAAATCTCAAAGCCTAATAAAAACAAGACAGTCAACCAACAATAAAGCCAATTCTGACCTCCTTGCCAGGCCACGTTCAATCATAAATCATGTAGGCTCTTACCTTGGCTACCCTAAGTAGCATTTCTCTTTCTTCTAAATCCTTTCTCTGCTTCTCCAATTGATCTAGCTTTTCAAGAAATTTGAGCTGTGATCTGGTATCACTAGACAGGATGTAATTTTCACTTGCCTGGAAAAAAAGAAAAAAAAAGATTCCTAATGATCCTTAGGCAACACATTCTACATGAGGTTTAATAAATCAGCTAAAGACAATAATACCAACATACACAGGGAGCTAAATTTTCAAGATGTAATATTTGTATTTCTGATAATACAAACAACAAAAAAACCTTAGTCATCCTTGAAAGTTGAGAGGTTATTAAGCATTCAAATTTCAGAGCTTTCCTAGAAAGCCGCAAGGGGGAAGAAAAGAGAATTAAGCCAAGCAAATCCTAACAATAGGAAGTAGAAAGCAAGAAGTAGAAAGCATGTACCTATAATCTAAAATCTGTTTAGTTAAATTATTGTCCCATCTCTGCAGACCTTACTATGTTTAATGAAATCTCAGGCCTGTCAAAGACAAAATCAAAACCAAACAAAAAAATCCCAAACAAAAAAACAATCACTTCACTAAAAAATACATCAAAGATGAAAGTTACCACCCCCATTTCCATTGCTGGATTGGTCTAACCTTGACAAGTGAGTACAACTTCAATCAAAATAGAACATAAGATGAAATGGCAAACATTTAATATCCTAAACCTTGTTTTGAGGACTTCTTTAAGCTATGAACTTGGACAGAAACTAAAGTCAAAGAAAGTAAGTAGATAATTTATAAATGAGAGCCATAACAGAGAAGTATAATTATTTGTCTTAATTTGCTCCATAAAATGATAAAATTTACACTGCTTTATTTATTTTGATATTCTAGAGTGTAAGACAGTGCTTTCCAATCTAAATATTTTTAAAATTTTCTTCATCTATCTTTCTAATACACCTAAGATGGGGATTGGCGGATGCAATCTTCCCAATCAGCATTTAAGATATCCTGCCATCTAGTCATCTCAGTAAATCAGACACCCAAAATATGGGACAGAGACTGTGGGAGACTGTATAAGAGGAAAACTTAAAGTTTTTAAACATTTAGTCTAACAGTCAGTGCCTGGCTTGGAAATCATAGGTATAGCACCAAGCCCATCTTTGTTTTATCCCATGCTTATGGTTGATTCAATTAACTGGGACCAAGAGATTTCATATGCCCAAGATTCTTTCTAAATTAAATTTTTATTGTTGGTATTTAACTAGATCAAAAGAGTATTACCGTAGTATAACGAACAAGGATGTATTAGTGCTACTTATTTTAGTTCATGTTTAATACAAAATGAATTCTCAAATGCTTTTAAAGTTAAATAATACAAGATAGAATATGGAATACATTATAGGCCAACCATGAGGCATAAACATAATAACCAGTGGTTTCTTAAATACTTCATCTTTACCATTTTTGTGCTCAGATACTCTGGGGATAGTTTACTGACTTAATTTAATTTTAAAAGGACAACAAACACTAAATTAAAAAGAAACACAGACTTTCTAAAATTTAACCCAATCTCATCCCCATGCTAAGACCCCTTCTTCTTCTCCCAATTTAGATACAACTGCCTCTGGTTTAATGCATCCTTCCTTTATTCTTACAGATGCTAAGCAAATGAGTGTCTCCCCTATTCCTATTGATTCCCCAAACTTATTTAAACAACAGTAACCCCATCTTACCACGTTGCTTCCTGTCTACCACACAGGCCTAACCCAAGTCTTTATGTTAGGTTGAATAGGGTGGTTTAACAATGAAAATATAAGGACTCAGACCAAATGATAAAACCATTATTATTATCCCATCTAAAGGAAGCACAAAGCCCCTTTCAACTAGAAAACACTGAAGCTTCTCCATGACCACTGGCGTGCAGAAGACTATCTTCGGCTGGAAAACACCTGGCAGCAACATCAAAAGCTCTGTGTCACATGTGTCACTTTCTACTTCTTTACTTAAATCTCAGTTTATGGACTATGATTAATTAGATAATTATATCTAAACATGTGAAAGATTACCAAAAGTAGATGGATGTCAAATGAAAAGAGATGGTGGGATTTTGCTTTTAATAAAAGTAAGCTTGTTTTTGTGAAATTCATAGGGTAAAAATTCCCACACTGTACAGATAAAAATAAATCCTATCAGGGATGAACTAAAATGTAAGGACAGAGCTAAATCTGTGACACAATGATTATTATAAGATCAAAGTCTACAAAACAAATATAATTTTGAACTAGATCCAAATGTAACTAAATGATTATTACTTCTGTTTAAAGAAGGATGATAATGTAGTACAAATTCAGACAGTGGCATTAGTTGCACTAAGTAATGAGTGTGGGGAAAGGCAAGCAGGGAAAAATCAATTAGGTTATGGTTAAGGAAGTGTTAGCTTTAAGCTAAGTTACTGAGGTTCCAGGTGGGGTAGATATTATCCATTTTGCCTTGGGCAACAAAATCCTTAGAACATATGCTATTAATATACAACAGAAGAATTCCATCTGAAGACTGGAACACAGAACAGTGACTTGGATGACAGAATAATAAACATTACATGGAAATATTCTATTCCATACTAAATTATACCATTATGTTTTATATAGAAACTGCCCACTATAAATAAAAGTGTACTCATATATCTCTGAAACAGTTCAGTGACTGAGGTGGGAATAGGGGATAATCCAGGCTGGAAAAATTTTGAAGACTTTTAAAAGTTACAGTAAAAAGCCAAAAAGAAAGACTATTTTCCCCACATCCCAGTATTAAAGGTAAACTGATATAGGTCAAATTAGATTATTACAAATTTAGGATGTTAATTGTAATACCCAAGGTAGCCGTCAATAAAATATCTAAAAATACATACACAACAGGAAACGAGAAGGGTATCAAAATAGTACACAACAACAACAAAAATCAAACCAAAGAGGTAGTAATAACAGATAAGGGATTTAAAAAAAGCTACAATGTATATAGAAAAATAGTCAAATATCATAAGTTCCTCCTTATGAGTAATCACTTTAAATGTAAATGGATTAAACTCCCCAATCAAAAGGTAGAGACTAACATTATCCAAACCAACAAGCTGCCTTACAAGAGATTCACTTTAGATGAAAGCATATGAACAGACTGAAAGCGAAAAGATGGAAAAAAGATTTCATGCAAATAATAACCAAAGAAAGCAGGTGTGGCTATACTGATACCAGGTAAGATAAACTTTAAGTCAACAATTGTTAAAAGACATAAACAAGGACATGATATGTTGACAAAAGAGTCAATTCATCAAGAAGATATACATACCAGACAACAGAGTCCCTAAATTTATGAAGCAAATGACAGAACTAAAAACAGAAATAGGGGTCTACAATAACAACTGAAGTCTTCAATACCTCCCTTTCAATAATGGGTAGAATTCCTAGACAAAGATCAATAAGGAAATAGAGGACTTAACATTATAAACCAACTAGATCTACCAGACATTTATGAATACTCCCCCCAAAAACAGAATACGCATTCTGCTCAAGTGTGCATCGAATATTCTCTAAGACAGATCCTACGTTAGGCCACACAATAAACCTAAATAAATTTTAAATGATTGACTCACACAATCTCCTCTGCCCATACGGAATGAAGCTAGAAATCAACAATAAAACAGAAATTAAAAATTTCACAAATATGTGGCAACTCAACAGCATACTCTCAAACAACCATCTGATCAAAGAAATCTCAAAGGAAATCAGAAAATACTTAGAGATAAATGAAAACAAAAACACAATGTTCCAACATTGGAACATTACACTTACAGAATGCAGTGAAAGCAGTGCTCAGAGGGAAATTTATAGCAGTAAATGCCTACATTAAAAAAAGGAAGATCTCAAACCAATAACCTATTTTATATTTTAAGGAAATAAAATTAAAAAATGAAAGTGGGATCATTACTGCTGACCTTACAGAAGTAAAAAGGATTATAAGAGAACACTATAAAAAACTATATGCTAACAAATTAGGCCCAAAAGAAATGGACAAATTCTAAAAACACACAAAAATAGTGAAAGTGTTTTTTTTCCCCACAGCTTTTTCTCCTCATGATCACATATTTTTAAGTTGGTCCAGCAAATTCTCACAAAGATTTATACAACTATAAATAGTTCTTCCAAAGTTCTAAATAAAGCAGAAAGGAGAGAAAATAGAATGATTCCTCCAGGGAACTTACCAGTGATGTGATAACTGATATTTCCCTGAGCTCCTTTTAACCCATGGCAAAGACATTGTGACAATGACCATTCTCACAAACTCAAGACCTCATAAGGTAACCCACATGCTGCACAAAATCTAGCCAACATTTCTTGATATAGGAGGAAAAGGTTATCTTTTTCTTTTTCATCCGTCACCACCCAATAAATTTGCTCTCCACCAAAACCATAATGCAAATAAATCAAGTGCTTTCATCTTCATGATGGCAAGTGATTTGGTTCATACCACAAGGGACAAGACAGGCTATCCTTGCACTTAATTTGTTTAAAAAGCAGCCAATAATGATAATGAGCGGCACCAGCATTAGCACTCAATGCAATTATTTAACTTATTAAGAAGGAACAACAATGCTAGCAGATTACAGATCACTGAAGAGAACACAGCTATCCAATATTCCATTCTAACACATTCTCCCTCCTAATCAAAAGCTGTATAAGTCTGAGGCAGAACAGATGCATATCTCAATCTACACTGACACAAAAGCTTTGGACACAATTTTAAACTCTATTTTATTTGTCATGTAAGCATATCTAAATCAGGCAAATTAGGAATGAAACTTTGTCTACCAGTATGAACTACATCTTGACCATTTCCTTTATAAAAATATACTTAGAATATGAATCCACACCAAAAAACTATCTTTAACACAACAAAGAGGAAAGAGGAGAGTCTGTATTTCTTTAACGATTTCCTTTACCTTGTATGTTGTCATTCGATGCTGAGCAATTGTAGTCAGTTTTTCTAGAAGGCCTCGTAATCGCTCCTGTGTTGCATGGGAGATCAAGTTCACAGCATCAGAGTTAAGTTCTGTAATGTCATGCTTTTTACCTGTGGAAGCAGAGAAAATCCATTACGTGTTTTAGTAGTGGCTGATAATTGAAATAATTAGCACAGCAGGTATTCTGTTCCCCCTGGAAGTCATACCCATTATGAATAAAGGTTTGGAGATTATGATTTTCCTGGTAAAGTCACAACTTCAAAGATCTTAGACATTACATTAATAAAACCTAGCCTGAAGCCTCAGAAAATATAGACATTGTTTCACTTAGCCTCTAGAATCATTCTCCTTGCAAGGTCATTTATAGGACAAAGTTAATAAGAACACAAATCAAGTCTAGTGTTCAGGGAGGAAAATGGTAACTGCAGAAATTAGTGCCGTATTCTGTTAATTTCAGTAATTAAAAAAATAGAAAATTACATTTTGCCCTGTTTGACACTGTTAACAATTTACGACATTTATTTCAATGAATTCAGATTGTGGGTCTCTGTTACTGCCTTGTCTACAAGACATACCTACATTCCTTTTGTCCATTACCAAACATGCTTATTTTGCTTTAACTCATGTTCTGATAAACTGGCTTGGTAATTAATTTATAAGTTGAAATAGATTCAAAACCTCATCATTTCACTCCTCCATTTGAATAATTTCTCTCTCACTTTATCTCATTCCATAAATAAACCAAACTTCTATTCTTCTTTCTGCTAACTAGGAAGAAAGATTCAAGAAAACAACTTGGACCACATACCCAAAGGCAGAAGGCTCATTTATAAATCAATCTTATCAGTTTTTGAATAATAATTCCTCAGCTCAGTGAACCACCTGTATCAACAGAGACCTAATTCTAAAGATATAGCCAATTAGGTTGGCTAATTTAAATGAGTTTTTAATAGTACTATTGTGTTTATTTTTAACAAACATAAGAGTTTGCTTTTGCACTCTCATCTGAAACATATTCTTAAATACTCCCAGTGTGAATGAGTACAGCAAAATAGCAAAGATAGGCTTTAATTAAAAGCCAACAAATCTTATATTCATTCTTTAACACTATTTCATAATAAATGTTAAACTTCAAAGTATAGGCTATAGGATGTGAGGGCGACCTGGCTGTGACATCTGATCACCAGGGTGGATGTGGCTGGTCTGGCTGCCAAGGTGCAGTCCCTTTCCTCTCTCAGTGTTCCTTGTGCATCCCTCCCAAAGCTACATGTTCCTTGAACTGACAGAACTGGATAGAGGAGGGCCATTCTTTGGTCAGGGGTATGTGAGTAGCTGCATTCCCTTACTAGAACCTCCAAAAAAAGCGCTCAAGGTCCAAAATGCAGGCTATAGCAAAGCAGACAGGAAGAAGATATAAAACTATTTAGCGTCTCCTAAGCCAAACCTTCAAAATGTGGTTCGTTGCTATCTAGCAAAACTGAATTCATCGCCAATTTTAGATTCAAGCAGGGAAAAAACACTACAAAGCCAAAGCTACTCTACTAAAACTGTCAGCATACATAAATAGCAGAGGTCCTCTACATAAAGGACACAACTTCAAAATCATCCAATGATTAAAGTTGCAACTAAACATGGGTAGATGGGTGATGACATGTCAGTTCATGACTAAGGGAAAGAAAATGAACACATAGAAATATGTAGTGTTTTGGAGGGAAACTTCAAAAATAATTTTATATGTATTTATAAAATCGTTTATCCTATGTAAAAATAAAATTCATGTTTTAGAGTATCAGAAATAAACAAGTGAGGGGATTTGCAGACAATTCCAGGGTTTAACGAACACTCAAATGTTCTAATATCTTTACTCCACTGATAATAAAACATGACAAAGTTACCAAGTTACAACACCTGGGTGGCTCAGTTGGTTGAGCGTCCAACTCTTGATTTCAGCTCAGATCACGATCCCAGAGTTGTGGGACCGAGCCCTGTGTCAGACTCTGCACTGAGCATGTGGAGCCTTGCTTAAGATTCCCTCTCTTCCTCCCTCCCTCCTTCTCTCTCTCCCCCTCAACCCCTCTCCCTCACTTGTGCTCACTCTCTAAAATTTAAAAAAAAAAAAAAAAAATCCCACTTTTAAATATAACACTCTCTTTAAATCAACATAATTGATTAAAAAAATCTAGCTGGTACTTGAAAGCTTGTTATGTGATTTTATAGAATGTCTGTAATTTAATTTAGATAATTAACAAAAAAAGGAAAAACACTGGCATGTTTACTATCCTAACATTTAAGTAGAAAAACCTTCCAAAAAAAATTCTCTGGAACTTTGGACTATTAAGGAATAGTTCTGGTTCTGATCTGTTCTGTAAAGATGGAATTTTACTATAAATGGAAAACATTCCTAGAAATACATAATTCCACTCACTCTATAGTTTTATTGTTTTTTAAAAAGCTTAGGTAATTCAGAAGTAAGAAGTTTTGCAATTTTCTATCCTAGTAAGTGACACATTTGTGATTATTAAGGACTGAAAATACAAATAGCTGTTCCCAGAATTCTTCTTGAAAACAGAGGCTGGCAAGTTAAATTTGATCTCTTTTTGTATATGAAGTTCGATAGGGATACAGTCTTGCCTATTTGTTTACATATTCTCTAAGGCTGCTCTTGCAATGTAATAGCAGAGTTGAGCAGCCGTGATACAAACCACATGGCCCACAAAGTGGCAAATATTTACTATCTGACCCTTTGTAGAGAAAAATTGCCCATCCCTGTCCTAAATGATCAAACTGTTCTTGCAATGTCAAAGACTTTCCTATCATATAATCAAAGTTTAAGTCAAATTAAAAACAAAATTTGTTAGGGGGTGGGGTGGGAACGAATAAAACTAAGTATCTACTTCTACTCTACCAAAGCTCTAGATAATTATATAGTTACATGGAGTCAATACCAGTAAGTTTCCTAAGCCATCACAGGACGGTAAAATGCGTCTTCCAAAATTAAGGAACTGGCTCCTATACTGTACACAACACTTAGGCAAAGAAGAAATTGAAACGGTAAGAAAGGAAAACGCGGCATCTGGGTGGCTCAGTCAGCTGAGTGTCGGACTCTTGATTTCAACTCAGGTCACGATCCCAGGGACATGGGATTAAGCCCTGCATAGGTCTCTGAGCTTCACACTGAGCACTGAGCTTGGAGTACACTTAAGATTTTCTTTCTCTCTCTCTTTCTGAATCTTGCCCCCTTCCCACCTGTCTCATGCTCTGTCTCTAAAGTTAAAAAATAAATAAAAATAAAAATAAAAATAAAGGAAAGGGAAGAAAGAAGGAAAAGGAGAAGGAGAGGGCAGGGAGAAAAGGTAAACAAAATGCAAGCAAACAGCAAACATTTTAACAAAAGCTCTTCTGGATTCCTATACTTTTGGACTGCTTATAAATTCTAGTTTTTCATAATAAAAGAAAGATAACATACCCAAGTTACATTAGAGATTTAAAAAAAAAAGGTGCAGGAGCTCAAACATTTATTATTTTGCAAAACAGATTTAAAATATGTAATAGTAATGTACTTTGTAGTCTTTAAAAATACCATGGTGGCTCAGATGGTTGAGCATCTTTTGATTTCAGCTCAGGTCATGATCCCAGGGTCATGGGATGCAGTCCCACACTGGGCTCCGTGCTGAGCATGGAGCCTGCTTAAGATTCTCTCCCTCTCTCTCTCCCTCTTTCCTACTCATTCTGTCTCCCTCAAAAAAAAAAAAAATATATACCATGGGTATAATCAGAAATCAGAAACCTTCAGATTTTTGTGTTAGGGCTTCAATATAAAATATAAAGATTCTTGGGGTGCCTGAGTGGCTCAGTCTGTTAAGGATCCAACTTCAGCTGGGGTCATGGTTCTGCGGTTCATGGGATGGAGCCCCACCCACATCAGGCTGTCTGCTGTCAGCACAGAGCCCGCTTTGGATCCTCTGCCTCTCTCTCTCTCTCTCTCTCTCTTTCTCTCTCAAGTATAAACATTTAATAATTATAACAATAATAAAAGTAATAATAATAAAGATTCTTACTAAAGTATACTCAAAGGTCACTAGTATTGACCTCCCAAATTTGATATGGGAGAAGGGACTCCAAAAAGTCCCAGGGTTAGGACACAAGAAATGAGATAACTCACAGGCAATATTCTCTCTCCAAACTGTCTCATTTCTCAGTCAATATGGGGAGAGTGCAGTCTCTCACATTACTGCAAGTTTGGTATTAAAGAACAACAAAAAAGCTGTGTGGCTCCAGAACAAAACTGGTACATTTTTTCCATTTCCTTCTACACGCTGCAGCCATCTAATAGCTACTTTTGGACCCAGAAAGACACCTAGTATTTTAATTTAGTTCTTTTAGGGCAACAAGTTTAATTTCAGGGTTGAGATTTAAAAAAAAAAAAAAGGGACTTACTCTCAACTTCTGTATTTCTGTTCCACAATATTTGGCAGTTTCTGTATTTCATAAACATGAACTTGTAATGTATGCATGCACATGTATACATATGTACTTAAGTCCAACCAAGAAAGGAACAGGACAGAAAAAAAATTGTATGTCATGTGTACAAATTCACATAAAAATACACACATCTTTTTCTAAGAAATATAAATAAAATATTAATTTCTATTATCTAAACCCAAAACAGTAGGTTATGATTTAAGTTACATTAGTAGTTCTTAAAATGAAACGCCTCTTCCTAGAACACCCATGAAATCCTGATTCTTTCCACAGCCTTATTTAAGCCTCAGAGTTCCAGGAACACCAACCCAGGCTGTCTCTTTTGATAATACTTTCCCTGGAACAGACGGTACTCTCAGGTCAACAATCATAAGTCTGCACTTACCAATGTCTAAAATTCTCTTTTGTAGAGCTCCAATGAAAAGAAATGGTTCATCTTTACATGACTGAACAAGTGTGCCAACCAAGTCAGAGTTTGTTGCTAAGATGCAAGCATTTTCTTCACTGAGGTTGACCCCTGCCATGGAAGCCACATCATTGATGTCATCTTCATCTCTAAGAGGAAAAAAAGACAGCTTTTTGGTGGTGGTGGTGGTTGGTGATCTGTACATGAATGATTTAAGAGAGCAAAGAATTACAGATCTTTCCTTATAACTACAGACATTAATTTCTCAATTCATCCAAGCAAGAGAACTGAACAATAGCTATCTTTCCCTGGAAGCTTTTAAAAGTAATTGATATGTCTAACCATTAGTGTATATTTAATCAGAAAGATGAATCAGAAGCAACTGTGTCTCCTAGTGTCCATCTCTCTGTCTTTCAGTTTAGTCAATGAGGGACTTGGGAGTTAAACTAAGTTATCCACAAATGCCCTGAAATGAAGAGACAAAGAAATGAAAACAGACTTCTTTGTTTTCATCCAAGATGATTAAATGCCCTCTGATTTCCCTAGTGTACTCTACTGTTCCACTGAGGAGCAGGAGAAATCCCCTGGTCCTCAAAGGTCCGTACCCACATAAAGACCCTTGAAAAGAAGCTTTCTTGACTAACTATTCTGAAACCAAATGGTTAAAACTAGTTTTGATTTTCTGCCTGAGACTTTTGGTGTGCTCCATCTGTACCAACCGAATTCATTAAACCACATCCTCGAGCAAATGGCTGCAAAGGTCTACATACAAGATATAAAATTATACACACACACACATACTAACATGACATATATATAAAACACAAAATATGTTTGAGCTCCTTGCATTGCACCAGCAAAATTAAATAGTTGTTTTTATCTAATAGGATTGCTACATGGCTACAGTGCTAAGATGAGCGTATATGTTTAAGGGTAGAGAAGAGAGAAAAGAAATACGAAAATTCCCTCACAGCATCCTTTTCACCGTATGTAATAACAAGCAGGTTACCGATCATAACTCACCTATCAACGCATAACATAATTTACACAAACATGATTATATAAAAAAGATGTTGCTTCTCTTTATTGCATGGGCCAAATGGTATATCATGTGGTCTCACGTCAATAGATTTAAATTATGAGACTCCCTGTGGTAATGCATTTGTGCATGGGAAAGGGAAATAAATTATAATTGTCAAGTACTCAAGAAATGAAGGCCTCTGGTGTTCCACTTTAAAAAGCAGCGTTTAGGGGTGAGGGGGAAAGAGACGATGCTCAAACATATATGAGAGATTAAAAAAAAAACAAAAACAACTAAATAAAAGAAAGCTAGACACGGCAGTTGAAAGTGAGAGATAGAACAATAGTCTCATAATCTGAACAGATTTAAAATCCTAACATTCAGAGGTGAGTCTTTACAAAGGGAAAAATAAAACATGCAATACAAAGAAACTATACAAAAATGCTTGCAGTCCGCCTTATCAAATGTCACAGAGGTATTGTCAGAAGTATGAATGCCAAAAATGGTTCTAAGAATTATTTTGCCACCTACATAAACAGTGTTTCCAGAAACATCTAAACATGTAAACATCTTAAGTGTAAGAATGGCAGACACCATAAACCCAAAGATGGACCAAGATCCAAATAAAAAAATAAAAGGTCTGAGTGAAAAATATTTCTAAAAACCCCAGGTCTCAAGAGGCACCTGGCTGGCTCAGTCAGTAGAGCATGTGGTTCTTGATCTTGGGGTTGTGAGTTTGAGCCTCACGTTGAGGGTAAAGATTACCTTAAAGTGCAAAAAACAAACAAAAAACCCGATATATCAAGGGAATGAAAAGACAAGCTAAACAAACTGGGAGAAAATATTTGTAAAAGGGATCAGATAAAGGACTGTTATCCAAAATACACAAAGAACTCCTAAAACTCAGCAATAATAAAACAAACCAATTAAAAAATGGGCCAAAGACCTAACAGATGCCTCACCAAAGATGTACGGATAGCAAAGAAGCATATGAAAAGATGCTCCACATCCTTTCACCAGAGAAATATACATTAAAATGAGATAACACTAAACATCTGTTTGAAAAGGCAAAATCCTAAACACTGACATCAAATGCTGGTGAGGATGTGGAGCAACAGGAACTCGCATTCACTGCTGGTGGGAATGCCAAATGGTACAGTCACCCTGGAAGACAATTTGGCAGTGTATTACAGAACTAAACATACTTTTATTGTACAGTCCAACAACCACACTTCTATTTACCCAAAGGAGTTGGAAACTTATGTCCACACAAAAACTTGTACACAGATGTTTAGAGCAGCTTCAAAGATAACAGATAAAACTTGGAAATAATCATGATGTCCTTCAGTAACTAAATGTATAAATAAATTGTGGCATATCCAGACAATGGAGTTTTAAGTGCTAAAAAAATTGAGATGTCACACCATGAAAAGACATACAGGGAAACTTAAATGCATATTACTAAGTGAAAAAAGTCAATCTGAAAAGGGTACATAACGTATGATACCAACCATATGACATTCTGGAAAAGGCAAACTAAAAAGACCGGCAGTTGCCAGAGATTTAGCGAGGAGAGAGATGAATAGCCAGAACACAGAATTTTTAGGGCAGTGAAAGTACTCTGTATGATACTATAATGTTGGATACACATCATTATACATTTGTTAAAACCCATAGGATGTACTACACCAACAGCAAACTGTAATGTAAATTTTGGACTTTGAGGGATACTGATGGCCAATGCAGGTTTGTCAACTGTGACAAATGATCACTATGGTGGGAGATGTTGATAATGAGGGAGGTGATGCATGTGTGGGATTAGGGGAATTCTCTGTATCTTCCGAACAATTTTGCTGTGAACCTAAACCTGCTTTAATAAACAATATCTATTTTTTTAAAAAAGGCCAACTACACATTAATGAAGAGCTAGTTCACTCTAAAATTGAAACCCAACCAGTTACTTACCATCTCTAGGACTCAAACTTCCTTTAAAAATGAGTAACTTAGGGGTGCCTGGGTGGCTCAGTCGGTTGAGCATCCAACTTCAGCTCAGGTCATCATCTCACAGCTTGTGGGTTCAAGCCCCTTGTCAGGCTCTGTGCTGATGGCTCAGAACCTGGAGCCTGCTTTGGATTCTGTGTCTCCCTCTCTCTCTGCCCCTCCCCAGCTCATGCTCTGTCTCTGCCTCTCTCAAAAATAAATAAAAATGAAAAAATAAAAATTAATAAAAAAAATTTTTTTTAAATGAGTAACTTAGATTAGGTGTTTTCAAAGGTCCCTCTCAGCCACTTAAAAGAATGAGGCAGTCCTCTTTGACCTGATACAGAGCAACTGCCAAGGAGTACTATGGAGCAGGAAAAAAAAAAAAAAAAGAGGTAGAGAAGAAACTGTCCCTTGGGAAACAGACAGACACGCAGACACACACACATACACACACACATACACATATGGGTATAACCTCACATATCTCTGGAAAGATAAATGAGAAATTCTCTGGAGAGGAAAACAGGGAAGTAGGGATAGGAAAGACTTTATACCACAGTATACTCTTTTCTACCTTTTGAATGCTGTACTATGTACATGAATTACCCAATAAAAATTATTAGTGATATTTTAAAAATAGTAAATAAACATGTAGGAAAAGAAACCTGGAAATAGAAAACATGAAGTTTAGACATATAACATCAATCTTCCCTTAAAAAGAAAATCAGAATTGCTTAAGGTAGGGGGGCCTGGGTGGCTCAGTCTGTTAAGCATCCAACTTCGGCTCAAGTCATGATCTCACAGTTCCTGAGTTCAAGTCCCACCTCAGGCTCTGTGCTAACAGCTCAGAGTCTGGAGCCTGCTTCGGATTCTGTGTCTCCCTCTCTCCGTCTCTGCACCCCCCCCCCCCCACACACACCATTCACACTGTCTCTGTCTCTGTCTCTCTCAAAAATAACATTTAAAAAAGTAGAATTGTTTAAGGTATATAAAACAAGGTCTTTACACACATGCACACAACACCGAATGCTTACAATCTCAGATGTTTGTCAGGTACACAGGCCCTATAAACTGCAATTTGCTTCCAAGGGGTTTCTGCATACTCCCTGTTGAAATCTCACACACAGGCTGCAGAGAACAGTACCAGGCATACTTACTACCAGTACTTACTAGTACTTACTACCAGAGTACTAAAAATGAACAGAATTCATCAATGAGGAGACCGTCCCATGTTTTTAAGAATCTTCTTGCAGCCCTCCTCTGAAATAAGCAAAGAACTAACTGCCCAATAAGATTTGTTCGTGCCTGCCTTTCCTCCTCCTATTTGGCCCCAAGCTGAACACAGCTCCCTCTAGTACAGCAGTCAGTTGCTATGGTTACCGAGGGCGGCAGCAATAGAGAGGAAGACCCCTACTGAGGGAAGAGGAAAAGGTGCCACAGTAAATAGCACCCAAGCCATTTAACACTTCCTCTAAGACAGGAGGCAGACTGATGGAAAGAAAAGACAACACAATGCTGTAACAGCATTATCAATAAAGCTAAGATAGGCCAGAACAGTATTAAAGGCTTTGATGTTGAAGCACAGTTGTGATTTTGGTTTGGTTTTAATTCTGAAGAAGAAAATGAGACTCTCTGAACTATATCTTCAAGTCTTCTGATCTAATGCAGCATCTTTTTATGAAGGTACTATGAAAAATAATCTGTTCTGTTTTCAAGATATGCAAAAAGGAAATTTAATAATGCCTTAATAGAAAAAGCTTTCCAATTCAAGATTCTGTGGGTTGTAATGAGTTACTATGTAAAAATAAAAGAAGCATTACCCAGTTATCATTAATGTCTTGCAATCTGGCTTCTAAAACGGATCTAATTCTTTAGCTTTTGATAAAGTTATCCACTGCTTATGCCTGACTTCTTAAATCTCTTCCACCCTCTTAAAATCTATACCAGCACCAGACTGATTCTTCTAAAGTAGAGAGAATCATATTACTCTCCTGTTTAAAAATCTCTCACGCTGCCAATAACTTAACTTGATATTCAAGGTTTTCCAGGTAATGACCTTAACTTAGCACTCTTACCTCCCATTACTCACTATCACACAGCTCATACTGATTCTGGGCTTGCTCAGAACATTCCCTACTTCCAGTTCTAGTCTTCAAACTCCTCTTTGATTATCTTTCAGTTGTCAAAAGTCTTAGCTATATCCCAGTCCTTTTCAAATGCGTAGTTTAGAAATGCCACTTTAATTTGTTTTAAACTTTTGTTTTTATGTTTTTACTTTGTTTTTATGCTAATAAAATACTAATACTGATACTTTAAAAAAAAGCATGTGTCCAATTGCTCCAACTTTTTAACTTCTGAGAGCATGTTTTGTCTCTGTTATGGTAGGTTTTACTCTGCTTCCTATTCTAAAAATCAGCATATTTCAAGGGATAACCTGTATTAAGCCCCCCCCACACACACTAATAACTTTACTGAAATGCAATACAGCACGTCCCCACTTGTCTGGGAGGGGGGCTTGGATATTCCAAGGTAGTCTTTACATACTCCACCACAGCACTTACTCTACCATATTTTAAGCACTGGATTACTTGCTTATCTCCCATATTAACCTATGAATGAGGGCAGAAAGTGTCTTTCATTTCCAGGATTATGCTTCATATAGTAAATATTCAATAAATGGTAAATAAATGAACATATGGTTATTTTGTAAATACAAAAAAAATCAGCCTATTTCTCTTAAACTCCTACTAGACTAACTGTATTGATTATATTCAACAAATATATTAAGTATAATAAATATATTATTTTTATCACCTCTCTCATTCTTAGCAGAGTAGTATGTAAATGGTAAATAGTTGAGGAAACTTCCATGCATTCAGAACAGTGTGCTATTTATCTATTACAATATACTGAGAAGAACAGTGGGTAAAAATGAGGACTCGAACTGCCCATAGTGTAATCCTGACTGCCAGTTATTATCTGTATGAAATAAAGCAAATCAATCTTTCTAGACCTGCACTGTCAGTAAAATGGAGACAATAACAATCCCTACATATTAGACTGAAGATTGAAGGAAGTAATTCATATCATGGGAAAAGGAATTAGTTTAATATACAAAGAGCTCCTACAAATAACTAAGGAAAGAACCTACGATCCAATGGAAAAATGGACAAAGCACAAGAATTTTCAGTTAACAGAAAGTTTAAAATGACTCAAAAATAAGATGTTCGACTCATAAGAGAAATATAAGATATAACCTTTCACCTGTTAGACTGGCAAAAACTTGCTAATAAAGTTCATCAGAACATGTGAAAATATGCTATTGTAAGCTTTGTTGTTCAGCGTAATTTGTAAAGCTAACCTCTGTGGAGATTTACTTGATGTTATCTGACAATTTAAAATGAATAAGCACTTCTTTCTAGAAATTATGTGAAATGATAGCCACTGCAGCTTTGTTTTCCTAGTACAAAACACTGGAAATAGCTTAACTATCATTATTATGTAACCATCATTATGTAACTGATAAAAATCTCAAATCATAATGAATATACACTGGGATAGCACTCACTATCACAAATAAAGCCAAGATTTATTACTACCAAGTTGTAAAAAACAAAATGTAAAACATGATGTATTGTATACTACCATCTATTTTGAGAAAATTACATCCAGAAAAATACACAAGAATTTGCTAACAGTGGTTGGCTCTAGAATGGGAACCTGGGTAGCAGAGTGAAAAAGAAGCAAGGGAGAACCATATTTTTCCATTGTGTATCCTTTTTTCCTTTTGAATATTGTACAAAATATATATATTACTTAGTAGAATAAATTTGTTTAGAAAGTATAAAGAAAAAATTTACTTTAAGATCAAATTTTTCCCTTAGATTACTAATCTCTGGTAAAATAATTTTGCCTTCAATCCTTTTTTTTTTTTTAACCACCCTCAAGCATAACCTCTATACCATAGCAAGCACATAAACTCACACAACACCCTATTTATTCCTCTTTCATGCCTCTGTGAAGTTATTTTTCTCATGGAAAATCCCTTTTGTCTTTCCTCTTTTGACTCAAATGTAGTGTAACATACTGAAGGATTTCCCAAACCTTAGTGATTTTAAGAACCACCCAGGAGTATGTTCAAAATGCAGGTCTCACAATCAAATACACACCCATTCAGCATCCACAATTCATGTTCAGTGGGTCTATTATAGAGGGGTTTTTTTGGTTTGTTTGTTTGTTTGTTTGTTTTTAAACAAACATACTTAGGTGTCTGTGAGGTACACACTCTGTGGACCACACTTGGAAAACTACGGAGTTATAAAATTAAGAGCACTGGGGCACCTGGGTGGCTCAGTCAGTAAAGCGTCCAACTCTTGATTCTGGTTAAGGTCATGATCTGACAGTCAGATTCAGAGACTGAGCCCAGTGTCAGCCTCCAGGCTCCATGGAGCCTGCTTTGAGATTCTCTACCCCCCTCCCCCACCCATCTCTCCCCTGCTCTTGCTGGCTCTTGTGCTCTTTCTCAAGATAATTAATTAATTAACTAACTGTACCAATTCTAGAGTTAGAGACCAAGGTTTCAGTCCCTGTTCTGACAGTTATTAAAAGGATGACCTTGAACAAATTTGTTCACATCTCTATTCATCAATTCCCTTATCTAGCTTGGGTGAAAACTGTAGCTATTATAAGATTTTGAATGAAAACTGTATTAGAAACTAGAACCATATTAGAAATCAAAAATGAGTATGTAGAAGCACCTGGTTGGCTCAGCTGGTGGAACATATGACTCTTGATCCCAGGGTTGTAAGTTTGAGCCCCACATCAGGTGCAGAGATTAGTTAAAAATAAAATATTTTGGGGGGCACCTGGGTGGCTCAGCTGGTTAAGCATCCAACTCTTGATTTTGGCTCAGGTCATGATCTCACAATTTGTGGGTTCAAGCCCCACGTCAGGATCTGTGCTGACAGCACGGAGCTTTCTTGGAATTCCCTTTCTCCCCCTCTCTCTGCCCCTCCCCTGCTCTATGTCTCTCTCTCTCTCTCAAAATAAATAAATAAAATCTTTTTTTTTTAAATGAGTATTTATTCATTGAAAAGTAATGAAACCATCACATATTAACATAAGTACCATTTTAATGCTAACAATGCCAAAATTAAAAACTAATCACTCAGAAGGATAGCATTGTGCTCTATTTTTCCAATCTCTTTAAAAATCCATTGACCCTCTTGCATGGTTTTGTAACATCATGTGTTGGTAATCTGAAAAATATTGTGTCACTGAGTTTATACAGATCTTCCAAATTTAGATTCACCATACGCAATCCAAAATCACATGTTAATATCTGCACTAATCTTATCAGAAAATCTAAGTATTGAGAAGATGTTAAGCTCATGGTAGTGGATACAAGGTTTGCAAATTTTTAATATTTGCTTAAAAAGCTCAAACTTTATCACTGGCAAATAAATGCTGTCAGTTGTTTTCCCCGAAGTGACAGGCTCCGTTTTTTCATTTTCACAAAAATATCTGACAAATTCCCAAGTCTAAATAACCACCGTTTGTTTTTCAGTTGCTCTTTGTTCTTTCAAGTAAAAGTGGTGCTCCATGAAAAGTGGTTAGTTTAGCTCACAATTGAAACACAAGCGCAAGCACTTGTCCTTGAGACAACCGTGAGACCCCCAACATGCAGAAGAGCTTTATGCAAACCTCCTATTTTGTCACACAGAATACTAAAAAGGTGTGTACTCAAGGGTTGAGACCTAATAAAAATAATAATGCATGACATCTCATTAAAAACAAACAAACAAACAAAACACCTAGGTTCTTTTCATTTTCTGTGAGTGTGTGAGGGTAAAGAATGAATGGCTACCAGCATAGTTTTGTGTCCCTGCCTTGAATAATACTAAGGTGCCAGAGGTTTTGCCACTGTAGTTTTTGAACCACTAATCAAATAATATACTGAAAAGGGCAAATAACATTATTATTAGTAGTAGTAGTAGTAGTAAAATTAAAATTGTTTTAACCACAAATTCCCTGAAAAAGTCCTCATTTTCAAAACTATTTTCTATAGATCACATTTGGAAACCTGATGGTTATACTTACAGTCCCAAACTTATAATGAGCAGCAGAAATACTATGAGGATTTTTAAAATACAGACTCTTGCCAAGGTTCAGCCTCCAGAGATTTTATTCTGGGTAAGCCCACAAATCAATAATCTCAGTAAATTCATGGGTAGTTTTGAAACTGTTGACCTATATGCTATACTAGCAATTGTTTATTTATAAATTGTTCTGAAAGTATCTACCACCCACTTCCTATATTTAATATATTTTCCATTATTAATACTGTTAAGAAATTTTTATTATAAATAATACCATACAATTGTCACTATCTCTTGGCTTTGATCCTTCTTGAGGATGCCCATGACATATAAAAGAGACATGTCCTATTTCCTGCCCATGTAACTTCGACCTTTGCTTCATCTACCTCTAATACCTTTTCTTCCAGTTCATTCTGCACCTAAGTACAAACATTTTTCCTAAACAGCATTTTACTATGACAAAATCTGGCCAAAAACTTTGAAAGACTTCATATCTTTTCTCCCAAGTCTTTATTCATATAATTTTCCTGCGAAGAATGTTTAAGAGCTTAATTTATATTGAGATCTAGTATAAGACAACTCCTCCAAGAAGACTGTTTTGTTGAATTTTAACTCTAGATTTAGAGCTAATCTGGGCATAGCTCACATTGATGCTTTATCTTTCCAAGATGAGAGGTTTCTTTTGTCACTAGAGGCTCTCCAAAGTCCTGCTTTGGAAAGATTAATTATATGTATTATTTCATAGGTTATATAACAATATGTATTATGGCTATACCTGTACCTATAAGAAAAAGCAGACTCTTTAATAAATACATGATGAAAAAACTACATATAGAGCAAGGTGAACATACGTTTAATCTATATTAGAGAATCTGATTCTTACAATATAAGAAAAGAAAGGATATCCAATTTAATGAAGTAATACTGTCTATGCAAATAGCATGTAACGTGTCCTATGTTATTTTCCTAAAAGTGTCTTTTAAAGCAAAAGTTTAAAAATAACACATTAAACCCCTACTAACAGAGGTAATATGTATATGCATTATCCATCCATGAATATTTTACTATTTTTTCCTATAAGAACTCTTAAAAAAAACCTTAACCTTAAAGCATTACCATATCTTCAAAAAAATCAATAATAATTCCTTATTATCATTAAATAGCCACTCAGTTTAAGTAGGGTTAACTAAACAAACATACAAAGGTACAGTCATATTTGTCACTTCTAATGCTGAAATAAGAATAAAACATGAATCTCTGGCTCCCTCTGGTGTTTAAGTACTGGTGTTAAGTGCCTGGTGAATAAGTTCCCTTATTCATCCCAGGTACAATGACAAGCAGAATAGAAAATATAATTCTCTTAGTGGAAAAAGTCATGAACAAAAAAAATTTTTTATTCAGTTAAACAAGTAGTTTTGAAAAAATAGGCAGATATCATCCTATGTTATTAAACCTCATCCAGTTAAAGTCAAGACAAGATCTAATGGCATACACTATTATCTCCTCTTATTTTACAAAAGAGTCAACATCAAGGGTCTTTTTTAAGCTTCATTTTAACAACTGAAGTGACATTAAGTACCCAAAATAAACCAAACATAAGTTTAAAAAAATGTAACTTTAAAAAGATATGCATAAACCATGAATAACCCAAATTACTATAAAGCATTACACAAAACAAAAAATGTATCTTACTGCAAAAATAAAAGATATCTTTAAAAATAGCTATGGTTATAGAAACTTCTATTCTCTTTTCAAAATTCATTACTTCAGCAACTATTTGAATGTTTATTATGGACCAGGCCTTGTTCTAAACATTAGGTATACAATGGTAAATAAAAGTGACTATAAACACCCAGAGAGTCTAAAAGGAGTGGGAAACACAAGGAATGGTAAACAAACAAACAGGATATTTTCTGATGAGTCCTTCACAAGACAGCAAGTGTGAATGAAGAAACTACTTTCTGTTGGCTGGCTAAGCAAAGAGTCTCTAAAGAGTTAACTTCTAAACTAAAATGAGGACCAAGCCAAATGAAGACTGGAGGAAAGAGAGTCCAGGGAATATCACATCTACAATATGCCCACGTACAGTGGGAACATGAGTAGTTGTGTCTGAAGAACAAAAAGGAAGTGAACAAGAAACCCGGGTCCCTTACACCATGCAACATTATATCTGCAATGATCTGCTTACTTTCAGTTTTCCCAAATGTAAGACAATCTTCTGTCTGACTCATGCCACTGTTTTTTAGTATGCCTGTTATCTACAGCCTTACTGAATTCCAACAAACAGAACTACAGTTCAAGATAGCTGACATCATAAAAAAAAATATCAATTGTTGGGGCATCTGTGTGGCTCAGTCTGTTAAGCGTCCAACTTTGGCTCAGGTTACGATCTCACAGTTTTTGAGTTTGAGCCTAGCATCAGGATCTCTACTGTCAGCACGGGCCTGCTTCAGAACCTCTGTCCCCTTCTCTCTCTACCCCTCCCCTGTTCGCGTTTGCTCTCTCTTAAAAATGAATTAACAAACATTTTTTAAAAAGTCAATTCTGGGGCGCCTGGGTGGCTCAGTCGGTTAAGCGGCCGACTTCGGCTCAGGTCATGATCTCGCGGTCCGTGAGTTCGAGCCCCGCGCTGGGCTCTGTGCTGACAACTCAGAGCCTGGAGCCTGTTTCAGATTCTGTGTCTCCCTCTCTCTGACCCTCCCCCATTCATGCTCTGTCTCTGTCTCAAAAATAAATAAACGTTAAAAAAAAAATTAAAAAAAAAAAGTCAATTCTCCTTAAACTAATCTAATCACATGACCTCAATAAAAAATGGTTCATAGATTCTAAATTTCTAAAATTCACATGCAGTAGAAAAATAAAGTGAAGATACCTTTGATAAAAAAAAAGGAATAAACAGAGGATTTACCTTGTCAGATCAGATATAAAAACAAATAATGAAAGAATCATAATAGAAAATGTAAAAATGTTAACACAGAAATAAAATAAAAACACTGCACTAAAATGAAATTCTAGCAATGTGCCCTTATATAAGTGATAATTTATTATCAGGTAAAGGTGACACCTCAAATCAGAAAGGTAAGGATAATGAATTCTTTAGTAACTACTGTTGAGACAGGCATTCCAACTGGGAAAAAGGTAATTTCTGCTGCAGACATTTACAAAGATAAAATCAAGAATTATTGAAAAGGTAAAGGTATATGTACATATACAAGATGTGTATACATATCTTGGAAGAAAATATGGAAGCACATCATTATGAGCTTGGGATGAAGAAGGATTTCTTAGAAAATGGTAACATTCAAAAGCCATAAAGCATGAGTGATAAATCGAATATTGCGATTTAAAATCTTCTAAAACAAAAGACACTAAAAACAAAGTTGCCAGTTAAACAAAAGACTGGGAGAAAAATATTTACAACATATATAACAAAGAATTACTCTCCTATATATATATATATATATATATATATATATATATATATATATATATATATATAAGTCTAGAAAGCAATAAGCACTCAACAGATAAATGAGCAAAAGTAATAAGCTAGAAATTTCCCAGAGAAAATACTAATGGTGACATTTTTGCTTCAGGCAGTAAGTGGACTAGATTTACTGAGGAGAAATTACACTGCATTCTAACTAGACCAGCATAAGACATTTTCATTCTAATGTTGGGTGCACAGAAGTTGTCAAAAAAGTTGTCAGTAAAAATAAGCAATAACCACACTCTAAAGGTAAAACTACCTCAGGGACAAATGCCTGTGGCTGGCACTAGTTCTCAGACCCCTTATAAAGTGGAGAAATTGTATCTGAGACTGCTCAGTTCAGTCAGGTTCCCTAGAACAGGTGCTAAAGTGGTCCCAAGTCAACAGTCACCCTGGTTCCTACAAGAAAGTCACAAATCCTCTCTGGAGTAAAGCAAATTCATTTTAGGTCCTCAGGTTTAATCTGATTTACACATCCAACAAGGTTTTAAATTCAGCAATTATATTTTTCACTTCTAAAGGTCCTTTTTCATCACTGTATTTTTTAATATTTATTTATTTTTGAAGGTGCAAGCAGGGGAGGGGTAGAGAGGGGGACAGAAGATCCGAAGCAGGCTCTGCACTGACAGCAGCAAGCTGGATGTGGGTCTCGAACTCCCGAACCATGATATCATGACCTGAATTGAAGTCGGATGCTCAAATGACTGAGCTACGTAGGTGTCCCATATTCATTTTTTTAATAGAAAATTATTACTTGCTCATGTTTATGATTCCACATTTTGTTTTTAACCATTTTATAATAATTTCTAACAATGAATATTTGATTGTCCAATGTTTGATGTTAGTAGGGTTTCAAATGTGCTGCTGTTTCACTGTAGTTTAACTCAGGGTGATTTTTCCCTGTCTGTTTTACCTTTGAAAAGTGAATACAGGGGCGCCTGGGTGGCGCAGTCGGTTAAGCGTCCGACTTCAGCCAGGTCACGATCTCGCGGTGCGTGAGTTCGAGCCCCGCGTCAGGCTCTGGGCTGATGGCTCAGAGCCTGGAGCCTGTTTCCGATTCTGTGTCTCCCTCTCTCTCTGCCCCTCCCCCATTCATGCTCTCTCTCTGTCCCAAAAATAAATAAACGTTGAAAAAAAAAATTTTTAAAAAAGAAAAGTGAATACATACACATACACACAAAACTATGGGAACAATATTTTTAAAGTGTTGAAAACAAAAAGTCAACCCATAATTCTAGTATCACTCCTGACATCACTTTCTACATAAATAACCCAAAATAAACTAAAAATTATCAGAAATAAGAACTTAACAAGGCAGTTGGCATAGGATTAAAAAAAAAAAAAAGCAATGTGCATTCCTATGTAGTAACAGAAAAGGCAATTACCAAAAATATATTTATAATAGCAATAAAAAAAGAGGCACCTAGGAATAAATTCAACAAACTGTGTATACCTATAGATGAAATTGTAACACTTTATCGAAAGATGTTTAAGAAAGCATGCATAAATGAAGATATAAATCATGTTTATAGACAGAAGACTAAAAATTATAAAGAAATCAGCTGAAGGACAATAGACTCAAGGCCATGCTATTAAAAATTCCAGCAGACATTTCTGGTGGAATTCAAATACTTAAATTTATATGGAACAGCAAAATCCCAAGAACAGACATGAAAATCAGTAAGAGTGGAGAGGTGGGATATGAAAGTGAAGGAAGGAAAATAAATAAGGAGAGGTACGTAGAGGAGGTACCTTAACAGATTCAAAATTTATTTTGAAGTTACGGTAAATTGAGAAGCATCCTACTGGAAATAAACAAATTAACCAAAAAGATGAAGCAGAGATGAAAAGATTAACTAAAATGGATAGACAGCCTAGAAAAGATCCATGTGTATATGACATAGGAGGCATTGCAGATCATTGAGTCTTCATTAATGTTGTTGGAACAAATGATTATGCATATGAGAAAGAGTGAAGTAGGATCCCTACCCTACGTCATAGAAACAAATCCAAAATTACACCCTTTTGGGGTGCCTGGGTGGCTAGGTTGATTAAGCATCTGACTTCAGTTCAGGTCATGATCTCATGGTTTGAGTTTGAGCCCTGTATCAGGCTCTGTGCTGACAGCGTGGAGCCTGCTTCAGATCCTCTGTTTCCCTCTCTCTGCTTCTCTCTCAAAAATAAATAAACATTTAAAAAAATTCGAAATTAAACCCTGTTGACCAAGATTTAAATATAAAAAGTAAAACTTTAAAATTTTTAGAATATCATAAAGGTATCTTTATGATACCAAGGAGGGTAAGACATCAATAAGTAATTCATACATAAGAAATTGCTAAATTCAACTACTTTAAAATACACCATAAAGTGTACTGAAAACACTAACTCCAATAGATATTTGCAATACACAAAAGTGTAAAGAATTACACTAGGACTTCTGCTTCTGCTGTAGACTATCACTTATAACAGACAAATTGTTCTGATTAAACAAAACTAACAAAGCCCATTTTTTTTTAAAGTTTCTTTGAAGGCAGATAAATGCTGGGAAAACCAGGTCTTGAGGAACCAGAGTTCCAAGAGAAGAGAACCTCATGATAGGAGGTTCCTCATGATAGGAAACACAATTCTCTCCATGCTGTTTTTTCCTTTGGGCATGTGCAAATTCTTGATAAGGAATAAGACACTAAGGAGCCATGGAGAGGGCAGCTACTAAGTAGAAAAGCCAAAAGAGCATTAGGCAAACTCATGAGGATAGAGAGACAGGAAAAAGTTCAAGGCTGCCAAGGCTGCCAAGACTCAGAGTATAGGCCATGATCCTATAAAAGAATTGAGGCACAAAGAAATAGACCTGACATTGTGTGATGATTTTTCACTTAAGGAATGGAGCACTAAAACTCTGCAAAAGGGGGCAGCCGGGCGGCTCAGTTGGTCAAGCATCCAACTTCAGTTGAGATCATGATCTCAAGGCTCGTGAGCTGAGCTCTGCATTGGACTCCGTGCTAACAGTTCAGAGCCTGGAGCCTGCTTTGGATTCTGCCTGTCTCTCGCTGACCCTCTTGCCGTTCACATTCTGTCTCTCTCTCCCTCTCAAATATAAATAAACATTTTTTAAAAAATGTAATTCACTTAAAAAAAAAAACTGCAAAATAAAAGTCAAAGAAGCCAGGCGAAAAGCTTTATGAAAAGCACTCTGAGAAGGATTCTGGGAGATGGCAAAAGAGCATCAGGAATCTGTCTAATGTAACTATTTTGGATCTTCTGAATCTTTTGAAGGCTTCCAACTTCCAAGGGGATGGTAAGGTAAACTGTGGTTATTTGGGTCAATTTCAGCTGTTAGTTTGGCAGAAGCTCCCCATCCCCCAGGCTGCAGCCCTGGAGCAGACAACTATGCATATGTATTGGAGCAGTCTGCACAAAGCTTGTTGCAACTAGGATGAGGAAAAAAACTGTCCTCCAAATACCAGGAGTATATGCTAGGATTACTGATTGTTGCTTCTGATCATAGAGATGTAGACAATGAAGTGAGTGGCCCATTGTTGCTGCAACTCCTCCCTCTGTTGCAAGGTCCTCACCCTCTAGCCATAGGGACAGCCAAGGCATTTAAAGGGCCAGTCTCCATTTTTCCTCATGCCCTCATTTTCCTCTTTTGGAAGCCCAACATGAAAGACTAGGACATTCAAAGGCAACAGAATGTATGGGGACAATTAGAATGTCATCAAACATGCCTAAGGGAAAGCAAAGGCTAAAGATGATCTAAGATCTAAAGTGTATACCTCAGGTTGATCCTTCAACAACAAAACACACACAAAACAAAAAAAACAGCAAGCCCTGGGGAATGCGAAGAATCTAATTTCCAGAGATGCCACATTATTAGATTTAAACGTCCAGTTTTCAACAAAAAAATCATGACACATACAAAGAAACATGAAAGTATGACCAATTAAAAGAAAAATAAAATCCACAGAAAACTATCCCTGAAAAAGACCCAGGGACAGATGTACTAGACTGCGACTTTTCAACAGCTGTTTTAAAGATGTTCAGGGGTGCCTGGGTGACTCAGTTGGTTGAGCATATGACTCTTGATTTCAGCTCAGGTTATGATCCTAGGGTTCTGGGACAGAACCCCACATCAGGCTCCATGCTGAGCATGGAATCTGCTTAAGAGAATCTTAAGTAAGCATGGAGTCTGCTTAAGATTCTCTGTCTTTCCCTCTGCCCCTCGGCCCTCTCCCTGACTCATACTCTCCAAAAAATAAAAAATAAAAAAAAAATTTAATTAAAAAATAAAAAAAACAAGCATTGAAGAGAGATATAAAAAACAAAGGAATGAAAAGGAGATAAATAAAAGATCAGAGACAAAATAGTGGAAATTAAGGGAGGTAAGCAGAATAAAATCCATACTACTGTATCCCCTGAAGAGTGAAACATAAAACAATGGACTAGAACTAATATTTCAAATTATAATCCAAGAAAACTTTATAGGCATCTCAAGAGAGCAGAATCTGCATATTAAACATGCCAATTGGGAACCTAAGAAAGTTAAGGTCAGAATGGGCAATGTTTCACAGCATATCCTGATACAAAAATATTACATTTCAAAGATGAAGAAATAAATTCAAGGCCTTCAGATGAGAATATCAAATACATAAAAACAACATAAATATCAAGCAACAGTGGAGAAGCATTTTTTAAAACGCAATACAAAAATGTTACAAAAATGTTAATTTCATATCCAGCCAGATGTCCTTCATGTATCAAGGACACTGCAGCAGTTTTTTGGTTTTTTTTAACACACAAGAACTTAGGGAATTCTACACTAATCAGCCTTTCTTGAGTAGAGGAACTCAAGTAGAATTGGTTCATTCCAACGAAGAGATAACTAAGAAAACGTCAGAGAAAGGGCTGATGATGATCATTTTAATATAAAAGTAGACCTACAACTAAAATGCAGATGGAGACAAGGAAGAAAAACTACTGCAGAAATTATTTTAAATTATGACAAAGAAATAATGCAACTAAAAATGGAAGAAAGTTGAGGAAGAAGAAAATAAAATATCCACACACTAATTTTTATACAGGAAATAGGCAGGAATTTTAGAATATCAATATAAGAACAAACTTAAAATTATAATACTTCTAGAACAAAGCATAGAAGATAATCTCCGTAAGCTAGGATTACACAAATACTTCTTAGGTAAAACATGAAAAATATAATTTACAAGGAAAAATGTAATGAACTGAACTTCAGCAAAATTAAATGTTTGCTCTGTGAGAAACACTGGCGAATGATAGAACATACCATAAAGAAAATATTTCCAAATTACTTATGTGGTAAAAAGCTTAGATCTTGAATACACAAAGAACTCTAAAAACTCAACCATTAGAGGGGCTCTTGGGTGGCTCAGTTAAGCGTCTGACTCTTGGTTTCAGCTCAGGTCATGATCTCACAGTTCATGGGTTCGAGCCCCATGTTGGGCTCCACCCTGACAGTGAGGAGCCTGTTTGGGATTCTCTCTCCCTCTCCCCCACTCATGCTCTCTGTCTCTCTCTCTCTCTCAAAATAAATGAACCATAAAAAAAAAAAAATCAACCATAAGAAATCAACTCAGTAAGAAAAAATGGGCAAAGGATTTGAACACACACTTCATCAAAAGAATGTATGTGGATAGCAAATAAATACAAGAACAGATGTTCAATATCTTTAGTCATTAGGGAAATGCAAATTAAAACTACACAATAATAACCATAATACACTTATTAGAATGGTAAAAATCAAAAGAACTGATGATACCAAGAGGTGACAAAGTAGAAGAGCAAATCAACTCTTATTATTGCTAGCGGAAATGCAAAATGGTACAGTTCCTTTGGTAAAGTTTGGCAGTTTCTTTTATTTTTTTAATATTTATTTATTTTGGAGAGTGCGTGCGCATGCACACAAGAGGGGGAGGGGCAGAGAGAGAGGGAGACAAAATCTAAAGCTGGCTCCAGGCTCCAAGCTGTCAACACAGAGCCCGACACGGGGCTCAAACTCATGAACCATAAGATCATGATCTGAAGTCAGTCGCTTAACCAACTGAACCACCCAGGTGCCCCAGTTTGATAGTTTTTTTTTTTTTTTTAATTTTTTTTTTTAATGTTTTATTTACTTTTGAGACAGAGAGAGACAGAGCATGAATGGGGGGAGGGTCAGAGAGAGAGAGGGAGACACAGAATCTGAAACAGGCTCCAGGCTCTGAGCTGTCAGCACAGAGCCCGACGCAGGGCTCGAACTCACGGACCGGGAGATCATGACCTGAGCCGAAGTCGGAGGCTTAACCGACCAAGCCACCCAGGCGCCCCGGTAGTTTCTTAAATAAACACACACTCACCTACTGATCCAGCAATCAAACTCCTAGATATTTACTACAAAGAAATGAAGACCTATGTTCACATAAAAATCTGTATATACATGTGATTTTTTTTTAAATGCAGGTGCCCCTGTATATAAATGTTTATAGCAACTTTACATATTACTGTAAAAAAACTGGAAACAGCCCAATGTCCATCAACAGGAGACTACAAAGGTTATTTCTCACCAATACAAAAGAACAATCTTTTAATATTCAAAATGATATGGATGAATCTCAAAAACATGCCGAGAGGAAAAAGATGCAAAAAGGTTAATGCAATTTGTCATTTATGTAAAGTTCAAGAATAAACAAAAATGATCTGTGGGGATGGACATATGAATAGCAGCTACTGGGGGCGCCTGGGTGGCTCAGTCAATTAAGTGCCCAACTCTTGGTTTCGGCTCAGGTACGTGATCTTGCAGTTTGTGAGTTCAAGCCCTTTGTTGGGCTCCGCGCTGTCAGTGCAGAGCCTGCTTCTCTTTCCCTCTCTCTCTCTGCCCCTTCCCTGGTCATGTGTGTGCGTGCACTCTCTCTCTCTCTCTCTCTAAATTTTAAAAAACAAATTAAAGAATAGAGGTTGCTGGAGGCAAGGGTTAGAAGGTAATTGATTTGAAAATAGCATGAAGGTAAAGGATATGTTCAGCATCTTGATTATACAGGGATGTATATTTATCAAAATTCATTGAACTATACACTTAAGATTTATACACTTGTTTATAAATTATACTCAATAAAGTACTGTCGGCTTTTCAAAAAGGCATCAAGATATTTATTTTATAAGTACTATTCTGCCATCTTTTTTGTTAATACTACTTCCTTAAACCAGACCAAATTTTAACTATTTTCTTTACCTGAAAGATGTTATTCCATTCTCTTTTACTTTATTTTTCTGAATAGGAGATGCTTGGAGTGACAGAATTTTATTTCCTGGTAGGGTAATTTGCTTTAAAATGGAAGCTATAAAAACAAAAGAAGAAAAAAGAATTTAAAAAAAATCAGTCATGCCATATTAGGAGAAATGCAGGACAGCAGCTTTTAATATACCCAGAATAACTGAAAGAAATTTCAAGCTGTCCTAGAACTATGTTTAAACTCAAAAATGACAATGAATTTATTCCCTGCATGAAATCATCTTAGAAAAATCAAAATTTCTTTTCATACAGTCTTCAGCCTATAGGATTACCAGCATTATGAAAATATGCATAAATAGTGACAAGTGATGTTAATATATCATTTATATTTGCATATTTTAAAAATACATGAAACTTCTTTTGTGTTAAGACTGATTTCCAAATGTAGAAAAAGTACATTTCAAAAAGAAATAAAGCTATAGCAATTTTTGTAAATTAAAAAAAGTGCTTTATTCACTAATACATTGTTTTATCTAATTACAAAATACCATGAGTAGTTGCTTCTTCTACTCTAAAATATATATCCCCAAAAAGTAGCTATGTATATACAAAGAATGTACTAGTGATTTTTCAGTCCTCTCTCCTAGGTCCTACTTTTAAAAGAGTACCTTTTCTTAATATAACAAATAAAAAAGAGAACACAAAACCCCATCATGTTCCAAACCCAGCATGATGGGGCCAGGGATGTGGGGGTGGGGGTTGGGGTCTACCTGGAGGAAACTGACTGGCAGGTATTGCAGTGCTCACTGGCATCTTCTTCTGTCCAGATTTCTGAATGGTCAATGCTGAGGAATGGGGAAGTGTGGTCACTTGTTTTGCAACACCTCCTGAAGGCTGCTGGACTACCTGAAACAATGAGAGTTATTAATACACTCATTCAACTAAACCTGCTTTAGGAAAGAACAAGCTTTCAGTTGTAACAGAACAAATGATTGTGCTCACCTAACTGTAAATATACCTTTATGTTAGCATAACAAGAAAGTCTACCTAAAATTTATATCTGTATGTAGCAAAATTATCTTGTTCAAAAGTGAAAAATAGGACTTTCTCACGCAACGTACAGTAAAACCTTGGTTTGTGAGCATAATTCGTTCTGGAAACATTTTGCTTGTAATCCAAAGCATGTGTATATTCAAGTGAATTTCCCCATCAGAAATAGTGGGGACTCAATTTGTTCCACAACCCAAAAACATTCATATAAAAATGATTACAATACTATAATACAAAATAAAGAAAATACAGCATATAAAGAAAAATAAACAGGGGCATCTAAGTGGCTCAGTAGGTTAAGCATCCAACTTCAGCTCAGGTCCTGATCTCACCGTTTGTGAGTTCAAGTCCCACATGGGGCTCTGTGCTGACAGCTCAGAGCCTGGAGCCTGCTTTGGATTCTGTATCTCCCTCTCTCTCTGCCCCTCCCCCACTCACAATCTGTCTCTGTCTCTCAAAAATAAATAAATGTTTAAAAAAAATTTTTTAAAAGAAAAATAAACAAATTAACCTGTACTTACCTTTGAAAACCTTTGTGGCTGGTGTGAGGGAGATAAGAGAAATGAGGGTTATTGTGTAGGACTTGCACTATCACTAACAGAATCAGTGCTATTTACTGGCTCAATGGAATCTTTTTCTTTTTGTGCAACTTTAACAAGGAACCTATCCAATGACACTTGCTTTTGCCTCCTTTTGAGGATTTTGTGGAAATGTGACGTTGCTTTGTCATTAAACAGATTCATCCCTCACACTGCTACAGCCGTATTCAGGTGGTGCTTTTCTACAAAATTTTGCAGTTTCCCACATTGTACACATCTCCCTAATCTCATTTGAAGTGGGGGATTCCTCCACCTTTTTTTCCTCCTCCTCTGCATAGGAGATCTCCTCCATAACCTCTTGTTGTTGCTCACAATGCAACAGTTGGATCTAATGGTAGGATGCCAGTTGTGGGCACCTTCCAACATTCTGAAAAATCAGATTTCTGCCAAACGCTGCGGCCTGAGACCAAGTATCTGAGTATGGGACACGATCACCCACAATCCCACATTGAAGAGAGACAAAGAAGAACCACTGGCTCAGCTGTGATCATGTGATGTTTGGCATCACATACTACTTGTATTGTAAGGCATCACTCATTGATCAGGTTAAAATTTATCAGGTTAAAATTTATTAGAAATGTTTGCGGGGCGCCTGGGTGGCGCAGTCGGTTAAGCGTCCGACTTCAGCCAGGTCACGATCTCGCAGTCCGGGAGTTCGAGCCCCGCGTCGGGCTCTGGGCTGATGGCTCGGAGCCTGGAGCCTGTTTCCGATTCTGTGTCTCCCTCTCTCTCTGCCCCTCCCCCGTTCATGCTCTGTCTCTCTCTGTCCCAAAAATAAATAAACGTTGGAAAAAAAAAAAAATTTTTTTTTTAAATTAAAAAAAAGTTTGCTCGTCTTGCAGAACACTCGCAGAACAAGATACTCGCAATCCAAGGTTTTACTGTGTTTTATTTTTAGAGTGTAATTCAAATTTACACTATCCACTGCCCAATTTAACTCTCCATTTGGATCATATTTTCATTTTTTTTTTTTAGCTTATTTATTTATTTTGAGAGAGTGCAAGTGGGAGAGGGGCAGAGATAGAGGGAGAAAGAGAGAATCCAACCCCACAGAACTGTGAGATCATGCCCTGAGCCGAAACCAAGAGTTAGAGGCCTAACTGACTGGGCCACCCAGGTACCCCTTTTTTCCTTTTAATTATTTATTTCATTTATTTTGAGAGTATGCATATGAGCAGGGGAGGGGCAGAGAGAGAGGGAGGGAATCCAAAGCAGGCTGCACTGTCAGGTGCATGAGATCAGGACCTGAGCCAAAATCAAGAGTTGGACACTTAACTGACTGAGCCACCTGGATGCTGTGTATTTCTTTATTATATATTTTATATATACTTTATAGGTATCTGCATTATTTGCTTTTTTATGATTAGCATATACTACATTTATAATTAGAAAAATGAAGTTGAGTTTTCAAACTAATATTACTAGAAAAATAATAAATTCTACAATGAAATATGCATTCACAGTTACATTTATGCATTCAGACTGAATCTTAACAGAAACAATCCTAACAATTCTGGCCTCTTTCCCCATTCACTCACATCTTCTTCCTTAATATCCTTTACTAAGTATTCTTTTTCAGTATTTTAATTTTGAAAAACAGTAATAAAATATTATTAGAGGGTGCCTGGGTGGCTCAGTGGTTAAGCATCTGACTTCAGCTCAGGTCATGATCTCACCTTTTGAGAGTTCAAGTCCCACATCAGGTAAGCATGAGCCCTGCTTCCGATGTAAAAACAAAACAAACAACAACAACAAAAACGACAAGCCCTGCTTCCGGTGAGGTCTGCTTCTCTCTCTGTCCCTCGTGAGATTCTCTCTCTCTCTGTCCCTTGCTCACTTGCACCCTTCTCTTTCTTAAGGGAAAAAAAAAAAATATATATATATATATATATATATATACATACATATACATATACACACACACACACACACACACACACACACACACACACACACACACATATGTGTTTGAGTTAGTCTTCATACCATTCTGATAGGTACTCACGTAATAGCCTGAAGCTCTGTCCCTGAGGTGGATGCGGGCCCTACACAGCCTGGCTGTATGCGACTTGGACTATAAGGAGTGGACGTGAGGCAGACAGGGATAGCACCCATGGGACCCAGGCACCATTATGTGACCCTGACAAGAACAAGCTGGGGAAAGCAAGCCTCAGTGCCCACCTGTAGGATCCCAGGTGTGCCTGGCCCTGCCTACAGCCCCACATGGGATCAAGATCATACACGTGGGGGGAGACATATATGCCAGTTAAAAACATATAAATATATCTTTATAAATGTTTATAATTATTATATATATTATGAATATACAAATATTTATATAAATGTATATGATACGTGGTATTTATACATATCACAAAGTTCTGAGCTGGGATTTAAATAACCCTGGATCCCTATTATTCCTCATCTTAATGATTATGACACTTGGGGCAGCATGTACAGCACACTGCACGCTTGCTGAACAAAATAAAATACAATGAGTGAGAAAGAAGAGCATTCATTAGCGTTCTTTCAAAGTACCACTTAAAACCACAGTATTAGGCATCTTATGGAGATTGAGAAATTATTGCAGAGAGATGGAAATTTACCTGAAGAGATATTTATTCCTACTTGGCAAGCAAAAGAAAGCTGTATTATATTTTTGCAAACTTAAGTCCTTTATTTAATTTCCCTCCAAAAAACCACTAGCAAGAAAAATCACTAAGTAGCACATACCTTAGCCTTTTCTCTTGACATGTCAAATTCTGATGTTTTATTTGAATCTTAAAATAAATTAATGTTCTAATAGTTTATAGAAATATAGGTCTAGGGCTACATAACATTACTTAGGTTTTTTTTTTAATTATGATTTTTACATTATGCTCTGGGATATGTGACAAGGAACTATTGCTTTCTCTGTATTTCAACCCTCACCTACTCCCCTATTCATAAATACACAGCAATCAAATGTTTATCTGTAAATAACTCAAGTAGTGCATGCACACACAGCTACTGGATTCAATCACTTACTATCTCCTCTAATTTCTATACATTATTCAATATGTGATTACCGGAATGAACTCAGTAAGGTTGAGTTCCAGAAAATAGAAGACCCTAACTAAACAAAAGCTGCAGTATAAAAGTCAGTTAGTTGCCAACCATTTTTCAGGAACAGCTAATATATGGTTCTTGTACCACAATTCCTTACCTTCTGGGACAATGGCATACACCACTAAACACTTCTATATGCCCACATTCAGCCTCAGAATCTTAACACAGAGCTCCAGTCAAATCCTACAATGAAAGTTGAAACTTATTTGCCATGCCCAATCTAAATTAAAACTCAATCTTGGTAAACCTTAGAACATGCTGTTTCTTTAATTTAATGGGCCTTCTAAACTCTTAAAAATGTGCTCAGGGGCGCCTGGGTGGCTCAGTCAGTTAAGTGTCAGACTTCAGCTCCCGTCATGATCTCGTGGTTCGTGAGTTGGAGCCCCGCATCGGGCTCTGGGATGACAGCATGGGGCCTGCTTCGCATCCTCTGTCTCCCTCTCTCTCTGCCCCTCCCCTGCTTGCTCTCTCTAAAATAAAAAAACATTTTTAAAAATGTGCTCAAATGAATTCTTAATTATGCCACCAGCTTTTATAGGAATCTGTAAATGCTGCTTAAAATTGAGAACCTATAGGGGTGACTGGGTGGCTCAGTCAGTTGAGCGTCCGACTTCGGCTCATGTCATGATCTTGCAGGTCGTGAGTTTGAGCCCTGTGCCAGGCTCTGTGCTGAGAGCTCAGAGCCTGGAGCCTGCTTCAGATTCTGTGTTTTCCTTTTTCTCTGCTCCTCACCCACTCATGCTCTGTCTCTCTGTCTCTCGATAATGAACATTAAAAAAAAATTTTAAATTTTTGTTAAATTTTAAATGTGCTTATTGTAAGATTTGATTCATATGAAATTCTAGAACAAGCAAAAGTAATCTGTGGGAGAAAATTATCAAAAGAGTTGTTGCTTCTGGGGATGTTGGGGTGGGGACTGAGAAGGAACACAAGGGTACTTCAAGATGATGTTAACATACTATAACTTGGTAGGGGATCTGAGTTACACAGAAGTATACGCTAACTGCCAGAACTTATCCAATGGTACATTTAAAATTTGTGTACGTCACTGTATGTAGATTTTAGCTAAAAAGAAAAAGAACAGGAAATATTGAACTGTAGTTAATAAGATGCATGTTTGACTATTTAGGAAGAAGTCTTTGAAACCATCAAATAAGATGATTGAAGGCTGGATAAATACATGATAAATCAAGTATAGTAATTATAAACAGAATCTGGGTGGTTGCTATACAGGTGTTCACTACAAACTTCAACACTGCTGTTTCAAAATTTCCATAATAAAACATTTTCTTTGATAAAGCAAAAATAAGATGACCTAATACTGTAAACACTGTTTCTAAATAGTTTATTGTCCATCAATTCTAATGTATCCTTGCCAATTAAAAAAAAAAAAACTCAAGTAAATTTAAATGAACTAGCATTAATCAATCTATATACTATTATATAAACTCTGATTAAATATGGCATGTGGAGAATCTTCTATGCAACCCTAATTACACATGGTAAATAAAGGTACCTTACTTGAATTCAATCTCTTTCTTCACCAAAACTTTCCTCAGTCCCATTTAAGTGGGACTACAACCATCAACTGGAATTCTACCTCTCTTCTCACACTTAACAGAATGCAAAAAAAGAAAGAAAAAAATACAAACTGCTTAAATCTGGATCCTTAGGTCAGTCCAATATGAAACTGAGAGTGAACTACCTGAGCCAATAAAACAATTAATGATCCTTGTTTTGTTTTTTTCCTACTCAATTTTTACTTTAACTTCTCTAATAAATATAGTGGCCACCAGCATACTCAGAAACTAAAATTTATACCCTTGAAAATACTTCTCCATGTCCAGTGAAAACTGGTCAGAGTCAGTCAGCAGAGTTACATCTCATATAGTATTTCATATAAAGATATATTTGTTTAAAATTCTTTAATGGGTCCCTTACTTCAAAATAATTAGGTACCAGAGGAAAATACAATGCAACAAGAATAAATCTTTTCTAATATTCTAGATCAATTTGTTTTAAGAAATCAGCTTTACTTCAATGGAATGAAATGGAAAATTACCACATTTAATAATGTACTAGTACTTGTTTTCGTCTGATATCCACAAAACAGTAATATTTGGAGAATGACTGTTGGACATACTTGGCCACTATTTATCAAATGTCTACAATTCTGTTAAGGAAGAAATGCAGATAAAAGAGTCATATATATGTATGTCTTGTGTGTGTGTATATATATATATGTGTATATATATATATATACACATATATATATATACACACACACAGACATATATACATATTTTCTACAGAGAGAGAAAGCGCATGCACATGCCCATGTGCAAGCAAGGGAGCGGGGGCAGAGGGAGAGAGGGAGGGAATGAGGGAGGGAGAGAGAACCTTAAGTAGGTTCCATGACACAGGGCTCAATTCCATAAGCCTGCGATCGGGACCTGAACCAAAATCCAGAGTCAGACGCTCAACAGACTGAGCCACCCCAGGTGCTCGGGGGAATATATATTTGAAATAAGAAAAATATCCAAGGTAATATAAAAGCTTCCTGCCCTATCTCCAAGTATAAACTGTTTTTAAAGATATTGAACTAACAACATATAATACAATATTACTACTAAGAGTGGCAACATTCAGTTTGCTCTCTAAAATTATCAGCATTTTTCTTTTCCCTAAAAATACAGACCAGGAATTTTGAATTAACTTTCTCATTCGTGAATTTTATTCATACATGTTGTGGACTTTAGAGACACTGTTTAATTTTTATATGGTAAAATTAGTTATTAAAATATATCAAATTTAATTTTTTAAATGACCAAACTGAAATTAAAATTTAGTTCTCTATTAAATTACCTTTTGTTAATTAAGTTTAAATTTAATTTAAATTATACTTTAAATTAAATTTGGCTTTTGCTCAATTATGAGTAAAACAGTTTTTTCACAAATATCCTAAGAAAACTGTTTAAGTGCTGAAACTTCTGAAAGCTTCTACTTATTACGTATCCATCATCAGTAGACTATACTACGTATCATCCACTCTCTTTCACTAACTTTAAAGGTAAAAATGTTAAGCTTAACATTTAGTCAGAGTGTGTAACATCATATAACACCTGCTATGCTAGAATTAATAGATAATAACATTAACATTTATAAAAACTAGATTCTCAGGTGAAATCAAAAGAACTACTGATTAGGTCCACATTTCAATAATTCAAGCATTTGAGGACTAAAATATACAAAGCAATGAACTACTGGCACAAAATGAAAAACTTTCATCTACGGAAGCTGTGAACAAGTCAATTCTTCTGATGAGAACTTTAAGCAGATCCCCAGAGGTTAACATACAATAATCAATGAGATAGAAAAGATAACATGTAGTAATAAATCTAAATTTTAAAAAAAAATGGGGAAGGGCCTCTTTAATCTGGGATAAAAATGTGTAATCTCATAAAGCAATAATTCTATAAAATTTAAACCCTGCAATGGGAGATTAAGAGGATTCTTATAGCTCAAAAGCATGGATATAGAAAACATCTAGAAAGCAGGAAACCTATACAATTTCCAGAAAAATTAGTAGAAATGCTAGAAACAGATAAAGTATAAAGAAGGAATTTTAAAATTCACAATCAATTATTAAAGGGAATAAACAAATTTAAAAACTAACATTGAACAGTAATACTTGCATTCAGCTCATTTTTAATTTTTTTAACGTTTATTTATATATTTTTAAAATTTCTTTTGATGTTTTATTAATTTTTGAGAGAGAGAGTGCAAACAGGGGAGGAGCAGACAGAGAGGGAGACACAAATTCCGAAGCAGGCTCTAGGCTCTGAGACATTAGTACAGAGCCTGACATGGGACTCAAACTCACGAACCATGAGATCATGACCTGAGCCAGTGTCGGACGCTTAACTGACTGAGCCACCCAGGCGCCCCTAATGTTTATTATTTTTGAGAGAAAGAGAAAGAGAAAGAGAAAGAGAAAGAGAAAGAGAAAGAGAAAGAGAAAGAGAAAGAGAAAGAGCATGAGCATGAGCATGAATATGAGAAGAGGAGGGGCAGAGAGAGAGAGACACAGAATCTGAAGAAGGCTCCAGGCTCTGCACAGTGAGCACAGAGCCTCAAGGAAGGCTCAAACTCACAAACTGTGAGATCATGACCCAAGGTGAAGTCTGATGCCTAACAAACTGAGCCACCCAGGTGCCCCATTCTTCAGCTCATTTTTAGAGACTACATCCTGAGTCGCCCAGACCACAGATTTGATCCAGTATGGCAATTCTCATATCTTAAATTATTATTTGCCATCTTTCTTATAAGCTGCACTGAATACTTTCTTATGTTTCTAGCATCCTATTTTCCTTCTCACCTAACTGGGATTAAATTGGACAATGGTTTAAAATAGGCTCACCTAATACTAATAAACACTTTAGTAAATATTAATTTTCCACATTAATTTGAAAAAATATCCTAGTTCAGTCCTCTCTGTGGCATTACCATACAGAATGGATTATCTTGTTTTGTGCCCCAGGTAAAAATGTGTTACAAAACAGATTACAATGCATCTTCAGTGTCTAGTTGCTCTAGTGTTTGTCATTTTTAAATATGAAGGTATGAATACTGACATCAAATGTGTTGAGTAAAATTAAAATAAAGGCCAAACGGGGTGCCTGGCTGGCTCAGTAGGTAGAGCATGCAACTCTCAATCTCAGGGTCCTGAGTTTAAGCCCCACCATTGGGCATGGAGCCTACTTAAAAAAAAAAAAAAAAAAAATGTAAACAAACAAAGGCTAAACAAGAAAGCAGAATTCACAAGGAAAATTAAAATACTCCACATTATACAAATGAAAGTAGTAATTCAAAAAATCCCTAATATTTACCATTGGATTCATTCATTCTTTTTCTCTCTCTTTCTTTCTTAGATTTTGTTTTTAAGTAATCTCTGTATCCAACGTGGGGCTCCAACTCACAACCCTGAGATCCAGAGCTGCATACTCGAAGT
The DNA here is from genome assembly GCF_007474595.2 of Lynx canadensis. Taxonomy (NCBI): domain Eukaryota; kingdom Metazoa; phylum Chordata; class Mammalia; order Carnivora; family Felidae; genus Lynx; species Lynx canadensis. Next base: position 45,853,090 of record NC_044314.2, read on the forward strand.
ACTGGGCTAGCCAGTACTAGATTTTCTGTTACATTTTTTCTTTACTGAAATTGTTCCTAATGTATAACAAGTCAAACCTACAAAACATAAATGCTATCAAGATATTATTACCACATAACTTTTCTGTTTCAGGACACTCTAGAAACCTAGAAGTTCTTGCCATGAGTACCATACTCTAATGGGAAAGACACTAGGTTCTAGTCTGAGATCCAATACTTGTTGAGTGCCAGTGGATGGGTCACTTAATGTTTCCAGAGTCTTAGTTTTCTCACTGCCTTTTCTTTATCACAAAATTATTTTAAAACCCATAGTTAATACATGACATGCTTTTAAAATTCTACATAGCTATAAAGTGTTATTTCACTTCAGGAACTAATAATAGTATAAATGTTCAATAAAGATTAGCACTGATTCAAGAATCACTTATGACCTGTAAAGAGGATTTCAATTCTGTTCAGTGCTACCAAAAACAGGCCTTTCCTTGAGGCAATGACTCTGTTTCAGTGGTTCCCAAAGCTGGCTGCTCAGACTGATGTTTAAGAATCACTGCTTCTAAAAAGGTTTCAAGTCTGAGATTAAATTCAGACAACCCAAGAGAAACCCTGCAAGGCAGGCACATTTCTTTATTTGAAAATCAGACCCTGAGTAGGAAGGGATGAAAAAAAGATTAGCACCCAGGAAATGGCTATTACTTCCTACCTACTCAGGAGTTTGATTGTCCATATTGATCTTCCTTCTTTCATCTTACACCCATTGCTACCTTCTGCCTCAAAGACAATCATCCACAGATACTATCCTCTGCTCCTGATCACACAAACAAGGCTAGTAAGTTTACTTGGATTTTATTATTCCCAGAAGCAGAATAAAAACTAAAACAAAGAGATTCAACACACAGCCTTTAACAAAAAGATTTATAAAAGAAAACAAGGGCAATTACCAAAACTATACTAGAACAGCTAGTGTAACAGGTGTTACAGTATAAGGTAAGCAAAAAGAAAAATAATTTTTATTTTATTTATTTTTTTAATGTTTATTTTAGAAAGAGAGAGACACAAAGAGCATGAGTGGGGGAGGGGCAGAGAGAGAGGAGACACACAATCTGAAACAGGATCCAGGCTCTGAGCTTTCAGCACAGAGCCCAATGTGGGGCTCAAACTCACAAGCCTTGAGATCACGACCTGAGCCGAAGTCAGACGCTCAACCGACTGAGCCACCCAAGCACCCCAAGAAACGTGATTCTTAACTCACCATGTACTATCTCCCACAGGTTATTAACAATACTCTCACCATCTGTCTTGAATCAACTAAAATGTTCTAAACACTGAAAATAAGGGGAAGCCCCATGAAAATGAGCCAGGAAGCCAAAAGGGGAACCTCTCACACCCTACAACTAGTCATCAGCTGCAGACCCCAACACAAAGAGAGGTACCTTGCATTCTGAACAGGAAGAAACCTATCCTTTACTACGACTGCAGGAGGAAGAAAGATTTTCATCTTGCCCAGCAACAGCCCAGCCGATGAGAGAGAGACTGTCACAACTCCGCCAAGGAGAAGCTACTACACATCAAACTGTGTTTACTCCAAAGGACTTTTGATTATAACAGCCTTTTCCAACTTCCTCCTTTCCTCTATACAAGGCCGTTCTCTTCTGTTCTCTAGATGTGCCTGTGATTTTGCCACAGTTTGCTTGTCCTGAATCTAATGCTCTGCTATTCCCAAATAAACTGGTAAAATAACTGACAGTTTTATTTCTAAGTGTTAACAACACTAATTGATAAATAGCTAAGGTTTCTTTCATCCAAGAACCTCCTAACCTACCAAGTTTAGGAAAAAACACAGCTTCATACTCATCTATTCCCCTCACCGTTTCCCTCCCCTCTTAGCATATTTTTCTTGAGAACTGTTACCATAACATTACCTCTGTAATAACCTTGTCAAAAAGATTTAGTCTGAATCTTAACTTGAGGAAACAATTAGACATAACAAAGGACATTCTGCAAAACAACTAGCCTGGGCACTTAAACTATTACAAGATAATGAGCAACCATGAAAGGCTGGGGAGCTGTTCTGGATTAAAGGAGCCTAAAGAGAAAAGACAGGTGAATGTAACAGGCAGTTCTCTATCAGAAAAAAAGTAGCTGTAAAGGACACTGTTGGCACAACTAGGAAAATAACTGTACCAATACTAACTTTCCACATACGGTAATAAGTGTGAGGCCCTTACGTTAGAGAAAAAATCCTTTTCAGTAGGAGATACACAGTACTTAGCTTAGAGGTGCAACATCACGACTTCTGCAATAAGCTCTCAAATGGTTCAGGAAAAAGTTATGTGTGTGTGCTTATGTGTGTGAACAGAGAGAGGAAGAAACTAAACGAATATGGCAAAATGTTACCAAGTATTCAAACTCAGTCAAGGATACTCAGGGGCTTGTTTTACTAGCCTTGCCAGTTTTCTGAATGTTTGAAATTTTCAAAAGAAGAAACTGAGGAAGAAATGAACGTTACTCACTAGTTGTTTGACTTTAACTGCCTGTGGAATACCAGCCGGCTGAGAAAGGACGGGGCCTGGTGGTGCAAGTTTTATCTGGACTGGAGCAATGACAGGCTTGTCAGATGTGGTCCCAGCAGAGGTCATGACCGGTTTCACAGACGGAAGACAGACAGCTGTTGCCGAAGGTTCTCCGAAAGTCACCGCAGGGAGAGCCAGCGTGACTGCTGCCCCAGAGACAGCTGGCTTCTCAGGTGGGAGGGAGACTGCTGTGACTGTGTTCTGTATAGATGTCACCAGTGGTTTTGAAGTCTGAAGCAAAACCGTTCCAGCTGCTGTTCCTCCTGGTGCAGTAGGTGGACCCAGAGAATGAAGTGTCACAACTCCTGGTTTTGCTCCCCCTGGGCCAGCAAGTGGATTCAGAGCTGGCACTGACACGGTGCTGGCTGTTGTTGTTCCAGAAACAATGATGGGTTTTTCAGGCTGGATGGAGCAAACTGTTGTTGTCACCACGGGAGAAGTGGCTGCTGTTGTGGTACAGGTAGCAATGACAACCTCACTACAGGTCTGCTGAACACACTGCTGAATAAAGCTCTGGGAGTTGGGCATGAGTTGTCGTAAGGCAATCACACTTTTCTAGAAACAGGGGAGAAAAAAGAACCTGATTAAACAAATCAACTGCTAGTAAAACTAAAGGATTTAGTACTTCATAGCTTTGTATTTTTCATAGCTTTACAACATAAAACAAATCAAAAGTATATCAGGTGTTTCAGTTGAGGAAATCTGGTATCACTTCATATTCATATCCTGTCAAAATCCAGGATACAGTCAATTTAAAGCCCCAAAGTGCTTTATTTTTCAACAGGAAATTATCCCCCAATATTAAACTTATTTTGTATACCTCAATATCAATTTAGTAAAATAAAAACACTGTGTATACTTGTTTATATTTACCTATACCCCATAATAGATTACTAATAATCTTAGTATCTATAAGTTCGTTTTATAACAATAGAATCTATCAAAAAAAAGGTTTTGGTAAACAACTTTCAAGCTTTGGATAGACAGTCTTAAATCAAAATAAAAGTAATACAAGAAAAAACAAAAATAAAACTAATACAAACAAGGTCAATTTCCTTAACTGAGCTAGAATATTTTCATTTATTTATTTAACTATTTGTCTGTTTATTCATTTGTGTTATTTATTTGAGATAGAATGCGAGTGCATGCATGCGGGGGGGGGGGGGGGGAAGCAGAGGGAGAGGGAGGGAGAGAGTCTTTTGGGGGGATGTGGGGGAGAGAGATGATCTTAAGCAGGCTCCACACTCAGCATGGAGCCCAACTCAGGGCTCAATCTCATGATCTGAGCCAAAATCAAAAGTGGGATACTTAACTGACTGAGCCCCTTAGGTTCCCCAAGCTAGAATATTTTGACAGGATTTTACACTGGTGTCCCTTACACCCTTCTAAAAGAGTAAAGGGTGTTCAAACTAAAAAGTAGAACATTCTTTTTGTCCCTGGGGATTTTGTTTTTAAGAAAAAAAAAAAATGGAAAAGGAGGCAAGATAGTAGGTTATCTTTTGGTGAATTCAAGGGCTGTTTGGAAGGTTTCCTTGTTTTGACATTTAAATTCAGTCAGACTGCCTTTATTTAAGAAGCAAATGAGAACCATTGTTCTTCCTTTTCTTATAGTTACTTCCTTTACTTTTTTTTTTTTTTGATTAAAAAGGATTGAAAAGCTCTCTGAAGGTTTTCAAATATGTATATAAATGGTAACAAAAGAAAGTAAGAAACAATCTCTCATAATCTTTTTCCAAACTTTAAAAGCAAGCTGCTTTGGAAACACATGAACAGATGAAGTGATCTGATTAAATTTAAGCTAGAATTCTAACATGAGGGGATCCTGAGAAAAACACAATTGAAAAAAAATGTTAAAATAATGAGACTCAGGGGCCCTGGGTGGCCCAATCAGTTGAGCGTCCGACTTCAGCTCAGGTCACAATCTCACAGTTCGTGACTTGGAGCCCAGCGTCGGGCTCTGTGCTGACAGCTCAGAGCCTGGAGCCTGCTTCAGATTCTGTCTCCCTCTCTCTGCCCCTCCCCCACTCATGCTCTGTCTCTGAAAAATGAATAAACATTAAAAAAAAATTTTTAATAAATAAATTAATGAGACTCAAAGAGATAATAAAAAATATATGTCTAAATTATCTCTTGATCAGCTGGCCTGAGTTAAGTTTACATGTGGCATCTCTACGCCACATTCAATGTACAAAAGCTTTCAAAAATGAGAAAAAAATTCTCACCAAAAAAAAAAAAAAAAAAATCACAAAGCTTAATAGATCCTTAAAAAACACATAAAGGGATGCCTGGTTGATTCAGTTGGTTAAGCTTCTGGCCCTTGATTTCAGCTCAGGTCCCAATCTCACCGTTTGTGAGATTGAGTCCCATGCTGGGTTCTGTGCTGACAGCATGGAGCCTTCTTGTGGTTCTCTGTCTCCCTCTCTCTCTCTGCCCTTCCCTCTGCTCATGCACACACATGCACATGCTCACACTCTCTCTCTCTCAAAAATAAATAAACTTGGGGCGCCTGGGTGGCTCAGTCAGTTGGGCGTCCAACTTTGGCTCAGGTCATGATCTCGCGGTCCGTGAGTTCGAGCCCCACCTCGGGCTGTGTGCTGACAGCTCAGAGCCTGGAGCCTGTTTCAGATTCTGTGTCTCCCTCTCTCTCTGACCCTCCCCGTTTGTCCTCTGTCTCTCTCTGAATCAAAAATTAAAAATAAGTGTTAAAAAAAATTTTTTTTTAATAAATAAACTTAAAAAAAATACATACAAAGCACAAATACTTCCTAGTGTAACATTTGGCAACTTAATGTTAGTATTATCAAACAAATAGTCAGGTAGAATAAATTCTGGACCTGTGAGCTTGATAAAAAAATTAGTCAATTTAAAGTTTTTTTGTCTCCAAAATGGAAACTACTATAAAATCTAGCACCTAGTATTCTCAAAAGACTGATATGAAAATTAAGCGCAAACAATGCAAATTTAAAAAGCATCTAGCATGGGCGCCTGGGTGGCTCAGTCGGTTAAGCGTCTGACTTCAGCTCAGGTCATGATCTCACGGTCCTTGAGTTCGAGCCCCGCGTCGGGCTCTGTGCTGACAGCTCAGAGCCTGGAGGCTGCTTCGGATTCTGTGTCTCCCTCTCTCTCTGACCCTCCCCCGTTCATGCTCTGTCTCTCTCTGTCTCAAAAATAAATATTAAAAATCAAAAAATAAAAATAAAATAAGAAATAAAAATAAAAAGTATCTAGCAAAGCATAGGATACATAATAGAAGCCTACTGATTATCTTCCTTCTCCCCCATGGTGTCTCCAGGGAGTATGAAATACAGATAAATTCAAGAGTTGTCAGTGTCATATAGACACCTATAGCTCACAGAACTTTAGGCATTGAAAGGGACCCAAGGAAGAACTGCCTCTAACTTCTCAATCAAGAAGGTCATCCAAAAAGCAGGGCAGTAGTTATTTGATATTATTAGGTATTTTGCTGAACCTGCAACTTTCCCCAGACCAAGTCTCCTTTAGCTAAAACATTCTGTTGCTATAGCCACAATTCATATCACATGATTGGCATCCTCCTAATCAATGTGCTCACCCTTCTAGTGACAGTTTCCACTATTTTAATATCCTTCTGAAGAGGTGCCCCATTTTCCTTCCAACTCTTCTTGTATGAAGCAACCAAAAGGAGTCTTCCACTGTGGCACCTCTTTCATCTCCCTACACAATTAAGTCAAATTGTCTTCCATTATTTCAAAATTTATGGGATGACTCTGTGGTTCACTATAATCCCAGGTCTTTAATAACTGTATAAATTTCAATTCGATTCCTCTTCAGCTTCTGAATATCCAAAAAAAATAATTTTTATAGTCTCTTGTTATCAAAGTTACTGTTCTACATCAAAATTCTATTTAATTCAACAAATCGTCAAAAGGAGTATGCCTAGTAACAGTTTTTAAAAATAACAGCTCTCCCACTAAATTAGTCACAATGAGATTTTTTTTTATTTCTAAGACAATATGAGTTATTAGGACAAAGCAGAAGGCCCTATTTTAATGGAAAAGTCAAGATATTTGAGGATATAAGCTTTAACAATATAATCATTAAGTTTTGTTCATGAATGAGGTGTTACTTCTGTTTTCTCAAAGTGTTCCAATCCAAAGAATATGGACTAACTATGAATGTTAACAGATGACAACATTTGAGAGCCCTCTCCTACATTGTTAGTATCTTCACATTAAACTGCTCTCATATTGAAATATTCAGGTTTTCAATTATTTTTTCAAAATTATTTTAAATAATCTAATCCAAAAAATTTCTTCAAAGTAACAGACAACTTTACCTTAAGAAAAGGAACTAGGTGAGGCTGAGGTGAAGACTTGAGTTCAACATACAGTTGTCTAGTAAATTCTTCTGCTTCAATTTTTGCATCCTGAGGAATAGAAGAAAGAAGAATACTTTTATGTTTACAAATATTTTAAAAGAGAAAAGGTATGTAATTCATGATTGATGTAAGGAGGTAAAAGACCTACCTGTATTCTGAAAACTAGAAGATGTTAATGAAAGAAATTGAAGAGGACACAAAAAAATGGAACCATATACCATGCTCATGGGATTGGAAGAATTAATATTGTTAACATGTTTATACTACCCAAAGCAATCTACAGATTGAATACAATTCCTATCAAAATACCAACAGCATTTTTCATAGAACTAGAACAAATAATCCTAAAATCTGTGTGGAACCACAAAAGACCCTGAACAGCCAATTTTAAGAAAGAAAAAAGCTGGAGGTTATCACAATCCCAAACTTCAAACTATACTACAAAGCTATAGTAATCCAAACAGTATGGTATTGACACAAAAACAGACATACAGATCAATGGAATAGAGTAGACAGCCAAGAAATAAACCTATGTGTATATGGTCAATTAATCTATGACAATGAGGTGAAAATATACAATGGGGAAAAGACAGTCTCTTCAATAGTGTTGGGAAAACTGGACAGCTACATACAAAAGAATGAAACTGGACCATTTTGTTAAACCATATACAAAAATAAATTCAAAATGGATTAAAGACCTAAATGTGAGACCTAGAACCATAAAACTCCAGAAGAAAACACAGGCAGTAAACTCTTGGATATCAGCCTTAGCAATATTTTTCTGTATATGTCTTCTCAGGCAAAGGAAATAAAAGCACAAATACACTACTGAGACTATATCAAACTAAAAAGCTTTTGCAGAGCAAAGGAAACCATTAACAAAACAAAAAGGCAACTTCCTGAACAGGGAGAAGATAATGTGCAAATGACATACCTGATAAGGGGTTAATATCCAAAATATATAAAGAATTCATACAACTTAATACCAAAAAAAAAAAAAAAATCTGATTAAAAATAGACAAGAGGACCTAAATAGACATTTTTCCAAAGAAGACTTAGGATGGCAAACAGACATATGAATAGATGGTCAATATCACTAATCATCAGGGAAATTCTGACTCAAAAACACAATGAGATATTACCTCACACCAATCAAAATGGCTAATATCAAAAAAAACAAGAAGTAATAAGTGCTGGCAAGGATGTGGAGAAAAGGAAACCCTTATGCACTATTGGAAGGAATGTAAATTGGTACAGTTGTTATGGAAAACAGTATGAAGATTTCTCAAAAATTTAAAAATTAAAATAACACATGATCCACTTCTGGGTATTTACCCAAAGAAAACAAAAACACTACTCTGAAAAATATATGCACCACTGTGTTTACTGCAGCACTGTTTACAATATCCAAGATATAAAAGCAACCTAAATGTCCAGCATTAGACAGATGATTGGATAAAAAAGATGCGGTATATACATACAATGGAATATTACTCAGCCATAAAACAGAATGAGATCTTGCCATTCACAACATGGATGGACCTAGAGGGTATTATGCTAACTGAAGTAAGTCAGACAGGAGAAAGACAAATACTGTAAGATTTCACTTATATGTGAAATCTAAAAAATAATACAAAGAGAAACAAACTCAAATACAGAGAAGAAACTGGGGAGGAGAAAATAGGCAAAATAGCTGAAGGGACTTAGGAAGGGCAAACTTCCAGTTATAAAATAAGCAAGTCAGAGGGATGGAAAGTACAGCACAGGAAATATAACGAATAATACTGCAATAACTTTCTGGTGACAGATGGTAACCACACTTACTGTGGTAAACATTCTGTAATGTATGTAATTGTCAAATCTCTATGCTGTATACTTGAAAATAATATGTCAACTACATTTAAATCAAAAATTAAAAATTTAAGTTAATTTTAATTTTTAAAAATGCTTGAAAGTTAAGTTAAAAATTTGTTTGTAGGACTTACAATTTTAAGTGTCTAAAATAGTTTTCCCAAGCAGAACACTAACCGTTTCAAATGTGCTCTATTTCTAACAAATTATAGGTAGCATCAAAAAGAGTAGTAAAGAAGGTATTTTAATATTTATAAAGTATACTTGTTTTCCTGTAACATTTGAAACATAAACATCTTCTGCTAGGAAAAAGTGACCATTTTTATACAAAAAATACACAAAATTCTCATTGTATGGTCACAGAAATCTGTAGATTTTAGTAGTTCAAAAAATTCAAAATTGTATTTGTCTGTTTTATCATCAGCATATTTCTTAAGCATATAATATGCAATATTTGCTCATTTCCACTTTCATCTGCTTTAATGTATGTAAGCATTTTATCTGAAAGATATAAAAATGAATGACATATAATTTGACAGCTAAAAAATACAGCATCTTGGAACTTGTAAGTCAAAGATCATCACATTTTGTTTAAATGTTTACTTATTTATTTTGAGAGAGAGAGAGACAGAGAGTGCACACAAGTTGGGGAGGGGCAAGAGAGAGAGAGAAGGAGACAAAGAATCCCAAGCAGGCTCCCCACTGTTAGCACAGAGCCCAACGTAGAGCTCGATCTCACGAACTGTGAGATCATGACCTGAACTGAAATCAAGAGTTGGATACCCAACTGACTGAGCCACCCAGGCGCCCTAAAGGTCATCACATTTATTACTCTTCTCATTTTAAGAGAAGGAAAGGCAGACTTAAGAAGATTAACTTACTTCCATGGGTTACAAAGTTTGTTGTTTGAACTTACAGACTGGCTTTCTGACATTTGCAATTCTAGTAACAATTTTTTACTTGGCCAAATAGTCAACCTTCTCTCCAAGGTCTTTTTTTAGGTTAAGGCATACAGAAAATAATATACAATAGATTTACTTGTCTTAGATTTATTATCATTATAAAGCTCTTAAAAAGCAAAAGCAGAAGCACCTGGCGGGTTCAGTTCATTAAACATCTGGCTCTTGACTTTGGCTCAGGTCATGATCTCACAGTTCATGGGTTCGAGTCCCACCTTGAGCTCTGTGGTCTGCTTGAGATTCTCTCCCTCTCTCTCTCTCTCTCTCTCTCTGTCCCTAACCCCTGCGTGCTTTCTTTCTCTCAAAATAAACTTAAAAAAAAAAAAAACAAAAAAACAAAAAACAAACCATAGCTTGTCAAAAAAATCCATCTAACATAAACCTCACTTAAAGATACATCCCATTTAAAACATGTTCTAAGAATTCTCACAGAATTTTCACGTTTTCATAATACTAACTTACCAAAAGTTGTTCCACCAGTTTCTTCACATTCTGCCCCATTTCTGGGGACTGTGATCCACTACATGCTAGTTTTATTAACATGGCAAGGAAGTTCTTACACTTCTTCACATTTTCTAGCATCGCCTAAGTAAAGAAATATACATAAAACACAAATGTTAGCTAAAAACAGAATTCAAGAAAATCTGTAAAGAGCTGTACTCACATAAGGTGGAAGTGAGAGCTTACCGGAGAAAGATTTGCCTGAGCAGCTGCTGAGTTCTCTGCTTTGAGACTGGGATCATTTGAGAGGGCAGGTGATGCTCCCAAATTTGAAGGCTTCAGGGTAGTTACAGAATTCAAGGGCTTTCCAGGAGTAACTGTGACAACGCTGGCTGTTGGCACAGCCACAGACTGAAATTAAGAGTAGTGTATACTTAGATACATTTACTATAATATATATATCACAGCTGGTGCCTCATTTCACACTTATGAGACTACAAATGGATCTTGACATCTTTGCTGTTATGTTCTACTAGTGTAAGGCAATGGCACACTGCTGTAAGAGCTCTGGACTTTAACAGATCTGGGTTTCATTCTCATCTACCTACCTACTTTTCATTGACATCTACTGAGTGTTGTCCTCAAGCAAGTAATCCCTTGACTCCTATCTATAAAAAAATAGACACCTACCTACTCTCCTAGGGTTGTTTGTGAAAAATAGTACCAAGCATATGGTCCTCAAAAAACATTATTAATACTTCTCTAAAAAGAATATGAAATAGTCTTTATATGAAAATATAGGATTTCCTATTCTATAATTTTCTGCTTAAGTATAGAGAGATCTATTGATCATCTTGTATTCAGATAAGCTACTTTTATTAGACTATTAAACATAATAAATATTACAAACTGTGATATCTTTCACAGTGAAAAGAATTTTGGTTATTCTACCCTCTATTGAAATGAGGTGTGATTCTAGCGCCACCTGCAGGATAAAAAGTTTAATACAAGAAATCACAAGTCAGGCAGTTAAAAACTTAGACAACTATATTGAGATAAAGCAACAATCTTATTTTAAAACAAACACTGAAAGTAACAGAACAGGAGTCAAGTTTAGGGGGATCAGAAGACAAGAGTATTTATAATTCATGCAGAAAACTGAACAATGCACCATCACTTTAGTTGAAATACTTGTATACTAAGGCATACAACACAAAAAGTTCAGGTTGCAATCTCCTTCAAGAAAATTCCTTTGGTAACAGTCCCAATAAGTGAATTAAAATGTACACCAAAATTTCCCACTTTAGAAAGACTGGAGCATATATTAGACAAGCATATATTAGAAAAGACAAGGGTAAAAAAATGGGAAAGAAATTAAAAACCCTGATTAACGATGAAGACTAGAATGAATGATGAAATGTTAAAAAAAAGTTAAATTAAAAATTGCAGCTAAATCTTCAACTTTTATATACCCCTTTGTAAAAAGAGTGCAGATAAAATCTCATTTGCTGAAAATTAGACAGATAGAGTGTTCATTATTCTTACTGATATTGTAATTCTCAAGGGTTAAAATTTCAAATTGCCCCATCCAAAGCAATAAAGAATAATGCTTAAGAACATAGAGGCTGGAAGAATGAAATCCTGCCATTCTCAATGATGTGGATGCAGCTAGAGAGGATGGATGCTAAGTGAAATAAGTCAGTCAGAGAAAGACAGATACCATTAGATTTCACTCATATGTGGATTTAAGAAACAAAATAGGTGAGCTTATGGGAAGGGAAAAAAAAAGAGAGAGGGAAGCAAACCACAAGAGACTCAATGGTAGAGAACAAACCGAGAGTTGTTGGAGGGGAGGAGGGTGGGGGGGATGAGCTAAATGGGTAATGGGTATTAAGGAGGGCACTTGTTGTATTGAGCACTGGGTGTTATATGTAAGTGATGAATCACTAAATTCTACTAAAACAGATATTATACTGTGTGTTAACTAACTAGAATTTAAAAATTTGGGGGAAAAATTGCAGCTACGTTAGTAAAATTTTATTAAATATAAGCAGACCTCAAAGGCAACAATAAAAATGAATCCCCCTCCTATTCCTAGCCTTAGTCTTGCTCTTCAAGGACAACTACCGTGCAGTTTCTCTGAATCTTTTTGGAGACTGTCTAAAAACTTTTCCAGGTCAATATACAATAATGAAATACTCTTCCTTCAGCTGACTCTATATTCAGTTGAGTCTAGATTTATACTCTGCCCTTAATTCCTTATACTACTTGATTTAAGAACATATAATCTAAAACTTTAGCTGGTAATTATGATTACTTTCCAGGACCAATGGGAAATGTTCATTGGGGAACCTCAGGGTTCCTCTCCCTCATGAAGCAAAATAAGGCTCAATGAAATGTGAGCTCAGAAAAAGCATACTATTTTTTGTGAACAGATGAAGGATTTATGGCATTTCCACTTTCCTTGTCAATGTTTAATGGTCTCTAGTACAAAATCTGTCTTTCATAATTCTTTCTAATATAGTTACTAGCTGTACCTTACCAGATATCTGCACCTTCCATGCCAATTCTAACTCTTAAAAGGCATAGAGAGGTACACAATCCCAGTCTTACTCTATGTACACAATCCCACTGCAGTAATGGATGGACCATCTCAAACTCAATCATAACTTCTGATATTCTAGACCAGCCCATGGTATTTCCATGCTTTGCAAGACTGCACTGGCACTGATTATGATTGTCTGGGGGGGGGGGGGGCATGACCTAAAAGCTGGCATCCTAGTAAAGTATTAGAACAGCCTGCAGAAGGCACAGGTGAAGTGCAAACTCAGAGGCAATACTCAATGATGATCGAATTCCATCCCCCAAGACTAAGTATACTAACTGTATCAAGAAATCCTTTATGGTACTATGTCTCCAATAGGACAAATACATGAAAATCAAGGAATCAAGGAGTAAAGGGATGAATGGAACCACTTATGACTCCCAAAGACATGCTGGGGGACCATGTGCTTCCCATTTTTGCCCACAGGGGGCACACTTTCACCAGAGGACACAACAAGAGTTCCCATAAACTAGACACCATGCCTGCCTCCTGGGCACCTCAGGTTCCTTACGTCCAGGGAACATCAGTAAAGAGCTTATCATGACAAGGGTAAGTGACCTGACATCTGGAATAGGTAGGGTTGCTATCTTACAACGCAGACTGAGAGGAGTATGTGTGGTGAATCCAAGGGATCTACTTAAGTGCCTGTTGGTATTTCCTTGCCCAATTGTAATGATAAATGGACAAGTACAGCAACTCTTGCCTCAAAAGAGCATAGTGATTAAGACCTCAGATCCCTCAGGGATGAAAATCTGGTCCCACTACCAGTTAAGCTACCAAGACCAGTAGAGTTATTAGTTGAGAATGAAGGGAATCTAGAATGGATAGGATAGTAAAGGAGGGAGAAGATGAGTATCAGCCATAGCAGTGAGGACTGCAGTTCATCCTATAACCCCTCTTCTTTGTTTCCCCAAGGAAGAAACCCAATGGAATTCCAAAAGATCTGGTCTCTAACAATGTATAAGGAAGTAGATACCAGTGATACAAGGAGTAAACTTTGCAATACCATCACAAGGACATCTGTGTTGTCCCAGCTGTTGGGAATGCTATTACATAGGCTACAGCTGTCAGTTCTTTCAGGGTTTGCCTCAACTACAGAGAATTATCTTGCCCAATAGCACAACTCTCCCTGTGGAACTGACATCCAATGACTGATCACAGAGTGGGAATTAAGGCCCAGCTGACCAAAGCTGGCACATAGTAGGACAACTCTGACAAGCCATATTTGCTCCAATGTTCCCCACCTGATTGATGGAGTCTTTACTGGGCCTACATCTAGTTCAAAGTCTTATTCTCCTTCCCTTCCACAAGTATCAATAACTAATAAGTATCCCCTACACCAAAGGGGATGTCCTAGCTCCTGCTTCTAAACACTATCACACATAGCTATTGGGTGCATTTGTATTAATTTAATATATTCAAGTAAAATTAATATTCCAAGAGCACACACCATGTTTATCCTGTGTTTCTACACCTCCAACCGTTCCCACCCACTTTGGTGTCACCAAATATCACTGAATTGCTCAAGGTTACACAGTTGTTGTGACAACCTACATATCTAGCAGGAAACAACTAAATAAAGATGAGAGAATAAGCAGTGCACACATGGTCACAAGTCAGTCACAACTTACCTGTACTGAGGAAGGCTTTGGAACCGTGGTTACCACAGTAGTTCCTATTTGTGCCAACTTTTTAACAGGTGCCACTGCCACTTTCTTAACTAACTGTGGACCAGAATTCTAAGGGGGTGAGAGGGGGAGGGGAGAGAGATAACAGAATCATCAGCATTAGTAATTTTAAATCAATCAGTACTATGGTGAACATTAAACATTAAACCACTTCAGAGTGCCTGGATGGCTCAGTCAGTTAAATGTCCAACTTTGGCTCAGGTCGTGATCTCACGGTTCAGGAGTTTGAGCCCCACGTCGGGCTCTGTGCTGACAGCTCAGAGCCTGCTTTGGATCTTCTGCCCTGTCTCTCTGGCTCTTCCCCACTTGTGCGCACACATGCTGTCTCTCTCTCAAATAAATAAATATTAAAAAAAAAATTAAAACACTTCACCACAGCAAACTCCGTTGTTATAACTGGCTTTATATAGCCTTATAGGTTTTAAGCATATTCTCCACTGCGAACCTAACTGGTCAACTGGCCAACTGACACTACTTCATACTCCTTAAGGAGGCAACTGATTTAGCAATATCACAGTTTTTTAGCATTAAAATCTTAAACTTTACTCTTTGGCTCATACAGAAAACATATAGTTGTTTTTTTTTGTTTTTTTTGTTTTTTAAGAGAGAACACAAGTTGGGAAGGGGCAGAAAGAAAGAATCTTTTTTTTTTTTTTAATTTTTAATGTTTATTTATTTTTGAGAGAGACAGACAGAGAGTAAGGGAGGGGCAAAGAGAGAGAAACAGAACCTAAAGCAGGCTCCAGGCTCTGAGCTGTCAGCACAGAGCCTGATGCGGGACTCAAACTCACAAACCATGACATCATGACCTGAGCCGAAGTCGGACACTTAACGGACTTAGCCACCCAGCTGCCCCAAAAGAAAGAATCTTAAGCAGCCTCCACGCCCAGTGGGGAGCCTAGCACTGGGCTCTAGGCTCAATTTCATGACCCTGAGATCAATTTCCTGACCTGCGCCGGAACTGAGAGTTGGATGCTTAACCAACAGAGCAGAGCCACTCAGGCACCCCAAAAACATATGGATTCTTATTTAACATTATTAAAATAGTCTGCTAATCTATCTTCTCAACTCACAGCAGTTAGATAAAGCAAACTAGAAAAGAAAGGAGCAGGGGCACCTAGGTGGCTCAGTAGGTTAAGCATCTGACTTCTGCTCAGGTTATGATCTCACAGTTTGTGAATTCAAGGCCCACGTTGGGCTCTGTGCTGACAGATTGGAGCCTGGAGCCTGGAGCCTGATTCAGATTCTGTTTCTCCCTCTCTCTCTGCCCTTTCCCCACTTGTGCTCTGTCTCTTTCTCAAAAAAAAAAAAGAAAGAAAGAACAAAAAGGAAAGGAAAGGAAAGGAAAGGAAAGGAAAGGAAAGGAAAAAGAAAAGAAAAGAAAAGGAAAGGAAAGGAAAGGAAAGAGGGAAGGAGCAGCTATCATTGAAAGATACAGTAACATAGAAAATGAGAACCTAGAATCAAATATTAGAGGAGAGCACAAAATGGGGGGTGAGGGTGGCAGACAGACTGCCAGAGGATATTACCACAGAACACTATGCGATCTTTCATTAGGATGAACCTGACTCATCAAGAAAATGCTATACTACATTCAGCATTTTTTATTTTACCAGAGAAAGATGCTATGATATACACACACACATATATATATGTATATATATATATATACATATATATATGTATTTTTTTTTTTTTTTTACCTCTGCCACACAAGATAAGCTTCAGTTAGTTACCTAAAAAGATTACCATGTATGTAAAATAAACCCTTTTCTAACAACGCTAAATTAATGAACTATTTCGGACTTCTTAAGAAGTCATTCCCATAAGATACAGATACAAATGAATAGTATAAAACTGTACTGTTAATGTCTTACCACAAATTAAAATTGAAGCATATTTTCTTTCCATTTAGACATGCAAAAAGCCCTTTTAACATTCCCCTGAGAAATAAAAATCTTTGAGTATGAAGACTGAATCTTTATTATTTTAGCAATTACCAAGTGACAAAACCAAACATCTTGATTAACACAAAGAAAGTGGCTCAATTCAAAAAGTTGAGCAGAATCATCTATTATTTTTATTCACAAATACACATATATTTACATGAAGATACGAGCTAGAAAACCAAGAGTAAAAAAAAAAACCCAAAACCCTAAGGTATATTACCGGCACTGTACAGATTTTGACTGTATGAGTATTCGTTGGTATAGCTGGCCTTGAAGTTATGTTAGTAGTGGTCTCTGCTCTTGTCACAGCTTGCTGAGGAGATACCAACATCAACTGGCCACTGTTACTTTTGATTAAAACTGTTCCTAGAATTAAAAGAAAAAAACCATGACCTCTAAGCTAATAAATAAAACATAAGCATCATATATTTTGTGTTCTGACCATTTCTTTCGATATTGTAAAATGTCTGAACAAATGATTAGTACACACTAAATTCTATGTACACTAATTACCATAAATAATATGGAAAAATGTTTTCACTCAAAGCTACTTAAAATATTAGAAGTCCTAGCCTAAGGCCCATACTCTTGAAGAAGCCAAAACACTTTTTCTTCATGACTTCAAACTGTAAAACTACAGTAAGTAAGATGATATGGTAATGGCACCAGACTACACAAAGTGACCAATGGAATAAATTAGAGAATTCCAAAATAGGCTCAGGCAGATATGTCATATCAAATTTTCCTAAGAGGCACTGCAGATTAGTGAGGAAAAGAGCAGACCACTCAATAAGCAAGGTTGGGTCAATTAGTTATTTACATGGAAAAGATTAAAAGTGTCATACCACACACAAAACCCCTAGGGCATTAAGAATACAAAGGCAAAAAGTAAAACCTTTGAAACTCTTAGATAATATACAACATTATCTTTCTGAACTTGGGATAGGGAGACTTTCTTAAATAAATTTGACACATTCTACTATACCAAAAAAAAACTTTTGTTTACCAAAAGACACTACCAAGCAAAAAAACAAACTACCAAATGGAAAAAAAAATTTTAGTTCACTTATGTTTGAAGAATGAATATCAAAAATGAACAAAACACAGATGCCAATGACAGGGAAAGGTAAATTAAGACCACAGTGAGAGATCACTTTATATCTACCCAGATGGGCAAAAATTAAGAAGTCCAAAGACAACATTAAGTGTTAGATGTGCAGCAACAAGAACTCTAACATCCTGATGATGGTAATATAACATGGTAGAATTGCTTTGTTCAACTTTACATGATTGTGCCAAACTGATTCCCATTTGTACTCTCTAACCCAGTAGTATTTCTAATCTGAAGAAATTCTTGTCCATGTCAGTAGGAGGCACAAACGAGAATATTCACAGCTGATGTCCCATTTCTGGAATGGGAGCATCAAGAGCTCAACAAACCTGCCTCCTAGCAAAGCATGCATAACTGGTGAAAATTATTTTTAAAAACATCATTTAGAGTCTTTGGAAATTGCCTGAAGGCATACAGAAAATGACTACACCATTATTAAAGAGGATTTACTAAAACTCAGTAAGAACAGCAAGAATCTGTGGCATCTGAACCATGACCTGCTCCCTTTTCCTTCTCACATCAGGCAGTGTGGTCAACACAGGGCCTCTTCCTCTCCCAAGCTCCCAGTTGAGGCTATGGTATCTTCCTGGAAGGAGCAGGCCACCAGCATTTCTGATCTCCCCCACAATGAGCTGCATACAACAGAGGACAAATTTGAGATAAGTGTATCCAAAAGTTTCCAGGCTTCTTCTTTTACTCATCTCTACTCATAAAAGGAAGGCTCTACACCTCAGGGATGGAACACTAAAAATATCTGGACCCCAGTGTCCTTCACCCTAGTTATTTTGTAGGAGTTATTCCATGCTGGGAGAGGTAAGCAGGTAAGATCAAAGGCTACCACCCATGCCTAGTACCCCACTCCTAAAGCAGGGATATTGCCCAGAGAGAAGTATGCCACAGTCCTGGTCCCCACTCCAAATATCTCCCCAGAGAAGCTGACTTTATTTCAACAAACTCAAAGGTAAGAGCACTCTCAAATACAATAAACAATTAAAAGAAGGATGGTAGCTTCATGACCCATACAAGATAGGCAACAGGCCTAGCTCTAGTTTACCAGAGAGAACCACATAAAGAGATAACTAAGAAGGGTCTTCCTGATGTCAGAACAAACGTGTAACAATAAACCTAAAAAATTAACCAGTAAAGGAGCCTAAATTTAATTGGATCAGACTGTGGAGCAAGCTAGGCTCTAGGGCATTGTTGAAAAAAATAGGGCAATTGGCTGGCAACCAAAAGAGCTTAATAGCTAGGTATGGTTATCAACAGAGAGGCACAGCTAAACAGGATTCAGAGAAAGTCAGAGAGAGCCCTGCTACAACCAAGGCTGTGCCCTCTGAGGTGCAACATCAGAGGCTTCCCATTGTAGGGAAAATAGATTTCACTAAAATAATCTAGCCAAACAATAATACACTCAAGGGAATAGGGGACAGTACCCAGAGTTGCTACAATATATTACTTTTGAATAGCAAATTACAGTACATGCAAAGAAAAAGAAAAGTGTGACACACAGGAAAAAAAGGCAAAGCAACAGAAACCACCCACAAGAGAGACTAGATGTTAGATCTAACAACAGAAACTTCAAAGTAAACATCATATATTTGTTCAAAAGACAAAAGGAAACCATCTTAAAAAAGCAAAGGAAGGTATGATGAGATCACCAAATAGAGACTATCCCTAGAGAGATAGGTACCATAAAAAATAACTTCTGTAGTTAAAAAACACAATAACAAAAAATTCACTAGAGGGGTTTGACAGTGAAACTGAGTAAGTAGAAGAAAGATCAGTGAACTTGAAGATAGATCAACAGATTATTAAATCCAAAGAAAGGAGAGGAAAAAAGAATAAAGAAAAATGAACAGAGCCTCAGAGAAATGTGGAACACTGATAGGCACCACAACATGGGCATAATGTGAGTACCAGAGAGGGAGAACAAGAGAAACATAAAGAGAGAGAGGTAAAGAAACAGAAAAACATTCAAAGAAATAGTGGCTGACTGAGCCACCCAGGAGCCCAGACATTTTTGCCTTTTGATTGAATTATTTAGACCATTCACATTGCATGATATATAGTTGGGTTTAGGTGTGCCATTTATTTTTGTTTCTGTATATTTCCTCTCCTTTTTGTTTCTCTCTTTTTTTCCCCTGATTTCATCTGCATTAAGTGAATATTTTCTAGTGTAACACTTAAATTTCTTTATAATTTTTCAATACATATATTTAGAGGTTCTATAGGCTACAATAGAGTTTGCAATATATATCGTATTAGAATTTATTTCACGTCTGTATTAACTTATTTGGGTGAGATATAGAAACATTTCTCCTATTTAGCTCATTTTCCTCTCACTTTTATTTTTGTGCTATTATTGTTCTATATATTGTATCTAGATATATTAGAAACCCAACAATACCTTGTTATTATCACATAATGTAACTGTATGGTTTTTAAAGAAACTGACAGAAGAAAGGAGCAAAGGATGTATTTGTAGCATTTGTTTCATTACTTTTGCATTCGCCATTTCTGGTTTTCTTCATTTGTTCCTATGGATTTGAGATTTCATCTAAGGTAATTTCCTTAGTGCAATACAACTTTACTCCTACTCACTTTCTGTTGTTATTCACAAATATATTATTTTAATGGTATAGGCCCAACAATATAATTATATACATACTGTTCTATACAACTGGTTTTTAAACAATTTTTTAAATTAAGAGAAGAAAGCAGAATTAACATACATTTATATTGTCATGATTTCGGCTCAAGTCATGACCTCATGGTTCGTGAGTTCGAGTCCCATATCAGGCTCTGCACGGATAGTGGAATTCTTGGAATTCTCTCTCTCTCTCTCTCTCTCTCTCTCTCTCTCTGCTCCTCCCCTGCTCATATTCTCTTTCTCAAAATAAATAAACTTAAAAAAAAAAAGATATACAACAGCAATCATAAGAAAACTAGAGTGGTCAGACCAATATTAGACAAAATAGACTAAGTATGTTACTAGAGATAAAGAGGGGCATTTTATAACTGATGTAACACCCAATGGGTCAGGAATATTAATATGTACCCAAAAACAAAGCCAAAAATATACAAAGCAAAAGCTGACATAAGTGAAGTGAAAAACAGAAATTCAATGATAATAGTTGAGAGATTTCAATACCCCACTTTCCACAACGGATAGACAACTATATAGAAATCAACAAGGAAATCAAATACTTGATCAATACTATAAACCAACCAACCAAACACATCCATAGAATACTCCACCCAACAACAGCATTCTCCATAAGTGCACATGGAACATTCTCAATGTTAGGACATAAAATAAGCTCCAATAAATTTAAAAAGACTAAAATCATACAATGTATAGTCTCCAACTACAATGGAATGAAATTTGAAATCAGTAACAAAAAGAAATTGAGGGAATTCACAAATATTTAGAAATTAATTACTTCTAAGTAATCAGTTGGTCAATGAAGAAATCATAAGGGAAATTGGAAAATACTATGAAAGGAGTAAAAATAAAGACATAATATACCAAAATTTATAGAATGCAGCTAAAGCAGGGTTTAGTGGGACATTTATAGTTATAAATGATGGTATTTAAAAAGAAAAAAGATTCAAATCAATAACTTAAACTTCCATCTTAAGATACAGGGTTGGGGGGGCAGCAAAATAAAAACTAAAGCAAGCAGATAAAAAGAAAACAATGAAGATTAAAGCAGAATTAAATAGAGTATAAAAACAAAGGAGAAAAAGAAAAGCAAAAGTTGGTTCTGGGAAAAGACCAACAAAACTGAAAAACCTTTACCAGACTGCTCAAACTACTAAAACCAAGAATGGAAAAAAAAAAAAAAAAAAAAGAGGATATTACTATTAGTCTTATAGAAAGATGGATAAAGGAATACTGTAAGCAACTGTAAATCCATAAATTAGATGACATACATGAAATAGGCAAACTCCTAAAAACAAAAACTACTATAACTGACTTAAGAAAATAGGCAACCTGAATACGTCCAACAAATGAATTTAATTATTAATCAAAAAGTGTCCACAAGATACGCCCAGGTCCAGATGGCTTCACTGGTGAAGTCTATCAAAAATCCAAGGAAAACTTGATACAAATCATTCACAAACTCTTCCAAAAAAGTAGAAAAGAACGAAGCATGTCTCAACTCATTCTGCAAGGTGGGTATTACCATGATACCCAAACTAGACAAGGTCATCACAAGAAAACAGAGACCAATATGTCTTATGAATATAGATACAAAAATTTCCAACAAAGTGCTAGCAAACTGAATCCAGTAGCACAAAAAAGTAATATCACGTAATATCTATCTCACTGCATAAGGCTGGTCTAACATAAAAAAGTTACTACAAAACAACCTATCAAAATAGGACAAAACCACATGATCATCTCAACAGATGCAGAAAAAGCATTTGACAAAATCTAACACCCCTTTTATCATGATGAAAACACTCAATAAAATAGGAATAAAAGCAAACCTCCTCAAACTGATAAAAGAGATCTATAAAAGACTCACACCTAACATCATATGTCATGGTGAAGGACTAAATGATTTCCCTTGAAGATTAGGAACAAGACAAAGATTACTGATGAGGAATGAGACAAGGATACCTGCAATCACTGCTTCTATTCCACCTTGTATTCAGAGTTCTAACCAGGGCAATTAAGCAAGAAAATGAAATAAAAGGCATCCAAAGAAAGAAGTAAAATTATCCATTCACAGATAATACAATCTTATATACAGATATCCTATAAATCCATGAAAAAATATTAAAACCAATAAACAAGTTCAGCTAGGCAGCAGGATACAGAATATATAAAAATCAGCTGTATTTTTATATACAGTTGCAATGAATGACTAAACGGAACAAAGAAAACAATTTCATTTACAATAGCACCAAAAAGAGTAATATACTGGCAAGTTTAACAAAGTAAGTATAACACCAATACTCTGGAAACTACACAAAGCTATTTAAATTTTTTTTGAGAGAGAAATAGAGGGCGTTGACACGTGAGCAGGGGATGGGTGGAGAGAGACTCTTCAGCAGTATCTACACTTACTGGTGGAGCCTGGAGCAGGGGTGGGGGGTTGGATCTTATGACCCTGAGATCATGATCTGAGGTGAAATCAAGAGTGGGACACTTAACCAACTGAGCCACCCAGGTGCCCCTAGAAACTACAAAATGCTGTTGAAGGAAATTAAAGACCTAAATAAATCAAGTGGCTCAGTCAGTTAAGTGTCCCACTTCGGCTCAGGTCATGATATCACGGTTCGTGAGTTCAAGCCCCTCATTGGTCTCTGTGCTGAGAGCTCGAGCCTGGAGCCTGCTTCTGATTCTATGTCTCCCTCTCTCTCTGCTCCTCCCTCACTCATTTTCTCTCTCAAATAAATACACATTAAAAAAAAAAAAAAAGACCTAAATAAATGGACACTTCATATTTGTGGATCAAGAGACTTACTACTTACCTTGTAGGATCATTAAAGGGGATTAAATAAGACAATACTTTTGAGCAGACTTTTGAATTTTAAAGTTATCAATTGTAGTAGTTGTTATTAATGTCAAAAGGTCTACAATACAAACTTTTCTTCTAGTAAGTACTCAAAACAGCAGTAGGAAGTAATATTAGAATAGCTGCAGACAGACAATACTGAGAATAAAATAACAAGAGCTCATCTAAAGTCAACGCTCTTCTGACTGAAGTGTTTATCCCAAAAGTCCAATTCCAATGAGCAACAACCTAGTGAAACGCACTTAAAAACATACAAAGGAAACTGAACATTAGTCTCTTTTGTGAAAACCACCTACCAAGCCTCTGAATCAAATCCTAATAAATATGGGGGCGCCTGGGTGGCGCAGTCGGTTAAGCGTCCGACTTCAGCCAGGTCACGATCTCACGGTCCGTGAGTTCGAGCCCCGCGTCGGGCTCTGGGCTGATGGCTCAGAGCCTGGAGCCTGTTTCCGATTCTGTGTCTCCCTCTCTCTCTGCCCCTCCCCCGTTCATGCTCTGTCTCTCTCTGTCCCAAAAATAAATAAACGTTGAAAAAAAAAAAAATTTAAAAAAAAAAAAAAAATCCTAATAAATATGATTCATTTTCCAAACATAAAAGGATACACAGTTTTGCCTACTTATCCTACAGAAATGTTAAAAAATTTTAATTACACATTAGGTTACAGAGCACCTTTCCTCTAAAAATATTAAGATATTAAAGTGTAGGGGCGCCTGGGTGGCTCAGTTGGTTAAGTGATTAACTTCAGCTCAGGTCATGATCTCGCAGTTTGTGAGTTCGAACCCTGCGTCAGGCTCTGTGCTGACAGCTCAGAGCCTAGAGCCTACTTCGGATTCTGTGTCTCCCCTTCTCTCCACCCCTCCCCTGCTCACGCTCTGTGTCTGCCTGTCAATAATAAATAAACGCTAAAAAAAAAAAAAAAAAAAATTAAAAAAAAGTGTAAAGTGGTCTGGTATCCACCTTCTATCTGGTACATAATTTAACATACTCTATTCATCTGCCCAGTGAACTATTATATGCCAAGTTGCCTTTCCTATTTTGTCTTGGTTGCAAGTTGATCCAGATGGTGGTTCTAATTTGTCCATATTCCCAGCAATGGTAAATAGTAAATACTGAAAGAATAGCAGGCCCATCCAAATTTAAGAATCAGAAAAACTTTAGAATTCATCTATTATAACTTCACATCTATACATAACTGCCTGACTGGTGACCTTCTAGTCTCTATTGAAATAAGTCCAGAATTAGGAAGGTAGAGAGGTATAAATGCCCCTGCTTCACAAGTAGATTAGAAATACAAAGTTATTCCTTAATATGGAATCAAAATATTCTTCCCATTAATATTCAGAGATAGGATGTTCCCTTGTGCAATCTCACAAAATAAGCTTACTTTCATTACCATAGGACAGTACTTTGAACACTTAAAGGCAGCTAAACATACCCAAAGTTGTATTCTTGCTCAGGCACCATGGCCCCAATTCCTTTAATTTTTCAAATCAGTTTCCCTTATTGAGCTTAAAGTCACTTAAATTTCTCTCTCAGTCTAATAATTCTTTGAGTGAGTAAAAGAAAAAATTAAAATCAATCAGTAAGTTTTTATCCCAGATTCTACTATCAGTTATGGCACATCTCCTCTATCCTCCATTTACACCGTTGATTTGTCAAAACAGAACTTCTATTTACCTTTACTAAATTTCACCTTTTAAAAGTAGGATGTTTCCAGGTGATTTTACTTTTTTTTAACTTGTCATATTTGTTTTTATATGTGCACGTATTAGTTTACAAAAATAATACTGTTGGAGAAAAATTAAGCCTGGAATAATCTATGGAAATTCTCAGACTCTATCTGATTTTCAGGAGAAGAACTGTGTCTACCTTATTTACCACTGCATTCATGGTAATGAGCATAGAACCTAGCATATACTTAACACTGACATATATAAGTTAAAAAAATATATGAATAACTTTAAAGCACTCTTATTTCCTTGATCCGGAAATTCCAAAGTTCTTATTATCTGTCCCAAGAAAATAATCAACACACACACCACAATCTAAATACAGAACATTTGATATACTTTTATTTGTAAGTAATTTTCTTTTTTTAATGTTTCTTTTTAGTTTTTTTTAATGTTTATTTATTTTTGAGAGAGAGAGAGAACGAACAAGTGGGAGAGGGGTAGACAGAAAGGGAGACACAGAATCAGAAGTTGGCTCCAGGCTCTGAGCTGTCAGCACAGAGCTCGATGCAGTGCTTGAACCCATGATTGGAAGATTATGACCTGAGCTGAAGTCAGATGCTTAACCAACTGAGCTACCCAGATGCCCCTATAAATAACTTTTTAAACAAAAAAAGCATAAGCAACCTAAATGAATAGAGAAAATGTTAAATAATGGATTACACACCCATTAAAATTAAGTTTCTGAGGTTATAAAATACAAATAGTCACTATATAATGATAAGTGAAAAGCAGGATATAAAAATTATACAATAGAATCCCAATTATGTAAAATTAGAGGAAGCACACATACATTTTTTTCTCAAAGAAACTAAAAGCTTTAGGGGAGTGAAATGTTCTATATCTTGGAATGGTGGCTATACCTTTGTCAAATTTTTCAAAACTTACTGTAAATGGTTTCCATTTTAAAATAAATGTACATGTAAAAAACTGTAGCTCCATAAAGTTTACATAAAAAAAGGAGAGAGACTAAAAGATACACTTAAAATATCTGAGGATAATTTTTCAGTATTTTCCAAATTGTCTATAACAAACATATAAAAATGGGGACACATAGACATTGAGGTTATTTCAAAATCCATCTTTTTGCATGGAGACCAATGCAGGGCTTGAACTCATGACTCTGAGATCAATAACTGAGTTGAGATTAAGAGTCGGATGCTTAACCAACTGAGCCACCCAGAAATCCAACCTCTTAAATTACAGTGAATTTGGTGGATGTCACACGTATTAGATCAACAGTGCCCAGAGTACCTATAGCCAACTGCTATACAGGTACCTTAAATACTCCAGACATGCCTGCTATGCAACTCTGTATTCCACACAAATGGTGTTCCCTAGAGTTCTGCAACATGTAGACCTATATACTTATCTTAGTTATTAATCCATATGATACTTCTGTGAAGAAGGTATGATCCAATTTTAGACATAAGAAAACTGATATTGAGGATGAGGTTAATAAACTTGCCCAAGATCACAAAGCTAATAGGTGGTAGAGCTGGGATTCAAATCCAGGTCTGATTCCAAGGCCAATGTTCTGCCCTATATTGCTACACTTTACTACTTTCCACAAAGGCTAACTCTCCAAGCCCCTTGTTATCTACAAATTTGATCAGCACACTTATTCCTTACTCTGTGGCCCTGAACTACACCTTCCCAGCTATCGTATACTATATACTTACTTTACTTCACAAAAACAAGAGCCCTCTTGGGCACAGTTATTCAGTAAGTAAAAAAATCTATAACATTATCATCCAGCCACATTTTTCTACATTTAAAGTCTATCTCTCTCCACTCAATTATAGGGCTCATCTTTCATTAACGTTAATTAAAGTTAAGTCCGGAAAATCACTATTGGATTCCATAGGTACCCTTTTAAAATTAAGTATTAACATTGTTGATTACGCATTTGAACAATTTTCTGGGGATAAAAATTTGGTAATCCTATTAAAAGATTACCTTTTGAACCAGCAATTCCACTTCTAGCAATTTATTCTTTAAAATACACATTTATAGAACTGCGCAAAAATGTTTATTATAGCATCATTTATAATAACAGAAAGTAGTGCAAACAATATCGATGTCTAGGAACAGGAGAGTGGTCAAAAAATGATGGTACTTTGATACAATGGACTACTAAGGAATTTTTTTAAAAATGAGGGAGATTTATACGTACTAACATGAAAAGGATAACAAATTGTTAATAGTAATACTCTGGTGAAGGGTGTATTACACTTCAGTATTGCTTTTTTTTTTTTTTTTTACAAGAACATATGTCACTTTTATAAGCAGAATAAGCAAAGCAATCAAGAATAAAATACACTGGTATGTGTAATGGCCCTTGGAACCCCTTAGGGGTTGCAGCCCTATTGCCCTCTGATCTCTCCACATATACTAATATGTGCATTCAAATTCTCCAGCCTCCTCTGAGCAAGGAACTTAGCTAGGTGCTGGATAATAAAGTCAGGGTCCCTACCGTCATGCAATACCCTGGATAATAAAGCCAAGAGTCCCTACCCTCATGTAATATCCTTTTGATGAAGCCAGGGTAGAAACAAGAAGCACTAGCTTTTCCAGTAACTGGTTCAGGAATCTAAGATCCAAATCCTATGCCATGTCTCAGCATGAAGGAGGTGATGAAAAAAGACCTGAAGCATTTTACAAGTTACTTTCACTAACTTCTGTACAGTACGACCGTCAAACAGAATCTACCACAGTTTATGACCTAACAGAAGCAACCAAATCCTTGATCATCATTCTCAAACAAGTGACAGAAGAGACACAGAATACCAAAAACAGAAAGAGCCACAGTCTGGCCTAAAATCCCACATGTTCAAAAAAGAGAAGACCAAGAAGACCAAAGAAATTACCAAAAACATTCAACAGAATAATTTTCAGAGCTTTGCTACAGCTTCTTTCATTTCCTCACAATGCCTCCCCTTTTTATTTCCAGCCCCTGCTCCCTAGAAAAACTTGTGGTGCATACATATATTTTTAAAAACCAGTTCTGTTCATTGAGAAAATGCTGAAGTAAACAGAAATGAAATACTTAAAGTATTCATTATCTTGGAAAAAGAAGAGTGGACTTCTATATGTCTTAAGCATCCCTGAGTAATCAATTGCTAATCCTCAGGATATAAAAGAAATAGTACAAGACTCATAACTTTTACTGTGTTTTCATTTCATTCCTCAACTATTGGTTATCTTACTGTGCACTAACGAGAGCACAAATGTTAGTATGCTTTTCTGCCACCCACCAGCTGAAATTCCAAAAAGCTGCTCTTCAAAGCATCTTCCCACCTCCTCTGTAAATAACAATTCCTAAAGGCAGTTTATGTCCTCTGTAGTGGAAGTTTCTCCATGGTCAATAGCCTAAAGTGTTTTTACTGTAGTGCACACCTAGGTTGTGGTCTTGGTTTATGGCTATGCAGCTCTGGTAAGTTTCAGTTTTGGTTTCTTTGTGTACAAAAGATTAGGCTCTAAAATTCTGTCACTCTTAGCTCTGATACTCAATTAGGCATAGTCTACACACACACCAAATGGTAAGCATAGTGTGTAAAGAGTAAACAGACCCAGGGCGCCTGGGTGGCTCAGTCGGTTAAGCGGCCGACTTCGGCTCAGGTCATGATCTCACAGTCTGTGAGTTTGAGACCCGCATCGGGCTCTGTGCTGATGGCTCAGAGCCTGGAGCCTGCTTCGGATTCTGTGTCTCCCTCTCTCTGACCCTCCCCCGCTCATGCTCTGTCTCTCTCTGTCTCAAAAATAAATAAACATTAAAAAAAAAAAAAAAAAAAGAGTAAACAGACCTGGATTCAAATTCCCTCTGACACCCATGAGGTGTCTGGCATTGGACAAATTATTTACGCTTAGAAACCTTTCCTTATTTGGTACCTATTATGACCAACAAAAAGAATATAAATATGAAAGTGTGTATAGCACGTATACCAGTGATTACTGATTAGTTTCCACTTACCAGCAAGTTTTCACTCTTGACAGTTCCTCTATTTTAATACTTTTTTGACTGTTTCTAAACAATCTTCACTGACAAGAATTTAGTTTTTAACAAATTAGGAGGTGATTTCATTCAAACACATTCATTAAGTACTTTACAAGTATATGCAGGATGACAATTTAGAACCGGCAGAAAATGTATCCAGTGGCATACACGGCATAGCCTTAAATATATATATCTTGTAGAATACAAAACTGAAACAGAACTTCATCAAAAGTGAAGAACATGATCTTTCCACAACATTCTTGATCAAATAGAACATTGGCTACAAAAGAGCCCCTATCATTTTGCTGGGGATACTGAAATTTTGAATCACATGCTTCACTCCTATACCATCTTTGCAGGTCTGAGATCCAAATACTACTAATAAAATAAACAGAAGACAATATAATTACGAGAAGAGTTCACTCCAAAGAAATGTGAGATGTGCCTTTTTTCCCGACTGAAAACTCCAAGACACCGTCAGTTGAGGAAAGAAAGCAGAACACTCAAATTTACCAATATGCTGAAGAGTCACAAAGCAAAATCTTTACGTAAATCATGAAAAACAGCCCAAACATGTAGACCCTTCCATAAAAAGTGGTCACAGGCTAACTGCAGCATTCACACACTGCTTCAGATTTAAGAATCGCATGCCTCTGATCGGTCAACTCTGGCATTTGCTGGGAATGAGTGGTAATCTTCTAACTGAAAACTACAACCATCACACATCTAAAGATTGTGAGGGAAGCAGCATTATTCATTTCTGGTACCAGAAAAGCAGTGAACTTATTTTAGCTAGCTTAAAATTTAAAATCCTCTTTTAGTCTTAACACACAAGAACTTAAACTTTAAAAAAAAAAAAAGATATGGTTATCTAAGCATGTAGATATATAAATTGGTCTCTTCTGCATATGAAAATAAACTTTAGTTATATTCTATCTTCCCCCACCTAGGAGCTAGTGCCTCAAAGGTCCTCCTGAATATACTGTTCCAGCTTTCACTGTGTCACTTAGGTGAAAAGATTCTTTCCTTAAATATGGAAAGAAAAACTGTGCAGTAATGACTCAAAGAGGCTATATCAGTTGTAAAGCCAAATCACTGCCCTGCAAAGTCGATTATGAAAGGTTCTCTTAGCTGAGTTTTTTAAAGCTAACAGCATGAAGGCACAATCCGGAGCTGCGACGTTTCCCGTGTCACCACTGGCTGGAAAAGCTGGAAAAGGTGATCGACATACCTGGAGGAAGCTGCAAATTAGCAGGCAACTGGATTGTTGTGGTGTTGGGGGCTTTCACAGCGACTATCTGAGGAGCAGGCAGCGGAGGACCGCTGCTGAGTTTGGGAAGAGCGCTGACAGAAGCCACTTTGGTCACCAGGGTCCCCACGGGGGGCCGCAGGGGCTGGGACACCGTGGACTCCACACAGACACTGACAGGAGCCTTAGTCACGGCGCCCAAGGCCACCGGAGTGCTCTCCACCCGCACAGGGAGAGTCCCAGCGGGGGCCATGGTCACGGTCCCGGAGGCGCTCACACCGGCGGGAGGAGCGGCGCCGGCCGGTTCCGTGAGACCCGCGGGCATCCCCCAGGTGGATCAGCGGCAGCTGCGACGCTGCCGTTCCGGGAGCAGAGGCGAAGGGAGGCTTGACAAGCTGCAGCCGACTCCAGAGCAGTTCCGGCTCCACAGCATCGCTAGGGAGAGGCGCAGGGGCCGCGACACAGAAGTCAGTGACGGACACCGGCTGGACACAGACCCGCGCGTCCCAGACCTCCCTCTGGTTAGTGCGGCCCCGGCTGCAGCAACATCTGCCCGGCCGCTCGCCGCTTCCTCCGGGGAGCTCACACGTGCGCCGGCTCAGCCCGGCGCCTCAGCCTCGGGTCCCGCTACAGCGGAGCCCGGCTGCGCGGTTCCCGGAAGGGCGTCACTTCGGCTCCCACCACCCAGAAAAACTCTGCGCCCCAGATCCCCCGCCAGAAATTTAAAAACTACAAACCCGGAGCGCCCCAAAGCCCCCTACACACACTCGGCGTGGCCCCACCGCGCGGCCACGCCAGCCATGTTTATATAGCCACGCGGAGACCTCGCGCACGCGCACAGGCCGCCGCCGCCGCCCCGGGCTTCCCCCGGAATCCGGCTCTGTGATTGGCCACATACTGGAATCGCGCTCGTGACGTCACTAGGGACGCCTCCAGAGGGCGTTAGAATCTTCCCCCAGAATCAGGAGGAAGGTGGGTCAAGTTGCCAAAAATCTACCGCGTGGGAGGGGCGGGCCGCACTTGGAGAACTGCGACATTCGCGTTCCTGTTCTTGGTATTCCCAGTTGTATGTTCCTTTAAAAGCCAGGAGTGTAATTTCTACACGCTTCTACTTTTTTAAGGAAAAATGTGGCGGACTGGTTTCGGAGAGCGGTTTAACTCAGTAAGACTTAATCACGCTTCCTCTGTTTTTCTGCGGGCTTTGCCCTACAGCGTCGCCAAACGAGAGTTACAGTTGACATTGTGAAAAATTGTCCTTTTCTTTCTTTTAAATATGTAAGAATGGCGTCTAATTTTATAGTCTGTAAAATATGTCTATTTTCATATGACTTTAGAGCTGAACTGCCTGCCCCAAGGGAAAATCTTTTTCTTCCTTTGTGCGGCTATTGATGTCTGTCACCTCTAAACGTATTTAAATTGTTATACACACGTAAACATTTTCTCCTTGAAAACTGGGACAATGTCTTATGATTACCACATCCTCAGATTCGAGCAATTAGATCTTAACTGCAATCTTAGATATTATTTGAAAAAGTGTAGAGTGTTTGTTAAATGAATCAATAAAGCCCAATATACAGAGAAACTTGCTTTTTAGAGATCTAGTCAGAGAAGATGCCTTGATTTCAGGCTTTTGTCATAATACTACGTTTGTAGGACCCAACACTATACGGAAGGAGATTTTGCAAGTAGGCAGGCAACCTGACCTTTACAGCTTCTGGTTTTCTCTCTCCCTGTGTACTCCAGTGGACAAGATCTACTCACAGCCCTCACACTTCACTACATTTGCTGTTTCTGCCATCTCAACCAGTCCAAATCAAGAACCCATCTTATGGTTCAAATCATTTACAAACTTCCCCATTCCATGAAGACTTACTTGATCACATAGCTTCCAGAAAATTTATAGTGGAATTGGGGAGAGGAAAACTAAATTTATCGAGGGCCTCTTGTGTGCTGGTCACTAATAGATACATTTTCTTGTTTCTTTCTCTTTTTTCTTTTTTCTTTTTTGAAACAACCACTTCAGTGTCCTAACTTAAAAACTGCAGTTAAAAGACTAATTTTCTAAGAATCTGGGATTCAAAACAGTCTGTATGAAAGCAAAGTACATCTCTTTCTATATCTCCACAAATATCTGATTCATCATATATATGCACTCTGCCCTTGCAAAATGCCTTGCACATAAAAGGTGTTTAGTAAATATTAAATAGATCTATGCAACATTTTCAGTGAAGCAAAATGGTCTCATGGATTCGAATCTTAGATCTGCTTTTTTACTAGCTGGGCAAATTGTTTAGCCTTGTTTTTTCTCCTTACAGTATAATTCAGTAAATACTCGCAGAAGACTCAGAGTTTGCTCTAATGACTCTCCCTTTCCAAACTTTCATTAGACCCCACCCCCAACTCACATACTTTGTTTAGATATGTAAATAACCTCAATCAAGTTACAAAGAAGCTTGGCTGAGGAAGTACACTTTCTCTTTAAGTGACCTTGAACATTTTGTTATACTTGTTTATATTTGCTTCATTATTTGTGTCATTGATGGGAACTCTAATATTCTAGTTACAAAGAATATACTTCTTACCCAGCACAGGTAACTACCGTCCTGAATCTGGAGTTTAGTAATAATTATGTTTACTACATTTCCTTTCTATAGAAACTTCTATTAATGCAGCATACATAGGAAGCAAAATGCATTTTATCTATTTATGTAAGAAAAGAAAAAAATGCAGGGGAGGATTATACCTTGATTTTATTTTGTCTATCTGTTAAAATATTTGTAAAATTAAGGCTGTTGAAAATACTTATTCATTTACCTTCTGTCTTAGTCCATTCGGGCTGCTGTAACAAAATATCACAGATTGGTGGCTTTTTTTTTAATTGAATTAAAATTGATACATAATATTATATTAGTTTCAGGTATATGACATAGCGATTTAGTATCTTTATACATTATGAAATGATCACCTAGATAGATCTAGTTATTGTTACTATACAAAGTTATTGTAACATTATTGACTGTTCCCTATGCTGTATATTACATCCCTATGACTTATGATTTATTTATTTTGTAACTGGATGTTTGTACCTTTTTATTTATTTATTTTGAGAGAGAGAGAGAGAGAGAGAGAGAGAGAGAGAGAAAGAGAGAATCCCAAGCAGGCTCCATGCTGTCAGTGCAGAGCCCGACAAAGGGCTCAAACTCACAAACTGTGAGATCACAACCTGAGCTGAAAGAGTTCAACACTTAACAGACTGAACTAACGAGGCACCCCTGGATATTTGTACCTCTTAATCTCCTTCACATAGGGGGATTAGGTGATGGGTGGCTTACAAACGGCAGAAACTTATTGCTCATTGTTTTGGAAGCTGGAAATCTCAGATCAGGGTGCCAGGATGGTCGGGTGAGGGCTGTCTTCCAGATCACAGACTTCTCCCTACATCCTCACATCCAGGAAGGAACAAAGACTCTCTCTGGAGCCTCTTACATAAGGTACAAATCCCATTCATGAGGGTCCCACCTTCATGATTTAAGCAACTCCCAAAGGCCCCACCTAGTTAATACCATCACATTTGGGAATTGGGCTTTCAACATATGAATTTTGGGGAGACACAAACATTCAGACCACCTTGTAAATGAGGGACTAAGTCAATTGTCCAGATACTCTGATCATCAATTCAGGTAATGAAACAAAACTGTGAACAAATACAGAATTTAAATTTCCATTATTTCACTATTTTACACACATATACACACACACTTAAATTTGGGCAAAACCAAAGGCTAAGGGTATGATTATTGGGTGGACAATGAAAATTACTCTTATTATCCTTCTGATTTTCCATATGCCTACAGTCTCTTCCAAAAATGCAACTCTTGGGACACCTGGGCAGTTCAGTCGGTTAGATGGTTAGGCGTCTGACTATTGATTTTGGCCCAGGTCATGACCTTACGGTTTGTGAGTTCAGGCCCCACATTGGCTCTGTGCTGACAGTGTGGAGCCTGCTTGGGATCCTCTCTCTCTCCCTCTTTCTCTACTCCTTTCCTGCTCTGTCTCTCTCTCTCTCAAAAAATAAATAAACTTCTAAAAAGCTAAAAAAAAAAAAAAAAAGGAAAATGCAACTCTTAATCTTGGGGTTGTAAGTTTGAGCCCCATGTTGGGTACAGAGATTACTTAAAATTAAATCTTAAAAAAAAAAAAAAAAGCTTACTACTCTGTAGATTTTAAACAGGAAGCCTTTATCTGTGAAATGAAATCAGCTGAAAAATCTGCCTGAGAAAACCTAACTATTTGGCTAAGATGGTGATGGCCTCAGCTTCAAACTGAGTCAGAAACAAATGGCCTCAAGTTCTGAACCTTGAATCAGGTCCAGTATCTGTGCTTTTACATAAAAAAACATTTAGGGGCGCCTGGGTGGTGCAGTCGGTTAAGCGTCCGACTTCAGCCAGGTCACGATCTTGCGGTCCATGAGTTCGAGCCCCGCGTCGGGCTCTGGGCTGATGGCTCAGAGCCTGGAGCCTGTTTCCGATTCTGTGTCTCCCTCTCTCTCTGCCCCTCCCCCGTTCATGCTCTGTCTCTCTCTGTCCCAAAAATAAATAAACGTTGAAAAAAAAAATTAAAAAAAAAAAAAAACAACATTTAAATACTTTTCTGCAGTAGAACACATTCCTATAACACCATTCTATCATTTCTTTCGTCTTAAAGGAATGCACCTTAAACGCTTAAGTTTGTCTTCATTAATGACTTCCATTTTTAATGCCTTCACTAAAGGTTTAATGAAGTTTCAGACACTTTTAATGCTCCTACAAAAAATGGATATGATTGAAAGATTCTATCGTAAGAGATGTATCACACTATGGAATACGAATCAGTCATTCAGTTTATACTTGTACATTTATGGAAAAAGGATCATGGTATATTGTTAAATGAAAAAAGGAGGTTATACAATAGTATATAAAGTAGGATTCTATTTTTTGTAAGTTAAAAAAAATTTGGGGAGTGGGCACCTGGGTGGTTCAGACAGTTAAGCGTCCAACTCTTGATTTCAGTTCAGGTCACGATCTGACAGTGTATGGGATGGAGCCCCATGTTGGGCTCTCCCTCTCTCTCTGCCCTTCCCCCACTCATTTGCACACTGTCTCTCTCTCTCTCTCTCTCTCTCTCTCTCTCTCTCTCTCTCTCTCTCTCCCTCTCTGTCTGTCTGTCTCTGTCTCTGTCTCTCTCAAAATAAATACATAAACTTAAAAAAATTTTAAACTAATAAGCGGGTAGATATATGCTCAGAGGAAAATCTAGATTATACAACCAAACTGTTAACAGAGGACATCTATTTGGAGACATTCTAAGTGATCATTTTCTCTTTATATTTGTTTATTTTCTAATTTATTTGCATAATCAGACGTTAATACAAGCTTTTTCTTAAAATATATGTTCTTAGCGACAACTGAAATCTTTTAAGTACAGCTAAGTCCTCCCTGGTCTCCACCCGCCATAGCACTCAGGAAACCACTGAAACTGGGCAACTATATTAGCCTGCTTAAGCTATGCCAGGCAGAAGCTTATTACAAACACTGCCTTAACCTGGGAAGATGGGCATTTTTAAAAGTGTGAGTACTCCCTTCCTTTCATTTCATAATTCAGTATAGAAAACGTAATGACGGCCTAAGAAGCCATAATCTCACAAATGATCTTTTATTTTCTAGAAGATTCTGCAGTCACAGAACTTTTTACTCGTATTGTCTATTTTAGCACTCATTCTCTTGAATTATACCTTCTTAGAAGATCCTCCTCCCGGCTCCCTTCAGTCATTCATTCACATAACCAGTGTTCA
The DNA here is from genome assembly GCF_007474595.2 of Lynx canadensis. NCBI lineage: Eukaryota > Metazoa > Chordata > Mammalia > Carnivora > Felidae > Lynx > Lynx canadensis. Next base: position 45,888,958 of record NC_044314.2, read on the forward strand.
TTGTATGCTTACTCTGTGCTTGACAGTAAAGAGTATATCAATGAAAAAAATAAAAGATAGAAATCCCTGTCCCTGTGAAGTATACATTCCAGGGGAAAGAGACCATAGAAAAAGAAGCCAATAAGGGGAAGGATAGAAGAGGAAAGACCGGAGAAGTAGGGAAAGGAGTTTTGTCTTGTGTGTGTATTCTCCACACAGTAATAGGAAGTCCATATTTCAGCTCTCTGTTCTTAGTCTGTACTTTCCTTGGGTGAAAACATTTAATTTGATGGCTTAATTTCCATCTATCTATATATTTATGATTTTCAGACCTATCTATCTATCTTTGGCCCAGATTTCTCTGCTGGCCTCCAGTCTTATATAGACAGCTGCCTACTTCTGTCTGGATGTTTCACAAGTTCAAACTAAATTTATTATCCCACCTTCAAACCTGCTTCTCCTGTGATTCCCTATCTCAGTGAAACAATCAAAGGTTTTACATATGCCTAGGATGTAAAATTAGTGATTGACCTTGACTCTTCCCTCTTTTTCACTCATTTCAGTGAGTCATTAAATCCTGTCAATCCTGGCATCATATCTGTAATATCTCTGGAATCCATCAACTTCTCTCATTACCACTGTTACTCTTAGTTCAAGCCCAAGTACACTCACTTAAATTATGCTAACTGGGCACTCTCAGTAACTCCTGCATTGCCCCTCCTTTGTTCTGTTCTCTACTCTGCAATCAGATTTTTATTCAATATGTTCCTTTAAGCATTAACATTGCAATTATTTTCATTATTCTTTGATTTAGGATTATTGTTCTTTCTTACTGAAAGGAGCCTAAAAAGAAAACTATTACTATTTTTAACTATTTATAATTCCATCATTCCACCTGAATTCTTATTTTGCATATTACTTTCTAATCCTTGCCCATTACAGTCTTACCACTATGTGAAGTATACATATGGTTTTCTATATCATTTAGAATCAACTGCACTTAAGTAATTTTCCATGCCTAAACTAAACATTTAAATCAGGTCATGTGCATAATTTCATACTTCTAAATGTCTTTGTAATTGTCATTTTATGCGTAATATTTATTAAACAAGAACACATAAATGTTTGCATATATAATTACAAATTATGATGAATGCTACAAAGGGAAAGAAGAAGGTACTTTGGAAGAAGATAATGGACAGGATCTAATTTAGCTAGGGAGTTAGGGAAGTGTTCCAGGACTTAAAAGAATGCCAGAGAGACTGATGCAGAACAAACCAGAGGAAGAGTTGCCTAAATGAGATTGGAGAGTGGGGTCATGTGATGTGCAAATGAAAGCATCCACTCTCTCTTTCTGTATGTATGTGTGTGTGAGTGTATGTATGTATATATACATACATACATACACATATATTCAATCCTCATTACTCACAGATTCCACATTTGCAAATTCACCTACTTCCTAAAACTTAAATAAATAGTGCTCTCCAAATCAATACTTATGGTACTCTAGAGGTCTTTTGCAGGCATGTGCAGAGCAGCCAAAAATTTGAGTTGCCAAATGCACATGTTCCCAGGTGAGGTCAAACAGGATGATGCTGTGCCTTCTTGTTTCAGCTCTCATGCTGTAACCAGTTGTCCTTTTTGCTGACTATTTAGTGTCATACTTTTCATATTTTTGTGCTTTTTGTTGGTGATGTCTCTGCTTAAAATAACCCCCAGGCATAGTGCTGAAGTGTTGCCTTGCGTTTCTAAGAGCAGCAAGGCTGTGACGTGCTTTACAGAGAAAATATATATGTTAGATAAGCATCTTTCAGGCATGAGTTACAGTGCTATTGGTTGTGAGTTCAGTGTTACTGAATCAACAACATATATCAAATAAGGTTCTTTAAACAGAAATACACAAAGGGGCACCTGGGTGGCTCATTTGGTTGACTGTCTGACTCAATTTTGGCTGAGGTCATGATTCCCAGGTCATGGGATTGAGCGCTGTGTTGGGCTCCATGCTGAGTGTGAAGACTGCTTGGGATTCTCTCTCTCTCTCTGCACCCCCCCCCCAGGCTCTCTCCCCACTTATGTGTTCTCTCTCAAATAATTTTTTTTAATTTTAAAAAAGGAAACACATAAAACAAGGTTGTGTTCTGATGGGTAGAAGAAAATGTTATGACTAAAGGCTTACAGGAACCTAACACTGTGCTTCCCCTTGAAGTGATGATTGAGTATTGGCTAATGTAGGGTTCTGTAACTTAATAGAACATAACTACCATGGATCATGAGAATCAACTCTATACACACTTTTTTCCCTGAACTACCTAAAAGTAAGTTGCAGACTTGCCCCCTTCTTCCAAATACTTCATTGTCTATTTCTTAAAACCAAGGACATGCATTTGCATTACCAAAATACAATGAACATTAGGAAATTTAACATTAATATAATCATTTAGTCAATAGATCTTAAATCAACAGCTCTTTTTCAGTTTTGCCAAGTGTCTCAATAATGTCCTTGATCACATTTTTTTTCTAGTCCAGGGTCCAATCCAGATCATTCATTGCACACAGTTTTGTATCTCTTTAGTCTCCTTTAATCTAGAGCAGTTCCTCTGCCTTTCTTTGTTTTTCACAATATTGCCATTTTTGAAGAGAATAGGCCATTTATTTTATAGAATGTCCTCAACTTGGACTTGTCTATTGTTTCCTCACGATCATATTCAGGTTAGCATTTTGACAGAAATGGTGCATGAGTGATGCTGTATTCTCTATATCACATTAAGAGATACATGATGATGTAAGTTGGTGTTATTATTATTTACCTTAAATTTGGCCGCTTGTTTATGTTGGTATATTTAAGGTTTGTCACTGTAAAGTTACTATTTTTCATCTTGTAATTAATAAGTTCTTCACAAACTTTGACCTGTTAATTTTAGCATCACTTATTGGCTCTTGACTGAATCAATTCTTACTATGATGGCTGCAAAATGGTGATGTTTTAAAACTCATTTCTTCTACATTATCATTTGACATTCTACTGGCAGAAGTAGTTTTCCCATTTCTCTTATGTATGTATTGGTGTGGATATTTATGCAGTCTTTTTCAGTCAGTGGGCTATGGCCAGTTACCATCATGATTATCTTGATTCTCAAATTATCCCAGATTTGGACAGTAGGATCTCCTTTATGGTATCTCCTGTATCCTTTTGATGAATCTCCATCAATTTCTTTTTTTTATTTTTATTTTTTTAATGTCTATTTATTTTTGAGAGAGAGGGAGAGACAGAGTGCCAGTTGGGGAGGGACAGAGAGAGAGAGAGGGAGACACAGAATCTGAAGCAGGCTCCAGGCTGTGAGCTCTCAGCACAGAGCCTGATGTGGAGCTCAAACCCACGATCCATGAGAGGATGACCTGAGCCAAAGTCGTATGCTCAACCAACTGGGCCACCCAGGTGCCCCCCCATCAACTTCTGAGTAACTTACATTCTTCAAAGATCATTCTAGTTATTATATGGAGAATGGACTTGGGGAAGGCACAAGAAGAAACAAACAAGTTAGATGGCTTTTGCAGCAGGCCACAAGAGAGATGAGGGTGGCTTGAAACGGGGTGTTAGCAGTGGACAGATTTGAAGGTAAAAATCTATGGATTTTTGTGGTAAATTGAATAAAGTAGCCAATACTGAGAAATGTTAAGGACTTTCACATTTCTAGCTTGAGAAACTGGATAGATGGTGATTTCATTCACAGTGATGGGGAAGATTGGAGATGGACCAGCTCTGATGGAAAAACTCGAGAGTTCAAGTTCAAAAAGGATCAAATGGAACATGAAAGTGAAACACAGGCTAGGTGTTATATTACCTTTCTGCCTGTACTTCCTGACAAAGTAGAGATTATTGAAGTAACGGGACTGGATGTTATCACCGAGGGAGAGAAGGTACAATAAAGAGAGAAGAATCATTCCACTTCAGACCTCAACATTTAGTGGGAGCCTAGAAAAAGAAGCCAATAAGGGGAAGGATAGAAGAGGAAAGACTGGAGAAGTAGGGAAAAGAACCCAAAATGGTTAAGTCAGGAAGCCAAGATAAAAGTTTTCACTAGATGAAATGCTGAGAGGTCATTAAGACTTTACTCTGTCTCTTTTGGAATGCTACTCTAGGAAAACAGGGATCTTTCACTGTTGTTCACTGCTCTATCCCTATAGCCTGGAACACTGGCTGACCCAAAGTAGGTGTTTCATAAATATTTGTTGCCTGACTGAATGAATTTGTAGATTATATATTTTTGTGGTACTATTGCACTGATTAGACATAATCTCCAGAAAAATACTGAATAATTACAATGATATGCTTCCTCGTCTTCTTGATATACTATTTCTTCAGGTGGTTTAGTTGTCTTAATGCTTGCCTCTCTAAAGCAAAAATTTGAGGTCCTTCCATACTTAAAAACTTTCCATGGCCCACCTCAACTGTCATCACCCTCTCCTCCCTCAGTGCCTCAAGAATAAAACCCAAATGTAGAATAGAAGTCCTATCACGGTGTGACTCCTGGTTGGCGTTCCTTCTAGCGACCTTCCTTTCCCAAACCTGTCTTATGATGCTGTGCTTCTCTGGCCAGGCAAAGAGGTGGGGGATGAGCTTTCCCCAAGGAAGTCTTCTTCAACCCTCCCTAGCAAATACCCTCCAGTGTGTTTCTCTTCCTCTTGGTAGATCCTCTTGATATATCCCTTACTTTCCTAACTCCCAGTAGACTCTAGGTTCCATTCAGAAGGGCCTGTGGGAGCGCCTGGCTGGCTCAGTCAGTGGAGCATGCGACTCTTGATCTTGGGATTGTGGGTTTGAGCCCCATGTTGGGTGTCGAGATTACTTAAAAATAAACTCAAAAAAAAAAAAAAAAAGAAGAAGAAGAAGAAGAAGAAGAAGAAGAAGAAGAAGAAGAAGAAGAACCTGTGTTATTTTCTTGTTTAAACTGCAGTTTGGGGCACAGTACCATGAGGTTTAATGGTAGGAAGGTAGGTCAAAGTCCCAGGAAAAACTTCCCACCTACCGTCACCTCTCTTTCCAGGCATTTCTTCCAGAGACTCTTCTTTGTCTTCTTCTTTTTTTAATGCTTATTTATTTTTGAAAGAGTGCAAGCAGGGGAAGGGCAGAGAGAGGGGGAAGGGCAGAGAGGGGGGAACAGAAGATCCTAAGCAGGCTTTGTGCTGACAGCAGCGAGCCCAATATGGGGCTCGAATTCATGAACCCCAAGATCGTGACCTGAGCCCAAGTCTGATGCTCAACTGACTGAGCCACCCAAGTGCCCCAGCTCTTCTCTGTCTTTCATGTTCCAACAAGTTTTGTTTTATATCTTCCCTGCACTGTCAAGTAATCCCAGTCCATGCATTTCATTTTGGTTACATTGTTTGGTGATAAGGTGTGATCTCTTGTTTTATTTTTAAAGGAACTTCTGCATGAGAAAAAAAGATTTTAAGGGTTTTTTTTTCAAGTTTTTAAGACCTAAAAATTGTCGGCCTTACTGTCTCCTACAGCTTTTGTATATGTTAATCTGGGTTTAAATTCAGATTTGCAAAGTACATTCTCAAAAGCTCTGAGAAGACTTGCAATAAAGCAGCTGTTTTCAAACTTTTACATTTTGGCAACTTTTACACTATTAAAACTTATTGGGGACCCCAAAAATCTTTTGTTTATATGGATTATATCTATCAATGTTTACCACATTAGAAATTAAAACTGAGAAAATTAAATTATTGATTTATGAGTCCATTTAAAAAATAGCAATAAAAGCCTCATTATATGTTATATTAGCCAAGGGTCCAGTCAAGGGACAGATATCACACCAGTTATTTGAAGAGGGAAAATGTAATAGAAAGAATTATTAACTAGTAGAAGAACTGCCAAAGTGGGTAGAAGAGGACTCTAAGGCATACAGAAGTAGAAGGTGCAAAAAAAAATGCATTTAGTCCCTTCAGCTAGAGGGAGAGTGAACATTAAAAGAACCAGGATTAGGAGAGGGACTTCTCTATGGCTGAGATTCAGGCTTCCTCAAAGAGAGCATGGAGCCCACAGTCCAACAGTGAAGCAGAAACTTGCTGCAGGGAATTGGGCCATTGCTGATCTATGAAGCCACTGAAGGTGGGAAAATCATGGCCTGAGGGTAAAGCTGGAATTCATCTGCACTGAATAATAATAATAACAGAGTACCAGAATCCAGAAGTCAAACGTTTACCTGCCGTTATGGCTCGGCAATATCACTTCAGTGCCCTCTATTGACGAAGTGTAGCATGGCATCAGCTGGCAAAGGAAAAAATGCTTTCAGGGTCCAGCTCTGTTATCACAAAAGAGGGCAAAGAAAGGTGGATTTGTAGCTGAGAAATAAGAAAGTAGCATCCATATTACCATAAACATTTTAAACAAAAAAACAACTATTTTTAAAAACAGTGAAAGTATATGTTTTATGTTTTTGCAAATATCTTTAATGTGTGGCTTAATAGAAAACAGCTGGATTTTATATTTACTTTGCATTCAGTTTGCTGCAACTGGTTATTTTGGTTCAAGTCTATGAAGAAAGTCTGGCCTCACGCAGAGTTTGAAAAGGGGAGAGTATTTTAATAGCCTTTTCAGATTGTCGGGGATATTCTTTGCTGCTGCATCAAACTTAACAAGTAGCAGTTTTTTAAAGTTTAGTTGCAAAGTGGAAGTTGAAATCATATCAGTTAACTTTTCATACTTTATAATATTGGATTGCATTGGTTGCATTGGATGTCTTTGAACAGATCTTTTACCTGTGCGTGATTTCATTGTATTGAGCATGCCTTTGGAGAATATTGATTCACTGAGTTACTCAGATCTTCCAAATGTTGACATATTGCATTATACCGTATCGAAAAGTCATATTTCTCAATAACACCACCAATCTCATCAGCTTTATGTATTGGGAAACTGTCAATCTCACAATAGTATATACAGGTCTTCCAAAATTCTAATTATTGCTTGAAAGTTGAACTTTGTCATTGGCAATAAATGCTTTCAGTTGTTTTTGTTGAAATGACAGGTTTACTATTCTCATTTTTGAGAAAATGGTTGCTAAATACCCAATCTGAAAAAAAAAATCGTTTGTCAGTATGTTTCAGAGAAAACACTGTAAAACATAGTTTCCTCCTTGAAAGACATGATGGTCCATGGGGAAAAAAAAGTGGTTAGTTCAGCTGGCAATTCAGATAATCACAGAAGTGTTTTTTCTCAAGTCAATCATCTTACTTTGGTAAATAGCAGAAGTACTTTATGTGTAATTCTTACTTTATTACACAGAATAGTCAAAAGACATGCAATTTTTACTGCTTCATCAAGGACATTCATAAGGGAAATTGCCTTGAAAAAAATAAAAACAAAATGTGAGCGTCTGGCAGTGAAGAATACAATGACTAGGTCCAGGTTTACCCATCACTACTTTTGCACCATCAGCAGAAATGTCCACACTGTGAGAAAAGCAATTATTTTAGTATTAGTATGATATAAAAACAACTAAGACCCCCATGTACCTTGTGAAATGGTTTCAGATACCCAGGAGTAGACAGAATATATTTTGATAACCACTGCAGTAAAGAAGACTGCTTTATTCTGTTAAGCCAGCCTTTCACCAATTTTCCCAACCAGGAACACTTGGATCACCTGACACCCATCAACACGGTACAAAGGAAGCTTATGTGGAATACGTTTTGGGAAACTGCTGAGGCTCCTCTTCCCAATAGAACACGCCTTCCCACCAGAGCCAGTTTTTAAGGAGGGTGACTCCTCTAACCAATAATCTGCTTAACTTTTCCATCAAAGAGAATCGCTCCTGGGGTGTCTGGGTGTCTCAGTTAAGCATCCAACTCTTGATTTTGGCTCAGGTCATGATCTCACAGTTTGTGGGATTCTGTCTCTTCTTCTCCCCTCCCTAACTTGTGCTCTCTCACTCTCTCAAAATGAATAAATTAATTAAAAAAAAAAGGCTTTCAGTCCCTCTTCTTTTTCAGGAATTGAATAATAGATTTTGCCCACTACTTCAATAAAGTTAAAGCCTTTTTAAAGCCTTTAATTAGTAAACATTAAATTGAGGCCCCAAATGTTAAGGTTACAGTTCTTAGCCAGAGATGCTCACACTCTAGAAGGAGATATAAGTAGGAAATGATTAGTAGACAGTGTGAGACAGGTTGAAATAAAAAGCTATGGAAACACAGAGGTTGGGTCTCTATTCAAGCCTTAGGAAGGGCTTCTTGGAGAAGACTGTCTGTTGTGAGTCATAAGAAATTTCCAGAGTTAGCTCAATCAATGAAAAGGAGGAGGACAAAGTCTTTCAGTGAGCAGAAGCCTGTATATGCTACCCAAGCCAGTCTTGAAGCTCATGGTGGTGAGCTGGTCCAAACACATTTACTCTTTGCAGAATTGAATTTGGGAACCTTGGAAGGAGAAGGGAAGTTAACTATGGAAGCTAAAACTACATGATTGTAATTGAAACAGAAGCTGGAAAGGCCATAATGCTCATGTAAAAGCTAGATGCTTATATAAGGGAAAAGGAACCATGAGTTAACATAAGCAATGAGTTAAATAACTAAAATAAGGCTGAGAGACAATAGAGGGAGAAGAACAAAACAGATGTGTGGAAAAGAACTGGTCCACTTACTGCTTTAACATTAGAGTTAAGATCCAAAAGTTCCTGATGTGGACGTTTTTAACGCTGCCATTCCTAGTAGGCAAAGTGATGCTATTGTTCCGAGTTTGGTACTTCCCTTCAAAAGCCCTTATTTCCTTGTATCCTTGGGGAGTGAATCTTCGCTTCTTTTAACCAAAATATCTCAACTGAAATGGGCATAGAGGAAACATGACACAATCAGCAAAATCCAAGTACAGGTAACATGTTCGAATAAGGTGCCCTTGAATTGTCACTGAATTTCAATGTAGCTGGCTGGGCCAGTGGAAAGTGCATGATACTCGCATGATATGTGCATTTCAAAGACAGAATTATAATTCACAAATAAACACATCATTTGGAGAACTTTTCAAAATCTCTTTCCTGTTGTTTTATCCATTATCAGTAAATATAACATTATGCTAGAATAAGATAATTAAAAAATATACCATCTTAGCCAGTAGTTTCATATATCTTTTAAATAGGAAACGTTGAAACAACTAGTATTTGACTTAGGATTTAAAAGTTTTAATCTAAATGGATGGCTCTTGACTATTAAGCATTTATTAAGTATCTACTATATACCCAGATGTGCTAGGTCCTGGCCATTTACCAATGGATAAAACAAACATGGAACTTACAATTCTAATGGGGAGAGGCTTTCAGTAAACACATACAAACACATGGGGCACCTGGGTGGCTCAGTTGGTTGAGCGTCTGACTTTGGCTCAGTTCATGATCTCACAGTTTGTGATTTCAAGCCTCACATCAGGCTAGCTGCTATCAGCGCAGAGCCTGCTTTGCATCCTCTGTCCCCCTCTCTCTCTGCCCCTCCCCTGCTCATGCTCTGTCTCTCTGTCTCTCAAAAATAAACATTAAAAAAAATTTTAATGTTTATTCATTTTTGAGAGAGAGAGCATGAGCGGGAGAGAGAGGGAGACACAGAATCAGAAGCAGGCTCCAGGCTCTGAGCTGTCAGCACAGAGCCCACTGTGGGCTCAAACTCACGAACTGTGAGATCATGACCTGGGCCGAAGTCAGATGCTTAACCAACTGAGCCACCCAGGTACCTCAAAAATGAATAAACATTTAAAAAAACGTAGAAATACGTATTTCATGTGTTGGGTGTTGGGGGATGGGTGTTCTGTTTTATATATGGTGGTCAGAGAAAGCCTTTCTGATAAGGTGACATTTGTGCAACAAGTGAAAGGAAGTACAGAAGCATGCCCACAAAGGTAGAGTGATCCAGGCAGGAGATCCACTTAGTGGCAAGGCCTGGGTCAAGAGCCTGCTTAGGGTATATGAGGAACAGTAGGGAGGCCACTATCACTGTAGCTGAAGGAGACAGGGCAGCAATGGCCTGAATGGCAAGGGATGAAGCAGAGAGGTGTGTGTAATGGGGGAGGGGGAGCGGTGAGGAGGGAGATCACATAGATTACATGCAGTTTTTTCCTAAGTACTTAGCTGATGAGATCTAACAAGTTCCTGGGTGATGCCAGTGCATCCTAGACATCGCCTGGGAGCTTGGCAGAAAAGACTCTTGGGCTTCACCCTAAACCTATTGAATCAGAGCCTATGTGTGCATGTACACACGCATGCGCATGCACACACACACACACACACACACACACACATTCCAGTATAAAAGTATAAGAAACACTGATTCAGATTATGTAACTTTACTTTCCTCCATAGGAAGAAATAGAAGAAATAAGAACCCACAGTGAGCACTTTTTCTTTTTTTTCTTTAAAAAAATTGTTTTAATGTTTATTTATTTTTGAGAGAGAGACAGAGAGACAGAGAGAGAGGCAGTGTGAGCAGGGTAGGGGCAGAGAGAGAGGGAGATGCAGATTCCAAAGCAGGCTCCAGGCTCTGAGCGGTCAGCACAGAGCCCAACATGGGGCTCAAACCCACGAACTGTGACAGCATGACTTGAGCCGAAGTCAGACACTTAACTGACTGAGCCACTCAGGTGCACCAGCACTTTTTCATTACTTTTCAGATTAGGATGAATTTTTCTATTTCTGCAAAAACATCATTAGGATTTTGATACAGGTTGCATTGAATCTGTAGATAGCGTTGTGTGGTATTGGTATCTTAGCAGTAGTAAGTCTTCCAGTCTATGAATGCAGATGACTTTACATTTGTGACTTCTTTGATTTTTTTTCAGCAATGTTTTGTAGTTCTCAGTGTGTAAGCCTTTCGCTGCCTTGGTTACATTTATTCCTAAGTGTTCTTTTTGATGTTATTGCGAATTTCTTAATTTTCTTTCTGGATTGTTTTAGTATATAAAACTCAACTAAATTTGTGTGTTGATTTCTTTATTCTGTAACTTTCTTTGGTACTCTAAATATTATATAAGAAAAAAAAACAAAACTGTTAGAATAAATAAATACCTGCAAGCAGATAATTTTACTTCTTTTATTTTTTCCAATTTGGATGTTTTTGTTTTGTTTTGTTTTGTTTTTACCAATTGCTTTGGCTAAGACTGCCAATACTCAATACTGTGTTGAATGCAAATGGTGAAAGTGAGCATCCTTGTCTTTGTCCTGACCTTAAGGTGAAAGCTTTCACCACCGTGTATGACATTAGCTTTGAGTTTGTCTAAAATGCTCTTCATCATGTTAAGGTAGTTCCTTTTTATTTCTAGTTTACTGAGTGTTTTGTTTTTTTTTTAATCACAATCGATGCTCCAAACTCCCCATTTGGTAGCTTCATGCAGATGGACACAGAAATCTTGGGAATGTTTGACAATGGAATGTTGGGGTACCTGGCTGGCTCAGTGGGAAGAGCATGCGACTCTTGACCTTGGGGCTGAGTTCAAATCCCATGTTGGGTGTAGAAATTACTTAAATAAAGGTTAAAAAAATAAGAAGAAAGTAAATGGCATGTTGAAGACGGCAGAGCCAGAAAATGGGGAAGGAGGAGTCCTAGATTTTTGCTTGGAGGATTGCTATCAGCAATGGGATTTGTTATTGAGAAATAAACGTTTACTGTGGATTCATCTATTATAGTAGCTGGCATTGCCCTAGCACATATGCAAAAGGGTAATTTCCCAAATATATACAAAGCTGTTACAAAGCAATGAGGAAAAAAAACACACACACAAAATCCATTGGAAAAAGTAGGTAACAGGTATGAGCAATCAATGGAAGGAAAATTCAAAAGGCCTTTATTTATTTTTTTTAAAGATTTTATTATTTATATATTTTTTAAATGTTTGAGTGGGGTGCCTGGGTAGTGCAATCAGTTAAGTGTCCAACCCTTGATTTTGGCCCAGGTCCTGATCTCAGGGCGGTGAGATCGAGCCATGTGTTGGGCTCCACATGGAGCCTGCTTAAGATTCTCTCTTCTCTCTGCCCCTCCACCACTTTCTCTTTTTCTGTATCTCTCTAAAATTTTTTTTAAAAAAATTTTTGAGAGAGAGAGAGGGAGAGAGAGATGAGCACACATGGGTGGGGGGAGGGGCAGAGGGAGTGGTGAGAGAGAATCCCAAGCAGGCTCCGCACTTAGCACAGAGCCCAATGGGGGGCTCAATCTCATGACTGTGAGATCATGACTGGAGCTGAAATTAAGAGTTGCTCAACCAACTGAGCCACCCAGATGCCCCTCTAGATTTTATATTTTAAGGAATCTCTACACCCAACATGAGGCTCAAACTCACAACTTCAAGATCAAGAATTGCCTGCTCTACTAACAGAGCCAGCTAGGCATTTAAACAAACATAAAGACATTTAAACAAACATAAAGATGTTCAATATCATTCATAATAAGAAAAGTGCAAATTGAATATTGGGAATTTTTTTAAAAAGTAAAAATGCAAAAACGATTGTAATTTCACCTATTTAGTGGCAAAAAATGTTTGAAGCACTATTGTATCAGTCTGGGTTCAATTAAAGAAGTGAAATCACTATGATGCAGAATTGACAATTTTCTAGATAAATTATATCCCTCCCAATTGTGGGAGTTGATGGAGAAGTCTCTTTAAGGCTGTCCCTCTGTTACACTGATCCCCTGAGTCTGGTGGTAGTCAGGAAGGAAAGGTGGATACAAGTGGGGAGGGTGAAGAATAAACTGTAACCCATGAGGACAAATTGTAACCACATGTATCTTTTACCACCTGCAACCTGGGGATGCTTGTGACCTGACATAAAAGTTGGTGTCCTTTGTCATGAAGCTGCTTGCATGCCTGGCCCAGTTCCCAGAGTCTGAAGGAAAAGATCCAGCAGAATGTGGAGGAACTAGTGTAGCTATGGTTCTGGAGGCCTTCCCACACTAACCAACTGGGCCAGTAAACCAGCATTTTTTGTGAGCTGCCTTCTTACCCTGAGCTGCTTCCCTTCTGCCTTTCAAATCTTATGTGAATTTCTCTTGTGCCCAACTCAAACTCAGAACTGTACAGGAAAGAGATTTCTGGAAAACAGTTTCAGGTTAGCTGAGCTGACACCATACAAAGCCAGCACAACTACAATGGGAAGGTGTAGAAAGGGAGAGATTCTCGCTCACCGTTAGGAGAAACATAAAAGTGTGTAACATACCTTTGAGCCTGCAGTTCTACTTCTAGTGGTTTATCCTATCTACTTCCGCATTTGTGAAGTGACTAAAGGTTATTCACTGCAGCATCTGCAATAGCAACACTATCAACATGTTCATCAATAGAAGATTGATAATTTAGTGTTACATCTATACATTGGAAAGAATGATCCTCACATGAGAAGATCCTCAAATATATGTTGAGTGAAAAAAGCAAGATACAGAACAGTATACAGTATGGTGCCATTTGCACTAAAAGATATATTTACATGTGTTTGTTTCTATAGGTATAATATATCAATAGGAGATATTGAAAACATAAGTGGAAACATCCTGATAATATGGTTGCCTCTCAGAAGAGGAACTCAAGTCACTGGGGGACAAAAATGAGATGGAATATTTGACGATACAATTTAAAAAATTAGGGTCGCCTGGGCGGCTCATTGGGTTACGCATCTGACTCTTGATTTCAGCTCTGGTCATGATCTCATGGTTTGTGGGTTCAAGCCCTGTGTGGGGCTCTGCAACAGTGTGAAGCCTGCTTGGGATTCTCTCTTCCCTTCTCTCTCTGCCCCTTTCCCTTCATGCATGCGTGCTCTCAAAAAAAAAAAAAAAAAACTTAAAAAAAGTTATGTACTATTCGAATGTATTATTAAAAGAGTAATACTATAAAAATTCTTTCAATGAGATTATTACATACATTTTTTCATATTGTTTCTAATGCATACCTCTTGCAATCATGATCTTAAATGCACCTTTATAACCCTCTATTAAAAAAACCTTGTGTAAAAAACCTAGTGAAAAACCTTGTAGCTTTTAATCAGATTGGGCATCTTTATAACCGCTCAATAACCACTGAAAATGTATGTGGAGTTAATGAGAAAGTACCTGCTGGCACCAACCAGCTCCTGTGCATCGTTCTCCCTGGCTCCAACCCAAGTACCCTCCTCACTGTCCTGAACTTTGCAACAACCATTCCCTTGTTTTTCTTCAGTCTTACCTTAAACACTGTATCTTTTAAACACTATATTTAGCTTTGTAGGTTTTGAAGCTTTCTACAAACACGTCGTGTGTACTTTCTCACAACTGGCTTTAGTTTTTACTCAATATGATGGTTTTTTTTTTAATTTATTAGTATTTTTTTTTAATTTTTAGGTAGGCTCCATGCTCCATGCTCTGATATCAAGAGTTCCATGCTCTACAGACTGAGTCAGCCAGGCGCCCCACTCAATATGACATTTTTGAGATATATCTATATTGATGCATGTAGCTGTAGTGACTTCTTTTCCCCTGCTATATGGTATGCTACTGTATGAATACACCATAATGTATTCAGTCAATTCAGTCAGTGGACAAACATTAGGTTACTTCATATATATGTCTGTATATATTGCTATCACAAACAATGTGTGATTATTTTTATGCACGTATGTTAGAGTTTCTGTAGGCTGTATGCCCTGGAGTGGCATTGCTGGTAAAAGGGCACATGCCTCTCTGACTTTACTAGATCTAACTTGCTGCCCAAAGCAGTTGGCCTAGTCTACAGTCCTAAGAGCAGTAGATAAGAGTTCTTATGCAACTCTTTTATACATTTTGTATAAATTTTATATATTTTATACATACATTTTATGTATATATATACATTTTATATAAATGTTATACATTTTATACATATGCAACATTTTATACATTTAAAATTTTTGCCAGTCTGATGGCTGTAAAATAGTGTCTCCCCATCATTTTAACATGCATTTCCTGGATTAGTCTGGTAGAACATCATTTAGTAAGTTTTTCATAAAGAGAGAAAATAATTCAACTTTCCTGTTCTGTGAACTGCCTGTTTATTTTTTATTTATTTATTTTTTCAATATATGAAGTTTATTGTCAAATTGGTTTCCATACAACACCCAGTGCTCATCCCAAAAGGTGCCCTCCTCAATACCCATCACCCACCCTCTCCTCCCTCCCACCCCCATCAATCCTCAGTTTGTTCTGTTTTTAAGAGTCTCTTATGCTTTGGCTCTCTCCCACTCTAACCTCCTTTTTTTCTTTTTTTTTTTTTCCCTTCCCCTCCCCCATGGGTTTCTGTTAAGTTTCTCAGGATCCACATAAGAGTGAAAACATATGGTATCTGTCTTT
Organism: Lynx canadensis; assembly: GCF_007474595.2. Classification (NCBI taxonomy): domain Eukaryota; kingdom Metazoa; phylum Chordata; class Mammalia; order Carnivora; family Felidae; genus Lynx; species Lynx canadensis. The sequence goes on from NC_044314.2 coordinate 45,904,264, forward strand.
CTCTGTATGGCTTATTTCACTTAGCATCACACTCTCCAGTTCCATCCACGTTGCTACAAAGGGCCATATTTCATTCTTTCTCATTGCCACATAGTACTCCATTGTGTATATAAACCACAATTTCTTTATCCATTCATCAGTTGATGGACATTTAGGCACTTTCCATAATTTGGCTATTGTTGAGAGTGCTGCTATAAACATTGGGGTACAAGTGCCCCTATGCATCAGTACTCCTGTATCCCTTGGGTAAATTCCTAGCAGTGCTATTGCTGGGTCATAGGGTAGGTCTATTTTTAATTTTTTGAGGAACCTCCAGACTGTTTTCCAGAGTGGCTGCACCAATTTGCATTCCCACCAACAGTGCAAGAGGGTTCCCGTTTCTCCACATCCTCGCCAGCATCTATAGTCTCCTGATTTGTTCATTTTGGCCACTCTGACTGGCGTGAGGTGATATCTGAGTGTGGTTTTGATTTGTATTTCCCTGATGAGGAGTGGTGTTGAGCATCTTTTCATGTGCCTGTTGGCCATCCGGATGTCTTCTTTAGAGAAGTGTCTATTCATGTTTTCTGCCCATTTCTTCACTGGGTTATTTGTTTTTCGGGTGTGGAGTTTGGTGAGCTCTTTATAGATTTTGGACACTAGCCCTTTGTCCGATATGTCATTTGCAAATATCTTTTCCCATTCCGTTGGTTGCCTTTTAGTTTTGTTGGTTGTTTCCTTTCATAAGGTCCCAATAGTTCATTTTTGCTTTTAATTCCCTTGCCTTTGGGGATGTGTCAAGTAAGAGATTGCTGCGGCTGAGGTCAGAGAGGTCTTTTCCTGCTTTCTCCTCTAGGGTTTTGATGGTTTCCTGTCTCACATTCAGGTCCTTTATCATTTTGAGTTTATTTTTGTGAATGGTGTGAGAAAGTGGTCTAGTTTCAATCTTCTGCATGTTGCTGTCCAGTTCTCCCAGCACCATTTGTTAAAGAGACTGTCTTTTTTCCATTGCATGTTCTTTCCTGCTTTGTCAAAAATTAGTTGGCCATACGTTTGTGGGTCTGGTTCTGGGGTTTCTATTCTATTCCATTGGTCTATGTGTCTGTTTTTGTGCCAGTGAACTGCCTGTTTAAATGTTCCACCTGGGGCGCTTGCGTGGCTCACTCGGTTGAGCGTCCCATTTTGGCTCAGGTCATGATCTCACAGCTCATGAGTTCGAGACCCATATCAGGCTCTGTGCTGACAGCTCAGAGCCTGGAGCCTGCTTCTGATTCTGTGTCTCCCTCTCTCTCTGCCCCTAACCCACTCGTATTCTGTCTCTCTCTCTCAAAAATAAATTATAAAAAACATTTAAAAATTTTTTTAAATGTTCCACCCATTTTTCTGTTGCACTGTACTTTTTTATTTCTTTGAATCAACAGTTCTTTATAAATTCAGGATGCATGCCTTTCGTCAGTTGAATGTGTTGCAAATGTCTTCTCTCATTTGGGGCCTGTCTTTTCACTTTATCTTTCTATGTAGAGGTAGCTGAATTATCAGTCTTTTCCTTGTTATCAGTTTTTGCATCTTGTTTAGAAAATCTATCCTTATCTCCAAGGTCTTAAAGATCTTTATTTTCCTTCTAAAAGTTTTGTTTCTTATGTCTAGGTGTTTAATTCATCTGGAATTGATTTTAATAGAATGTAGAGGTCCGATTTTTTCAAATGGATAACCAGTTGTCCTGTCACCATTTATTGAATAACTTAATCCTTTATCCACTGATATGAAATACTAGCTGCCATAAACCAAGTACCCCGGTAAGGGTGGAAATGTTCCTAGGTGCTCTGTTGCCTGACTCTTAGCGTGTATTCCTTGTGCCAATACAAACAGGGCAGCACCCGCATCTGATCAAAATGCATTCTCAGATTTTCAAATCCTTTTGTTTTTGGCCTCTAGGGATTTCCCTTGTTGTCAGCTAAGCTATGCATTTAAAAGGATGTTTGTTAGAAAGTGTTTCTATGCCTGTAGTGAGGGATTTTCAGACTGTCTAGTTAACCATACCCAATGATGTAAAGCGCAGTTGTTTAGCTGATTCTTAAAACCAAATGCTTGTGATTATCTCACCTTGAGGATACGATGCAGAAAAAACATAAAGCGCTTCCATATCGGGGATTTTCTCTTAGTAAAAGAAGTAAAAATGATTATTTTAAGTAACAAGCATGTTAAGAGTATGTTTTGGTTAAAACCTCATGTTAAACAAAAAAATTACTTTGTGCATATCAGTGAAACTTGGCCAAAATAACAAATTTCCAAAGTAAAACAAAGCAAATGAGCCAAAAATAATCAGACCCTCATGCCTGTTACAGGAAGAATTCAGCCCGTGAAATAAATAAATAAGTCCTGTCATGAAACAGCTTTGTGGGGGAGGGATGTGGGTGTCCATTTTGATGGACAGCTGTGGTGGCAAAGCACTATAAGGTCAGCACTATGGACATCAATTACATGTGTCTCATGAGAGTTGTGAAGACACTTAAATGAGTTAATGTTTGTAAAGAACGCAGAAGTGTCTGGTATGTAACAAGTACTGTATGAGTACTCCTTAAGTAAAAACAAGGGGTGGGGTGCCTGGGTGGCTCAGTTGGTTAAGTGGCTGACTCTTGGTTTTGGCTCGGGTCATGATCTCAGGGTTCCTGAGTTCGAGCCCCACATTGGGCTCTGCGCTGACCATGTGGAGACTTCTTGGGATTTTCTCTCTCCCCCTTCCCTGCTCCTATGTGCTTGCTGTCTCTCTCTCTAAATAAATAAACAAATAGGGGCGCCTGGGTGGCTCAGTCGGTTAAGCGTCCGACTTCAGCTCAGGTCACGATCTCACGGTCTGTGAGTCCGAGCCCCGCGTCAGGCTCTGGGCTGATGGCTCAGAGCCCGGAGCTTGCTTCCGATTCTGTGTCTCCTTCTCTCTCTGCCCCTCCCCCGTTCATGCTCTGTCTCTCTCTGTCTCAAAAATAAATAAACGTTAAAAAATGTTTTAAAAATAAACAAATAAATAAAACTTAAAAATAAAAACAAGCGGTGGAATTATAACCATAGCATTTGGATAATGTATCCCTATTATTCCCAGATAGGAAGCATGGAAGCCACACAGCTCAGCAGTGGTTCAGAGAAGAGTCATTAACATTATATCTATCTATGGCCAGATGGATTTGGCAGTATAGACTGTCCTGTCCTCAGATCGGAAGTTGAAACTGGGAGACAGGGTGGTATTACCACCTTCTTCATTTTAACACACAAAATAGGTCTCATTTCCCTTTTAAAAGATCCGGTGTTGTGTGCGACATTTACTAGCAAAGATTTAAATAAATCACTCCAGAACCATCAGCAAGCAATGCTGTATATTAAATTCAGATTATAAGGGAAATACACTTTCGTTATTCCAATAACGTGTCAGAATGGGCTCAACTATTCGGCACTATGACCTTTTCAACACAAGGACCGTATCTTGTTCATCTCCGGTATCCAGCACAAAGGTAATGTTCAATCAGGCATGAGTGATTGGGGAATGTGACTTCAAATTACTGCACCCTTAGAAGGCTTTCCAGGGCCATAACAATATATTCTTTTCTTCCTCAAGTCCTCTCATTTTTATTTCACCAGGGGTGGAATCCACTTTCAGGGGCCCTGCCTGCACTATTCATTGACCATGTGATATCTTCCCATTACTGTGATGTTCAACAAGGGCCAAAAGAAATCAGGAAACTGACTTCTACACTAAGTGAGAGATTAGACGATTCCTCTCCCCACTCTCAATTTCTGATATTTGCAACAATCTGCATAGGTCAACACAGCCCAACAAGCAGGTATTAAGTCTTAATGATAGGCAACCTGTGGAAACAAAGATGAAAGAGATGTAAATCCCAGTCCACCTTCCTGAAGGACTTCTAGTTTAGAAGGGAAAACAGATACAGAGCTTCACAGAGTTAATCCCAATTTGGGTTTAATACCCACCTTTTCACTACATAGTAATGGGGACAAATTGGGAGTCTGCTCCTTACCACTATATCCCTAGCATCTAATAGTGTCTGCCACTGAAAACACTCAATATTTGTCAAATTTTTATTATCAAATAACGTATCAAGAGTATTAAGAATTCATAATGGGCTCACTGCAGTACAGTAGGGTAATGTGAACATCCTGCCCTTTACATTGTATGTTAGGTGTGCATGTGTGTTGAGATACCTCCAGAGAGAGCTGATCACTGATTTTCAAAGTGGTGAGGTTCTTTTTCCAAAAGGCTAATATTTTATTTAGCAGGCCTTCCACTTGGGAAGCATCTTTGCTTCTGGAAAGCTAAGAGGGGCCAGAAGTGACAGGGAACAAATACTTATCTTTGATTCTAAGTTCTAAAGAAGAAAGGTATACAGTATGACTCAAAGCAAAGAATCATAGTATCCAAAACAAAACAGAGGACAGATAGCAGAAGCTGCAAAATTCCATGGTTCCTATGAAACCAGAAAGGCAGTCAGAGTGACATAAGTCAGAGTAGAATAAGAGTGGCCTGAAGTAGAGGAGAATACAAATTGTACATTCTGCCTTAGAAAATGCCCTGCAGTGCTTCTGAGGAAGTGAAATGCATCAGCAGCAGGCCACAGGAATTTGGCCCAAGATGAATACCAGTGAGGTAGCCTTGTTAAGATCTTTATCTCTTGCTCCCTTCTTTAAAAAAAAAATCTAAATTTTGTTTTATTTATTTAAGCAGGCTCCACTTTCAGCGCAGAGCCTGACACAGGGCTTGATCCCACGACCCTGGGATCGTCACCTGAGCCAAAATCAAGAGTTGGATGCTTAACCGACCGAGCTACCCAGATGCCCCAGTGTCTTTGTATCTCTTATGTATATATTTTTTTAAAGTAGGCTCCACACCCATAGGGCTTGAACTCAAGATCAAGACCTAAGCTGAGATCAAGAGTCAGATGCCTAACTAACCAAGCCACCCAGGTACGCCTATATCTCTGAAAATTCTGACTCTGCTCTTTCTTTTCCCCTTGCTTCAGAGCACTACAACCACCAATGGCTTAGATCGTCTTATGGCCGTTGTTCCCCCAAACAGATTCTTTTCTGTTAACATCTATTCTGAGCTTTTCATTCCTCTGCAAAAACTCAACCTCTCTCCTCTCCGTTTTCAGAAAGAACAGTAAAAAGAAGAAAAAGGGGGTACCTGGGTGGCTCAGTCGGTTAAGTGTCTGACACTTGGTTTGGCTCAGGTCATCATCTTAGGTTATGATCCCAGCCCTGTGTTGGGTTCTGCACTGAGAATGGAGCCTGCTGGAGATTCTCTGTCTTCCTACTCCTTACCCTCTCCCCTGCTCACATGCTCTCTAAAATTAAGAGAGAGAGAGAGAGAGAGAGAGAGAGAGAGAGGAGACAAAGCTCTAAAATAGTAAGATATATAGGCTATTGTTTTTATGCCTATTAATATCCTTTGTCTTCAAAAATATAACCTCATACAGGAATTAAGCACATTTTTTTTGTGGGCCCTCTGTGGACAGGGATCATTTTTTATATATTTTTATTACTCCTAATAAGCCTAGCTCAAGGCCAAGCACATAGTAAGCACTCAGATGGCTGATGGAACATGTAACAAACCTAACATACTGGACACTAAGATAAAATAAAAACTGAAACTAAGAATTTTATATGTATCCATTTCTCTCCTTGTTTTCCTATATATAGTACCTCATTCAGATGCTCTTATAAGCTCCTACCACACTTTAACTGCCTATCTAGATTAGGCCTTTAATACTTGTTCTGTGGAAGAAAATAATGTACTGCAACTTATAAAATGACAAAGGTAAAATAAATATGATAAAATGTTTAAAAATGAAGAAGGCTCTGACAAAATTTTGGCAATTTACCAACACAAAGATGTTTTTATCATTCGTGAAGTATGACTCAGTATTCAGTTTATTTTGAAATAGCTATCTCTTTACCTGATAGTCAATACTCAAACATCAACAAATTATTAATTCTTAAAAATTAAAGTTTTTTCTTAGGTTTGCATAAATAAGGCTCAGGCTTATATGGAATTATGACTGCTTTCAACAATTACCGAAATTTCTTTTCAAAGAATATCTTCATACTAAGGTAAGTCTGTCTATGTAACAGTCTGAAGACAGCCACAGATGTGGCATTCTCAAAACAGCATATAACTATTCAATGGAATGCTGCAAACCAACTTATTTCCTTTAAAACTTCACTAAGTAATTCCAAGGAGTAAAACAAAACATTAAAGGCTCCTAATCATCCTAAGAATTAGGTAGTCTTCTTGGATTTTTTCTTCTCTGCTTCTTCCTTTTCCTTTTCTATTTCAGCTACTTGTAATTCAATTTCTTTGGCACTAAACATCTGAAAAGAAAATAAATTTAAAAGCAAATTTCAATTACACCAGTAATTTCTAAATATTTCCAATATAAATTATATTTTATACATTTATATCTTATTTTTTTGAAGTGTTTATTTATTTATTTTTGAGAGAGAGAGAGGGAGGTGCAGAGAGAGAGAGAGAAAGAGAATCTCAAGCAGGCTCCAAACTGTTAGGCAGAGCCTGATATGGGAATCGAACTCACAAACCATGAGACCATAACCTGAGCCAAAATCAAGGGTCAGATGCTTAACGACTTGACCCACCCAGCAGGTGCCCCTATACATTTATATTTACTCTTTCTTTCTGTTTCTGTTTCTTCTTTCTTTCTCTTTCTTTCTTTCTTTCTTTCTTTCTTTCTTTCTTTCTTTCTGAGACAGACAGTGCAAGTGAGTGAGGGACAGAGAGAGATGCAAGAGAGAGGGAGAGAGGCAGAGAGAGAGGGAGACAGAGAGGGAGAGAGACAGAGAGGGAGAGAGAGGCAGGGATCACCTGAAATGGAGCCTGTGTTTTTTGTTTTTTTTTTTTTAACCCGCAACAGGGCTCATGGTCAACCAAAGTGGAACTCAAGCTCACCCAAAATGGGGCTTGTGCTCACCTGAAATGGGTATTTATATTTTCTATTTAAACTTTAACTTTATATCTTCAAATATATAATATGTATGTAAGCAACATATTTATAACAAATATGGACAAAACTTAACTCCATGACATTTCCACTATCATTGTGTTAAAAAAGAAAGGAGGGCAGAATGTTATATTGCATTACATATCATATATATGACTATAATTCTGAAAACATTTAAATGCAGACTCATTCTGTTTATGGGCAAGTAACTCATTGCCGAACTCCCCGCTCCTCTCCACTCCACTGTCTGACTCTCTAATAGGGTTGGCCTGTTTTACCAGCCACGAGAATAGCCAAAGCGGCAGGGAGAAGGTGACTTACACTGCTGTGTTTACAGCTCCCTCACTACAGTGTAAAGCAAAAACAGCTTTTATTTTATACAAATCAATTTTATTGTATTGAAAAGTAAAGAGGGGAGCAACTCGCTCAAGGTCACACTACTAAATATATCAGTGTGCTGGAACTTAGGTCTCTGTAACTCTAAACTTAAACCCGGGTCTATCCAATTCCAAAGCACATGCCGTGTGTTACACAGAGTATCGTGAAACAGCGTGTGGAGAGGCGGTGTAACTTTGCTGCCAGTGCACCATCCTAGCACTCCTAAGTAAAAATATATGCACGCCTGGGTGTGTCTATCCGTGTGGGCAGACATGTACGTGATGGAGCTAGAGAGGCGAGTCTGGCCTCAGTGCTTTTGTGTCCTTGTGCTGTTGGTGCATCTGTCCTGAGACCCTCGACAGCAGGGCGACAGCAGGGATGACAACACGGCCCGGTTCCCATCTCTACACTCCATCTCAGCACCGTGGTTATTTTTGGGGGCTGTGCAGAGGCAGGACCTCCACCTATTTCCCCATTTCTCTTAGTCATTGAAGCTTTGCCGCTGCCGTATCCTCACCTCCCCATCTTCTGGCTGACGACCGGTACGAGGTGCGAATGTTGTGTCGGAACAAACGACAACAACACAACTCAAAAAACAAAAGGCCCACTGCTCCACCAACGCTGACTTTAATACTGTATCCCCTTGAAATACTTCCTTCAAAACAGAAAGTATATGTAAAATAATCCTTCTTAGTATACTTTTCATATGGTTTCCCATGCTTGACGTGCTTTTTACACTCTCGGCTAGAGAGCTGGCAAACTGTACCGTGTACAGTTCTACCTAAGGAACAGTGGTGAACCGAATTTCAAATGTTCTTTAGCCAGTGAGTCCTCCATCACAATACTCTGGACAATTTATTTTGTGCCTCCGCAGTTTTAAACTATAATGGTTAACAAAAGGTACAGACTTGCCTCAAAGAAATACGGAAAGGTTGTCACACCAAGTATTAAAATTTATGTCTCACAGAGGCTCAAGGCACATCTAACTGAAAAGGAGAGACAATAGATAAAAACCAGTAGACAGTTAAGAGGAGTAGAGGGTTTCTGACATAACGAAGGATAATATTACGTTAGAAGCCTGGAGGGCCAACAGCTATACTAACGGTAGCTTAATGACACTAGGTGGAAGCATATCTTGATTTTCAGAAGATCTAAAAAGACGGGAAGAATAACTGCTTTCTACAGAATACCTTGTTTTATTGTGCATCGCAAATACTACATTTTATTTTTATTTTTTTTCAACGTTTTTCATTTATTTTTGGGACAGAGAGAGACAGAGCATGAACGGGGGAGGGGCAGAGAGAGAGGGAGACAGAGAATCGGAAACAGGCTCCAGGCTCTGAGCCATCAGCCCAGAGCCCGACGCGGGGCTCGAACTCACGGACCGCGAGATCGTGACCTGGCCGAAGTCGGACGCTTAACCGACTGCGCCACCCAGGCACCCCGCAAATACTACATTTTTAATAAATTGTTGGGGTTTTAATTTCTTTTAAGTAAGCTCTACATCCAACGTGGGGCTTAAATTCACAACCCCAAGATCAAGAGTCACATGCTCGACCAACCAAGCCAACCAGACACCCCTGCATTTTTTACAAATTGAAGGTGTGTGGCAACCCTCCATCAAGCAAGTTTATTGGCACCACTTCTCCAACAGTATTTGCTCACTTTGTGTTTGAGTCACATTTTGGTAATTCTCAGGTTTCAAATTTTTTCATTACTATTATATTTGTTATGGTGATCTGTAATCAGAAATTATGACTCACTGAAAGCTCAAATATTGGCTCGCATTTTTTAGCACTGTAATTTTTTAACATTCAATTTTTGAAAGAGAGAGCATGCAGGGGAGGGGCAGGAGGCAGGGAACAGACGATCTGAAGTGGGCTCCATGCTGACAGCAGCAAGCCCAATGCGGGGCTTGAACTCATGAACTGCGAGATCATGACCTGAGCCGAAGTCTGATGCTCAACCAACTGAGCCACCCAGGCACCGCAGCACTGTATTTTTTAATTAGGTACATTGTTTTTGTCTTTTTAGACAAAATGCACACTTAAAGAGACTACAGTATAGTGTAAATATAACTTTTACATGCATTGGGAAACCAAAAAATTCATTTGACTTGTTTTGTGGCAATATTGGCTTTTTTTTTTCTTTCTCTTTTTTTTTTTTTTTTTTTTTTAGAGAATGTGTGTGTACGTGCAAGAGTCGGGGAGGGTCGAGGGAGAGAGAAAATCTCAAGCAGACTCCACGTCCATGGCACAGAGCCTGACTCAAGGCTCAGTCTCACAACTGTGACATCACCACCTGAGCTGAAATCAACAGTCGGATGCTCAACCAACTGAGCCAACCAGGTGGCCCTGCAATACTGGCTTTATGGCGGTGGTTGGAACTGAATCCTCAGCATCTCCGAGGTGTGCTTGTTTATGGTGCTAGGAATAAATATCCATAGGCTATGTTCTATACCAACCCCATATATGACTGGCTCAGTAGGGGTTCCTGCCTAGAAGAATACATACTAAATGGGGTAGGACTACATACAGATCTCAGCACCTCTAAGTCTTCGCAAAGGTAAGTGCTCACAATAAGCACATGCGAATTAGTGAACATTAGGCTACAGAAACAAAACAGAAGTCATCATGTTGCCAGTGGAAGCTAATGGAGTTTTCAGGCATTTAATGAAGATTCACAGGCGTCAAGATTTTGACAAGATTCAACTGTTGTCAAATTACTTTATACTACATATGTTTTTTCCTCTTTGGTTAATGACTTACCTTCAAAGGCTGGTTTCTTCTTATTATAGCAAGTTCAATGTTTTTTCCACCAGACTGGACAACCTAATGTAGAATAAGCACAATAGTAGAATTACTTCAGCAAATTTTACTTTTTGAAGCAAATAGATAAGGGAAAAAAACATGTTTTCCTGAATATGCTTTATTAGATCACTTACTTCTAGCAAAGCTCTTATTGCTAATTTGATAGCTTCATTGTCGTTTGCTATAGCATCTTCTGTGTAATTCTTTTCTAGAAATTCTCGGACAGTTTTAGCACTTCGGCCTATTGCATTTGCCTTGAAAAATAAGATAATTATTAGTATCATTACAGTATGAATGAATTTATGGTTACTCAGTGAAGTGTAGAGTTTACTACCACATTTCTTAGTGTAATTACTACGTGAAAATTGTAGTTTTGAAAAATTAGCTAACATTTCAGCAGCTCATTTTGTTACTACATGAATAATCTGTAATGGTGGTATGACTTATCTTCAAACATACCACTGTCTTGTCCTGGTCAATGCTTTCTACTACTTTAATGGCTTCCAACTCCTTGATAACCAGAAAAGATTGAAACAGTTGAAATTCCAAAAGAGGTATAGAGGAAAGGAGGTATATAACTTTGTAATACAGTACAAAAGGAAGAAAGAAAAAAGGAAAAAAGGACATTGGCATGAAGAAGAAACTGTTTATATGAATAGGACCGTGCGTACCATTTTCTTAGAACTTAGAATAGAATGGTCACCTAATTACTGATTCATTATCTTTGATTCTGTAAATGAGAGAAGATTCTTCTGTTCCATTCCCCATTTTTCTTTGTTCCTTCGAAATTTTCTTCAGATGAAGGAAAGAGGTGAACGATTGCCCTGGCTGCATGGCCACGCGTAATATATATATTTAGTTCAGTCTAAATATCTAGACGAGCGGCGCCTGGGTGGCTCAGTCAGTTAAGCGTCCCACTTCGGCTCAGGTCATGATCTCGAGGTCCGTGAGTTTGAGCCCCGCGTCGGGCTCTGGGCTGACAGCTCAGAGCCTGGAGCCTGTTTCGGATTCTGTGTCTCCCTCTCTCTCTGACCCTCCCCCATTCATTCTCTGTCTCTCTCTGTCTCAAAAATAAATAAACAGTAAAAAAAAAAAAAATTATAAAAAAAATAAATATCTAGACGAGTATTAGTGATGATAATGAGGATGATAACAGTAGTTCATATTAACAGAGCACTTACGTGCCAGGCACTATGCTGAGCATTTTGCATGGATTATCTCATTCAACCATCACAAAAACAATTAAATAATTACTAACCCCAATTCACAAATGAAGAAATGGGAGGTTGGAAGTGTCAAAACGAGCTTTCTCATCCTCAGCACTATTAACATTTTGAGCTGGATAATTCTTTGCTTGGGTGCTGCCCTGTGCATTGTAGGATGTGTAGCAGCCTCTACCCACTAGGTGCCAGTAGCATCCCCCACCCCAGTTGTGACAACCAAACAGGTCTCTAGATATTGCCAAATGTCTCTCAGTGAGTACAAAATCACCCCAATTTGTGAACCAGTGCCTTAAGTAATTTTACCCAAGATCACGGAAGACCGGGTAAGTAGAAGAGCTGAGCTTTGAAACCAAGTAGTCTGAAGTGACAGTCCAAGCTCTGAACTTTATACACTGTGCTGCCACCTGACTCTTCGCTTTGATGATTTTAGAGAGTGAGAGGAACCAGCAGAAAAGTCCATCCTTTCAATGAAGGATCCTGGCAGTGAATGAGGGAAAGTCTTAGTTCTAAGTGGTTATGGTTAGTTTTGATTATAAGAAAGAGATCTCAAAAGAGATTTTAGGAAGTGAGCGTGAAAGCCTACCTTTTGTACTGCCTGACAGTGTATTGTTCCTGTTAGCAGAAGATTATTTTTATTTCACAGAACTTTTTCTATGCCTTTATATTTCAGAGGACTAAAATAAATAGTTGCGAAATTTTAAATTGAATCTTGTGGCTCTGAAATTTCACTAAGATAAAAGGTAAAGACTGGTATGACTTTGGAGTATTATTAGCTACTAGTTTTTGGGGGGTAACTAGGTGTGGCTATGAGAGGAAGAACATAAGGTAGTGGTTTATCCAAAAAATCTCACTGAGCCCTTAAAGGTCACCTTATAAATTCCTGGTGACTTTCCTGTCCAATTCTCCTAATTGCTAATATAAAAATTCTTTAATTATTTTATTTATTTTATTTTATTTATTTTTAATTTTTTTTAATGTTTATTTATTTTTGAGACAGAGAGAGACAGAGCATGAATAGGGGAGGGGCAGAGAGAGAGGGAGACACAGAATCGGAAACAGGCTCCAGGCTCTGAGCTGTCAGCACAGAGCCCGACGCAGGGCTCGAACTCACGGACTGTGAGATCATGACCTGAGCCGAAGTCGGACGCTTAACCGACTGAGCCACCCAGGCGCCCCAAAAATTCTTTAATTCTTATCTACTTGACTGGTTTCTTAAGATCTTCTTGCCATGCTCAAGTCCCCACCCTTTCTCCCAACCCATCACCCACCCCTCCCCCAGCCCACTTCAGAAGACTCTGATAGTCTTGCAGTATTTTTTCCTGCCTGTAATGATTAACGATGATTTCTATAGCAAAGATCATTAGCAGCCAATGCCAATATCCATTCTTCCTTTGTGACAGAACTCTAGGCAATGTGCCTGCTGAAAAGTAGGATTTCCTAGCCCCAGCTACCAGTAGGAATAGATAAGTGGAAATAAGTGGGTGGAATTTCTAGAAACCTTTGGTACCTGGAATGCAGACAGGTTGGCTGGAGATCTAGCAGCCACTTTGAGAGCATGGGCAAAGACTATGATAATAAAAGAGACAAATACCAGTGACCATCTATCCTCAAACTTCTAAGTATATGAGAAAAATAAACCCTTACGTGTTAAGAATCATCACATCCCTGTTGTTAAGAGCCAAAACAATACCTTGCAGATGTATCTTGGTATATCTTAAAGATATACAGAATAAAAATTGATAAACAAGGTCATTTTGGCAGCAATACTTTATTTACTATTAGAATTTCTTAGCTGATGAGTAACATAACAATGTTATCCTTTGTGTGGTCTCATACGGAATGTATGAAAGCTTGATGACTCTTGGAACTTTCTCCCTTTAAGTCCACTCTAATCAGTCTCTCGTCACTATGAGAAGTTCCTGTCAAGGTCACCAATGACCTGCCCATTGCCAAATCCAGTCATTTCACTTTTCATCTGACTCAGTGGCACTGACTCAGCTGATCAACTCTTCTTGGAATGGTGTTTTCACTTGTGATCCAGGATGCCACTCTCTGGGTACTCTTCCTTTACAGACTATGCTGGCTCCTTCCCCATCTTCCACTGGTCCAATGCCCCTAACCTAGATTATTATTGGACATAGCCTTCTAACTTGTTTGCCTGCTTCGACCTTACTATACAGTCTATTTCAATACAGCAGCCACACAGATACTTTAAAAATATAAAAGTCAGATCATGTTATTCTATTATGCAAAAAAATCAAATGGCTCTCTACATCACCCTATTTATTTATTTATTTATTTATTTATTTATTTATTTATTTTTAAAGATTTTTAACGTTTATTTATTTTTGAGACAGAGAGAGACAGAGCATGAACAGGGGAGGGGCAGAGAGAGAGGGAGACACAGAATCTGAAGCAGGCTCCAGGCTCTGAGCTGTCAGCACAGAGCCCGACGCGGGGCTCGAACTCACGGACCGTGAGATCATGACCTGAGCCAAAGTCGGACGCCCAACCGACCAAGCCACCCAGGCGCCCCATACATCACCCTATTTAATATGCAAGTCCTACAATGGCCTTTTTGACCCTGTAAGATCAGTCCCCTCCTGCTTCTTACTTCATCCTTCATCACTATCTTTCTGCAGTCACCACAGCACAGTCATATGCTCTGCATACAGCTTGATGTCTCACAGATATGGAACATACTGCTGCCTTATTGGTTCCTGTTTGGAATACCACAGAAATAACTACCTGGCTCGCTCCTTTACTTTCTTCAGGCCTCTGTTCACATATCACTTTTTCAAAGGTACTTTCCCTGACTACCTTACCTACCAATCACATTCTCTCCTCCCAACCTGTTCTTTTTCCCCAAAGGATTTATGTTACATGTATACCATCAGTACATATTTTTGTTATGTCTGTATCCCCAGAACCTAGAACAATATTTGATATGCAATTCAAATATTTATAGATGGAATATTTTTTAAGTTTTTTTTTTTTTTTTGAGAGAGTGTGAGCATGCATGTGAGTGATGGAGGGGCAGAGAGAGAGGGAGAGAGACAATCCTAAGCAGGTTCTGCACTGTTAATGTAGAGCCCAATGTGGGGCTTGATCTCATGAACTGTGAGATCATAATATGAGCCCAAATCAACAGTCAGACACTTAACCGATTGAGCCCCCAGGTACCCCTAGAGGGAATATTTGTTAAATGATGGACTCTTTATATATTTTACTTTGTAACTTTTGATAGTGAATTATCTTTGGGAATCCTACACTACAATATCCCTGGCACAGAGGTATCTTCAACTCACAGGATTATTGCTCTAGTACTCAATTTCTTCTTTATTTCTGGCCCCTTAGGATTTTGTCCTTTTTGTAAGTTCAGCTATGCATTAAAAACATGTTAATGACCATTCTAGTATTCTATGTGGTTGCAGGAGGATTTCTGATTAATATAATTTAATGTAATGTGCCAAACCCCAGAACCCATTACTCCAAGTAAAAATAATATTTTCTGCAATATGAAAACATAAAGAAGAAGAAAAATATTTCAAGAAGGTGTTTCCACTGATCTGGATACTGCCAGAACTACACAGCTAACTGATTTCTTAAGACTCTTCTGTCATGGAAGGGGCAGCTATATGTCTTTATTGGAAGAGAACCTTACTCCGGATAGGAGTTTTATTTCCCTGTAACAAATGCCTCACTTTCTGTGAACTTCCTGAATGTTTTCTTCACCATGATGGTATCCTACAAAACACTGCTGGTGACCAAGGAGGAACTGAGAGAATATACTTGTGCCCATAGGATTCACTGGTCTTATGTTCTGTAATCCTAAAGAAGCCAGCCTAGTAAAAATAGGGAATAGCCAACTGAAGACTCAGTTATAGCACCAGGGGTGTGTGTGTGGGGGGGGGGGGACAGCATCTTCTGAAGCCAGGTTTATGTTCGACAAGATCCTCTTGTGTGCCTGGAAACAGGATCATAGCCACAAATCTAGGAGTCAAGGGATAGATGTCTCATTAAACCCCTGATAGCCCACTAATAAAATTTTTGCTTCTAAGGTTGTTTCAGTTTATTTAAAAAAAATTTTTTTTAATGTTTATTTATTTTTGAGGCAGAGACAGACAGAGCATGAACAGGGGAGGGTCAGAGAGAGGAGGCACAGAATCTGAAACAGGCTCCAGGCTCCAAGCTGTCAGCACACAGCCCGACACGGGATTTGAACTCACGGACTGTGAGATCATGACCTGAGCCAAAGTCGGCCACTTAACCGACTGAGCCACCCAGGCGCCCCAGGTTGTTTCAGTTTAAAGGTCCTAGTTCCCAAGTTGGCAGTGTGGTAGGGGAGGGAGAAGAGGCAATGTTCTACTAGGGGATATAACAATAATTTCACTGAACTAGAAGCTGAGACTTCCACTTGGCAATTTTGGACTCCTCATGCCGTTGAACCAGTAGGCAAATAATGGGTTACTGTGAGGATGGTATGATTTATTCTGATTATCAAGGGAAATAAAGTTACTATTAGACAATGGGACCAGGGAGATGTCTTGTACTCAAGGGATTTTCTGGAGATCTCTCTTATTATTCCCATATAAAGCGAAAAAAGTTAACTCAAGGCTCTATAATCCATCAAGGCAGGATCACTAATGGACCATAATCTTAAAAAAACAAAAGTCTGTGTTAACATGCCAGATAAAGAACCTCAACAAACTGACCAAAGTGCTGGTAACAGTTATTTCTGTTCTCATTTCTGCAACAGGTCAGGTGGCCAGAGTTTATATTTTTAACTTCCCATTTCCATAATTCATTTCATGCGTCCTCTCTCTGCGCCTTGTAAAAAACTACATCCTAGCACTGTGAAAGTGTTGGCTCCACATGGTACCACAGCCATGTCCTCAACAGCCCATTGTATCACTTTATCAGGCTCCTTGGTAAAAAACAAGCCATAGAAATGAAAAAAACAAAAAAACCCCACCTGATCTCATGGCTAAAGTGCTATATATAGTTTCCCCAAAACAGAAATAAAGCCAGAAGATTTTATTCTACCTTTCAAGACTGGATATCAGAATTTATATAACACACATAAAGAATCATTTGGCCTAAGCATGATGTAGTGGAAGGAACACTGTACTAATAAGGCAGAAGACCCTAAGTTCTAATGACAGTTTTGTCATTAACTAGTGGTGTGGCTTTTTTAAAAAATCACTTGACTCCTGAGTCTCACTTACCAAATACGTAAAATGAAAAAGTTTCCAAATGTTTCTTTGTTATCATTTTTTTAAGTTGCATTTGATTTCAACCAAAATCCTACAAGAAAGTACAATGTGTGAAATCAGTAAAATGGTTATGGGGTATACATGTGTGCAGGTGTATGCACACACCTGTTCACACCCTCCACCTCTACTACATGTTCTTCACACACCACGGCAAAGCATAGTTTCAGACCTAATGATAAATGAAATCCCCCAAATTAAAAAAAATTCCATAATTTTCCTAACTAGTTGACTTTGCAATAAAAGTGTTTCTCTGTATGACCCTAGGGAGCAAACAGATTAAAATGAAAAATTATGTAAACTTGGAAATTATTATGTTATGATATTGAAATGAAATGTAATGATGTAATAATTAATACAAACAGAAGATGGCAGACTTCAAAATATTTTGAGAAAGGCTGTAATAACTTGTTGAAAGTATAGATTTGGGAAACATAAGAAATCTAGTACATGTAAAAGATTTCTTAAATTGGCAGAAAAAAGTCTGGTATTTGCAGCAGGTAAATTCACAGTTTCTGATTACCAATTAGTTTGTCCAGGTAACTTAAAAGAAGGTGTGTAGCTTACACAAATATTCAGATCTTTGTGGCAAGAATATAATCCACTGTTTTACTGGCCTGGTTAATTGGTTTATAAAACAGAATCAGTGTGATTAGCCCAAAAAACTCCTTTAGTTCATACAAACATAAAGACCAAGGTAATATTTCCCCATTAATTTATTTGGCTTTTATTTTTATATTTAATTTTAATTTAATTATTTTTTTTTTTTAGAGAGAGAGTGTGTGCACAAGTGAGCAAAGGGCAGAGAAACAGAGAGAGAGAATCCCAGGAGGGGCAGAGAGAGAGGGAGGGGATGGGAGAGAGAGAGAGAGAGAGAGAAAAGCGAGGCTCACCTGAAATAGGGCTCGTGTTTACCCGAAGCAGAGCTTGAGCTCACCTGATATGGGACTTGAACTCATGAACTGTGAGATCATGACCTGAGCCGAAGTCAGATACCTAACGACTAAGCCACCCAGATGCCCTATTTGACTTTTAATAACAGTAAGATAAACTCTTCATGAAAATTTTTTTAAGCTTATTTGAGAGAGAGCGAGCGTGCAAGTGTGTGTGAGTAGGGGAGGGGCAGAGAGGGAGAAAAAGAATCCCAAGCAGGCTCCCTGATGTCAGTGTAGAGCCCGATGTGGGAATCTATCTCATGAACCATGAGATCATGACCTGAGCCAAAATCAAGAATCAGATGCTTAACTGACTGAGCCACCCAGGCGCCCTCACGAAATTATTTAAAGCTTGGGTGTTTAAACTTTAATAATATAAAAAACTATTTAGATTTTATGGGGTACTTCTATATTTATATATGAGAATATACAAAAACTTATTTCTGGAAACTGTCACTAGTTTCCCTAGGCCCTGGACTTTTGTATTAGATTTGAATGTATCATTAAGCAAAGTTAGTATTTAGGTACTGAAACAGGAATGACAACTTATCCAGAAAACAAACTATATTCCAAGAATTATGTGGAGAAAATTGTAATGTACTGCCATATAAATTGTACCCCAAACCGATTCATAGTTTGGGGTACTCTAAGTCTCGAATAAAGGATGCGTTAAATACTTCACTATGGGGCTTAAATGCTCATTCAATTGTGTGTTAACAGCAACTGGATATATCTTTTATTTGGCCATTTATATATACTTAGGTTTGTCACATCTTTTCAAAAGGAAAAGACCTTATGATTAATAAAACAAAGTGTTTCTCTATCCATCAAAAACCATCGTAGTTGCTGACTAGCTAAATGGTTACATAAAGTTTGTACCACCATCAGTATTTTAATGCAACAAGGGGCGCCTGGTTAAGTGTCCGACATCGGTTCAGGTCATGATCTTGCGGTCCGTGAGTTCAGGCCCAGAGTCAGGCTCTGTGCGGACAGCTCAGAGCCTGGAGCCTGTTTCAGATTCTGTGTCTCCCTCTCTCTCTGCCCCTCCCCCACTCATGCTCTCTCTCTGAGAAATGAATAAACCTTAAAAAAATTAAGAAAAATATTTTAATGCAACATAATTTTTGTCATGTCCCTGAAAACGCTAAAACTTTACTGTGAATACATTTACTTAACTTCTAAACTATATTAACAAATTCATGACTCACCTTCCAAGCATGGTAAGTACCAGAGGGATCAGTCTGATATAATCTTGGGATACCATCATCATCAAAACCTACAATTAAGGCAGAAATGCCAAAAGGTCTTCGCCCATTGCTTTGTGTATATTTCTGAAAAATAAAGTGTTTTTCAACTACTTTTTCTATGAGGCCATACAAAGAACAGCACTATTACTTACCAACTAAGAAATTCTAATAGTATTCTGTATTTCTTTAAGATCCTCTTTCTGACTTCTTCTGGAGTAACTTCAATCCATGATGAAATTTTAATGAAATTAATGCATACAGTATGTAAAATTAAATAATTAAGAGTGCTTATATATGGTCTTAAAACTATTTTCTCATTGCTTTATATGCTTTTTGGTAACATAACTAGACTATAATCTTGTTAATATAGCAGAGAACTGTATACGTCACACCATTTTGGTTCCCACCTAGTAAAGCTGATTTTAGTGAGCTGTGCTTTGGAAGGAAGTCCTTGGGGTTTACTCTGAGAGATATTACAGTTGTCACTACTATAATCAGTACTTTTACTTGATACTATTATCAAGGATATTCTGTTCACTCTATACTAAGTTATCTCTACAGAAAACCCAACTAAGAGATTTCTTTCAGTTCCCAAACAAGGAAACCTTTATCTCTCTGGAAGAAAAAGCATTTTTTTTCCCTCCCAGACAACAGGGCACTGGAAACCAATTGTATTTCTTTTTACTTTAGTGCCAGGAACTTCCTGAGAGTGGAATTCCCACTAATTCTGAGACTGGTGCCCCTAGAAGTCGTGCACAGGGCAGCCCTGACAGAAAGCTCAAGTCCACACCTTTTTTTCATTTTATTATTATATATTTTTATTAGCCACTTCAAATTTTGAATGCAAATAGTTGTGCTACAAATATAAATCAACTCTTAATGAGCAGGGTTTGTGTCTTTATTCTCCTGTATTTCTTAATATTCCTAGTTCACACAGAGGTATAAAGTAAATGTTTTGTAAATACACCTCAGAGGAGAGACCCTCTTATTTGCTTAAACAACCATGTTTTTTTTTTTTTAATGAAAAAGTAGTACTTGCACAGGTTTAAAATAATTTAAAAGTACAAAAGGAGTACATAAAAGATCTCTTTTGTCTCACAGCCCCAGGCCCCTTCCCAGTAGCAACCCCACTATTACAGGTTTACAATGTATATTAAATGTTCTGTGTATAGCCTTTATATATCTAGAAGAAAAACTAAAGCCACAATTGGGAACCTTGTATATACAATGCTCTACATCTTGTTTTTTAGTGGGTACCTTTTTAACGACTGAGAAAATCAAGCCAAAATAAAGTAGAAAAATATAAAAATGTTGGACTTCCTTGAGACATGAATTAAAAAAAAACAAAATAGGGTAATTTTTTATAAGTATATAGTCTAAAAGTTTAGTATCTAGAATATATAGTCTATAAAGAAATCTCTACATGGACAATGACAAAATCCATGCCAGAAAATATTCTAAATGCTTTAGATGTATTAATCATTTAATTCACAATGCAGCTCAACGAACTAGGTATTATTGTAATGTTTATTCCATAAAGAAGAAAATTACAAAAAAACAGACTAAATAGTGTGCTCACGGCATTAACTAGAAAGTAGCAAAGCCAGGATTCAAACCCCCAATGTGCTCCTGGAGGCGCATTCTTAACCACCAAGAGTGCCTGTCAAAAGGAAAGATAGTTTACACTAGAAGAAATGAAAATAGCAAATGAACATGTGGGAAAAAAATCAACCTCACTACTAATTATAAAATACAAATTAAAACAACTATTACAGTACTATGTTATACTTATTTGCAAAATAAAAGAAAAATGGAAACCCAAGGCTGATGATCCTTCAGGGATACATTTATGCATTGCTGGTTGCACAATAAAAATTGGTTCAATCTTTTTACCAAGCAATTTAGCTACATATAACAAGAGTCTTAAAACCAATTACAATCTCTAATCTAGTAATCTCATACTGAAAATTAGTTTAACAATATAATTCAAAAAAGAAAACTAAAAGCTGTGACAAAGATAGAGTAATGCTATTAAAGTACTAAATTGAGAAAGGGAATGAGAAAGGGAAAGAAACTGGAAACAATCTAAATAATTTCCAGTGAGCAACTGGAAACAGTATTACACAGTTAGTAAGAGTGGTAAGTATGCATAAGGACTATGCTGGCATACATAAAGGGCACATAAAATGAGAGTAAGAGAATACTTATATACATCGTGATTATATGTAATGTCAACCTGTGTATCTATGTATGGATTCAGAAGTCAAATTCAAACATGATCAGTTTTGTTTAGGTTTGCAGGTGAAAGAATCATGGGTATTTCTTTAGTAAACTTAAAAGAAAAAAAAAAGGTTTTCGTTACTGTATCACGAGAAGTACAGAAATCCTCTTAAAATATGAGATTTATTGCTCTTTTAAATTTTAATAGAATTCCCAGAATTGATAGTGACTGAGGTTTCTAATGATCAAATCAATTCAGTCCACTGGAATAAGAGTGTGAATATGAAGTAAATGTGAGAAGGAATAAGGAGTTTAGTAGATTTAATGGATTAAATGAAGTAAATGTGAGGAGGAATAAGGAGTTTAGTAGATTTAATGGATTAAATGACTGGAGTGCTTATAGTATTCCCATGACAGGAACCATAATGATGCAAAAGAAGAAAGCCTGAAGAAATCTGTCGGAATACTGGCTTACCTGCTTCAAGGTTGCTATGAAGCGAGTTATATATTCTACAGTTACTGGATCCTCAACTGTCAGCTTATGACTCTGACACTCCACACGGGCTCTGTTTATTACCACTCTAGCATCAGCAGTCAGTCCTATAAAAGTAGGCAATGCGTTATTTAAAAAATGGCTTTTTCTTATCAAAAGGTTTTTTTTAAAGCTACTATGAAATCTTTCTTGTGATGTCCATTTTTATCAATATATGTCCATTATAAACAATTTGTAATTCTTGTAAAATAGAGTATCACTTGTCTGACATTCAACACTTAAACTGATTCATTCTTATTTGCTTTCAAAAAAAAATCTTATTTGTTTTGATTCAGCATGGGCCCGACATGGGGCTTCATCCCATGACCAAGAGATCATGACCTGAGCCAATATCAGGAATCAGATGCTTAACTGTCTTAGTTACCCAGGCACCCCTTATTTACTCTTTAAAGAAAATGGTTTATTTTTAATTTTTTAAAATTTATTTATTTATTTTGAGAGAGAATGAGAGAGTGAGCAGGGGAGGGGCGCAGAGAGAGGGAGAGAGAGAGAATCCCAAGCAGGCTCCACACCATCAGCATGGAGCCTGATGTGGGGCTTGAACTCACGAATCATGAGATCATGACCTGAGCCAAAACCAAGTGTCAAGCACTTAACTGACTAAGCCACCCAGGCACCCCAAGAAAATGGTTTTAAAGAATAGTAGTTAGACACTAGCATTAAGTAAACTATTTCTCAAAGATCAAAATGGTTTAATTCACAGTAGCTGAGCTGGTTATTAGGTTTTACTAACCATTTTCTAAAAATCTCTGTAGTTATAGTTTTAAAAAATGTTTATTTATTTAGAAAGAGAGAATTCAAGCAGGCTCCACGTTGTCAGTGCAGAACCGGACCTGGGGCTAGATCACATGAACCATGAGATCATGTCCTGAGCTGAAGTCAAGAGTCAGACACTTAACCAGCCAAGCCACCTAGGTGCCCCTGTAGTTGTTTTTTAAAACCTATTTTTGGAGAAGATATCAGTGGCAGACTGATCAAAGGCTGAGGGTTTATCCTGGTTCCAAAATCAATATACTTATTACCTAAATTATGAAGTAAGCTGGATTTCTCCTTATGAAAACAATATTACTTCATTATCAAAAATCTATCCATTGCCTTCAAAATGCATTCAGTATAACTGTGACATACCACTTCTCAGCTTAATTTTTCTAAAATTAAGGGTTTGAAAATCAAGAATTTTAAAACAGAAAAAGAAAACACTGTCTTCCTTTTGCCATACCAAAACATCATGTAATTGATTCTCAATACTTTATAAGGAAATAAAATGTTTCTATAAAAAACTGACCTAAAACTTAAATGCAACAGTTGCAAACATTTCATTCATTCATTCGTTTATTTATTATTTTTAAAAATTTAAATCCCAATTAGTTAACATATAGTGTAATAATTTTAGGAGTAGAATTTAGTGATTCATCACTTACATATAACACCCAGCGCTCATCCCAACAATGTGATATCCTCCTTAATGCCCCTCACCCCTGTAGCCCTTCCCCCCCACCCAACACTGCGCTAGCAATGCTCAGTTTGTTCTCGGTATTTAAGAGTCTCTTATAGTTTATCTGTGTTTTCATAATAGTTTTGCCTTCCTTCCCTTATGTTCATCTGTTTTGTTTCTTAAATTACATGAGTGAAATCATATATTTGTCTTTCTCTGACTTATTTCTCTTAGCATAATATAATCTAGTTCCATCCACGTTGTTGCAAATGGCAAGATTTCATTCTTCTTGATTGTCGAGTAATATTCCACCGTGTATATATATATACACCACTTCTTCTTTATCCATTCATCAGTTGATGGACATTTTGGCTCTTTCCATACTTTGGCTATGGTTAATAGTGCTGCTACAAACACTGGGGTGCACGTGCCCCTTTGAATCAGCATTTTTGTATGCTTTGGATAGACACCTAGTAGTGCAATTGCTGGGTCATAGGGTAGTTCTATTTTTAACTTTTTGAGGAACCTCCATACTATTTCCCAGAGTGGCTACATCAGTTTGCATTCCCACCAGCAGTGCAAAAGGGTGGTTCTTTCTCTGCATCCTTGCCAACATTTGTTGTTTCTGAAGTTGTTAATTTTAGCCATTCTGACAAGTGTGAGTGGTATCTCATTGTGGCTTTATTTATTTAATTTTTAAAAACGTTTGTTTATTTTTGAGAGAGAGAGAGAGAGAGAGAGAGAGAGAGAGAGAGAGCACATGAGCGGGGAGGGGCAGAGAGAGAGGAAGACACAGATTCCAAAGCAGGCGCCAGGCTCTGAGCTGTCAGCACAGACCCTGACATGGGGCTTGAATCCACGAACCAGGAGATCATGACCTGAGCCAAAGTCAGATGCTTAACCAACTGAGCCACCATAGCGCCCCCTCATTGTGATTTTGATTTGTATTTCCTTGATGATGAGTGATGTTGAGCATCTTTTCATGTGTCTGTTAGCAATCTGGATGTCTTCTTTGAAGTGTCTATTCATGTCTTTTGACCATTTCTTCACTGGATTAATGTTTTTTGGATGCTGAGTTTGATAAGTTTTTTGGATGTTGAGTTTGATAAGTTCTTCACAGATTTTGGATACTGATCCTTTAACTGATATGTCATTTGCAAATATCTTCTCCAATTCTGTTGGTTGCCTTTTAGTTTTGTTGATTTGTTTCCTTTGCTATGCAGGAAGTTTTTATCTTAATGAGGTCCCAATAGTTCATTTTTGCTTTTGTTTCCCTTGCTTTTGGAGACATGTCAAGTAAGAAGTTGCTGTGGCCCAGGTCAAAGAGGTTGTTGCATGTTTTCTCCTCAGGATTAAAAAAAAATTTTTTTTTTAATGTTTATTTTTGAGAGAGAGAGTGTGAGCAGGGAAGGAGAGCAGACACAGAGGGAGATATAGAATCCAAAGCAGGCTCCAGGCTCTGAGCTGTCAGCATAGAGCCCTACACAGGGCTCAAACCCACAAATGGTGAGATCATGACCTGAGCCAAAGTCAGATGATTAACTGAGCCACCCAGGCGCCCCTCTCCTCTAGGATTTTGATGGCTTCCTGTCTTATGTTTAGGTCTTTCATCCATTTTGAGTTTATTTTTGTGTTTGGTGTAAGAAAGTGGTCCAGGTTCATTCTTCTGCTTGTCGCTGCCCAGTTTTCCTAATACCATTTGCTGAAGAGACTGTCTTTTTTCCATTGGATATTCTTTCCTGCTTTGTCAAAGATTAGTTGGCTATACGGTTGTGGGTCCATTTCTGGGTTCTCTATTCTGTTCCATTGACGTATATGTCTGTTGTTGTGCCAGTACCATACTGTCTTGATGACTACAGTTTTGTTTGGTTTTCTTTTTCAGGATTGCTTTGGCTATTTGGGGTCTTTTCTGGTTCCATACAAATTTTTAGGATTGTGTGTTCTAGCTCTGTGAAGAATGATGGTGTTATTTTGATAAGGGTTACATTGAATATGTAGATTGCTTTGGGTAGTATAGACATTTTAACAATATTTGTTCTTCCAATCCAGGAGCATGGAATGTTTTTCCATTTTTTTTGTGTCTTCTTCAATTTATTTTATAAGTTTTCTATAGTTTTCAGTGTATACATTTTTCACCTCTTTGGTTAGGTTTATTCCTAGATATGCCTATTCCAGCTTTCTTTTGATGACCATTAGCATGATAGATGGTTTTCCACCCCCTTACTTTCAATCTGTCAGTGTCTTTGGGTCTAAAATGAGTATCTTGTAAGCAGAATATAGATGGGTCTTGTTTTCTTATCCATTCTGATACTCTATGTCTTTTGATTGGAGTGTTTAGTCCATTGACATTTACAGTGTGTACTGAAAGATATGAATTTAGTGCCATTGTGTTGCCTGTAGTGTTGGGGTTTCTGACGATGTTCTCTGGTCCTTTCTAGTCTTTGTTGCTTTTGGTCTTTTTTGTTTTTTGTCTTTTCTCCACTCAAAGAGTCCCCATTAAAATTTCTTGCAAGGCTGGTTTAGCAGTCATGAACTTTAGTTTTTATTTGTGGGAAACTCTTTATCTCTCCTATTTTTGAATGACAGCCTGGCTGGATAAAAAATTCTTGGCTGCATATTTTTCCTATTCAGCACATTGAATATATCCTGCCACTCCTTTCTGGCCTGCCAAGTTTTTGTGGATAGGTCTGCTGCAAACCTGATCTGTCTTCCCTTATAGGTTGACTTTTTCCCCTTGCTGCTTTCACAATTCTTTCCTTGTCTGTGTAGTTTGTGAATTTGACTATGAGATGCCTTAGTGATGGTCAGTTTTGGTTGAATCTAATGGGAGCTCTCTGTACTTCTTGGACTTTGAGGTCTATGTCCTTCCCAACTTAGGAAAGTTTTCTGCTATAATTTGCTCACACATAAACCAGATTCTGCCCCTTTTTCTCTCTCTTCGTCTTCTGGGACACCTATGATTCAGTGTTATTCCTTTTTAATAAGTCACTGAGTTCTCTAAGTCTTACAATCATGATCTTTTGCCTTTGTTTCCCCCTTTTTTTCTGCTTCATTATTGTCTATAAATCTGATCTTCTAAATCACTGATTCCTTGCTGTGCTTCATCCATTCTTGCCATCGTTGCATCCATTTAAGATTGCATCTCGGTTACAGCATTTTTAATTTCATCCTGACTAGATTTTATTTCTTTTATTTCCACAGAAAGTAATTCTATGCTTTTTTCAACCCCAGCTAGTATTCTTATTATCATGGTTCTAAATTCTACTTCAGACATCTTGCTTATATCTGTGTTAAGCCCCTGGCTGTCATTTCTTCCTGTTCTTTCTTTTGGGGTGAATTCCTTCATTTTGCCATTTTAGAGGAAGAAAAAAATTAATTAAAAAAAATTAAATTAAAAAATTAAAAACAAAAAAAAATCAAATAAAGGAAGCTAGATCATAGGTGTGCTTTGGTCTGCTTACTGAAAAAGCTTGATAGAGAAAAAAGGAAAAGAAATGAAAAAAAGAAAAAATTAAAAATTAAAAAACTTATAATAAAATAGAACGAAATAAAGAAAATGAAGTAGAGTAAAAAATTTAAAAAGTAATGTAAAAAAAATATTTATCTTTCTGTATCCAAGAATGAGGAAAAAACAAGAAAAAAAAATATTTAAGCAAAAACAGAAGCAAAGAAAACGAACAAGACAATTGAACCAGCAAACAGAATGAAACCCAAATAAAGTTACATCCCATTTCCCCTATGACTGAAACTATGAAGCCTTCTATAGTCCGTATACTAAGCAGGTGACATGACCTGTACGGATCTTCTAGGGGATGTGCTTGGAGGGTGCAGTTGGGCAGGGCTTAGTGTAAAGGCTCCATGCTCCACTAGGTGGTGCTGCATAGCTTACTGGGTGGATCAGTGTTGTGTGGCCATGGTGCATGCATGCCTGTGTGTGGGAGAGGCAGAGATGGCTTCACCCAACTCCCTAGTCTCTGGCACAGAAACTTCAGGCTCTCACTGACTCAGGATCAAACACCCCTCCTTTGTTTCAGGCCTCCATCCATTCCCTGCTTCTATTTTATCCATGTCCAAGTTGTCTGCCTGTCAGGTGGCACCTCCCTCAGAGTTTTCACTCAGATGGGGTTGTGTTTCAAAACACCACAGTTCAGAGACTCCTGCAGCTTGGACCTGCACTGACTCTCTGCGGGAGGGTATCACTGAACAGTGGCCATGTGCCAGTTTGCCCCAGAAAACTTCTGTACAATCACATGGGAGCACAGGTTCAGAGTTTATGGCAAACCACATCACGCAGCTGGTGCCAGGCTTTACCTCATCCTGGCATCTTTGTTCCAGTGTCAGCAAAAATGGCTGCTCTCTGGGGTCTGCTGGGACCCTTGCCTGTGGGGAGGCCGTATGGCCCCTACCAAATGCACTCTGAGCAGAAGAACTGCTTCTCCTCATGCGGCACATGGACCCTTCAGGCCACACTGCCTGTTTCTGGGGATTTGCCTTGCTTCCTCACTAGAGCACTGCCAGGCACTGACCTCCAAAACTTAAGATTCTGTGCTCCACTGTTTATAGAATTCTGGTGGTATTGAAACCCTCTCCTTTCCTCCTGTCAATGGTTTTGGGGAACAAATTTCTGGTTCAGTCCCCTGCAAGTGTTTTCACGCTCTCTCCTCTCCAGCTACTTTCGGGAGAGTGCTTTTCTTGCATGATCCCAATGTGCTGTACTCTTCTCCTTTCTTTCTCTGTCTTCTCTCCGCAAAAACAGCTCCCCAGCCTCTGCAGCTTTTCTCTCCCCCAGTTCACCTCTCTGCACTGAGTAGCCACTGAGTTCTGTGGCTAAAGTTATGCAGATTGTTGTGTTAATCCTCAGAATAATCTCCTAGGTGTTCAAATTGGTTTGGTACTAATCTAGCTGTGTTTCAGAGATGAGACAAGTTCAGGGTCTTCATTCTTCTCTGCCATCTTAACCGCCTTCCCTGCAAACATTTCTATTAAAGACTTTTGGCATTTGACCTTCACATGGCCGGTTTCTTTCCCACTCTCTTAATACCATACTGCCCAGAAAATGCATTCACAAAATCTCTGAAACTGTCATTTCTCACATAACCATCAGTCTTTTGCAGTCACAAACTCATGTTCCACTTCCCCGCCATTTCAAATTGTGTTTCTACAAACCTAGATGAATTATCAGTCCCTGAAGATAGATAATAGTAGTCAACAATGAAGAACCTGTCACAATATGCCACTAAGAATCACCCTAACCCTCATGGGTAGGGTGCAAATTTTAATCAGATAGTTAAGGGAAAAACCAATTTTCTTCTCTTGTAAATGTTATATGAGAGAGGTGGCTGGTTGGCTTAGTCGGTAGAGCATGTGACTCTGGATCTTGGGGTGGTGAGATCAAGCCCCACATTGGGAATAGAGCTTATTTTTAAAAATGTTAAAAACCTATAAAGGAACTTCTCTATTGGGTTTTCACATACATGTCATAGAATGTTCTCCATTAAAAAAAAAAAAAGATGAGGGGCACCTAGCTGGCTCAATCAGTAGAGCATGCAACTCTTGATTTTGGGGTCATGAGTTCAAGCCCCATGTTGGGGGTAGAGTTCACTTAAAAAGTTAAAACATGTTTTATAAAATTTGTTATATAAGAGAAAGAAATGGGAGGAGATTGACTTGCCTATTCTATGGATTAAAAGCTTTGTTCAATCACAAAATGTGATGAGAGAGGAGATTTCTATGTTATTTCCCCTTTACAATGTAAATATGATCCAAAACCATAGAAACATAGAAGTATATTTAGGAAGCAGTGACATAACTGACACAAGAAAAAAATTAGTAATAAATTTGCCAAACCATATGAGTAATACAGTTATTTAACATAGGAAACAGAAGTTACACTAATCAATACTAAATGGCTAAGAAAAAGAGAACACATTTTACTTAAAGATACAACTGAAAATTGCAATTTCACATTCTATGGGTTACCTTTTAGTTTGCTGATTGTTTCTTTCACTGTGCAGAAGCTTTTTATTTTGATAAAGTCCCAATAGTTTATTTTTGTTTTTGTCTCCCTTGCCTCAGGAGACTTATCTAAAAAGAAGTTGCTAAGGCTGATGTCAAAGAAATTACTATGCTCTCTTCTAGGAGAGTTATGATTTCATGTCTCACAGTTAGGTCTTTAATCCCTTTTGAATTTACCTTCGTGTAGGGTATAAGAAAGTGGTCCAGTTTCAGTCTTTTGCATGTTGCTATCTAGTTTTTCCAACACCACTTGTTGAGGAGACTGTCTTTTTCATTGGATATTCCTTCCTGCTTTGTAAAAGATTGAACATATATTTGTGGGTTCATTTCTGGGTTTTCTATTCTGTTCCATTGACCTATGTGTCTATGTTTGTGCCAGTACCATACTATTTTGATCACTACAGCTTTGTAACATAACTTGAAGTCTGGAATTGTGATGCCTCTGGCTTTGCTTTTCTTTTTCAAGGCTGCTTTGGCTATTCGGGGTCTTTTGTGGTTCCATACAAATTTTAAAATTGTTTGTCCTAGATTCTGTGAAAAATGCTGTTGGTATTTTGATAGGGATAGCATTAAATGTGTAGATTGTAGAATTGACATTGTAACAATATTTGTTCTCCTTATGGAATGGGAGAAGATATGCCATATCTGATGAAGGGTTAGTATCTAAAATATGTAAAGAACTTCTAAAACAACACCCTAAAACCAAACAATTCAATTTAAAAATGGGCAGAAGACATAAACAGACATCTTTTCAAAAAAAACATACAGATAACCAACAGACACATGAAAGGATGCGCAACATCACTCATCATTAGGGAAATACTATAATGAGGTATCACCTCACACCTGTCAGAATGGCTAAAATCAACACCAGAAGAAACAACAGGTGTTGGCCAGGATGTGGAGAAAAAGGAACTCTCTTGCACTGTTAGCTGAAATGCAAACTAGTGCAACCACTCTAGAAAACAGTATGGCAGTTCCTCAAAAAGTTAAAAATACCACCACTCTGCAATCCAGCAATCACACTACTAGGTATTTACCCAAAGAATACAAAAATACTAATTCAAAGGGATACATGCACCTCGATGTTTATAGCAGCATTATCTAGAATAGCCAAATTATGGAAACAGCCCAAGTGTCACTGATTGAAGAATGTATAAAGAAGATGTTGGGGTGGGGGGCGGGGAGTGCCTCGGTGGCTCAGTCGACTCATCCAACGTCGGCTCAGGTCATGATCTCATGGTTCATGAGTTTGAGCCCCTTGTCAGGCTCTGTGCTGACAGCTCAGAGCCTGGAGCCTGCTTTGGATTCTGTGTCTCACTCTCTCTCTCCCCCTCCCCCACTCACACTTTCTATTTCTCAAAAAGAAACAGTAAAAAAAGTTTTTAAAAAGATGTGGTGTATACACACACACACACACACACACACACACACACACACACACACCAGAATACAACTCAGCCATAAAAAGAACACAATCTTGCCATTTGCAACACCATGTATAGAGCTAGAGATAGCTGCTAAGTGAAATAAGTCAGTCAGAGAAAGACAAATACCATATGATTTCACTTATATGTGGAATTTAAGAAACGAAACAAATGAGCAAAGGGAGAAAAAAAGAGGAAACCAAGGAAGACTCTTAATTATAGGGATCAAACTGATGGTTACAAGAGGAGAGGTGGAGGGGTATAAGTTAAATAGGTGATAAGAATTAAGGAGTGCACTTGTGATGATCACTGGGTGATCAGGAAGTGTTGACTCACTGTACTGTGCACCTGAAACTAATATTACACTGTATGTTAACGGACCAGAATTTTTTATTTTTATCTTTTATTTCAGAGAGAAAGAGTATGTGAGTGGAGGAGAGGGGCAGAGGGAGAGACTCTTAAGCCGGCCCCATGCTCAGTGAGGAGCCCAATGGTGGGCTCGATCTCACGACTCTGAGATCATGGCCTGAACCGAAATCAAGAGTTGGACACTCAACCGACTGAGCTACCCAGGTGCCCCTACTAATTGGAATTTAAATAAACACTTAAAAAAAAAAAGAAAACTACAATTTTACTGTCTCTATAAATAAGCAATCTATAGAAGAAATAAGTCCTCTGTCTAGTGCTTTTAAATTCACACCACAACTTTATCTTGAAGATACTATCACACTGTAAAATTTCTACTTTTAAATGAAATTCTACATGGTACATGAATTATTTTTTCAAAGTCTTTGATTTTTTTCCTAAAAGCTATTTTCTAAACATTAAAAGTACAATGTAATAACAATACTGACAAAAGAATGTGATTTTGTTTCAAGATGGAACTATTTTTTTCTGATATGTACTCAACACAACATATTCCAACAGCAGGAATAAAAGCTACCATACAAATTATACGTATTATTCAGTAACCCACTATTACTAATATATATTGTGGATACTTCTCATGTCAATATGGACAGATCCTGTGGCCTCCCTTTTTAACTGCTACTAAATAATAAGAACGATAACATGGTAGTAGTAGTAATTGTAGTGTAATAGTAATAATATATGCCAGACTTTGTTCTAAATGTTTTTTATGTATTAATTAATTTAATTCTTGTAACAAATCAGTAAGGTACACACTATCCTTAACCTCACGTTAAAGAAGACTAAACTGAGGCAAGCAGCAATAGTTAAGTACCTTGCCCACAATTATAGATGTAGTGGGCAGTGGAGTTTGGCTAAGAATCCAGCTGGTATGGTTCCGGAGCCCGTACTTTTAAGCAACTCCTTGGATATGCAATGGCTAATTATACTACTTCCCAGTAACAGACATTTAGGTGTTTTCCGACTACAAAGGTCAATTAACATGTGGGGGAGAATATTACTAAATGCTTATTTTACTCTGGTAAAAAGTCAAATTCATATTAAAATTATTTTTATATTATAGTCAGAAAATTATGCATATCAGAAGTTAAAGCATTCCATATCTTTTATACTAAGATGATTTCTTTTTAAATTTTTTTCTTTTATTGAAGTAAAATATATATCATAAAATTTACCATTTTAACCATTTCTAAGCTTACAGTTCAGTGGAGTTAAGAATATTTGCAGTGTTTGGGGTGCCTGGGTGGCTCAGTCGGTTAAGCATCCGACTTTGGCTCAGGTCATGATCTCACAGTTCATGAGTTCGAGCCCCGCATCGGGCTCTGTGCTGACAGCTCAGAGCCTGGAGCCTGCTTCGGATTCTGTCTCTCTCTCTCTGCTCCTCCCCCGCTCATGCTGTCTCTCTTTCTCCTAAAATAAATAAATAACATTAAAAACAATTAAAAAAAAAAAGGGGGGGGCACCTAGGTGGCTGAGTCGGTTGAGTGTCCAACTTCAGCTCAGGTCATGATCTCATGCTCCGTGAGTTGGAGCCCCGCCTCGGGCTCTGTGCTGACAGCTCAGAGCCTGGAGCCCACTTCAGATTCTGTGTCTCCCCCTCTCTCTGCCCCTCCCCTGCTCGTGCTCTGTCTCTGTCTCAAAAATAAATTAAAAAAATTTTTTTAAAAAAAGAATATTTTCAGTGTTTGGGAAATCATCACCACCCATCTCTGGGAATTTTTATCTTCTCAAACTGAAACTCTGAGCCCGTGAAATAACCTCCCATTTCCCCTCCCCGACAGACCCTGGCAACCACCATTCTATTCTCTGTGTCTATGAATTTGACAAATAGTATTCTCATATAAATGGAACCATATAGTAATTAGCCTATTATGACTGCTTATTTCACTTACTATAAGGTCTTCAAGATTCCTCCACGTAGTAGTATGTTTCAGAATTTCTTTCTTTTTTTAGGGCTGAATTATATTCCACTGTATACATATAGCACATTATGTTTACCCATTCATCCATTGATGGACACCTGGGTTGTTTCCATCTTTTAGCTACTGTGATTAATACTGTTATGAATATGGGTATACAAATATCTCTTTGAGTCACTGCTCTCAGTTCTTTTAGATATATACCCAGAAGTGGAATGGTTGGATCACACGGTAATTCAATATTTACTTTTTTATGAATTCGCCATATTGTTTTCAATAGTGACTACACCATTTTACATTCTCACCAACAGTGCATAAGGGAATTCTCCACATTCTTGTTATTTATTTCTTTATTTATTTCTTATAATAGCCATCCTAATGGATGTGAAGTGGTGATTCATTGTGGTTTTGATTTTCATTTTCTCTAATGATTAGTTATGTTGAGCATTTTTTCATGTGTTTATTGGCCATTTGTAGCTCTTCTTTGGAGACATATCTTTTAAGTCTTTGCTTATTTTTGAATTGGGGTGTCTACTTCTTTGTTGTTGTGTTCTAAGTATTCTTTATATATTCTGGTTATCGATCCTTTCAGACATATAATTTTGCAAATATTTTCTCCCATTTCATAGACTGCCTTTTCACTGTCGACTTTGTCCTTTGATGCATTACAAGTTTTGATTATGAGGTAGTCCAATTTACATTTTTTTAATCCAAAAAATCACTGTCAAATCCAATTTCACAAAACTTTTCTCCTATGTATTCCTCTGAGTTTTAAAGCGTTAGGTTTTATGCGTAGTTAATTCATTTAAAAAATTTTTATTTTTAGTGTTTATTTATTTTTGAGACAGAGAGAGACACAGCATGAGCGGGGAAGGGGCAGAGAGAGAGGGAGACACAGAATCCGATGCAGGCTCCAGGCTCTGAGATGTCAGTACCAGAGCCAGACATGGGGCGTGAACTCATGGACCACGAGATCATGCCCTGAGCCAAGTTGGATGCTTAACTGACTGAGCCACCCAAGTACCCCATTAGTTAATTCATTTTGAGTTAATTTTTGCATATAATGTTAGCTAAGGTTTTATTCTTTAACATTTAGATTTTCAGTTTCCCCAGAACCATTTGTTGAAAAGACTATCTTTTCCCCATTAAATACTCTTGACAATCTTGTCAAAAATCATTTGGACATGTATATGAGGATTATTTCTGGGCTGCCCATTATATTCTATTGGTCTGTATGTCCATATGTTTTTGTTTTAGGTTTATTTATTTATTTGGGGGGGGGAGGGGGAGAGAGAGAGAGATCGCTCTCAGAGAGAGAGAGAGAGGCTCTCAGAGAGAACCTTGAGATTATGACCTGAGCTGAAATCAAGAGTCAGCCGCTTAAAGCACTGAGTCATCCAGGAGCCCCTATATGTCCATCTTTATGTTAGTACTGCAGTGGTTTGACAAGTTTTGAAATCAGGAAGCATGGGTTGTCCAGATTTGTAATTTTCCAAGACTGTTTCAAGGTTCCATATGAATTTTAGTTTTTTCTGTTTCTGAAAAAAACTCATTGGAAATTTGACAGGGATATACCGAATCATTGCTTTGGGTAGTACTGATATCTTAACAATATTAATCTTCTAATCCGTGATCAGGGGATGTCTTTCCATTTATTTGTGTCTTCTTAAATTTCTTTCAGTAATGTTTTATAGTTTTCAACGTACAAGTCTTTTGCCTCCTTAGTTAAATTTCTAAGTATTTTAGTATTTTTTATACCATTGTAAATAGAATTATTTCTCTTAATTTTCCTTTTCAGATTGTTCATTGTCAGTATATAGATAAGCAACTAATTTTTGTGTGTGTTGACATTGCTTCCTGCAACTTTTTTCAATTCATTTATTTCAATTTCAATTTCATTTATTACCTCTGACAATGTTGTGTTGTTGTTGTTGTTTTTTTAATCCTTAGGGTTTTCTATATACAAGATCACGTCATCCATAAACAAAGCTAATTTTATTCCTTTCCAATTTAGATGCCTTTTCTTTTCTTGCCTAATTGCTCACACTAGGACTTTCCTTATTATGTTAAATAGAAGTGGCAAAAGCAGACATCCTTGTCTTATTCCTGATCTTAGAGGAAAAACTTTCAGTCTTTCGTAACTGGGTATGATGTTTGCTGTGAGTTTTTCATAAATGGGTTTTGTTATGTTGAGGTCTTTTCCTTCTATTCCTAGTTTGTTGAGTGTTTTCATCATGAAAGGGTATGGAATTTTGTCAAATGCTTTTTCAGAATCGATTGAGATGATCATGCTGTTTTTCTCTTCATTTTGTTGATGTAGTATAGTACGTTGATTGATTTTCAAGTGTTGAACTATCTTGGCACTCCAGGAATAAAGGCTGCTTGGCTACAACACATAAATCCTTTAATTTGCTGAATTTGGTTTGCTAGTATTTTGGTGAGGATTTTTACATCAATATTTATACGTGTAGTTTTCTTTTCTGATAGTGTCTTTGTCTGGTTTTGGTATCATGGTAAGGCTGGCCTCATAGAATATTGAGTTTGGAAGTGTTCTTTCTTCTTCAATTTTTTGGAAGAGTTTGAGAGTGACTGGTATTAATTCTTTTTTAAATGTTTGGTAGAATTCACCAGGGAAACCATCAGGTCATGTTTTTTGTTGTTTGTGTTTGTTTCTTTTAATTGGGTTTTTGATCACTGGTTGACTCTTACTATACATCTGTTGAGATTTTCTATTTCATCTTGAGTAACTTCAGGTAATTTGTATGTTTCAAGAAATACGTCAATTTCTTCTAGATTATCTCATTTGTTGGTATATGATTGCTCATAGTACTCTCTGATAATCCTTTTTATTTCTGTAAAATTATTAGTAATGTTCCCTTTTTCATTTCTACTTTTAATTAGGTCTTCTTTTATTCTTAGTCTACCTAGTTAATGGTTTGTCAATAGTATTGATCTTTTCAAAGAACCAAGTATTGGGTTTATTGATTTTTCTCTCTTGCTTTCCTATTCTCTGTTTTATATACCTTTTTTTTCTTATAATCTTTTATTTTCCCTATCTTCCTTTATTATTTCCTTCCTGGTGGTAGCCTTAGGGTTAGTTCTTCTTTTTCTATTCTTAAGGTGTAAGAATAGGCTACTGAATTGAAATCTTTTTTTTTTTTTAAAGTAAATGGTTATAGCCACACATTTTCCTCTTAGCACTGCTTTTGTTGCATTCCATAAGTCTGACATGTTGTGTTTTCATTTTCATTTGTCTCAAGATATTTTCTGATTTCTCTTGTGATTTCTTCTTTGGTCAATGGATTTTTTAGGAGTACAGTTGACCCTTGAACAATGTGAGCACTGGGGCACTAACTGACCCCCCCCAAGTGAAATCTGCACATAACTTTTGACTCCTCAAAAAACTTAACTACTAATAGCCTACTGTTGCCTGAAAGCCTTATTGATAACATAGTCAATTAACATATATTTTGTATGTTATATGTATTATATGCTGTATTTTTAAAACACAGTAAGCTAGAGAAAAAAGGTTATTAAGAAAATCATAAGGAAAATATATTTACAATGCTGTATGTAAAAAAATCTACATATATGTGGACCTGTGTAGTTCAAACCTGTGTCATTCAAGGGTCAACTGTATTGTTTAATTCCCACACATCTGTGGAATTTTTCAGCTTTCCTTCTGTTGATTTCTAGTTTTATTTCACTTTGATTGGACATGATACTTTGTATGATTTCGATCTTTCAAAAATTTATCAAAATTTGTTTTGTGGCAAGGTGGCTGTTTTTAAAGGTGTTTGTTACTCTTTTTAAATTTTTATTTATTTATTTTGAGAGAGAGAGAGAAAGAGAATGATCACACACTTGAGGGAGGGGTAGAAAGAGGGAGAGAGAGAATCCCAAGCAGGTTCTGCCATGTGAAGCTGGATCCCATGAACCTCAAGATCATGTCCTGAGCCAAAATCAAGAGTTGGACGCTTAACCGACTGAGCCACCAAGTGCCCCAAGATGATTACTTTTTTAAGACAGAAAGATAAAGGCTATTTTTTTGCTTAATAATCAATATAAAATCCTGGTTTGAAAAAGCATCATTAGAAAATGGGTGCATGTGGCCGTGTGCCCGTGTCCGAGTGGTAGGCGGCTGTTGCCTGCCCAGGCGCAACCTGCCCATATGCAACACTGGGGCCATGGGGAGGCCTGGCAGCCCTGGAGGAAAAAACGTCCTGCTGTCTGCAGACGGCCAGGCCCCAGAAGACACCACTAGCCCTTCCTCAGAGAGAAGGGGTCCAGACAGCTGCTCTGATGTCCATCCTGTTTCCCAACCTGAAGGGCGGCTGCTTCGAGCACCTCTGTACCAGAGACTCCTCTACCCTGCCCGGTGTTGCTGCAGTCCCACCTCAGCTCCAACTCCCATGTTGTCATGGAAGCCCAAGGTGCAGGCGGCTGAGGATATGTTCCCCAATGACTGAAACCCACTGCCTGTAGAGTTCCTGGACCTGAGGGTACCACAGGCTGGCAGGGGGCTCCAGCCCAAAGGTGTGTGGCCATGGCAGGGCCTCAGAGCTGGAGGACGTGGGCCCACAAGCTGCCTGAAGAGTTAGAGCAAGACCCCAGGACTCAGACCTCCAGGGAAGCCTGGCCTCACTGGAGGAGCTGTTCTCGAACATGGCAGTCCCAAGCCCGAAGACTCTGGCTCCAGTGGTAGACACCCACACCTTGTTCCAGTTCACCTCTGTGGCCTCACAGACCTACGTCAATAGCTTAGATCACTCAGTGCAGGAGAAGGAGGAACAGGCCCTGGAGCAAGGGCAAGAGGAGCTGCTTCTGCACAACTGTCCCGACCTTGACTCCCTGGTCTGGATGAAGATGAAGTGCCTGCCACACTTGGGCACAGGATGCTGGTGGAGAGATTTTTCACGTCACTGCAGGTCATTCCACCAGCACATCCTGGACAGACTGTTTCTACCCAGCTGTCCCCCCTGTGTTGCATCCTGGATTGTTTACACCTGAAGTCACACAGCCACCTGGAAGGGCTGTTCCTCACTGCCCGTTGGCCCAGCAGCTCTCCTTCCTGTGCGGCCTCTACCTGCACACCCCTGACTACCTGGTGCTCCTGCTCCAGGGGCTCTTCCAGCTGCTGACACAGTCTCCAGAAACTTCTTCAGGAGTCTTTGGCCTCCTATGGGATCTCAACATGGACGGGCTCTTCCATCAGTCTGATGGAGACAAGCACTGGTGGTGCCCCTTTGCTGCAAGAGGTCATGAAGGCATTTCACATCCTGGGAGCCCGCAACCCTGCTCTGGGCCTGCAGGGGCCCTGTTGGCACAGTGGGAGAGTGCTTAAAAATGACAGTGGCCAATGGGCACCTGGGTGGCTCAGTCAGTCAAACATCTGACTCTTGACCTCGGCTCAGATCATGATCTCATTAACTGTGAGATTAAGCCCTGCGTTGGGCTCTGTGCTGACAGCGTGGACCCTGCTTGGGAGTTTCTCTCTTACTCTCTGCCCTTCCCCTGCTCTCTCTCTCTCTCAAAATAAAATAATAAATTTTTTTAAAAACCACTAAAAAACAATAACAGTAGCCTGAGCTGAAGTGAGCAGCAGGACACTCCCCCAGAGACTGCCTTGGACATCAGCCCGAGCTACATCCATAAGTTCCTGACACTGTGTGCCCCAGCCCAGCCAGGGACCTCTTGGGCCTGATGGAGCCGCTGTGCTGAGTCAGCCTGGACGTGGGGCTCCACCTGCTGCCCAAGCCTGATCACCATCAGTCTCTGCCTTCTGCTGGTCGAGAACTTCCAGGGGTGGCCAGGGAAGCTCCAGCAGCTGTGCTGCACCCCGAGCAAGGTGTCAGAGTACCGCCACAATCTGCTGGTACTTGCATAGTTCTTTCTGACCTCCCAGACTAGGCAGCTTCAAAGCCAGCTCAGCCTTGTGGTTGTTGCACAGATGCTGGACCAGCAAGAGACACTACTCCCTCTCTGGCAAGAGAAGGCCCAGGCTGTCTTTGCTCAGCCAGCTCCTGAGCCTCAGGAGGCCATCATCCCTCAGGCAGTACCTGGGCTCTGAGACCTTGCCACCGTGCCAGGAGCAATAGCAAAAGGCCAGCACCAAACAAGACCATGTTTGCTCCCTGTGTCCCACTCTTCTGACACTCGCTGGGGTGGTGGTCAGCTGCAGGACATTACTCCAGACCAATGGGGAGGGCTGCAGCAGCCATGCATGCAGTTGGACCGCCTCTCAGCAACCATACCCGGGAGGGCCCCCAGGCCACGCACCCGACCAGACTCAAGGACCTAGCTGCCCAGACCGATATCCGCTGGAAGGTGCTGCTGGCCCCACTGCTGGCCGCAGGCCCAGTACTTCAGCCCCTGGAAAGACTAAAGGAGCAGGGCAGGGATGGCCCCAGGCTCTAGGCTCTGGCAGGAAGTGAACAGGGCTCAGAGAACAGAAGGAAGTGAAGAACGGAGGCCAGAGGAAGACCACTGTGATGAAGTAAGAGCCTGCCTCCACACTGCCCCTGACCCCCACCAGGCAACGATGCAGCCTGGCCCTGCCTGGACCACCCCTCTGCTCTCCTTCCCTCCCAGCCACTTCCTCTGCCCCACGGCCTTTGTCTCCACACTCCAGTTTCCTTGGGCTTCCTGGGACCTCCTCACCCTCCTTCCTCTCTCTGTCACTAACGTGAACTTTCTTTGTGCACATTAAAGTCTTATTTCAAACAAAAAAAGAAAGAAAGTAAAAAAGAAAATGGGTACGTGCACAAGCACACATGACAAGAAAAACGTCTTGTTTGCTATACGGAGGCAAATAAGCACAGGAAAATTATGTTCAACATCATTAGCCATGAGTCAAATGCACATTAAACCCACAATGATATATCACGACACACTCATAAAAATATCTAAAATTTAAAGAAGTAACAACACCAAAGGCTGCTGAGGATGCAGAGAAAATGAATCATTCATATACTGCTAGTAGGAATGTAAAATAGTTCAACCACTCTGGAAAACAATTTGTCTTTTTTTTATAAAACTAAGCATGCATTACCATATGACCCAGCAATTGTACTCTTGACCATTTACTGCAAAAAAGGAAAACCCATGTTCACACAAAAACCTGTACACAAATGTTCACCAGCTTTCTCTCTAACAGGCAAAAACTAGAAATAATCCAAATGTCCTTCAATCAGTGAGTTGTTAACAAAGTGTGGTAGATCCATATCATGGGACACTATTCAGCAATAAAAAGCAAGTGACTATTGACATATGCAACAACTTGGATGAACTGTAGGGGAATTATGCTGAACGAGAAAAGCCAAGATTAATTGATTATATATCACAGGATTCTATTCATATAACATTCTCAAAATGACAAAATTATAGAGATGGAGAAGAGAGAGGATTATTGTTGCCAGAGGTTAGAGATGAGGAGGACTAGCATGAAGTGGTCTTGTGTTAATGAAGAGTTGTGTATCTTGATTGCAGTGATGGTTACATGAACTTACACACATGATACGTCTAATAAAACTACAAAACACACACACATATACATGCAAATGAGTGCAAGTAAAACTGTTTAAATAAACTCTGTGGCTTGTAACAATCTCAAATTATCAGTTTTTGAAGATGTTACTGTTGGGGGAAACTCAGTAAAGGAAACTTCCTTGTGTTTTTTTTACGACTTCCTATCTACAATTTAAAAATAAAAAGTTTGAAAAGAAAACAGTTACCTACAGTCATAATTAGGATACTATAATATGTATTGTTTAACATTTATGTTTGATCAAAGCTAACTATTAGAAATCCATGTTTATAGAAGTGTAATTTTCCAGAAAAGGTAGGGTATGCTGTTTGGGTCAAAGTAAGAAATGGGGCATATCTCTATATGTTGTGTAAATATAGCATGACAGCTTTAGGGGGGGCCCAACTGTGTTACCCTACTACACTAAGATACTCTATCGCTACTGTAGGTCCATAAGTACCTGCAAAAGCCATGCAAACGTGGTCATCAAGGGCACAAATTTTCCTCACAGTTCTTTCATCTTGAAGCTTGGCAACAGATTTCTTTTCTACTCCAAGCACAACTATATCAGTACCTCGGATTCCAACCTATCAAGTGATTAAAAAAATACAATTAGTTGTTAGTTTTGACATTAAAATGAAGTTATCCTACCACATGACTTGTAGGAAAAGTCTTTTTCTTTTTTTTTTTTTAATGTTTATTTTTGAGAGAGAGTGCACGAGCAGGGGAGGGGCAGAGAGACAGGGAGACAGAGGATCAGAAGAGGGCTCTGTATTGGTAACAGAGATGTGGGGGCTCGAACCCACAAACTGCAGGATTATGACCTGAGTTGAAGATGGACGCTTAACTGACTGAGCCACTCAGGCGCCCCGGAAAAGGCTTTCTCTTAACCATTCAGTAAAAATGAGAAAAGTTGACTTCTGAGAAAACAGCTGCACAGGTACAGGATTACTCCATTCTCCAAACCCAAAAGTACAGAACACAAACAGGTCGAGATTGGAAGAATATACCACCAATGCTATAACTACACGGGTGTCCTAAACTCACGCAATACACCTGAAGAAGTGCTAAGCAGATATAGAACAATTTTAACCAAAATGAAAGAAAATGCTGGGAATCCATGTGGATTCCTTGTAGAGTGGGCAATACCAGTAGTGGAGTAGAAGTAGTTTAGAAAATTAAGTAGATAAAATTCTGAAAGCTCTCCCATGTATCTCACAATTTGGAGAGATAATGCTTGGGGAACATAAGCAGCCGAGAGAAAGACCAAATGCCTTCACTCTAATTCACTGATCAACAAAACCTCAATTCTAACATGAATTCAACAAGAAGAATCCCATTGTTCCTCTCTCCACCTCTTCCCTTGAGAGTGAAGTGGGAAAAAGTCTAAAGAATAATGTGTAAGGATAGTAGTTCTCAAACTGGGTCTTCTGTGGAAACATGCCCATATTCTCAGGGGCTCAAGAGTAATCTATAAGAAGTTTAATTTTGTATTACAATGGTAACCTAAATATTTTGAGAATTGGTATTTGTGTTTATGATTGCCTTGTGGCCAAAGGTGATATTAGTACTAACTATGCAAATAGGTGTCCTCTCAATTAGTATCATTGAAACAGAAATATAGAATAGGTTAAATACAGAACTAGACCTGAGATTGCATCTTTCAATTAAATAAAATTTAAGACAATTTAGCAAGGCTTTTGCTCTTATTGTTCCCTCACTTCATTCCAGTCTGTCAATTTATCTAACAGGCCTTTCTCTAATCATGCTATCTAAAATGACAACCCTCCCTCTACATCCCACCCTCATCTAATAGACTCATGTTGAACTTTATATCTTATAGGGAAAAGCCATGGGACTTTCTAACAATGTAACATAAATTATGGCTCAAGAAAATCTCAATATTTCCCCCAAATTTTAATAAATTAAATTAATTGATCACCACATACGATAATTTTTATGATTCTCACCTAAACAATTCTGACTTAAAGCAATTAAAACTTCCAACACAAACTAGAAAATGTTTACGATGAAAATCCTAATATCAAAGTCTTTTGGATGAGGGTAAAATTATTCTCAGAAGAAAATTCCTAATCTCATTGTAAAATAGTAAGTTACTTAAGAAGTTAAAAAAGGAATACAAATATTTAAGCTAAGCTTAATGGGAAAAATAAGAAAAAAAGCAGAAATTAATGGGAGAAAACAATATAATTGACAAGTAATACCAAGAGATAGCTTTTAAAGGAATAATTAAGAGATATCTCAGTTAATCTAGCCAAGAGGAGCAAAGCATAAAAAATATATACAAGTGTGAAAAAGCAAGAATTTAAAAATTATAACCCTAAGTTAATTAACATGAAAACCTTAGTGAAAAGGATGACAGACTAGAAAAATTAAAAAACTGCCCATACTGACTCAAGAAAATAATAGACAACACAGTCTCTAACAAACATGGGATAATTTCAAAAACAAGTGTCATGCCTAGAAGGTTCATGGATGAATTTTTCCTAATCTGCTGTTATGGGTAATTCCTGTGTTATTTAAATTATTCCATGGCACAGATCAAAATAAAAATGTTCCTGACTCTTTTTTTGGAAAGCTACATAACAATGTTAAAATCTGGCAAATATAACATTTTCTAAATAAAGAAAGGTACCAGTGATTTTCATTTAGGAAAGCTGATGTTAAAAATTCTAAACAAGGGGCGCCTGGGTGGCTCAGGTCGTTTAGCATCCTACTTGGGCTCAGGTCATGATCTCGCAGTCGTTGAGTTCGAGCCCCGCATCAGGCTCTGTGCTGACAGCTCAGAGCCTGGAGCCTGCTTCGGATTCTGTGTCTCCCTCTCTCTCTCTGCCCCTCCCCTCACTCATGCTCTGTCTGTCTGTCTGTCTGTCTCTCTCTCTGTCAAAAATAAATAAAACATTAAAAAAAATTTTTTTTAATTCTAAACAAGATTTTCACAAATGGAATCTACAAACACAGAAAAATAGTAACATACTATAAACAATTATGGTTCATTCCAGGAATTTTAGGAGTTTCAATGAAAGCAAATCTTTTAATATAAATGTTACAGGGGAGAATGAAGATCTGGTTTTTTTGCCCTTCTGATAACAAGAGCTCTTCAATTGTTCTTGGAAAAATAAGGAGTCTTTAGGTGCAGCCGTAATGCAACCCAGCCTAGTCAAACAGTAAATCCTTACAGTTTTACTGAAAGTGTTTGGAAGACAGGATAATTCTTTACCTATAGCTAGGAGCCTGGAGCCTAGGACTATTTAGGAGCTACTCTTAGGGAGGTCATGTCTGAGGGTGAAAGTAATATAAAGAGCAAGTAAGAGATGGACACAGAGACGGAAGAGAAGAGGATAAGAAGGAAAAAGAAACAGAGACACACCAGTTCTAGGGCTATTCAAGAAGACCGTAGTAGCCATGTAACTGAGCCTGAAAGGAAGGTTTACCCCTGCTCCCCTTGGGTACTTGATTCAGTACAGTTGACCCTTGAACAATGCAGGGGTTAGGGGTGCCAACCCTACCACTTCATGCAGTTGAAAATCCATGTATAACTTTTGACTTCCCCCCAAATTTAACTACTAATTGCCTATTGTTAACTGGCAGCCTTACTGATAATATAAACAGTTGATTAACACACATTTTGCATGCTATATGTGTCATATGCTCTATTCTCACGATAAAGTAAGCCAGAGAAAAGAAAACATTAAGAAAATCGTAAGGAATGGGG
The DNA here is from genome assembly GCF_007474595.2 of Lynx canadensis. Lineage (NCBI taxonomy): Eukaryota > Metazoa > Chordata > Mammalia > Carnivora > Felidae > Lynx > Lynx canadensis. The sequence goes on from NC_044314.2 coordinate 45,948,390, forward strand.
CCCCTGAGTGGCTCAGCTGGTTGAGCGTCCTACTTCAACTCAGGTCATGATCTGGAGGTTGGTGAGTTCGAACACTGCACCAGGCACGCTGCTGTCAGCTCAGAGTCTGCTTTGGATCCTCTGCCCCCCTCTTTTTCTCTCCCCCTGCCCCGCTGGTGCTCCCTCTCTCTCTCAAAAAATAAATAAACATTAAAAAAATTGTAAGTAAGAGATATACATTTACAGTAGTGTAAAAAGTTCAAGTGGACCCATGCTGTTCAAATCCATCCTAATTTTTTGCTTAAATCAGTTTGAGTTGGATTTCTTTTATTTAAAAACAATTTTTAAAAAATATTTATTTATTTTTGAAAGAGAGAGAGAGTGGGGAGGGGGGGTGGCAAAGAGAGAGGGAGACAGAATCCAAAGCAGGGTCCAGGCTCTGAGCTGTCAGCACAGAGCCCAATGCAGGGCTGCAACTCACGAACGATGAGATCATGACCTGAACCAAAGTCAGACGCTCGGTGGACTGAGCCACCCAGGTGCCCCGAGTAGGGTTTCTCACGCTTGCAACTGAAAGAGTCCTAACTAAAACAATTAAATAGTATAAACGATAAAAGCTACAAAACATTTGATAAAATTCAATATCCATACCTAGTTTAAAAACAACACTAGAAAAGCAGGAAGACTATCTGTGAAGGCTGTTTCATAACTTGTTAAAAAAGCATCACAAACTGGCAGCCAGAGTCATGTGAGGAAATGAGTCACTATCCATTCCACTGTTCAAGCCAAAACCCCAGTTGTTATCCTTTATAGTTCCTCCTCTCACACTATCCATTTCCAATCAATTACCTTGTTTTTGTCCATTTCAGTTACAAAAGCTAACCAATTCCCCATCACCATTCTAGTACAAGCAACCATCATTTCTTGCCTGGATCACATACAACTACATAGCCTAATAGTTTTCCCCTTTCTACCTTTGCTCTCCATCTTCCCACCCCCACCCTGCACTCCCATTTGGACTCCACAAAGCTGCCAAGGTGAACATTAAAAACCTTAATAGGGTCAAGATTACTCTCTAGGTGAATGTCCTTCCACAGCACTCCATTGTACTTAGAAAATCTTTTCAAACTCTTTAGTCTTGCCTATAAAGCTGAACACGATCTGGCTCCTGCCTACTTATCCAACAGTATGTCATTGTTATTCACCAAGCTCCAGCCACATTACCTTTTTTCAAGACTTTTTCAAGTCCCTCTGCCTGGAATGCTTCTTTTCCTATTTCAAGTCTCCATTTCAATTTCACCTCAAGGAGTCCTTCTCTATTATCCTTTATAATAACTTGTTCTTTCAGTCAACACATTTACAGTTATTTATTTATTCATTAGACTCTTCTCTCCAAATAGTAAAATCTCTGACAGCAAGGAAGCAATCAGATAAATCTAGAAAGTGGGATGCTCTACTGAACAATTAACCCAGTCTCTTCAAGAAGTCAAAGCCAGGAAAAAAAGAAGAGATGCTGTTCATGACTAAAACAGATGCCTAAGGGTAAGCAATGCATGGACTTTAGATTCAGACCTAAACAACACAATTACAAAAAGATATTTTGTGAGCAACAAGGAAAACCAGAGTGTAGAGGATTACAAAATATTAAGGAGTTTTTGTCAATTTCGTTAGGAGTGATAATGGTTTTAAGAAACTATTTTTTAGAGATGTATACTGAAATATTTACTTATTTGTGAAATATCTGAGATTTCAAAATACTCCACTGAAAAATGATTTTCAACCTATACCTCACACTATATACAAAAATTAACTCTAAATAGATCATAGATTTAAACGTAAAATGCAGAACTATAAACTTTCAGGAAAAAACAGAGGAGAAAAATTTTGGGAACTAGCCAAAGGGTTCTTAGACTTGGCACCAAGAAATATGAACCGTAAAAGGAAAAACTGTTAAATTGGGCCTCATCAAAATTATAAACTTTTGTTTTATGAAAGTCCATATGAAGAGGATGAAAAGACAAGCTACAGACAGGGAGAAAATATTTGCAAACCCTACATCTGATGAAGGGCTAGATCTAGAATACATAAAGAACTGTCAAAACTCAACAGTGGAAAAGCCAATCTGGTTAGAAAATGGATAAAATTGAAAAACATTCCATGTTTATGGATTGGAAGAAGAAATACTGTCGAAATGTCTATACTACCCAAACCAATTTACACATTTAATGCAATCCCTATCAAAATACCAACAGCATTTTTCACAGAGCTAGAACAATCCTAAAATTTGTATGGAATCACAAAAGACCCTGAACAGCCAAAGCAACCTTGAAAAAGAAAAGCAAAGGTGGGGGCATCACAATTCTCGACTTCAAGTTATATTACAAAGCTGTGCTGATCAAGGCAGTATAGCAGTGGCACAAAAACAGAGACCTAGTCCATGGAACAGAATAGAAAAACCAGAAATGGACCCACAACTATATGGTATCTTCCATGAAGCAGGAAAGACTATCCAATGGAAAAAAGTCTCTTCAACAAATGGTGTTGGAAAAACTGGACAGCAAAAGAACGAAACTGGACCCCTTTCTTATGCCGCATACAAAAATAAGTTCAAAATGGACTGAAGACCTAAATGTGAGACAGGTAACCATCAAAATCCTAGAGGAGAAAATAGGCAGTTACCTCTTTGACATAGGCTATAGCAACTTCTTACTAGATACATTTCCTGAGGCATGGGAAACACAAGCAAAAATAAACTATTGGGACTTCATCAAGATATAAAGGAAAGGACACAATCAACAAAACTGAAAGGCAACCTTCAGAGTGGGAGAAGATATTTGCAAATGACATATGTGATAAAGGGTTGGTATCCAAAATATATAAAGAACTTAAAAAACTCAACACCCCCAAAATAAATAATCCCATTAAAAATGGGCAGAAGACACAAATAGCCATTTTTCCAAAGAAGACACATGAAAAGATGCTCAACATCACTCATCATCAGGGAAAGATAAAATCAAAACTATGAGATATCACCTTACACCTGTCAAAATGGCTAAAATTAACAACACAAGAAACAACAGATGTTAGCAAGGATGCAAAGAAAAGGAAACTCTCTTACACTGTTGGTGGGAATGCAAACTGGTACAGCCACTGTGGTAAACAGTATGGAGACTGCTCAGAAAGTTAAAAATACAACTACCCTATGATCTAGCAATAGCACTACTAGGTATTTACCCAAAGAATAAAAGAAAACTAATTCAAATAGATACATGTGCCCCAATGTTTATAACAGCATTATCTATAATAGCCAAAATATGGAAACAGCCTGAGTGTCCATTGACTGATGACCAGATAAAGAAATTGTGGCATACACACACACACACACACACACACACACACACACACACAATCGGATGTTACTCAGCCATAAAAAAAGAATGAAATCTTGACATTTGCAATGATATGGATGGAGCTAGAGAGTATTATGCTAAGCAAAGTAAGTCAGAGAAAGACAAATACTGTATCATTTCACTTATATGTGTAATTTAAGAAACAAAACAGAAAAACATAGGGATAAAAAAAAGAGAGGGAAACTATAAAACATACTCATACCTATACAGAACAAACTGAGGGTTGCTGGAGGGGAGGTTGGGGGATGTTAAATAGGCAATGGGGATTAAGGAGCGCACTTGTGATGAGCACTGGGTATTGCAGGTAAGTGATAAATCCTACACCTGAAACTAATACTACAATGTATGTTAACTGGATGGAATTTAATAAAAATGTGACAGAAGAAAAAGAAAATGGATAAAAGACATGAAGGACATTTCACTGAAGAAGGTATACAAATGGCAAATGAGCACATACAAATGTGTTTGATATCATTAGCCATTTAACTGCTAATTTAAAACTACAAAGAGGGATCATTATACGCTTATCAGAATGAACAAAATGAAAAATAATAACACCAAATGCTGGCAAGGATGTGTAGAAGCTGGATTACTCTTACACTGTTGGTGAGGATGTAAAATGATACAGCTACTCTGGGAAACAATTTGGCAGTTTCTTATAAAACCAAACATGCAATTACCATATAATCTAGTAATTGCACAGTTAGAAATTTATACCAGAGACATAAAAACTTATATTAACACAAAAAACTGCTATAAATGTTCATAGCATATCTATAAATAACAGCTCCAAACTGTAAACGACCCAAATATTTTTCAACAAGTGAATAAACACTGTGGTACATCCATACCATGGAATACAACTGAGCAATAAAATGTTGATATATGCGACAACTTAGATCAAGGGGGAAAAAGGGGAAACAAGCAAATCCCAAAAGATTTCATATTATAGAATAGCATTTACATAATGAAAAAGTGAAATGAAAAAATTTTAGAAACAGAGGGCAGATGACTGCTGCCAAGGATGAGGGCTATGGATACAAGGGTGTGTAGGGCAGGCAGGGTAAGGAGGTGGGTGTGGTTATATAAGAGCATCATGAGGAATCCTTGTGGAGTTGGCACTATTCAGAATCTTGACTGTATTGGGGAGGCTGGGTGGCTCAGTTGGTTAAGCATCTAACCCTTGGTTTCAGCTCAGGTCATGGTCTCACGGTTTATGGGATTGAGCCCCACATTGGGCTCTGTGCTGACAGTGCAGAGCCTGCTTGGGATTCTCTTTCTCTACCCCTCTTCCCCCTGCCAACCCCGCCCTGCCTCTCTCTCAGAAAAAAAAAAAAAAAAAAAGAATCTTGACTGTGGATATAAGAAAGTTCACAGGCAATAAAATCTGATACAACTTAATATACACACAAATGCACACAAGTGATACCAGAAATCTGAATAAAATAGGTGGCTTTTATCAATGTCAACAACCTGGTTATGATATTGAGCTATAGTTTTACAAATGCTACCATTGGCAGAAAATGAGCAAAGTACACAAGGAATCCCTATGTATTCTTTCTTTCTTTCTTTCCTTCCTTTTTTTCCTTTTTAGGTTAATTTATTTAAGTAATCTCTCCACCTAACATGTGGCTCGGACTCATGACCCCAAGATTAAGAGCTGCATGCTCTACTAACTGAGTCAGCCAGGTGCCCCCAAATCCCTGTGTATTATTTCTTACAACTGCATGTGAATCTACAATTATCTCAATAAAAAATTCAATTAAAATCACTCCATTGGAAAGAGGGAAAAGTTGGGGAAAGATAAAACAGGTTGGTAAAATGTTGATAACTGTTGGAGCTGGGTAATGGGTATACAGAGGTTCATTATGGTATTCCCTTTATATCTTTGTGTGTTCCAAATATTCAATAATAAAAAGTTAAAAAAATAAATAAAATAAACATAAAAACAAACAAACCTTGAATTTCTCTACAGGCTTTATTCTCACCAGCAATTTAAACATATGCTAAAGTCTCTCTTAAAATCTTAAAGACCACTTAATTTCATTCCCACCTCTCTCTCAACCCCTTCAAACCCAAATAGTGTCATCATCCCTCAGCTGATGGCAACATGGTTTCTACCCCCAACTCCTCTCAGAGTTTAGCCAGGGTGGATTACACACAAATCATTAAGGTCCCTCATGGTTGTAGATTATCCTCTACATAGTGCATTAGTCTACAGTCTATACTTCATCTTCTCGAGTGAAGACAGAACTCAAGAATACTCATTCGCTTGACCTTCAACATCGCTTGACCTTCAACATACATGTTAAGTAGGGGAGAGAAATAATGCCCTTCAAAATTACTATCTCTAGCGCAGATCGATCTCCTGAGTTCCAAACAGAGACTCATGCCTCAGTCTCTGTGGGTCAGGAATCTGGACACAGTTTACCTTCTGACTTAGGGTCTCTCACAAGCCTGTGATCAAGTTTGTCCTCCAGGGCTGTACTCATCTCAAGGCTCATACGGGAGGCTCCATTTCCACACTCACTTACATGGTTGTTAGCAAGATTCAGTTCCCCAGGGATCGTAGGGCTACAGATTTCAGTTCCTTACTGTGTTTTGAACAGAAGCTTCTCTCAATTCCTTGCTACATAGGACAACTCAAAATGGCAACTGCATGCTAGAAGAACAAGCAAGTGAAAGTGAAAGAGTATGCTCAAGACATAAGTCACCATCTCTTTGTAACTTACCCTCTGAAGTGACATCCCATCACTTTTGCCTATCCTATTCCCTAGAAGAGAGTTACTAGATTCAGCCCACACCCAAGGGAAGAAGATTACACAAGGGCATGAACATCTGAAAGTGGGGATCACTGGAGGCCATTTTAGAGGTTGCCTACTATAGTTCCATAAGCATTTCAACCTCAACAAGTCCCAAACCTCAATGGTTCAAACTTCAGTCAAGTTTAATTTTCCTTAAGAAAATGGCAGGGCCATTTACCCAGAGGCTAAATCCAAAAACAGAGGTGCCATCTTTGACTCCTCCCTGTTCAGTTCTCTCCTCTTCCTCTCCCCCAATACTACCCAAATAATAATCAAATTGTATCAACTATGCCACTAAAGTTTCTCTAAAATCTGCCTTATTCCCATTTCTGCCCCAACCTAGTGAAAACTATCATATTTCATCTGGATTACTTCATAGACTCCTTTGTGGTTTCTCTGCTTCCAGTCTTGATATCATCCAATCCACTGACCACATTAAAGTCTGAGAAATCTTTGAAAAATAAAAACATGAAAAAAAGAAAAAGAAAATCTGAATGTGTCATTCCTCTACTTAAAAACTTGTACTAGTAAGGACCATTTCTCACTAAGCAAACTGAGACAGCACAGAACTGGACCTGGAACCATAAGATGTAGGGACTGTAATATTTACTCTTTACATATCAGCCTTTTGCTCTCTTAATGCACAGAAACTTTCTCTGTTACAGAAAAAGAAAGATGGCCACTGGCAATCTTGGACACACGTCCCAACAGTTGTCCCAGAGTAAAAAAGCTACCTCTATTTCTAGTGTTAAAAAAGTCCTACGGATGGACTTACATTGGCTAGATTTGAGTCACATGCTTATCACTGTGTACAGGAGGATAGAGACTATGAATGAATCTATGTGAGTCGTGTGAGTGCCTCTGTGGTTGGACAAACGCAGTCTGTTACTAGAAGGAGAGATCAGTTATAATCCAGAGAATGACAATAGCCACATTAAAATCCTTCAAGGCCTCTTACTTTCTTAAAGTCATTCTATATCCAGCCCTTCTTTCTAGTTTTATCTCTCTCTCTCTCCATCTGTCTTTTTTTTTTACATTGCCTCAGTGATCTGGAATGCCTTCCAATTCATAGAACATAGTTGTCTTTTGCTGCTCGGTCTTCCACATGCTATTTCCTTTGTCTAAAATACCCCTCCCCCTTCCCACCTTTTAACCTGGCTACCGTTCATCTTTCAGGTGCTTACTTAAATATCACCTCCTCAGGAGAATCTCCCTAACATCTAGAGTTCCCATACTGTACCATATTCTCCCCATTATAACACTCATTTAGGCCTACTTAGGACCATTCACTTAATCATCTAATGTTCCTGCAAGATAGTAAACTCTCTAAGAACGGGGATTTTACTCACTGTGAAACCCCAGAACCCAGCACCATGTTTGGCATATCTAAGTGCTCAACAAAAATGAATGTGCTAGAAGAACCACAGACAAAAGTGAAGGGAAAAGAGAAAGCAAAGGGAGAGTAAATAATAATAGCAACCGTTTATTAAATAGCTGCTGTGAACCAGACACTGTGCAAGATGCTTAACATGTATTATTACCTCATTTAACTCACATCAGCTCTATGAAGCAGGCGCTAGTTTGCTGCCTGTTTTACTATTAAAGAAACTGCAGTTTAGAGAAGTTGGTTGCCTTACCTGATGCATACTTGCCTTCCAAATTCATGATAGTGATAGCCAATTAATATTCAAATATTTATTGAACAAATTTCATGGTACAATGCAAAGATCAGAGGTTTTGGAAGTAGAAAAAATTAGGTGTGAATATGGGCTCCATCATTTTCTAGCTGAGTACCTTCAGGAAACTATCACAGCCATGAATCAGTTTCCACACATAAAAAAAGGGAGTTAAATACCGTCCTTAACATTACAAAATGTGCATAAAATACTTGGCACAAAAGAAATATTACTTAAATGCTTACTTCTTACCTAGCCCCCTCACTGTAGTATATCATGTGGTATATATATAAATACAAGAGGAATTAGGCTACCTAGCTTCTTAAAGATCCTACTATCCAGTTGGTGTGAGAAGCCTATTAAATAGACCTGAAATTAAAGTGAATATGAGGCCACGGGCCACCTGGGTAGCTCAGTCGGTCGGGCTTCTGACTCTCGATTTTGGCTCAGGTCATGATCTTGGGGTTCGTGAGATCGAGCCCTGCATCAGGCTCTGAGCTGACATCGCAAAACCTGCTTGGGTTTCTCTCTCTCTCACTCTCTCTCTGCTTCTCTCCTGCATGTGCTCTCTCTCAAAATAAATAAACATTTAAAAAATTTAACAATAAAGTGAATATGAGGCCAAATAGTTAGTACAGATTATAAATTCCGGAAAAGAATAAGAGCCATGATGGCTGGAGTGCATCAGAGAAGGCTTCATCAAGGACAAGCAATGTGAGGAGATTCCCAAAGGATAAATAAGAGGGAGTGTGGCAGAAATAAAGGTGTTTTCTCCTCCACCCACCTACGAGGGCACAAACACATATGGGTAAACCAATGAAGGTGCCCCTTTAATTAAAGAGGGTTGATAAGGATTATGGAAGAATTTGATGGCCAGAATGTGAAGCTAAGATTTGAAAAAGTAGGAAACGTGGAGCCAGTAACAGTTCGGGGTCAGAGAAAGGACAGTGTAAGGAATGGTAATAAATCTTACCTTTTTCATGGGAATACTGTAAAGGATTCATGACTTTTTTTCCTAAGAAGAAAGGTATTACCTCTCCAAGATATTATTCAAACATGTTTTTCATTTATAAAAAAAGGAACTAAAGCAAAAAGAAAACAGGCCTCTTGCCTCATTTCATGCTATAAGATAATCAATAAGAAGGAAGTGGAGGCCAAGACTCTCACTGTGGTCCCCATAACTTCCTGTATTACTAAATAATACTGCATCCACATGTTGGTCAAAACTGGTCAGCCCTGGCTTATTTATAAGTCCTCACAGCAACTACTGTTTACAGACAGAGTATTTTGTGGCGTATTTTAATAAATGCCATTATAAACTTTACCCCCCATAAAAGGTCATAGCACCCTCAAGGAAACGCAATGAACAACTCCATGCAAAGATGCAAATTATAATTTCAGAATCCTGAGACGAAACTGTCTCATCCTTCCAATGTATCTTTAAAAATGCCCACTATAGGTATTTTTATATCTTTACCCTTTTACAGCTCATTACAAAGGAACTATCAATCAGTTCTATAGCATTCTTAAAACATTTTAAATGAGCCAATGTGGCTTCTTATTACACCCCAGTCTTCCACCATTACTTCCTTTGTTTTAGGCTCTAAAACTTGGGCATTATTTTCTAACCATATGCTTCATGCCTTGTTGGGGATTATATAACTTTTTGTTTTTATCAAAATGGTACCCTTTTGGTTTAAGCTACATCAGGCTTTTCTTAAATTTACAATTCTAAAAAAATTACTTATAAAACAGAAGCAAAACTAGAGGGCCCAATTAAATAGAAAAATACTTTAAAAATGATAAGATTCTTTCTAGTGTTTTTTTTTTTTTACCACTTTACATTTGATAGATTTATAATAAAAGTGAATTATTTCCTTCCATAACTAAATTGCTTTGGAAAGTGAGGGAAAATACAGACACTGCTACACTTAGAAATGCATGGCGTAGTCTCATAGCTAGTGTCTCAATTTCCAGAATACAAAACAAACATGCTCATGAAATTTGAGAGATTTAAAAAAATATTGGATCCTTCTGAATTCATAGGTTAGGACTTAGAAGATTCGGGGTAATAGATCTTTGGTTACCAGGGCAATGTTGTCCTTTTTAATTTTTATAAATCACTAATATTATTAGATATAATTAAAACTTGGCAGGAATAGTACTGCTACCCTGAGCATTTAAAAGTTTTTCAGAAATGTGGATACATAAATATAATGTAGGGTATAATCTCTCAAGGAATTCCAGCATTATTTGAACAACAACCAAAAAGTGGCAAAAGATCGGAGTTTCTTGGGGCTTAGAGGCTCTAAAAGGCTGCCAAATATTCAGGTGAAAACTTTAGGACAATTACTTTTAACAGGTGGAAATGTATGATAACTGGCTTGGCGTTTTTGACCAACTTCTCAACAAGAGATTCAATTTTACTTTAATCGTTCCTATTTCAGGGGCAGGCATGGTCTATTTGTAATGTAATTACTGCTAAACAACAGTACCCACACAAAGTAACTGCTACTTTTCCACGCATCTGTGAATTCCCGCGGAAGTGGCTTATGTGCATTCAGGATGGCTGTTACTGGCTAAAAGTCTTTTCTTCTCTTATTGTCAGACACGGCATTCATATTGCTTCTAAAATCAAGGCTTCAACTGACACCCTAGTTTGGGGTCTGGAGCTATCCTTCGAAAGCGTCTGCACACCTATGAAATCTACCTCTTGCTGCCTCTTGCTCAAATTTCAGAAAGGGCATCTCCATCAATTAAAAGAACGCAGCAATTTTCACAAGTGGGAGGCTCTCCTTTCCTGACCCCCTCCTCCCCCCCCCCCCCGCCCCCACACACCGGAGCCTTGGGCTGGGGCAGCTGGGTAAGGAAGGCATGACACCGGGCACGGTGGGCGGGGTGGGGGGCGGTGGTGAAGTTGGCTGCTCACCGCTGTGGATCCTTTCTTCACCGCTTCCTGGGCATATTCCACTTGGAAAAGGTGTCCGTCTGGGGAGAAGACAGTGATTGCCCGGTCATACCGAGACGCCATGGCACAAGCCTACGCCGATTCCTGTGGCGTGGACGACGCTACTACAGGTGAGACGTGCGAAAGAGCCGCCCCGCTGCCACGTGCCACCCGGAAGTGCTTGCCCGGCCTCAAAGTGCCTCCCGGAAGTGTTTGGGCACCCACTTCTTGTCGCCATGGGGAAGCCCTGGCGTTTGGGGGCCAGGTGCCCCTCAGAAGTCCTCCTGCTGGCCTGCCTGGGCACGGCTGTGCTTGCGAGTTGGCAGAGTTCTTCTGCTACCCTCGGTGTTTGGTGCAGGCTTCCTAG